>NC_139217.1:64990505-65615505 GCF_055691185.1 Crinia signifera | reverse complement strand
ACATGTCTGCTTTACAGCCACACACTAAATATATCTTCTCAGTTGCAATGCTGATACGTTTTTCCCAAAGAACATTTGAGCTAGAATTCTCTAGCTTTCTGTGAAAGATCAGATAGCTCAATTAATAAAGTGTCTGCCTGCAATGCCACATGCTATGGGTTACAATCACTGGCATTTTTAAATTTAATAAATGACCAAATAACAAAGAACTCTCAAGTTACAGTACATTCATGAATATTGTACAGGTATTAGTGATGCAAGGGCTGGAGGGTAGACAAGTACTGCCAACATTGTTGTCTACCCTACAGTGCTGTGGCAAAGCACATTTCGCATCAAGCTAGTTATGGCCCTGTTATAAAGTGCTGTTTTATAAAATTTGGTAAAAAAGATGTTGGTAGACATTATATACTATAACAAAACAAAAATACATAATACTTTTAGTATACCAATTATCAGACTTAAATAAATACATTTTTATTTGCATATTTCACAGGATCTCAAACTTGGTCCTCGGGATCCCACACAGTGCATGTTTTGCAGGTCTCCTTACAGAATCACAAGTGAAATAATTAGCTCTACCTGTGGATCTATAAAAATGTGTCAATGAGTAATAAATGTATTGGATTTAGTTTTAAAAAACAATATAGATTGTTTCAAATACCAAAGTAATAGAACATCTAGGTAACAGTCGAAATAAACATACAGGGCCGGCTAAAATATAAAATTTTAGGAAAGCTAACTTCGATTTATTCAGAGACTCTTTAAAAGAAATAGAGTGGGAAGTGATATTTGAGGGGAAGAATGCACAGGAAATGTGGGAAACACTGAAAAATGTGCCCAAATCATTAACTATTAAATATATTCCTAAAGGAAATAAGGGCAAATTCAATAAGAAAAAGCCATCATGGTTGGACAAAAAAGTAAGGACAGCAATTAACAATAAGACAAGAGCATTTCAATTTTACAAGGATAACGTGAATGAGCAGGTGTTCAGTAAGCAGCGGTGTAGCTAGGTGCCATGGTGCCCGGAGCAAGGGCATATTTAGCGCCCCCCCCCCCCTACCCCGGTAATGAATTAGGGGCGTGGCTAACATGTGTTTGCATGTTACATTTGAAAAGAAAAAACTTAAAAAATAAGACACTATATAAGACGCTGTAACGGAATCTGCTGCGCTATATAAGACGCTGTAACGGAATCTGCTGCGCTATATAAGACGCTGTAACGGAATCTGCTGCACTATATAAGACACTGTAATGGAATCTGTTGCGCTATATAAGACCCTGTAACGGAATCTGCTGCGCTATATAAGACACTGTAACGGAATCTGCTGCGCTATATAAGACACTGTAACAGAATCTGTTGCGCTATATAAGACATTGTAACAGAATCTGCTGCACTATATAAGACGCTGTAACGGAATCTGCTGCACTATATAAGACGCTGTAACGGAATCTGCTGCGCTATATAAGACACTGTAATGGAATCTGCTGCGCTATATAAGACGCTGGAACGGAATCTGCTGCGCTATATAAGATGCTGGAACGGAATCTGCTGCGCTATATAAGGCACCGGAACAGTATCTGCTGCGCTATATAAGACACTGTAACGGTATCTGCTGCGCTATATAAGACACTGTAACGGAATCTGCTGCGCTATATAAGACGCTGTAACGGAATCTGCTGCACTATATAACATGCTGACAGCTGTAAATAAATAAATATACAGCACAGCAGGGCAGCAGCAGATGCCAGAGAGATTCACTCCCCCCCCCCTCCTCCCCTCCCCCAGGACCCACGAATCCCCCAAACCCCAAGTGTATTATTAAACTTATTACATCATTAATTAGCTGTAAAAAAAAAAATCCACCTTGAATAATGTTAGCAGGGCGGCACGGGCGGCAGCAGAAACTATCCTCACCAGCGCTTGGGATGGCTGTGGCTGATGACGGAGGAGGGAGTGAGAGGCAAGCGACTGTGGGAGGAATCTGAGTGCTGCTGCGCTGCGCTGCCCGGAAGCCGGTCCGAGCAGCAGCAGCAGCACGAAATTACATTGGAGTGTCAGAGTGACCAAGCGTCACGGACCGGGCAGGGGGCAGTCGCCGGGCAGGGCAGCCGCCGGGCAGGGCAACCGCCGGCGCACGCTGCCCGTATTGTATTTCTTCTGCAGGGATGATTTTTGCGGAGGGGGGGCGGGCCGGCGGCGCCATCCGACCAATCGGCGCCCGGAGCAGGAGCTCCGGTGGCTCCGCCCTCCCTACGCCTCTGTCAGTAAGTACAAAGAATCAAACAAAATTTTTAAAGGGGTAATCAAAATAACTAAAAGGGAAAATGAAGAGCGCATAGCCACTGAGAGCAAAACCAATCCCAAGAAATTTGTCAACTACATCAGTAGTAAACAAATAATTAAATAGAACATAGGCCCAAACCAATATAAACGGTAATAGCTTTACAGAGGATAAGGGAAAAGCAGAATTGTTAAATAAGTTTTTCTCATCAGTGTTTACTAGGGAAGAGCAGACAGTGGAGCATACAGGTACCACAAATGGTTCAAGCAAGCCAGAACTTAAAATCACTTTCACGACAGAGGAGATAACATTACGGCTCAGCAAAATCAAAACAAAAAAATCCCTAGGCCCAGGTGGAATTCATCCTAGCTTACTAATGGAATTAAGGGAGGAATTAACAACCCCTCTATATTACGTTTTTGAGAACTCATTTTCATCTGGTAAGGTACCAAAAGACTGGAGAATAGCGGAGGTAGTAGCAATATTCATCTATGCATCTTAGGAAACATAATCAATGTGCTAGCTACAGTATAACCTAATAAACTAACTGGGTAATTCAGAACTTGAAAAGGACCTAGGAGTCCAAATAGATAACAAACTGGGGTGCAGTGCTCAATGTCTTGTAGTAGCAAATAAGGCCCACAGGAAACTAGCATATATAAAAACGGGAATGGAGACTAGGAACTCAAATGTAATTATGCCACTGTACAAAGCATTGGTTATACCGCATCTAGAATATAGAGTACAATTCTGGGCCCTGCACTATAAAAAGAACATCATAGAACTGGAAAAAATCCAAAGAAGATTAACAATGCTAATAAAGGGAATGGAGAATTTAAGCTATGAAGATAGATTGAACCATTTATTATTGTTTACGCTAGAAAAGAGACGTTTAAAGGGTGACATGCTTAACATATACAAATATATCAGGGGCCAATATAAGGAACTGTCAGACGCCCTCTTTACTGTAAGGAAGGACTCAAGGACACGAGAACACGAGTTTAGAGTAAAGGAAAAAAGATTTTGTTCCCTTAGAAGAAAACATTATTTTACTGTAAGGGCAGCCAAACTATGGAACTCTCTTCCTGGAGATGGGGTGTTGGCAGACACAATAAAAAAGTTTAAAATAAGGCTGGACAAACATCTGCTGGTTAAAAATGTACATGGGGTACAAGCAATAATCAAAATATGTCCTTAAATATATCAGTATACACTACGTATAACAAGGGATGAAGCTAATATACCAGGGTTGAACTGGATGGACGTGAGTCTTTATTCAGCCTTAAATACTATGTATTTAACTACAGTATGTAACTATGAATGCACATGTGCAACTGCCAGTTGACATGGAAAACGTGAACTGTGTGGGGTCCTGAGGACCAAGTTTGCGAACCCCTGGCATATTTTATTATTCTGAAATATATCATAATTATTATTATTATTATTATTATTATTATTAATAATAATAAACTGATTTTATTTGGTAGTTACTATTTATTTTAATCAATCTTTAAAAAAAAAAAAATTGTGTTCATTTTTTTCATACTTAAAGGTTACCTATTTCCTCTCTTCCAACCTTTGTACACTTGTACCTTTTTTGTCGCATTCTTATGAGAATATCAGGTAAATCATATATATTAATATTACGAAAGCATGGTATGTACAATTGAATGAAAAAGTTAAATTACAGTACAAATATGAATTATTTGCATTAAGTTTCTTTGTTTCCTCGAGGCTCTGAGTGGGCATTCGAGGTTATATTCATGCTATGCAATATAGATAAACTTCATGAAGCATAATATAACAGTCTAGATGTAGGAGCTAGTCTACTTTGCCGTCGGCACATTTAATGATCGATATGGATTCCCACATTTTTGTAAACAAAATTCTACGTACAGTTAGCTTGAGTATTATGATATACTTCTGTTTATATGCTTTACGTACCTTTTCACAAACATCAAATTACAAAATGGTATCTTTTTGTCTGCATACCTGCTGCTATTAGGATCTGTAATGCATTTCATATCATACTTTTTTTTTTTTACTGAAAATGTGATGCATGGAAAAATGTAATATTAAATGTCATGTGTTTTTAAAGGGCACACTATTGAGTAAATCATTTAAATAGTATATATTTAATCATATATTTAATTTGTGCTGTTGTGTCACATAGATGATGCACTTAGGAGGTTATTCTGGTTCACTTGCAAAGGCAAATCCACTTTCAGATGGACAAACCCGTGTGCACTGCAGGTGAGCCTGATGTGACTTATGCAGATAGAATTAAATTTGGGTGGGGTTTGTACTTCAAACTGATATCTTTATTGCAGCGTAAAAATAAAGCAGCCAGTATTTACCCTGCACAGAAACAAAATAACTCACCCAAATCTAACTCTCTCTGCTCATGTTACGGTACATCAGCCCCTCCCCCTACAATGCACATGGTTTCGTCCATTAGAGAGTGATTGTACCTTTGCGAGTGAACCAGAATAATCCCCTTAATGCAGATTTGTGCTCACAAACTCAGAAGCCACAAGGAAAAATCTGCTAAATACAGCGCTATGGTGTTTACTATGTGGGGTAACATATATTCCAGGAACTTACCTGTGAATTAATGTATTAGCTACGGGTTCGCCATGCAGGGAAATTGCCTTAGCCACGTTGTAATTACTGGAAGAAAAATAAACACAGCAAAACAAGTGCTTATGTCTTTCCAAGACAGAATATGTAGTTTCGAACTTACACTATATGAATAGGATTGAAAACAAGGGGGGGGGGTATTCTGGTTCCCTCGCAAAGGCAAATTCCTTCTCAAATGGACAAAACCATGTGCACTGCAGGTGGGACAGATGTAACATGTGCAGAGAGAATTATATTTGGGTGGGATTTTACTTCAAAGTGAGATCTATATTGCAATTTAAAAATAAAACAGACAGTATATTCCCTGCACAGAAACAAAATAACTCACCAAAATCTAATTCTCTCTGCACAAGTTACATCTACCCCACCTGCAGTGCACATGGTTTTGTCCATTTGAGAAGGAATTTGCCAGTGGCGTATCTTTAAGACTCTACTCCGAATACCACTCAGGGATGATTCCATATGTAAAACGTAGTTCCTTTCCTTCTAAATGTGTACTGTGTAATGGAAAAGACACTGGTGGTGTGGATAACAATCTGTCCCCCAGGAGTATGTGCTACCAGGGTATAGACAACTGGCTGGGATCAACCCAATTACATCTGCGCACTGTTCTTTCTGGTGATTCCATACAAAATGCTGGAAAGTCATGAAATCATTTGTCTTCGGTCTAATGTGCAATAATTGCAGATCTTGCTGAAACTAGCAGGAGGCTGTTCATAACTCAATGATTTATATTTATTGTATGGACAAGGAGAATGCTAGAAAATAACAAGTAGTAAATACAGCAATTTATTGAATGTTAATCTGTCCACATAAAGGACCTTATTCTGATTGTGAGTCCATCAGACACCGCCCGCAGTGCCGGCCATAACCCCCCCCCCCCCCCAAATCCGGTGATATCAGCTGCCCACCCTATGCACCTGATTAGCATGAGAATGCCCAGCATTCTAATAGGAATGCCCATGAATCACTGGGCATTCCCATATGCTAGTGGTGCTGCCCAGCATTCCCTACCTACTGTGTAGGGTGCGTGCACCCGGCGAAGAGAATGCTTGCCGTGTGTGCGTGCACCTTGCATCTGCACATGCGCAAATGCACACCATCAGCCCTCCGTGCGAATGCACAGAGGACCGAAGCAATCAGAATAAAGTCCAAAGTACCTGTTGATATATTGGATTTGACAGAATAATTATTGACCTTATATACATTGACAAATCATACCAAACCCTTATAGCCATGTAGAGCAATGCATATTATCTAGCATAATGGAAGTTTATTTTGGGGCAGTTAACACTTCTGAGCACCTAAAATACAGGCTAATTAATATTTACTTAATTCTGGTTCTGAAATTAACAATACTAATAGTACTCTATCTGAAGTCACACATAGATTGAGACACCTTTTGTAAGGAAATGCAAACAACATGATACATGCAACATGTACAATAAGATTCACTATATTTATTATAGAAATGTATGCACCAGCCTGGAGCTCTTCTGGTCCCACCAACTGGACCACTAACTTTGTATTTGTCTTGAACCCTTCTCTTCTCCCTCTACATTTTACCTTTCAGGGTCTATCCCTCTCTCATGATATACATCCTATTTGTTCAACTGATTGTGTTCTGAATGATTCCTGTTAAAGTATCTACTCTTTTCTAGCTTTCCTAAATTCCATCTAGGACTTCTCTAGTCTGTTCTCAACTTTGTTGCCTACTGTGCCTCATTTGAATCAGTTCTTTCTCTAACTTTGCTTCTCCTATCTGCCAAGTCTCTCCACTGGCTAGCTGTACTGTATTTAGAATTTTTTTAAATCCCCACTATCTTCTACAAAGCTAACAGTTTCCCTTATCTCAACAGCTCCACCCTCGTTTCCTCACATACTCCATCCAACCATACTTCAACTGCTTCCCTATCTGCTGTATACTTAGCATTAAGACCCTCTCTCAGACAAACTCCTGGCCTAAAGATATATTCTCTCTAACTTTTTAGACCTACATCCAGCCTCTAAGTCTACCAGATGCTGGATGGCTGACAGACAGTCGGGATTCCGTCAGTCTGTACACCGACGTCAGAATCCCGACTGTTAAAACCCTGACACTATGGGTGACGATGGCCACTGGCTATTCTCCCTTTTGGGGGTCCACGGCCCCCATAGAAGGAGAATAGAATAGGTGGCGAGTGTAGTGAGCCACTGTGCCCGCAGCGTGGCAAGTGCAGCGAGCACGCAAGGGGCTTCATTGCGTTCCTCTGCTGTCTGAGTCTGGGCAGCCAGGATCCTGATGTCGGGCTATTGACTGTCAGGATCCCAACTGTCAGGCTCCTATACCACACTCAAGACTTCCAGCCTGTCCTACAAACTTTTCTTCTTCTAACTCTGCAGTTTTTGTCCTCTTCTTCTGTTTCAAGAATAAGTCTACAATAAGTATGCTGTACCCTATGTCTTCTCTACACAATTAAGTTAAACTACAGTATGTCTTTATTTGAATTTCTATATGGCCTGTATTAGTCTATTCTTATATTTTTTATTGTTAATGTAATCCCTCTGTACGGTGCCCTTCTGGCACATAATACTGTAAATCAAAGATATTAATAACAAAGAAAAGGCACAATTTGTTAACACCGCACCGTGCCATTTGACATGTTCAGTATAACTTCACTTTTTTTAAATTAAGCAAGAACTTTAAGAATATCAAGCTTGCTTAGATACCCCAGGATTCAGAAACTCTTCCATAAGAGGGGGTTGTACATAATCACAGCGGACTTTTGTAGGAATGATGCATTTTAGCTTGCTGCAAGAATCATTTGGGACTTAAATTATAGAGATTGGTATTAAGTTTATGATAAATCGTTCTTTTGCTCTAAACTTTATGTTTCTAGGAAAATCTGGGTACTTGTGTATTATCACGGCACCCACAATTTCCTTTGTAGGGCATTGTACGACCAAAAATCGCGTTGCATCGCATCGCATGCGATATGATCGCATCGCATGCGATATGATCGCATGCAATGCGATGTGACGCGATTTGAACCGATTTTTTATTGTACAGGCACCCAGATGCCTGATTCCTATGTTAAATGCCCCCCCCCCCCCCCCGACCCGATTTTTGATTGTACACCCACCCTGATGTCATTATAATGGCATGCTATGTGACGCGATATTAAAATTGTATACTCAGCCCGGGGAAAGGCTCAAATTGGGTCCCATCACATACCTTAATTAGTATGCGATGCGATGGGCGCCGTGATAATACACAAGTACTGTACCAAATCTGTACTCTGCATGTTCTATATTGAATTATGATAATGAAGAAAGTTTAAGTTGGAAAATAATATTATTTTATAATAATGATATTCTTGTATCATAGAAACATCTGAAGAATAATTTCTTCAAAATATTAAAATGAAAATAAAATTAGTTGTCCATTATTTTAATGTCCTGGTGAGATCTTTTACCTTGCTCTTGCTCATATCAACCAAATTTTCTGAGAAACGGTCCAAGTGGCTGTGTAATTAATGAACTTTTATGCTCATATAACATGCGCAAAAAGTAAAGCTGATAGAAAAACAAAACTATTTTCGTATTTGAAATTAGCACACCCAATATAACCAAAATCAATTTTAGCATTCCAGGGACCAAACTATTATTATTTTTTTGGGCAGTTTTGTATTTTATTGTGTGAATCATAGGCGTAATATGAAATAGGGTAACACAAATAAGACAATGTTTAAATCTCCAAATTAGAGCTGATAGGCAAAAATATAAGTTATATTTAAAATCAGCACACCAAATATACATAAAATCAGCTAAAAAATCCTTGGCACCAAAACAAGTGTTGGGCTGATTTATCAATGGGAACCAGCATAGATTTGTGAGGGATAGGTCATGCCAAATTAATTTAATTAACCTCTATGAGGAGGAAAATGCGAACTTAGACAAGGGCAATGCAGTAGATGTGATCTACTTAGAGTTGTTTAAAGCCTTTTATACAGTGCCTCACGTGAGGTTGATCTACAAACTATGGAAGACAGGATTGGGTAGTATTGTTTGTACTTGGGTGAAAAATTGGCTGAAGAATAGGGAAAATAGAGTTGTGGTAACATTTTTAAATTGGGCTAAGGGTCTGTGCTGGGGCCACTTCTTTAAAATATATTTATGTATGACCTAGGCAATGGTCTAGTGAGCAAAGTGTCCATTTTTGCAGATGACACTAAATAATTTTTGGGAATTAAATCAGATGAGGATATAGTCTCTCAACAGAAACACTCAGATAAATGGGAGGATTGGTCAGCAAAATGGAAGATGAGGTTACGGGGGATATTCAATCACCCGCCGCTAATTCCGATGGAGGAAAAAGCAGCAGGGCCCTATTCAATGCTATCTTCCCCAACAGCATTGAACAGGGATCTCGGCAGAACGTGCCCGACTTCACAAGCAGTCGGGCTCGTTCTGCTGAGAACAGCGGGGAATTGACTAGCTCCCGGGCCACATCTCAACAATTTCCAGCCACTTCTCATGGCCTTCTCATCGCTCGGCAGGCGGGACATATAATCTCGCCTGCCAAATTGATAAATGTAAGGTTATGCATTTTGGGAACAGCAAGAAGCCAGTAAATGGGGAAATATAGGGCAATCAACCCTCATAAGGATATGGGGGTGCTCATTGACAGTAGACTTAGCAGCACTGCTCAATGTCATGGAAAAGCAGCAAAGGCAAATAAGGTATTAACATAAAAAGGGGCACATATGCTAGGGAATATAGAGTTATTTTGTCACTTTATTAATCAGTGGTACAGCCTCATTTAGAATATAATGTACAGTTTTTGTCACCGCTCCAAAAAAAAGGACACATTGTATTGAATAGACCGTCATCCGGGTCATTTACACTGCAGGGGATCAGTTATACACTAAGTTGAACTTGATGGACTAATGTTTTTTTTCAAACTCACAAACTTTGTAACTATGACACATACTGTATTTATATCTAGAGTTCACACTTGGTAGTTGGATGAGAAACTGTTATCAACTAAACTAAAGTCAACTAAATTCTAGTTTGCAGTATAATTAATGATAATAATCTTAATTGATCGCAATGTCTTTGTACTTTTAATGATAAAAAACACATGCGCACATATATATATATATATATACACACACATACAGTATACTGTATATGTCTGTATATATATCTGTATGTATGAAATAAATCAGAAAATCTTTCATTGGTAAAAATAGGTCATGAACTTAAGTTAAGCTTGGGAATTTTTAATAGATTTAAGCCTATAAAAGAAGTGATTAACTGCAAATGAGTCTTACAAGTGAATAGATGTCATAAAGGTCAGTTCTGAGTCTTTTCCAAGAATGCCAAAGGCTAATGCAGTAAAACAGACATAAAAGAAAGTAATACATGCACATCTCATTTCACTGCAGTAGTTTTAATAGAACAAAAAGTTGTATTAAATATAATTATTCTCCTGCAAACATAGGGAACTATCAGTGCTCACTAGATATATGACCCATTGCAGGTGAGCTCCAGGTCATAAATGTCATCATACTGTATGCTGAGTGATGCTTTTTCATGTAAAGTACTTAATAAATCAAATACAAGTCACGTAATTATGTTTTTGAGAACTAAAGCAACATTATTATTTACAGATACAATGATATGTTGTATTTCATTAAGAAATGCCAAATATATTATGAACTACACAAATACAGTTAAACAAAAACATATGTTTCAGATGTTACATCATCAACCTCCTCATCATTTCTATGTAAAGTTACTTTTGGATAGAAAGAGCTTCTGGTGGGGGCCGGGGATGGTCGCACTCATGTGGAGCTCCGATATCCCATCCACGGAGCTCCCTGTATCAGGCCTCAGGAGTGGCATCTCACAGGTGGAGGAGGCAAGGAGGAGGTTGGAGGAAGGCAAGCGCCGAGTGTCCCCTGGTGCAGGATGCGTCAAAATCCAGCTAGAGGTGGGCGGTGCTGGGGCCACCTGTCAGCACCATTGCCCGGGGGACCCCTGATGATAGACCACCAGATACTATCTGTGGCCATGTCTGAGATCCATTTGGTTGCAGCCCCGGCTGCATGGCAGAGATTTCAGGCCTGCAGGCCCCGGCTGAGGACTGGTGGAGCCCGCCCCACCCCCCATCGATGTTGCTGCTTGAAGTTGCCCCAGGAGGACCCCAAGGGGGGAGGTAACAGCTTCTGTAATGGGGGGGTTTGGGCAATGGATTTAGACCTCAGCCCAGAGAGAGCCCAACTATGGCCACTGGCCTCAATGACTCTCTACCCCCCCATTGCCTCACTGACTCCCCCCCATGCTAGCTCCAGCCAGGGCCACTGACATGGTGTCCGCCCCAACCCCAAAACAGGACAGCCTCTGGACCCATCCATGCTGGCCATGGTGTGCTGAAGGGGAGATGGCCTGTTGAGCCCTTCCACTGCTGCCCTGAAGTCGAGATGGCACTGTTGATGGCTGCCTAGGATCTGGGCCACCAAGCCAAAATATGTACTCTGTGTGTCTTCTGCAGTGTTCCATACCTGTACTGTGTTTTATTGTTTACCTGGCTGTTGCAATGACCAAGTGGCGCTGCTGAATGGATGCCTGGGTGCTGTGCAGCTCAGTAAATATATGTTCCCCATATACAGTACATGCCCCTCACCAGGACACATCTAGTGCATTTCTGTATGTGTTATATATCTGAACTGTCACTGTTTTACTTGTTTCTACCCTGGCTATTTCACAGCTATCCAAATCTAATTCCTAGTATACGCAAGTATACCTGGCCAATAATGCTGATTCTGATCATCATGATTATTATCATTATTACAATTTTATTTATAAGGCGCCACAAGTGTTTCGCAGTGCCGTACAAAGGAAAAGTACAGAGAGACAAAACTTAGCATTACAGTAAATAAACAACAAAAATAGAGTAAAAGTAAAAAGAGCACCACAATACACACTAAAGCTTAGATGTAAGTAGTGAGGACTTGATCAATGTACTGGTGGTCAAAGATGGAGATGAACATGTGGACGAAGATGGTCACTGAATGTTTGAGTGTGGGAGAGCTATGAGTAAAATGTGAAGAGAAAGGGCTTTGATAACAGGAAGGAAGAGGGCCCTGCTCGGAGGAGCTTACAATCTATCAATAGTAGTAGTAGTAGTAGTAGTAGTAGTAGTAAAAATAGTAGTAAACATATACATTTTTACATCATTAACCCATTACTCAGGGTTCTACCACAATATCCACAATATATTAGGTAGATAGAGTAAAAAGATATATATTAGGTAGATAGACCACTGCATATTTTATTTTTCCATATTTGTATGTGTGTATTACTCCACATGAACTGTACTAAGTAATTAATAAGATGTTATTAAAAAATAAAAACTAGAAACACACATCAGTACTGTATCACTTTGTTCTTTAATGCTGATATGGAAGGACAAGTAAAGTACTCATTCTTCCTGAAAAGATAGTATGTGATTTCTGGATGAGTCAACTTCCCTTCTGTGTAAGTCAGTGAATTCCCTTTTGTTCAAAATCAGTCTCAACCTTTCATAAACTTTTCTTATCTGTTTCAAGTAACAATTTTCCTTTGTGAGTATTTCCAAGTTTCTTGACATGAAGACTGACTTTCACAAGCTCTAGATATTCTTCAAACTTTACATGACAAGAAGTCAAAATAATGCATTTTAAATGCTCAAATTAAAGTTACATGTAATTTGTAGCAGTAATAATTTACAAATATTCCTTTCTATACCACTACAGGTTTTGATGAATTGTAAATCAAAAAGACATAACATTGTACTTTGTAATATAAAATATCAGGCTAAATATAATAGCCTTCAAGAAGCAGGAATTGTGGGATTTTAGGCGAGTCTAACTGGATTTTTAAAATAGCAATCATTTACACAGAATGACCAACCTGGTCCTGCCGTATATAAAGTGGCCACTTTAAAAATCCATCCAGAATCGCATGAGATCCCCCACTTCCTGTTTCTTGACGACTATTACATTTAATTCATCTTTTTATAACTAATTATTTATAATGGTTTTGTCTTTTTGGTTTACCAAGGTTGCTGCACATATAATACATACCTCCCAAGTTTTTCAACAGAAGATTAGCGAGTGCCCGAAAAGGGGCCTTGGCAAATTTAAATGAGTCAGCGCCCCGTTTTCGGCCACTGCACTGCTGAATAGACACTGTGTGCATGTGCGTAGAGTCTATTCTGTCAGATTGGGGGGGACTCCCAACTGCCCCCCCCCCCCCACACAGCAGGACACAGCTGGCCACGGGAGGGAAGCGGGAATGTCCCCAAAAACTGTGACGTTCCTGCGTTTAGCGGGACAGTTGGGAGGTATGATAATATGTGTTTAGTTCGTCTGCCATTGCATCTACAGTAAGGCTTCCTTTTATAGTACATTAGAAAAAATAAGGTAACATGCAAGACTCTGATATTAGGGAACATTCATTTCAGTGGGTACGCATCGGCTTCACTGTCAACCAACAAAGAAACATATTGTACTCTAATGTTATTTTACTTTTTAAAATATGAATATGATTTTACAGTCTTAAGGTGCGGAGCTGAAAACAGGTGTTGTCAGTCGCACAGATATTACTAGGTTAGCATACAGAAATGGACCCTCATTGTATGGTTTTTAGCAATGAATTTATTGTAAATGCGAGGGTGTGCTACCATAGACACGGAGAGGACAAGTTTATCAGTAAAGGAAAGAGTGTCTTTTTATGGTGCACCTGGAGAAAAGAGTAGTTTATAAAACGTCACTTTTATTTAATTGGTTAAAATAGTTGCGAAATATATAAAAAAATTGGACAAGACATGAGACAAACATTTAGTGATATAAAAAAGGAAAAAAATCCTTCACCTAGTGGGAACCCCACTGCCTGATCTCCCAAATAATTTATATTGTGTTGCTGCTGAGCTGTGTTTTTGTAATAATCATTTGTTAGTAGCGTGGTTCAAGGTTACTGAAATACTCTACAATGTTGCAATGACACTCTGGGCTCTCTTAAGTAGCTGCTGGCAGGCGCCTGAGCACGGACACAGTTCCGTCTCAGCGCTGCTGCTGGCTTACTGGAGCTAGTAGAATCACGTACTTAGTTCTCCCACAGAGCTACATTAAAGGGGTGCTTGCATGTATTCCCTTGCTCTAGTGGGTTTAGAACCGACAGGGACACTACCGGTTCTGGCGCCAGATACCGTGTCAGTGTCTGAAGATAGGGGACCGTGTCCAACGGTAACCCCTCACGCAGCCAACAGTTCAAAAAATAACAATTAGTAAATGGGGAGGGGAGAGTGGGGTATTAGACACACTAGGTGTGTAGTGTCGAGCGTACGCTTTCGCAAAAAAGCTTCCTCAGGACCACCAGGCAAGTCACCGGAAGCTCCTTAAATACCAGTTCCTCCCTGCATATTCATGGTATGCAAATTTTAGTGGGAGTATACGAGTGGATCCCTTTTCTTTCATTGGTCACAGAGTTGGGTGTCACTCATGATGCGTGAGTGCACACCCATTGTCAGTGATTTTCCAGTCACTCGTTCAGTGAATCTTATGTATGGCGTTGAAATCAGAGCAGTCTGATAGTTTATGTTGTTTAATGAATCTGAGCTGTATTCATGTGTCATGTAACTCTTAGTGTGTTATATCTGTCTTGCGGTCGCAGGGTTTTTAATAAAATGGTCATGTTCCTTTCCTGCCGGGGTATGACACCAACCCAAATAAGGTGCCGTCATAGATCGCCCCGTGTGTGTGTTCCCCTGTGCATCGCATGGGGTTCAGCATCACTATAGATACCCCCGTGTGTGTGCATAACTAACACTGGTAGTACCGTGTGTATACTGCTTGACGCAGTGTTCTTATAGTTTGTCAGGGTTGCCAAGGCAACCTGTATTGCTACAACTCGTCGGTCCAACGGGGATAGTTAGACATAAGTAATTTGCCCCGTCGACTGCTGGATTCGAATGGTGTTAGTCTGAGCCCACCGACCGGTGGTGATGTAGTAGCGTGGATTTGAGAGGGGAAAAGGAGGCAAAAGAGTCCTCATTTTCTCAGGGTAGATTGCGCCTGATTGAGTGAGATGGGAGCATCCTAATCAAGGAGAGATCAGACAGTCAATACTGTATTGATGCGTCCCAACGTCCGCGGCACAGTTTATCTTAATGGTTAAACTTTAATCGTTAGCTGGTTGCCCTGCATGGTTGGTCTTAGGGGGACTGTACGTCGCATCTAGTGTGTCCGTGACAGAGATCGCCCCGTGTGTGTGTTGTTTAGCACATAATTCTGGGCTGCCCGGGCAGCTTTCATTTCTATAGTTGCCGTGTTGCCAATGATTAAGGCAAACGCGGCATAAAGTATGAGATGTGATGGTAATCCTGAACGCAGTCTGAGGTTGGTCTTCGAGGTGAGTATGTCATCAGTAATCAGCGCATCAGGTATAGTGCAGTCAGGGCGTTTTGTTGACATGATGGTCAGTTCCCGGTATGTCGACCAAAGTAATCCCCAAGAGGGGCACCAAAGCTGGAACATGTTTGTGTCAAGAAAGTCACCAGTGTCATAACGGCAAATCATATTGACCAGGGAAGCAGGATCGTGGGATGCATATGCACGCCAGTGACAGTCAGGTAGTCACGGCATACAGTTGTATCGGATAAGCTAATGGGACGTCTGTCATCTCTACCCTGATTGATATAATTGTTATGGCATCTAATTTCGCAGAGCGTGGGAATGGAAGCCGAGGGAGGCGAGAGCAGTAATTAGTATTGATGATAGTCCGCTAATGTGCGGATAATTCGCCTCGTGTGTGTGCTATCCTATGCCTGTCATGGGATGTGATGGTAACCCTGAACGTAATCTCGGGTTCATCTCCAGGGTAAGTGTGTCATTAGTAATAGCCACAAATGGTACAGTGTAGTGGAAGGCGTTTGATTGACATGCTGGTCAGGTCCCGGCGTGTCATAAGGGATGTTTTTTAATGTTTAAGTGCAAACCAAACACGCTTGAAAAACTCAATGTATTGATTTAAGGAAACGGGATTGTGGAATGCATGTATAGACCAGTGATAGTCATGCAGTCTTGATGTACGACCGTGTCGGGTAGGTTCATGGGACGCCTCTCATCTATTGCCCTGATAATAATTGTTATAGCATCAAGTATCGTGGAGCGTAGGAGTAGTGGCATAGGGAAGAGAGTGCAGGAGTAGATTTCAATGATGATCCACTGATATGCAGATAAATCGCCTCGTGTGTGTACTATGCTGCATCTGTCATTTGGATGTGGTGGTGACCCTGGACACTGTCTAGGGTTTATCTCTAGGATAAATATGTCATCAGTGATCAAAGCATTTAGTACGGTATACTCAGAGGCGTTTTGTTGACATAATGGTCACGTCCCGGCGTGTCGTCAGGAATATTTACAGGAGAGGCGCTGGTGGTTTAGATTGGAACAAGCTTATGCAAAAAATGTTAATGAAATTAATCCCATTCATTAGAGAAGCGGGATTATTGTATATATGTGTATGTATTCTGAACATAGTATATTTTTATATTCTTAGGATGCAGGAGCGACGTGGGACACAGCGCACAGACCGGTCTGCCTGGTAAGTATGATCACTTTAGAATAATGTTGATGCGCACATGTGATGTTTATCATGTATGTGTCACACCTGAACCGACCTGTTGCAGTTAGGTTGTATGCTCTTTAAATGTATATCGTTGCTAGGTTCCAGGTGCACCATAAAAAGACACTCTTTCCTTTACTGATAAACCAGTCTTAAGGTGCCCATACACTTCTCTACTTTAGGTCAATTTCACCTGATCCCAATTGATTGGGCCCTAATCGGAGGTGTTTGACGGTCCTGTGCACATCGCACCTGAGCTGAAGAATGGACCTGCTACCTCTGACTCATCCCCCCTTCTGGCACCAGGAGACAGGGTTGCATGCGATACATTGCATGTGAAAGGACCACATGCGATGTATCGCATGTGATCCTGACAACCTGGGAAGGTCCAGTGCTTAGGAGGGGTCGGATGGCTACCTTTACATAAGATAATTCGGTACTTGTGTAGTTTCACGGCGACAGTTTACGCTAAGTTTGAAGCTACACTAATAGCGTATTCCAATGGCTGCCTTACTTGTGTAGTTTCACTGCGGCAGCCTAAGCTACATTATTAGCATAGCCCAATGGCTGCCTTACTTGTGTAGTTTCACAGCGGCAGCCTAAGCTACATTATCAATGTAGGCTGCCACCGTGAAACTACACAAGTCACTACCATACTGTTGCCAGGAACTGCATCTCTTTTCCCGGTGTCCCTGGCAAGCCTAGTCAGCGCCTCTCTCACTCCGCCGGCACAAACATGATCCTCTCTCTTTGGCTGAGAGGAGATCATGCTGGCACCGGCGGAGAGGCACTCCATCTCTTTGAGACGCAGGAGCATCTCAGAAGCTCCAGCAATGAGACGCTCCTGCGTCTGAGTAGCTATTTCGGCAGGGTACAGCAACCCTGCCGACAGGGTTAGGAGTTCTGAAGCGCATGCGTCTCCTGTCCAAAGAGGAGGTGCGGACGCAAGTGCATCTCATTCACAATGAAGGAGGCATTTGCCAGTGCTCCATGTTACATACTGGCAAATGTCTCCATTTGAAACCCCCACTATCCACGGCAGCCCAAAGCATTGGAGGCATTTGCCAGTGTTCCATCCTACATAAACTATAAAATAGAGAGCGCACTGTATTGATATAATTGTAAATGTATTCACTAAAAATATAACCAATAACATATACATAAAAAATTATAATAATATTTAAAACAATTACAATTTATAATTCATTCAATAAGTAATAACGGTCAGCAGCCGGTGCCGGGAGCAGACACTAAGGTGAAGCAGGAAATGGTATGGAAAAGGCATTTCCTGCTTCACAGCAGTGTCTTCTCCCAGCACCGGCTCTCCCTCCATCGGAGTAACGCCGGTAGAAGAAGACACTCCAACTACGAAACCACTGCATCACATCATCAGCCGGTAATATAACATCTCCTTTTGTGCAGACCATATTCAATCGCTGTCAGCCGTTTAGGCTATTTTTACCAAAGAACACTTGGGGCCTTATTTTGGTTCATTCTTTCTGACAAAATCCTTCTTAGATGGACAAAACCATGTGCACTGCAGGGGGGGCAGATGTAACATGTGCAGAGAGAATTAGATTTGGGTGAGTAATTTTGTTTCTGTGCAGGGAAAATACTGACTGCTTTATTTTTACACTGCAATATAGATCTCACTTTGAAGTAAAACCCCACCCAAATCTAATTCTCTCTGCACAAGTAACACCTGCCCCACCTGCAGTGCATATGGTTTTGCCCATCTAAGAAGGATTTTGTCAGAAAGAATGAACCAAAATAAGGCCCTTAATTATCTTCCACCATTATTGATACAAACTTTCAGTTATTTCCCTGAAAGTCTTTTGGAAAATGACTTACTTTAATGGATGATTCTAATGTGCTAAAATGGGTTTGAGGCACCCAGATTGCGTCATATTGGATTAATTGGATAACTTAGTGGATGCTGCTGACCATTATTAATTATTAAATGAATTATAAATTGTAATTTTTTAAAATATTATTAGCATTTTTTATGTGTATGTTATTGGGTTATATATATTTTTTTCTTTTATTTTTATCAATACTGTGCGCTCTCTATTTTTTAGTTTGTGTTTTGTAGTTCAGATTCATTTCTGTTCTGGGAGCAGCACCATAGCTGTGTTCATTATTAAATTATTATTATTGAATTTGATATTCATCATTTGCGCCTGATTATACCTGTTAAGTATATATTCTTCCATCTTACATACTGGCAAATGCCTCCTTTTCCTACCCCCACTATGCACTTCAGCGTGGAGTTGACTTTATATAGTGTGGTAAACGCAGCGAGCCACCGAGCCCCACGAGGGGACGCAGATTACGTGTAGGAAATCTGCGTCCCCTCATGGGGCATGCTGCGCAAGCCACGCTTCAGGCTCGGTGGCTCACTGCACTCGCCACACTATATAAAATCAACTCCTCGTCGACGTGGATAGTGGGGGTATGAAAAGGTTGTGAGGACGCGTAATGCGCCTCTCTCACACCGCCGGCGCCAGTAGTGGGGGCATGAAAAGGTCGGAAGGATGCGTAACGTGCCTCTCTCACACCGCCGGCGCCAGCATGATCCCCTCTCTTTGGCGGAGAGGGGATCAGGCTGGCGCCGGCGGAGACGCGCTCCATCTGTTTGAGACGCAGGAGCGTCTCAGACGCTCCAGCAATGAGACACTCCTGCTTCTGAGTAGCTATTGCAGCAGGGTACAGCAACCCTGCCGACAGGGTTAGGGGTTCTGTAGCGCGTGCGTCTCCTGTCCAAAGAGAGGGTGTGGACGCAAGTGCGTCAAATTCACAATGAGGGAGGCATTTGCATACTGGCGTCTCATTCACAATGAGGGAGGCATTTGCATACTGGCAAATGCCTCCATTTGAAACCCCCACTATCCACGGCAGCCCAAAGCATGGGAGGCATTTGCCAGCATTCCATGTCACATACTGGCAAATGCCTCCTTTTCATACCCCCACTATCCATGGAAGCCAGAAGCATGGCGAGCGCACGAGTTACGTGTCCTCCTGACCTTTTCATACCCCCTCTATCCACATCAGCGTAAAGTTGATTTCATATAGTGTGGCAAGCACAGCGAGCCACACTATATATAATAAACTCCACACCGACGTGGATAGTGGGGGTATTAAAAGGTCGGGAGGACGCGTAACGCGTCCCCTCACCACACTTCCGGCTGCTGTGAATAGTGGGGGTGTTTCAGGAACACATTCACACCTGCCATATCATACATCTGAGACAGTAATGACGACATGTGTTAACTTGTAACTGGATTTTAGTTAATAATAAGAAGAATTAAAGCAACTTAACACATTACAGTACAATCATCAAGAATAAATAACAAAATTAAACAGTAATTAATCTCAATCAGTGCAGCAGAGGTGGATGCAGTTGTCTCTGCATCTGTGTCATCGCCTTTGTCAGTCTGTGGGAGCAGAGAAAGTGCATAAAGAATCCGCTCAAAAGGGTTTTTTGCGCCGACAGTCTTTCACCAGATGAATTCCTGTAAGTAGGAGTTGAGATTCTGGCGCGCAGTTCCCCTTTGGCATTTGTTGCCCCAAAGGCGTTCACTGTTCTGTGTGTAAACGATGAACAAAGTTGTACCTGTGGTTCACCCGAGCATGGTGGTATCCTGTCTGCTCCAGCTGCTCGGTGTTATAAGCACACCAGCAATCGGAGTAGATAGTCATCCGTGATTCAATGTACTGGTTGATGGCAGCCATCAGAGTGCTGGCGTCACGCCTTTCTACCGGTGTCACAAAGCACTCACCGAATATCCGCTGTTGAGGCAGCATCCATCCCACATGGCTTTTCCTGTGCACAAAGAGGCTCTCATCAATTTTCACAATTTTCCCTTGACCGCCAATCCTACGTTGGGGCTGGGACATTAGGTCCAAGGTGCAGGCCTCCCGCATCAAGTCATTATACTGCACAGTGGTCTTTTTTAGACATGGGCAGATGCCGCTAACAAAATATGACGCTGGTTAAATCCTCTGCCCAACAAAACACAAAGCGTAGAAGCATCATGAATGTGAGATGGCTTCCACTAAACCACTGTGCGGCCCGGACGCTAACCTTTTTGCCGCAGCTTCTGATGTGGCAGCACCACATCCGCTCGTTCACATTCAGATGCATTTGATGACCATTAGGACACGTCTTGGTCTCAGGGAGAAAGTGGTGAAGCTGCAAAAAACTCACTGACTCCTCCTCTGTCTGCGGCAGGTTAAATATAGTTAATTTGTCGGCTCATAACTCATATAATGTACTGCTGACTGACTACAATACCGCTGACTGACTACGCTGGATCTGACAGGGACGCTTAGGCGGCCGCGGGAACACTACACTACTTCAGACTGACTATGCTGGCCGCGGGAACACTACGCTACTTCTGACTGACTATGCTGGCCGCGGGAACACTACGCTACTTCTGACTGACTATGCTGACTACACTGGCCGCAATAACACTACGCTGATTCAGACAGGGACGCTACGCTGATGGCGTAACTGCCGCCGTGAAACTACACAATTCTACATAATTCTAGTGATTTCCTTATTGAATTAGAAGTTTATCATATAAAACATTTGTAAAAACATTACTTCCGTTTGTCATTTAAAAGTAAATTGTAGTTTATATTAAATAATGTGCAATCAAAGCAATATTAAGGTGACAGTGTGGTAAAGAGGAAACTGTTGGCAAAGTGAGTACATTCACTTGCATGAAGTGAGTATGGCTTGTTTGGGGTTACGTTCATAATTTCAAATTGGTTACTTATTTACTATGGGGGAGAAGCGCCAATAATTGGAGAGAGAGAAAGTAGACAGAGATAAAGTACCACCAGTCAGCATCTAACTTACATTTTTCAAACACAATCTGTAATTTGTTTGATACTTGTACATATTTGTGCAAATGAGTCTGAATTTGTATTTGAAGTCAGCTTTGTAACAGTTACCAAGTTCCATTGTGATTCATCTACGACATTGTTTGCTTAAAAATCTTGAAATCATATTACTGTTTAAGACCTCAGACAAACATTTCTATTCCACTCTGAATGGTGTTTTGCTGCATTGCAAATGAGATGAAAAATGTATAGAAGACGACAGTACATTACACCTCTTGGAGCTTCTTACCTTGTGCTGTACAGGCCTACAGGCAGAGTATTACGTGCATGGAACCATTTCCATAAGTAGGGTGTCCAATCCTTTTAAACAGATGACTTTCTGTTCTGCGATAGTGTAAGAGGGTTGGACACAGAGATGGAATTAGACCTCGTGGGGCCCTAAACAAGATATCGGTTGGTACTTATATGTTAGTTGGGCTCTTACTAAGCTATTTGCTTAGTTTTGGCGAACGCAGCGAGCCACCGAGCCCGAAGCGTGGCACCTACCAGTTTGAGGCCCTCCAACAATCCATAGCCCTATATTTTTATGCTGATTGCAGGTGGCATCGACAGAGTAGCTTGACGCGTGCACATTGATCGGCAATGTGAATATCAGCATTGCTTACAAATCTGAATCGGGTTCCATGTCTTTAGAAGTAGACTTATTGGGGGAAATTTACTGAAGGAAATTTGTAAAAAATAGGTGTATTTGTATCCAGAAATACACTTATTTTTGACATTTACTATCCCGAAAATACGGCAATTCATATTCGTATTGATAGCACATCAATACGAATACAAATTGCCGCATTTTCGGGATAGTAAATGTCAAAAATAAGTGTATTTCTGGATACAAATACACCTATTTTATACAAAGTTCCTTTAGTAAATTTCCCCCATTATCTGTATCACATTTAAAGTATACTGAATGCCCTGAAGGAGTGGATGAAAGCATTTTGTGTGTCCAAACATTTATCATATCAAAGAACATGAAAGTAACTTTGAAAGTGTGAAACATCACGCAGTAGCCACAAATTGGAATGTTTTGGATGGGCACGATATCGTTAGGTTGCTTGTGGAAAATCCTCCTCTGGTTGAACACCTTACTCATTTAGCTGGTACTGTACCATGCACACAGTTCTGTTTATAGGCTTCTTCACATATTCTTATTGCGCCACATACTTCTATCTCTAATATATTGGCACAGAATGCTATTTGAGTAACTATCATAGTGAGGCATATTTCAGACACATAGACAATTGTATTTTGTCCAAAACAACCACCATTAATCTATTAGATCTATGTATTAATTTAAAGTTAGTATTAAGAGCCTCATTTACAGTTATTTTTAGTAAATACTGCTAGGGTGTGTAAATTTACATATTGGCATAACTTGTTGGATATGGCCAAATTTTAAATATGCAGTTACATTTAATTTAAGCACATTATAGCTGGTCTTTAAATTGCAATGTGAGAATATCTGTAAAGGGGTGTACACACAATCTGATTTTGACAGGTTTTGGATTCGATTTTGCTTATAGAAGCAAAATAAAAACTAAATCTAATGGAAATCGAATGGTTTTTAAGACACTTTTGATCTGCGCGCTCCTGTTTTCTCTATATCGAAAAGAAAAATAGACTGTGCAGGCAAGGAAATATCGAATTCGATCCAGTAAATCGAATGTGTACACTGTACCTTGAATGTAAATCAAATTCGATATCGAAATTGATATCGAATGCAAAAGTGTAGATCGAATGTGAAATTGAATGTGAAAGCAAAGGCCAAATTGAAAATGGGTGGAATAGGGGAAATCGAAAGCAAATCACATAGAAAGTAAATCGATACGTGTGTACACACCTTAACATTGGCAAGTGTTTGAGCACTTATACAGATGGGGCAGGTCCCATCCTTGCTGGCGGGTCGCCAGAACGTATGCGCTGGCGACCCGCCAGCAGCCTCGCCAGCGAGGAGACTGAGACGCGCGTGCGTCTCACGCGCACGCGCGTCTCAGTCTCCGTCGCTAGCGTGGCGGAAACCCTGTCCGTCTCCGCCTCAGGGAGACGGACGGGGTTAGGGGGGGGTTAGGGGGGATGCGGGCAGGCAGGGGGGACCCCGGGTTACCGCCGGCAAGCCGGCGGGGACCCGGGGAAACGTTTGGAAGCGCCGTCGGAAGGGGGCGCGCGCGCCTCTCGTGCGCGCGCGTCCCCTTCTCACGATCGCCATGGCGCTGGCGGGGGATGGCGGCTGGCGACGCCAGCGCCATCCCCTGCAAGGATGGGAACAGACCCATCTGTAGGCCTGATTCATATTTGTATGTAAAGCAAAAAAGCAAAGAAACTGGGCAAAACCATGCTGCACCACAGGTGGAACAGATGTAACATATGCAGAGAGAATTACATTTGTATGGATTGTGTTCAAAAATGAATCTTATTTGCTACATGTGAAAGTAGCCAGTATGGAGTACCAGAGGGTTCGGTGTTAGGGCCTCTTCGATTTAACATATTCATTAATGATATAGAGGACGGGATAGTAAGCAGAATGTAAATTTTTCCAGATGACACCAACATGTGTAGTGTGGTTAGAACTGTTGATGATGTCAATATTCTACAGAGGAACTTAGATAAACTTCATGAATGGACTGATAAATGAGGTTTAATGTAGATATATGTAAGGTTATGCATCTCGAAGGGCATAACCAGTGTGCGACTTATATATTAGAAGGAGTAGAATTGGGCAAATCAGAATTGGAAAAGTACCTAGGAGTCCAAATTGACAACAAACTAGGGTGCAGAGCTTAGTGTCATGGTGCAGCCACTAAGGCCAACAGGATACTGCCATGTATAAAAAGGGACATGGAAACTGGGGAAGACAATGTAATTCTACCACTCTACAAGGCACTGGTTAGACCTCACCTGGAATTTGGAGTGCAATTCTGGGCCCCACATTACAAAAAGGACATTTTGAAGTCCAGAGATGAGCAACAAAGCTAATAAAAGAGTTGGAGTCCTTAAGCTAAGAAGACCGACTAGCCAAATTAGGTATGTTTATGCTAGAAATGAGATGTTTAAGGGGAGACATGCTTAACATGTACAAATATATCAGTGGGCAATTTTCTAAACTATCAGACAACCTCTTTACTCTAAAGTCGGAAACTAGAGATTCTGTACGCTCAAAAGGAAAGGTTTTTTATGGTCAAGGTCATAAAGGTATTGAACACTCTTTCAGAATAGGTGGTGATGGCAGACACATTGAGCACATTTAAATAAGGTTGGACAAACATCTACTGGAAAGAAACATTCAGGGGTACTACTAACCGCTATTCAGTCATAGTTGGAACAGATGGTAATACTAAAATGGGGATATCACATCTAGTCTATACGACCTAACGGGTCCTCTATAAGGTTGAACTTGATGGATGCAAGTCTTTTGATGAACCTCAACTACTATGTAACTATATATGTAACTATATATATGTAACTTTTTGTTTCCCTTGCATGGCAACTTGGTTTGTTCCAGACACAAAGTTACTTATTTTATTTGCTTTACTTACAATTATGAATCAGGCCCGGTCTGCATAGTTGGAGCATTTATGCTGCGTTTAATACAGATATTGCATTTGCACAATTTGCATTTTAGAGTGTTTTTTTCATTGGCAACTTTGCAATTTTCAATTGATTTTCTCCTAAATATCAATGTTGCCTTAAGGTAAGTGTGTGCATTCCACATTTCAGAGAATTTTTGTTATTTCATATTATATTCCCAATGCGGTGCTAGCGAGTTATGAAAAAGTGATGCAAAAGTAGGACAGTTCTCATAAAATTCTGAAACAAAAAAGTATATATAGTAAATATAACAGTGTGCTCCATTATTTCATAAAAGCAGATACACTGTACAGTATTTGCCTTTCTTTTCATTACTTTTTCCTCATATACCTTAACACCATTAACATTTCAAGAATCTTTGTATGCAATTGCTTTGTATAAGCTACTATGAAACGCACATAAATTCATTAAGATTAAAAACGCAAAACTGCTTTGAAATTATAGTTCATTTCCCCATTGTGTACATTTATGTACATTTCAAGTTTGACATATACCGTAAACTACACTGCGTAATTCAATGTATTCCCTTTGAAAATAATTGACATCGTAAAATAATTACTGTACTTCACACAATAATGCTAGAGAAATGAACAACTGGGAGAGAGTTACACAAAGGTGAACAATGGAACAGCGCTAGATTATGGAAAATTATGTTGTTTAAAAAGAAAGATTAAGATACAAAGTAGATGACGATGCATGTTCTGCCAAGGGAGCAGTCATTACATTGCTATTGAATGTTTATTTGAAGAGATATTATTTTCATAACGCACAAGATAAATGAAATATGTACATGTATTGGTACAGTACGTGTGGTCACTAGTAGACGCTACTAGTTAAAGAAATAACAACATAATTAAGACATGTGGCCAGATGTACCAAGCTTTAAGAAGTTTTGTGTACACAGACTCCTCCAAAAGATTATCACACATATTAACATACTACTGTACACAGTGAAAATTAGATCTTATTGACCAGTAACCTTGGGGCAGATGTATTAATCTGCCTATAACGTTTGGAGAATAACGAGTCCCGCTTCTCCAGCATAACGTGGAGAAGCGGGCAAACGTTATAGGCAGATGTATTAAGCAGATAAGGAGAGCCGTTATCCCCAGCGTGAACGGCTCTCCTTATTGGCTCCTTCGCCGCCCCGCACATGCGCACTTGCATTCCTCCCCCCTGGCCGGCTTTCTGGGCATGCGCGAGATCTCGCTAAAACCGCGAGATCTCCAGCGCAGCCCAAGCCAGACGCAGGGCTAGTGTTCTCCCCACAGTGGGGGATAGGACAACGCTAGCCCTGAGATGGCGAAGCAGCCAGGGTGAATTAACGCCTTGAAGGCTGTTAATACATCGCCCCGGCCGTTAATCCCTGGGGGGGATTGCAGGGGACAGCCCCGCCGAGCGTAACTCGGCGGGCTGTCACTAGCGCACGTTAGGTGCGCTAGTAATACAGTAGGAAAATCGTAGTCCCCCCAGTTAACCAGCGTTAAGTGCATTTTTGCACTTAACGCTGGTTCATACATCTGCCCCCTTGATTCCCGAATTCCACTTCTCATCTGCCCCTTTCCTACCCTACTTACTCCATCTCATTGACTGCTACCAACCCTGTTTCTACCTCGACCCCACCAACTAATATACTGTTCCCAATTCCTAAACCCTTGTTCTGTCTTTTCCCTTCCTCTTCCTAACCTACTCTTTACAATTCATAAATGCTGGGTTCTTAGTAGTATTTAGGTCTCAGGAGGAGTCTACTTACATGCAACACATGTTTTTTTTTTAACTTTAAATCTTTATTTCATTTTCTTTTATAACAAACACATATAAAAAAAAACATAAATTGACATTCACAAACACTGTGTAGGTACTTATACAAAGATCTTCAATACTTGCAAAGGGACATTATGGGCTTATGCCCATAGTGGATGTGGATAAAATTCACCCTCGATATTCATCATTAATTTCTTAAGCTTTACAATTACTTATCGTCTTATTCGACCCGCATAAGTACCAGGGAGATTAGTACTTTCTTTATTCTAAATGCCTATTCATGCCGTCTTTTCCTTCCCAACATTACATCTTTATTCGGATTATTAATACCAGGGGAAGAAAACATACTATCCTACAATCCCACTTCCATTGCACTATTTTATCGCCTCTATCTCATCTATATATATATATATATATATATATATATATATATATAAAAAAGAGGTGCTATAAATAAAAAAGAACGTGCTCATTACCTATATAGTCCACCCTTTTGTACATATTCTATTTTTATATTTGTCTATCATAACCAAAATGTGTGATATCAATTACTTCATTATTTAAATTACTAGTGCAAATTAATTTTCTTATATAAAGGCGATTGTATCCAATGATTCCAAATTGAATAATATTTACTTAATGTGTTGCGACCTTGTACTAAATATTTCTCTTGCTCAATAATATAATTCACACGTGCCTTCCAAGCTTCAAAATCAGGGGCGACATTAGACATCCACATTCTTCCCACAATAACTTTTGCAATAGAAGTGAGATTGATAATATATCATTTTCATTCATACCAATATCCCCGGGCACTATTCCCAGTAAACAACACCTTGGAGTTAGGGTTTCCAATGATATCCCTGTCGACGCTATGGTTGATTTAACTTTGTTCCAAAACTCAGAGACCAAGCTACACTCCCAGATTAAATGTATAAATGACACAGGAAAGTTTACACATTTGGGACAGGTTGACGATACTCTCCCTGCAAATTTTGCCAACTTTGTGGTTGTCATATAAGATCTATGCAGAATAAAGAGTTGAGTCTGTTGGACTCGGAGCGAATTTGTGGCTTTTGCCACCACTATCTTCGCTGTAGACCATTTCAAGTCACTCAAATCTCCAATCTCCTTTTCCCATTTTTCCCTTAACAATGTTAATCCATCCCCATTTTTATTTTCCATTAAAATTCCATATACCCTAGAGACTACTTCTGTCTCTACTTCTGTCTTCTACTAATTGTTCCCAATTCCTAAACCCTTGTTCTGTCTTTTCCCTTCCTCTTCCTAACCTACTCTTTACAATTTATAAATGTTGGGTTCTTAGTAGTATTTAGGTCTCAGGAGGAGTCTACTTACATGCAACACATGTTTGGGTAAATTTACTAAAGCTTCTAAAAAATGGAAAGAGGTGATGTGGCATATAGCATCCTATAAGATCATTTCTCGGAACAGAATCGGATGACAGTTCGGATGCTTTGGACCACAAGACTTCTTTCTACTTTTAAAAGCTTTAGTAAATTCCCCCCATAGTCACAATCCACAGAACAAATAGCTTTGGATGAATAACCCGCATGGTCAGGATGCTATACTTGGACATAGAGGATTATTCTGGTTGTTTCGCAAAATCCACCAAAGCCCGCCTTGTGAATGGAGGCCTGGCCGCCACCCATTCGCAGAATGTGTTCACATGCACTGGCTGTGAAGGGATGTTTGATACAAACATCTATTCACAGCCTGTGAGGGAACACCCACATCATTCGATGGTCGTCGACCATCAAATGATGTAGAAGGCACACAGACATCTAAGGTTGCTCAGAGCAACCTTAGATGTGCATGCACATTCTGAAGGAAGTGGGTGGGCAGCTGACATCTGGTGATAACAGCTACCCGCCTCTGGCACCCATATGGGCAAGTCTCTCGGACCGCCGCCCCCCATTTGTTGTCATGTCTCAAATCTGCTAATTCTATGTGGCAGATGTAAGAACGATACAGATGGATCCCTCCTCATCTAGCCCTTTAAAAGGATTAAGTGAGTAATAGGATTACTCTGCTAATCCCTTGCTGTATTGTTCTATGTATTGTATTGCTGCTGAGAACAATAGGATAGCCATGGTGAGCCATGGTGAGCCATTATCTAAGGAAGATAGTTGAGAGGGGCTCCATCTGTATATGTTACTTGTCATTAATCTTTCATGGTGCTAAAACCAATCTGCTCCTGTCATGTGTAAAAAATTACAGGAGCTGACTGGTTGAGCACCATTTAAGATTAGTAATAATCAGGGCTATTTTTCTGCAGGCTCCAGCAGGAACTGAGGCCCTTATTCTAGTTCACGCTTTCTGACAAAATATTTCTTAGATGGACAAAACATGTGCACTGCAGGTGAGGCAGGTGTAAAACCCCACCCAAATCTAATTATCTCTGCACAAGTAACACCTGCCTCACCTGCAGTGCACATGGTTTTGTCCATCTAAGAAATATTTCGTCAGAAAGTGTGAACTAGAATAAGGGCCTCAGTTCCTGCTGGAGCCTGCTGAAAAATAGCCCTGGTAATAATGATAACAAGAACATCTCTCATTATTACATCTGCCTTAGGTCTAACAAGAAGCATAGTAACTGGAAATTAGGAAACATTTGTAAATCATTATATAGTATACTCCAGATCAGGTGTGGGCTAGCTATATGTACTTCTTCAGGGTCCAAATTGCATAATAGGGACCTAGTATTAGAGCGCTAGCTTCAAGAATATATATATATATATATATATATATATATATTTATTTAAATATTTTAGATGCAAATTTAGATGCACAGTATCGCAAGGAGGGACAAATACTGACAGCTACATATGATAAAGGTGGTGCTGGAGAAGGCAGCCTACAGTAAGTGACAGTTCTTTTTAGTACACATTGGACACTGAGCACTGCTATTAGTGACATTAGGCTGAAGATAGAAAAACCATTTTAGTAGATGTCAAGATGGGTTATGCCTTTTTTTGTTTGGCTCACTAAGTGCATGGACACCTACTCTTTCTGTTTCGTCAACAATTATTATTATTACACTGAAAAGAAGATGCCATACTAATAACAAGGACGCTCAAGGCATAAAGGGGGAGATGTACAGTACTAAAGCTTGGAAAGTGGTAAAGATTAGAGAGATAAAGTATACCATCCAAACAGCTTGTAACTGCCATGTTACAGGTTGTGTTTGTACAAGGACAGGAGCTGATTGGTCGTCAGTCTATCTCTTTACACTTTATTACTCTACAAGGCTTAATGAAGTTCACCTGCTGCAAAATTAGATCATATCTTATTTAATTGGAGGCGAAAACAACTGAAATAAGAGGAACGAGTGTGGTTCAATCTGAAGATTGAGACCTTCATGAAGGTGGATTAATGTGAAATAGGTTGAAGTAAAAGATATAACAAAGAGGTGGGTTTAAAAAGATGATGGCTGATTCAGCTGATTAAAACTTAAAGATTTGTGAAGATGATTGTACAATATTATGGAATAAAAATATTGTGCCCGTTTAATGCAATCAATAGGCTGCCCTGGATCATAGGGGGTGACCCATGTTGGCTCACTAGGCAGTGGTCGTTTGCTGTCTAGGGAGCCCCTTAACACCATCTGTTGCCCTGCCACCCCCCCTTCCCCTCCGATCCATTGCCACACCCCCCTCCACTGAATCCCCTTGGTGCCATGCAAGGGAAAGGAACAGGAACACATCCCATTGCATGCAGCCAAAGGGGAGGTTGCCGACCTTTATGTGGAGTTAGCCGCCCACCTGCATTCCCCGGGGAACACCCAGCATTTTCATAGGGATGCCAATAAAATGCTAGGCATTCCCCTGCCCGCCTCCTCCCTCCCCACAGGGAATGGCCCTTGCCAAAGCTGTTTGTTGCCCGGGTTTGCACATGTGCAAAGAATTCAAACAACGACCATCATTGTTGGGACCGAATTCAGATCACTACAAGCGATCCTGAATCGGCCCCTTAATTAGGAAGAGGAGACACAGAACCAATAATTACTAATTATCGATAGATACCTTGATGCATTGAAATACTCTCAATATTTCACTCCTGACAAATGATGAATGCATTAAATGAATGATATTTGGCAGTATTAACTAAAACCTTCCATATCCATCCACAGAAATTAAAGTCAATAAGCCATGCCACAAAGAATTATACTTTCGCTTTGTACAAAGTTCATGGAACCTGAAGAGAAAAGATATACATCACATTACATAGTAAGATGCGGGAAAACACATGTACTAAAATTGCCCTGAAGACTGATATTTGCCGAGAGAAGCCGGGGACTTGCCGCTTCATTTTAAAGCAGACTTTGATGTTACAATTTTGGACCTCAAAAAATCAATTACTGTCCTGGGAACAAGTCAGTGAAATAGAATTACAAGATAGAACTGCACATTTTTTTGGCATGTCTGTATAACTGAAACAACTTAAAGATCAAAATACTTCACTTATTTGCAGAACTGATGATCTGGAAAACAAGCAGTGGAAATGCGAAGTCCGCTTCAAATGCATTCCAAAGGGAATTAAATAAACTGTAACTTTTTTCTTTAAAAATAGCTAACAGAATGAAGTAAAAGGATAAAATTAGGGAAGATACACATCTGTCCATGTTGGCAATACATCCTTGCAGGAAACTGGTAAAAATAGGTTTATTTCAAAGGAATAAAATCCTTTACATCAAATGCATGCACGTATCTAGTAATGATTTATTAGCTGTCAGTCTTCTAGAGTATGGACCCGTGCACACAGTGCTGTATATCTGTGCAGACACCTGTTTTTTTCAGCAAAACAGCTTTAAATACTACTATTTTCTAGTATCTGAAACACACACATATATATGTATAGGAGGGAGGACGGTGGCGGTACTCAGAGTACTTGTGACGAAAAACCAGTAGACTGACACAGGGTCTTCTAAAGCCTTTAGAAGACCCTCTGTCTGCCTACTGTTTTTTCGTCACAAGTCCTCTGAGTGCCGCCACCGTCCTCCCTCCTGTACTTAGTGCTGCTGCACTTTTGGATGGCACCGCGGCCATACTCGTTATACTACTTGCTCCTGTGAGTGCCAATCGCTCTGTGTTCATATATATATATATATATATGGGATGCAGTTACAATCCCGGCGGTCGGGATCCCGGCGTTCAGAATCCCGACGCCGGAATCCCGACCGCCGAAATGCTGACACATTCTCCCTCTGTGGGTGTCCATGACGTCCCCCCCTTGTCGGCATTTCGGCTGTCGGGATTCCGGCGTTGGGATTCTGAACGCCGGGATCCCGACCGCCGGGATTCAATACTGAATCCATATATATATATATATATATATATATATACAGTATATATATATATATATATAGACACAGGAACACCCGGCACTCGACTTGTTAGAAGTATAACTTGCTGCGGTGCCATCCAAGAGAACTCCACAGAATCCTATTGTATATCAGCAGAATGGAGGCGGCACTCACACAGTCTCTTTGATGAAATAAAAATCCTTTATTGAGCGGTCCATATATATGGATGAACATGATTGGGGCCTGTGTCATGTTTCAGTACACCACTGCAAAAATATGTTATTTGGTACAATAATACAGATGTGGGTGAGATTATTTGTACTCTAATGGCAACAGGGTCAGTGGCACTGGGTATAACAAATGCAATCCACTATATTGTTTTGAACTTGCAGACTGCTTGAGGCCACTTCCAATGCATGTTATTCAGGATCATATTATAGCTAGGGATTGTATATTAAATGTATTAAACAACAAAGGGTATATTTATTTTATTTCCCTGGAAACCACTGTCCAGGGTACCAGGAGGGGGTTCAATACCCAAAGTAGCACTAGCAGAAGCATGTGTGCAGCAAAGGCAGCACAGCAGACGCAGTCAGGGGGAGGGGGTTGGTTGTTTGTGGTGGTCCAAACGAGCTGCCCGTGCCTTTCCAGAGGCCAGGGTCCGGGGCAGCTGTACGCACAGCACCCCCCTATCGGCGGCCCTGACTGGCAGACACATCCTTGGGACTAGGGCCTAAATGTTTGTGTACAGTATGATGCCAAATAGCCATGCTTGTTCATGAAAGGAAGGATGCATATTTCCATATTTCATCCCTTGTATGATGACAATCAGCAAAGTAACAATTTGAGCTACAGTAGTGTGCCGGTCACCACTTTTATCTTAATCTTACATGGTGGTATCTGCAATTACAGTGGTATGTAAAATATGCCTAAACACTATGATTTAACCAACTGACACCTGAAATCTATGTTATATTTAAATAAAATGTTATAATTTTGGTTTTATGTATTATTAGACATACCGGGAGAAAGTTACTAAGAAGGGAGTTCTACAGTATTTCACATGGGATGTTGCTATGGGCAACGAATCAGATGCTATTTATTATTTTTTAGAAGGTGCTAAATAAAGAAGTAGATTGTAATTGGTTTCCTGTAGCAACATTCAATGTGAAATAGAAATCCCATCTTAGTAAACTTCTCCTATATCATCACTGAGGAAATATTGTTAAGGCTTGTTAATTTGTTTCGTTTTATCCTTTTATTTACTTAAAGCATCTATGTACTTGGTTTGGGGTTTAAGTTGAAAATAAATAGAAATGATTAATTTTATGCATTTCAAAATATGTATATATGTTGGACACAACATAGAGTTCCACATGTTCAGAGAGGCTAACTATAAAGCCAAAAATGTATCCCATACAAATTTATATCTTAATGCACCATGATGGCATGCTGGTGCCAAAATATATATTGCTATAATGTAACTAAGGTCTTACAATTTCAAAAGTGAAGTTGTAATCTATAGTAAGGGATACATGCTGGCCCATGGCCCTTATTCTTGTTCACTCGCAAAGGCAAATTCCTTCTAAAATGGACAGAACCATGTGCACTGCAGGTGGGGCAGATGTAACATGTGCAGAGAGAGTTACATTTGGGGGAGTTTATTTGTTTCTGTGCAGGGAAAATACTGGCTACATTATTTTTACACTCCAATATAGATCTCACTTTGAAGTAAAACCCCACCCAAATCTATCTCTCTCTGCACATGTTACATCTGCCCCCCTGCAGTGCACATGGTTTTGTCCATTTGAGAAGGAATTTGCCTTTGCAAGTGAACCAGAATAAGGGCCATTGTTCACTGCAGCATAGAGGCATCAGCCTGGTGGTGACAATCTTGCTGCTGGTTTTCACCATGGCAATAATGATCACGATTATGTTATATGATGCCCCAATGTCATTGCAGCACCAATAGACTAAACAACACAAGTATACATTAATACATGGAATAACAATAGATAACAGCATAAGGATACAGTCAAATGCAGTGTGGAGTCTAGCAGAATGGAGTAGGCTAGACTATCTGCTAGTAGTTATCACTTGTTTGGGGGGAGTAAAAAAGTAAATCAGCACTCAGGGCCTTATTCTGGTTGAGTTGGATGGCTCCGAATGCATACGGACGGCCGATGGTTGGTATTTGCGCATGTGCAGAGGCATATCTGAGCATGTGCGAATGCCTCACACGTCCGATCACAGCGTGAGTTCCGTGCAGAAAATGATCATATAGAACCATTCGAGCAGGGGGTGGAGAGGGGTGTGAAGGACTGTTTGGGCTCATTACCATATGTGTGCACCCCGCGTTTCATGGGCGTTCCCATGAAAACGCTGGGCGTATGTATGGTAATTCATCCGTGATGCACGTGTGGGGGGGCGGACAGCTGACATAGCCGGATGCCAGCTGCCCGCCCATATCCCTGCGTTTGCACAGAGAAATGCCCGAGTGGTATGGAGCACTCGTGCTGCCTGAGCGACCATCGGCGACCATCAAATGATGGGGGAGGTTCTCACAGATGGAGTAGGTGTTCACATGGAAAATCCACTCGCGGTCCATTTGGTCGGTGTCTTACCGCATTCGGACGGTGTGAGCGATCCGTACGGAAGGAGGGGCTAAGAACGCTCGGTTCCAGGCCACAAATACGCATCCGTCCGAACCAACTAGAATAAGGCCCTCAGTGACAATGTACCAAACAAGTGAGTGGCCAGTCAGTATCAGAGTTGCTAGTGGGAGACACAGACAGGAGAACGAAGGTGCATTGGCAGCAAGAAGACAAAAATAGGTATATTATACATTCTAAAAGTATAATTTGAGAAATTGCCCCAAGCAAGTAACTAGCTTCCAGTTATCATTTATTTAGTTCATATAAAAAATAATAGTTAGAAGCTGGTTCTTTGTTCCAAGTAACTTACAGTATACACTTGTTCTCTTTAGAAGGATTAATAGCTGTCCCCATTAGAGTCCAAGAAATAGGATTCTATATTCTCACACTCTATGCTTTCCAGAAAATCAGCCCAGGCCGGCACTACGCCCAGTTTAGGTTTTCTGGTAGGCATTATTTATTATACTATAAACATTGGTGTCTCCTGAGAGATAATTGCACCAGATCCCATAAGTAATAGTGAAATTATTATTTTCCAGAGACAGACAATCACGTGTCACTAATGCATTGTAATTTGGACTTCCTGAGTCTCCATTTGGAAATCCTGTTGGTGAGGGGGTAGGTGGTAAAAGTGCATTGTCCTAGAGTGGCCAGAACCCTTTATCAAGCTCAAGTCATTATGGAACCTAATGTTCTACAAACTGAAATCACAATGAAACATTTGTCAAACCAAAGTTATGATTTGCATGTGGTTTGATTATAATGATTTTGTGGCATTAATGTATTAGCATGCCTTTTTCCCCCTTTTTTCTATTTGTTTTTGTTTCTTCTCTTTTCTTCTCTTTTCTGACTCCAATATGTTGGCATTTTTTAGGTAGTATCTTATCTTCTTGGGAGAATCCTATGGCCACTGGTGGCTGTTCCTGGGATTCTTTAGATTTGGCTTTGGGCCCTGGGTATGAACTAAGATGTACAGAGAATTGGGAGGCTTTATGCTACTTGGGCACACAGGTTAAAATGAGAATAGGCATCCTTGCGACACACAGGAACCATGGACTTGTGATATCCAAGTATACTGAAATGGAGACAGAGTAATTCCCCAGGTCACCATGTGGCCCCCTAACCTAGTGACCAACTAAGGTCAGTTAGGCTAGGGACACATTTGAATCTAGACAATACCACTATTGTTGTACTTAATACAAAGAATAATCTTAAAATAAAATTGATCATCTGTGGAATATTTATTACTTTCATGCACAGTGCAGTTGGGATCCATGTGTGCACAGCAATAATGAAGACACCTCGGTAGTGGGGAAATTAGCGCAACAATTGTGCACTTTTAAAAACATATAGATACATGATAGGGAAGGGGAGGCTAGTGGCACTAGGCGCACGTGCCCAGAAAACTAAAACCACATACATGGGGTGACAGAGGGACATACAGTGATGTGATAGTGGCACATACACATAGGCTGATAAAGGGGCAGGGCTAAATACAGTATACACAGGTCAAAGAGTGACATACACATGGTGACAGTGGGGCTGCATAGTGTGACAGTGTCACATACTGTACATAGGGTGAAAGAGTGACATATACATGTTTGATGGAGGGACATACACAGGGTGACAAAGAAGCATGCACTTGGGGTGACAGTAGGACATTCCAGGGTTACAGTAGGACACTAGGTCATACAAAGGGTAACAATGCATGTTCCCCCTGTACCCCCACCCAATTTTGTTTTACTAGCTGATCTCAAATACAACTGTACCTCCATCCACTCTCACGCCATTATCTACTGCCCTGGATGGCCACCAATGCTTTATACCAGGTTGCAAGGCTGCGGGGTGGTTTGCTGTGTGTTTGTTGGCAGCAAGGGCCGGGTTAGCTTTAGTTTCTTTCAGTTCACACAGGTAGTGCCACTCATGCTTGGCTGGGCTGTTGCTCTACTTCAGATAAAGCCAAGATGACATCATGTGCCCCTACCGCCCCCCCCCCCCCACTCCCCACCAGATCTGCATATATGTTCCTACATTAGATACTCTGAAGTTCTCATATTAATATCCCAATCCTGTATTCTTTGGCATCTTTACAGTGATGTTGTTCCTTCGAATAAATAGTTTTTGATGCAAAATTCTATTTGTGAGATTATTTTGCTCATTTCTAAACATAAAAAAACTAAACAACATAAAAACAGAAAAAAATAAAAGCGTTCTTTGATGATTGGCAAGGCAGAAGTGGACACCAACCGTGCGGCAGAATTGAACAGAACAATGAAGCTGCGTATACAGTAACTGGGAAAGGATGGACTCATTCTTTTTGTATGTACAGTATGTATAGACCACCAACCAATTGAACAAGGTTCAGCACACATTTATACTGTTGAATAAAGATCACTGAAACATGGAAAAGCATCAATCAAACAATCACACTGTATTCAGAGTCCAAACAGGATTACTATCCAGTTGATTGGACTGGTGCAACTCAGCAGTATTTCCTGTCAAGATTAATGTATCGGTGAATAATGTAGGTTGAAAAGTTTTGAGAAGGAAAATATAAACATTACAAAAAGTAGTGATAAAGGGCTATTTTAAATGTTTATTAAAATACATCTATGAAATAAGCAAATGGTCTAGTACTAGTAGCAGCACTTTCAGTTGACTGCACTTTTCATCCCAATGATATCTCTGGTACCCACCTAGGCTATGAGCAATATATTTCACTTAATGGGTAAGTTGTTTTTGTTTTAAAGGTACAGTTATACCATGATCATCATTATCAACATGGGTATGGCACTACAGGGGTTTGAAATGCTCAACAACAGGCGTCCTATTTAAAAGACATATAAACATCTGCCTCACCCTTTCATGCTAGGCTGTGGATATTTTATACAACAAGAAACAGGCAAAGAAGATGCTCTTATGCATTAAATATTAACACAATTACAGGGGATTGCCTAGGCAGATATAACACATTTATTAAAAATTAATAGGACATCCATTAAAAGGATAGCATGTAAATTAGTATCAATTAAAATGTATACCCTCTCTTGTTTTATAATTGGCCTTACTGGCTTTAGGAGTCCTCTTATAGAAAGGCTGTGAGGATATGGCAAATATTTTACAAAGTTTGTGTCATCTCACCAAGGATTTTTGAAATGGGTTTTCCACCTTTGGTCCAATTGTCCTCACTATGATGCGGTAGTGCACTGGTGGTAAAGGGCTGGTAGAGGGTTGCAAAGACCTTGTGGGGCTTCCCGGAAAGGCAGATGACATCCTTTGGTGTGCTGGAGTCAGGATGAGACTCTTTTAATTGCCAGTTCTTAATAGCCGTCTTTGAGGTTTTTCCATAAAGCAGATGTTGCCAGAGTACATGCCAGGAATAGGGTAACAAGTAGAGGGTATCTTAAAGGGTCAACACCAAAGGTCTTGAAGGGTCAACACCGGCCCTTTACCACCAGTGTACAACCACATCATATATACATTTTCTAGAATGTTGGAGATGGCTGGTAAGTATCATCAAACACCAGTTTGTCACAATTTAATCAAAACCAAGTTTGCTGCACTAAAAACTTTGTCAAATAGTGGACAATACCATCCGAAGTGCGGATAAAGAAGGCGCTGTTGTGGTATTAGACACCAAAGACTACATCAGTGAGTGTAATAGATTACTTAGTGATGTTTCCACGTATTGCCGGTTGGAACAAAATCCTACCATAATGTTTCAAAAGGAATTAAGTGTCATATTACAACAGGCGGTTGATGACAACTTAATTTCCGCAGAAACACATAGAAGTTTGTCAACTGGACATCCAGTTATTTCGGTGTTCTATAGCATACCTAAAATACATAAAGACACACAGAGGCCTTCTGGACACCCGATCATTTCAACCCGGGGGTCTATGTGTGAACGTGTAGCTATCTACTTAGATATGTTTCTGCAACCCTGTATACAGAGAACAGCCACTCACTTGAAAGACTCAAATGTGTTATTACAAAAGTTTGCTGCAAATCCTGAGATACTGTACCTGAAAATGCAGTGTTAGCCACCTTAGCATGGCAAGTCTATATAGCTGCATTCCACAATCTCTAGGATTAGAAGCTGTCAGACAATTATTGTTTGGCAATAAAGCCTATACCGGCCCTGATATTTCCTTTTTTCTCTTGCTGTTGGAGTTCACTCTTAAAGACAATAATTTTTTGTTTAATGGGATGGTTTACAAACAACTAAATGGGATTGCCATGGGATCTCCCTTGGCACTGTCACTGGCAAATGCCTACATGTAGCAGGTTGTGAGATATATTTTCTTTCATAATTTCAAAGTGCCCGAGGGTATTATAATGTCCATTTTCTTATCTGGTCTAAACCCAGCATGGAATTAGACGCCACTGTGGAAGTGCAAAATAGATCTGACAACCCCATCAAGCTTACATTAACACATAGTACGATACTTTACACAAGAAAAAAGATGACTCTCTTTGTTGGGCACTGCTTAGAAATATTTTATTTCCAAGTATATCGTGTTATTTGGAAAACTAAATTCCCATGCACTGCAGTGGTTCTTAATTACTACCTTATCAATGTATATGGTTTTGGGTGAATTGGTACACGTGAGTGACATAAAGGGGGAAATTTACTAAAGGAAATTTGTTAAAAAAATAGGTGTATTTGTATCCAGAAATACACTTATTTTTGACATTTACTATCCCGAAAATACGGCAATTCGTATTCGTATGCTATCAATACGAATACGAATTGCCGTATTTCTGGGATAGTAAATGTCAAAAATAAGTGTATTTCTGGATACAAATACACCTATTTTTACAAATTTCCTTTAGTAAATTTCCCCCAAAGTGTGAAAAAAATATCAATGTGATGTGAAATACAAATGAAGGTTTTAGTATAATAATTTTTGTTTCAGCTAAAGTTTACCAATGACCTCATTAGATGAGCTTTATCACTCCCTCTGGACATGGATGTCTTTCAGCTGAGGTTTTTTTATATATATAATGCTTGTGATTAAATAATATGTAAATAAAATTAAACGGTGATGTGTTAATTAAATATAAATATAAAACGGCGAGAATATTTTTCTATTTGTCTGGGTGACTGTCTTCAGATGGACAGCCTCAATACTATCCCAAGTGGGTGGTAATGCTGCAGCTAATTGCACTGTGTGTTCCCACTTATAAAGGTTATTAGGGCTGGAGAAATTATCACTAGAAGGATGAGGGATATAAGTTGATTTTACAATGAAAAAATACAATATAGTAAAGATGAAAATAAAGGCTGCTCCCTTACACCTCCAATTGTTCCTACTGTCCCGCTGTGTGTCTCTTGGACAGTGAACAGTCAGGATGAGGGTACAATTAAAGTGGAGGCTTATTAGGAGCAGTGGAAGGAAGACATGGGGATCTGCTGTTAAAATCTGCTGCCTGGTTTTGCCCCTGTTAGAAATAAATCTAGTGCAGGGGGTCAAGAAGGCATTGGCCACAATGAGAGTCCCCTAAGGAGGCAAGGTCAGGTCAATGCACCTTTAAGGATTGTTCCGTCTATAAAAAGGACAGTATTGTACAATTGCAGATGTAACTTCCAATTGCCTCAATTAAATTTTAACATAACTGTAGATCATATTTCTGACAGCCCTTATGTCTCATTGATCTAATAAATTATAGCCATGTGATAATCAAAAATACAGAGACAAATAAAGTATACAGAGCTGGTAGAGTTAGTAGTAAAATACTTAGCTTCCTATAAGGTTCCCTTCATCCAATGTATGGTGTGGTATCTATTCGGGACAGTCACCCAGAGCCTGGACGTGCGTTTCGCCGGTACAGAGGCTTGATCACCAGTGTCAGAACTTTCTGGTATGACTAAAATTATATATTTGATATTGGCATATGTAAAATGTAATAACAGTTCTAAAATGTTCTACTGTAGATTGTAAGTAACACAATATGCTTCAACAAATACATACATTTGGTGACCTATATCTCTATTGTATCCCCTATTATACCATTTAATTATTCATTACTTGCAGAGAAAGGTGGATAGTACTGTAAAAACACTAACAAATCACATTGTCCATTGACCTATATATACATTAAAATGCACTAATATTGTAAGAGAAATATTAAAAAAAAAATTCCCAGATTATATTTTTAAATTTACGAGGAATTAATTCAAGATAATTATTTTACAATAAAACTGCAATGTAAATCTGTTGCATGACTTACATTTAAAGGCTAAACTGTTTTAGAGGGTTTTCTTTTTTTCTTCATCTCTGCTACAAAGAGGTTCAAAATGCTGGAACAGCGATTCACTTACTAACTGGTCAGACAAGCTCACTGAGAGGTCTGTTATCTCAGCACACCAGAATTTCAAAATAGCTAAAGAAAATAGAGGATTTAAACCTCACTGGCTCAATGGAGACATAAGTATTCGCTTTCATTATTAATCTAAATATAAGAATGTGTGCATTCTAGTACACTGATTTGCTTAGCATAATACAAAATATGTGCATTAGGATAACATAATCACTTAGACATGTTGTTCCTTTATCACCTGAAGATGAATCAATATATAGCACACATAAACATAATAAATAATAATAATCAGTTTGACAGTAAAACATTAAAATATACTAATAAGTGAATAAATATTAGAAGGGCAAATAGTGATGGAATGGGGCATGAAGGGTCATCACAGTGGATTGGCCAAGTATTATATAGGAGCTAGACTGCAGACTAACTACTATATATATATACACACAACATGTTTGTTTAGCCTGATGAAAAAGCTTATATTTTTAAGAAAATTCCCCTTTTTTTATTCTCTAGAGCAGTGGTAGCCAACTCCAGTCCTCGAAAGCTACGGACAGTTAACAATTTCCATGTCTCCTCACAGAGTCAAAAGTGAAGTAATTATCTCCACCTGTGGATCTTTTAAAATGTGTTAGTGAGTAATGAGTGCATTTGTGTACTTGCGAGGTGACCTGGAAAACGTAAACTGTAGTTAGCTCACGAGGACTGGAGTTGGCCACCACTGGTCTAGAGAATTCTCTATACAATGTTTATACAAGTGATTTATTTTACTGAATAAATGTTTATTTAATACTTATATAAGTTGTTAGAATAGCTCTTTCAGCTAAACCCTAGTTCTGTATCTTCTTTATTTATTCCCAGGAAGTGTAGATGGTATCGTAGGAACAAATAGATAAAACTATATGTTACACAGGTACTAAGCAGTAACTGGAAATTGAGAGGAGCACAGATTAAACCACTGCACTGGCGGATTTTGAAACTCAGCTCTCCCTACTTATACCCCTTGGTGTTTGGTGATTGGTGGATAGAGTCAGTTATTTCAGGGAGTCTCCGTATAGTTCTGGGTTGTATGGGCCATGGTCTAATGATCACAACAGTACTCCCTGTTAGTCTCTGGATTGAGGCATAGCAGGCTGGGAAAAACTGAAGCCTAAACTTTATTTAGGATCTAACTGGTTGGTGTTTCTCACCACTTTATCTCTCTAAAAGGTTTGCAACATCTCACCTTTTGTGAAACTAATATAAGTAGCAGATGCAGGGTATGCAGCTTTCTAAACACATCCTATGTAAATGCCAATACTAATGGTAAATTTATTTTGGGACCTTAAGGTTAGCTACAACAGAGATTCCAACACTAGTAAAAACATTCTAATTACAAGCACGGAATGCAAACTGATGACCGGGTTGGGAATGCCATATCTGGCTTCCTGATACAAGGAATACCGTCAGGAGTCCAGTAAGTATACATACAGATGGATGCCATCCTCATCTAGCCATTTAATAGGATTAAGTGAGTATTAGGTTTACTCTGCTAATCCCCTACTTGTTCTATGTATTGTATTGCAGCTGAGAACAATAGGACAATAGGCTCACCATGGCTATCCAGAGGCAACTAGATGAGGATGGCTCCATCAATACATTTCACCTGCCTTCCTGTAACCCTCCATACCCACAGCCTAACCCCAATCCTCTCCACTAGTGCCTAACCCTAACCTTTTAACGGGGTGCGCAACCCCGTTACCTCCGACTCCCTCCCACCCACAGTCTAATTGCCCTCTTCTTAGTGCCTAACACTTACTCCCAACACCTTAACCCTAACTTTCCCCCCTATTCCCTCCGCAGCCTATTCCTTAATCCCCTGCTAGTGCCTAACCATAATGCCCACATACTTACAATGTGGATACCAGCAGTCAGGATATCAGCATCGGAATCCTCATCGATGTCAGGATTCTGGCGTTGTTCTTATGGCCGCTAGTTTGGATGCCAGTGTAGGTATTCTGGCTGCCAGTAATCTATCTGCTGGGATGCTAACTGCATGCCACAAGCACATGTCAATAGCATTTGCATTTTAACCCCTTCCCGACATTTGACGTACATTTACGTCATGGTCGGGAAGTACTTCCCGACACATGGCGTAAATGTACGTCATGGCATTTAACTGTCACCGCGTCTATAGACGCGGTGACAGTTTCAACATGTCTGCTGTCCCTGACAGCAGACATGTCCGTGCATGCCCAGGGGGGGCTGCGATGCCGCCCCCCCGTCGGCGATCGCTGTGATTGGCTGTTCAGTGTGAACAGCCAATTACAGCGTTTTCCTGTGTCACCGGCGAATAACGTTCGCCGGTGACACGGGATCAGAGGTGATTGGTGCTGTAAAGTACAGCACCAATCACCGCGGGGTGTGAGGGTGACACTGGTGTCACCCCACCGCACCCCGCCCGCCCCCAAAGGCCGTGATTGGTCCGTCGGACCGACGGACCAATCACAGCCAAGGAGGGGGATTTAAACTAACGGTGACTGCACTGCAGACGCCATTCCGGTCTGGAATAGCGTGCAGTGCGGTCACCGTACCTCCCTGCCGCCATACTGACCAGAACCTTGCTCCATAGCTTGCTCCATACTTACCTGATCGCTGCTTCATCACTGCTTCCTGGATCCTGTTACTACTTGTGCCTTCCTGTGAAATTGTGCTGCTGCAGTGTACTAGCTAGATAGATAGAGAGATAGAGAGATAGATAGAGAGATAGATAGAGAGATAGAGAGATAGAGAGAGATAGAGAGAGATAGAGAGAGATAGTGTCAGAGAGTGCTGATCGCTGCTTCATCACTGCTTCCTGGATCCTGTTGCTACTTGTGCCTTCCTGTGAAATTGTGCTGCTGCAGTGTACTAGCTAGATAGAGAGATAGATAGAGAGATAGAGAGAGATAGAGAGAGAGAGATAGATAGAGAGGCCTAGTGACAGAGTGCTATATTTTGTGCTGCTGCAGTGTGATAGTTATAGAGAGATAGAGAGAGATAGAGAGAGATAGTGTCAGAGAGTGCTATATTTTGTGCTGCTGCAGTGTGATATAGTTATAGATAGAGAGAGATAGAGAGAGAGAGATAGATAGAGAGGCCTAGTGACAGAGTGCTATATTTTGTGCTGCTGCAGTGTGATAGTTATAGAGAGATAGAGAGAGAGAGATAGAGAGAGATAGTGACAGATTGTGCTATATATTTTTGATATAACTGACTGCTGCCCCCTCCTTTTGTGCTGATCAGTATAAATTAACTGATCAGCAACTTTTTGGGGGCGCAGGTTTTTTTTTATATATAGATATACCTGTCAGTGCTGCTGCTGCAGTGTCATAGAGTGATAGATAGTGAGAGATAGAGAGATAGAGAGAGATAGTGACAGAGAGTGATAGAGAGTGCTAAATTTTTTGTCTGCTGCCCCCGCCTTTTGTGCTGATCACTATATCTGAGGTGATCAGCAACTTTTTTGGGGGTACAGAGGTTTTTTTTTTTTTATATATACCTGTCAGTTGCACCAAAGGTTGTGCACCTGCTGCACCTCACTGGTAATCAGTGTCGCATCACTGATCACCTTTTTTTTTTTTGTGTGTGTGCTGTGGGGTCTTTTTTTAATTTTTTTTTTACACACACTGTGATTTTGTGGGTGTCCTGTGGCCGCTGTGCGCTGATCAGTGACGTACATCACTGATCATCTTTTTCGGTACAGGGTTGATCTATATTTTTTTTTTTTGATCAAATTCCTGTTGCCTTTGAGCGCTGTTCAGTGACAGACGTTACTGACCAACATCTGTGCTCAATTTTTGGCGCAGGACCTTTTTTTTTTTTTAACCCCTTAAATTTTTTATTTTTAACCCCTTCATTTTTTTTTTTTTTATTGGTATAAAGTATTTTTTTTTTTTCTGCACCACATACACACTACACACTACATACCCCCCGGATTGAAATAAAGTTTGTACCCCCCCCTACACTATACACGTGTTGAAACATTTCACTACCAGTAACACAAAAATAAAAATGGCATCCCAAATGTCCTCCCAAATGTCCTCCCAAATGTCCTCCCAGTCATCCAGGAGAATGTATTCAGCGGAGGAGGCATATGCCCTGCTTGCTTCTGACTCTGACACAGCCAGTGATGCAAGCGGGGAATTTGAAGGATTCGCCTTAAGCTCCTCTTCCTCCTCTGGTGATGAGGGACCCCCTCAAAGACGCCCCCGTAGAGCAGCTGAGACCCCCCCCCCAATAATTGATCTCGTATGGACCCCACCACCAGACAATTTTGAGCCCCAGGTTCCTGAGTTTTTGGCCATGCCAGGAATCCAATTTGATTCCACAGGTCTCAGAGAAATTGACTTTTTCAAATTATTTTTCTCTGATGATTTTATAAATTTAATGGTGGACCAAACTAATTTATATGCCCAGCAGTTTATTGCTCAAAACCCCACGTCATCATTTGCTAGGTGGACCCCTGTAGATGCAGTAGAGATGATGACGTTTTGGGGTCTGGTGTTTCATATGGGCATAGTAAAAAAGCCAGAAATTAGGCAATATTGGAGTACAGATGTTCTGTACAGTACTCCATTTTACCGTATGGCCATGCCCCGGACTCGATTTGAGACAATTCTTAAATTTATACATTACACCGATAATGCACAGTGCCCACCCAGAGATGATCCCACCTTTGACCGGCTATTCAAAGTCAGGCCGGTCATTGATCATTTCAGTGCCAAATTTGAAGAGGTGTACATCCCTGAAAAATTTATTTGTATCGACGAGTCCCTTATACATTTTAAAGGAAGGGTTAAATTCCGCCAGTACCTTCCCAGTAAGAGGGCAAGGTATGGCATAAAAATGTACAAACTGTGTGAAAGCACCTCAGGGTACACCCACAGGTTTAGGGTTTATGAAGGGAAGGATTCAAGAATTGAACCGCCAGAATGCCCCCCCTCCCTCGTAGGTGTTAGTGGGAAAATTGTCTGGGATTTAGTGCACCCCTTCCTGGATAAAGGTTATCACCTCTATGTGGATAACTTTTACACCAGCATCCCCCTGTTTAAGGCCCTTGGTTCAAGAGGTACAGCAGCTTGCGGTACTGTGCGCAAGAACCAAAGAGGCCTCCCAAAAACGCACATTGCCCAAGTAATGAGAAGGGGTGAAAGCAGGGGAATATGCACCGAAAATATGTTGTTGGTCAAATATAAGGACAAGAGGGATGTCCTTATACTGACAACAATTCACGGAGACAGTACCACCTCCGTCCCTGTACGAGGTACCAGTACCCACACCTCCAAACCTAATTGTATCCTGGATTACAATAGGTACATGGGCGGAGTGGATCTTTCAGATCAGGTACTGAAGCCGTACAGTGCCCTGCGGAAAACAAAAATCTGGTACAAGAAGGTGGCCGTGTATATCATCCAGATGGCACTGTATAACGCTTACGTGCTATTCCGTTCTACCGGCCAGAGGGGGACATTTATGCACTTTCAAGAGGAAGTCATAAAGGGCCTAATATTTGGGAACCAGCAGGCAGAGGGCCCCAGTACTTCTAGTACTGGCCCCCGTATTGTACCAGGGCAGCATTTTCCTGATGAAATCCCCTCCACTGGAAAAAAGGGCAGGACACAAAAAAGGTGCAAAGTTTGCTATAAAAAGGGAATAAGAAAGCAAACTATTTTCCAGTGTGACACTTGCCCCGACAAACCCGGCCTATGTATAAAGGAGTGTTTTAAAATATACCACACATCTATGGAATATTAGGTTCATAATTTCACCGTGCTTCGGGGGTCTTGCTAATGCCACATAGCACCCACCATTCATTCCACCAGAATCTGAGCCGCAAAATCCAAAAATCACTCCTTCCCTTCTGAGTCCTGCCATGCACCCAACTGGTATTTTTTGGTCACATGTGAGGCATTGCCGTACTCGGGAGAAATTGGGGCACATATTTTGGGGTGCTTTGTCTCCTTCATTCCTTGTGAAAATGAAAAATTTTGAGCCAGAACTGCATTTTTGTGTAAAAAAATGTAATTTTTCATGTTCACTGCCCACTTGTATCAAAATTGGTGAAACCCCTGGGGGTTTGAAATGTACACTATACCCCTAGATGAATTCCCTGAGGGGTGTAGTTTGCAAAATGGGGTCACTTGTGGGGGGGTTCCACTGTATTGGTGCTTTGGGGGTCTTGCTAATGCGACATAGCACCCACCATCATTCCACCAGAATTTGTGCTGCAAAATCCAAATATCACTCCTTCCCTTCTGAGTCCTGCCACTTTTTGGTCACACATGAGGCATTGCCGTACTCGGGAGAAATTGGGGCACAGATTTTGGGGTGCTTTGTCTCCTTCATTCCTTCTGAAAATGAAAAATTTTGAGCCAGAACTGCATTTTTGTGTAAAAAAATGTAATTTTTCATTTTCACTGCCCACTTGTATCAAAATTGGTGAAACCCCTGGGGGTTTTAAATGTACACTATACCCCTAGATGAATTCCCTGAGGGGTGTAGTTTGCAAAATGGGGTGACTTGTGGGGGGGTTCCACTGTATTGGTGCAACATAGCACCCACCATTCATTCCACCAGAATATGTGCTGCAAAATCCAAAAATCACTCCTTCCCTTCTGAGTCCTGCCATGCACCCAACTGGTATTTTTTGGTCACATGTGAGGCATTGCCGTACTCGGGAGAAATTGGGGCACAGATTTTGGGGTGCTTTTTCTCCTTCATACCTTCTGAAAATGAAAAATTTTGAGCCAGAACTGCATTTTTGTGTAAAAAATGTAATTTTTCTTTTTCACTGCCCACTTGTATCAAAATTGGTGAAACCCCTGGGGGTTTGAAATGTACACTATACCCCTAGATGAATTCCCTGAGGGGTGTAGTTTGCAAAATGGGGTCACTTGTGGGGGGGTTCCACTGTATTGGTGCTTGGGGGGTCTTGCTAATGCGACATAGCACCCACCAAAATTCCACCAGAATCTGAGCTGCAAAATCCAAAAATCACTCCTTCCCTTTTGAGTCCTGCCATGCACCCAACTGGTATTTTTTGGTCACATGTGAGGCATTGCCGTACTCGGGAGAAATTGGGGCACAGATTTTGGGGTGCTTTTTCTCCTTCATACCTTCTGAAAATGAAAAATTTTGAGCCAGAACTGCATTTTTGTGTAAAAAATGTAATTTTTCATGTTCACTGCCCACTTGTATCAAAATTGGTGAAACCCCTGGGGGTTTGAAATGTACACTATACCCCTAGATGAATTCCCTGAGGGGTGTAGTTTTCAAAATGGGGTGACTTGTGGGGGGGTTCCACTGTATTGGTGCTTGGGGGGTCTTGCTAATGCGACATAGCACCCACCAAAATTCCACCAGAATCTGAGCCGCAAAATCCAAAAATCACTCCTTCCGTTCTGAGTCCTGCCATGCACCCAACTGGTATTTTTTGGTCACATGTGAGGCATTGCCGTACTCGGGAGAAATTGGGGCACATATTTTGGGGTGCTTTTTCTCCTTCATACCTTCTGAAAATGAAAAATTTTGAGCCAGAACTGCATTTTTGTGTAAAAAAATGTAATTTTTCATTTTCACTGCCCACTTGTATCAAAATTGGTGAAACCCCTGGGGGTTTGAAATGTACACTATACCCCTAGATGAATTCCCTGAGGGGTGTAGTTTTCAAAATGGGGTGACTTGTGGGGGGGTTCCACTGTATTGGTGCTTGGGGGGTCTTGCTAATGCGACATAGCACCCACCAAAATTCCACCAGAATCTGAGCTGCAAAATCCAAAAATCACTCCTTCCCTTTTGAGTCCTGCCATGCACCCAACTGGTATTTTTTGGTCACATGTGAGGCATTGCCGTACTCGGGAGAAATTGGGGCACAGATTTTGGGGTGCTTTTTCTCCTTCATACCTTCTGAAAATGAAAAATTTTGAGCCAGAACTGCATTTTTGTGTAAAAAATGTAATTTTTCATGTTCACTGCCCACTTGTATCAAAATTGGTGAAACCCCTGGGGGTTTGAAATGTACACTATACCCCTAGATGAATTCCCTGAGGGGTGTAGTTTTCAAAATGGGGTGACTTGTGGGGGGGTTCCACTGTATTGGTGCTTGGGGGGTCTTGCTAATGCGACATAGCACCCACCAAAATTCCACCAGAATCTGAGCCGCAAAATCCAAAAATCACTCCTTCCGTTCTGAGTCCTGCCATGCACCCAACTGGTATTTTTTGGTCACATGTGAGGCATTGCCGTACTCGGGAGAAATTGGGGCACATATTTTGGGGTGCTTTTTCTCCTTCATACCTTCTGAAAATGAAAAATTTTGAGCCAGAACTGCATTTTTGTGTAAAAAAATGTAATTTTTCATTTTCACTGCCCACTTGTATCAAAATTGGTGAAACCCCTGGGGGTTTGAAATGTACACTATACCCCTAGATGAATTCCCTGAGGGGTGTACTTTGCAAAATGGGGTGACTTGTGGGGGGGTTCCACTGTATTGGTGCAACATAGCACCCACCATTCATTCCACCAGAATCTGTGCTGCAAAATCCAAAAATCACTCCTTCCCTTCTGAGTCCTGCCATGCACCCAACTGGTATTTTTTGGTCACATGTGAGGCATTGCCGTACTCGGGAGAAATTGGGGCACAGATTTTGGGGTGCTTTTTCTCCTTCATACCTTCTGAAAATGAAAAATTTTGAGCCAGAACTGCATTTTTGTGTAAAAAAATGTAATTTTTCATTTTCACTGCCCACTTGTATCAAAATTGGTGAAACCCCTGGGGGTTTGAAATGTACACTATACCCCTAGATGAATTCCCTGAGGGGTGTAGTTTTCAAAATGGGGTGACTTGTGGGGGGGTTCCACTGTATTGGTGCTTGGGGGGTCTTGCTAATGCGACATAGCACCCACCAAAATTCCACCAGAATCTGAGCTGCAAAATCCAAAAATCACTCCTTCCCTTCTGAGTCCTGCCATGCACCCAACTGGTATTTTTTGGTCACATGTGAGGCATTGCCGTACTCGGGAGAAATTGGGGCACAGATTTTGGGGTGCTTTGTCTCCTTCATACCTTCTGAAAATGACAAATTTGGAGCCAGAACTGCATTTTTGTGTAAAAAAAATAATTTTTCATTTTCACTGCCCAGTTGTACCACAATTGGTGAAACCCCTGGGGGTTTGAAATGTACACTATACCCCTAGATGAATTCCCTGAGGGGTGTAGTTTGCAAAATGGGGTCACTTGTGGGGGGGTTCCTAACTTTTAGCATCTTATGGTGCTTCGAAACCTACATGGTGCCTAAAAAATAATCTCATAAAAAGGAGGCTCCAAAATCAAGTAGGTGCTCCTTCTATTATGAAGCCTGTGGTTTGGTCACCGTGCACACTAGGGCCACATATAGGATATTTATGAAAACAAAAGAATTGGGGGAATCAATTTTTAGTCACATTTCTCTAGTAAAATGTACTGTGTTCCTTATAAAAATGTATTAAAATTGCAAATCTGCAAAAAAAAAGAAATTTTGAAATTTCACCTGCACTTTGTTTTAATTCCTGTGAAACACCTAAAGGGTTAACAAACTTCCAAAATGCTGTTTTGAATACTGTGAGGGGTGCAGTTTTTGAAATGGCATCATTTATGGGGGTGTCTCACATACAAGTCCCTCAAAGTTACATCAGAACTGAACTGGTCCCTAAAAAAATCAGTGTTTGAAATTTTCTTGAAAATTTGAGAATTTGCTATTCATATTGTAAGCCTCCTAGTGTCCCAAAAAATTAAAAGGAAGTTGAAATAATGATGTCAACATAAAGTAGACATATGGCCTATGTTAGTTATTCACTATTTTGAGTGGTAAGATTATTTGTCTCACAAGCAGAAAATTTAACATTTTGCAAATCGCTAAATTTTCCATTTTTTCACGATATTTTGGTATTTTTCACAAAAAAACACAGACTGTATCGACCCAAATTTACCACTAATTTGAAGTACAATGTGTCACGAGAAAACAATCTCAAAATCACTGGGATAAGTAAAAGCAAAAAAAAGTTATACCCACTTAAGTGAGACATGTCAGATTTGAAAAAAAGGGCTCTGTCAGGAACGCAAAAACTGGCTCTGTCAGGAAGGGGTTAAAAAGCAACTACAATTTAAATTGACCAGCCTTAAACTTATGGTTCTTTTTAATCCCAAATACTATGTAATTTAGTCTCAGCGCAGACGAAGACTAAGCAGTGAACTTAAGACAAGAACATATGCTAAGTAAAATAATTTACTAAGAAGTAGGGACATGGGTCTAATCAAGTTCTCTGCTGATATCAGCTAATTTGATCATTTTTCATGCTTCATTCAATCTTTTCTAAGGTTATTTTGAAGATTAAGTTTTCCCATGGGAAGAATTCCAGGGTTTTTATGACAGGATTTGCTGATAAAATGATATCTATTAAGGGCTACAGGCATCACTATCTCTAATAAGGAACAAGTGATGGATAGAGAAATAATTAAAACTCTAGCCAGCATTGTTGTTTAAATCTCTATTTATTCCTGTACGTTTGCCAACTGTCAATAAAGCTTGCCATTTGATCTACAGCGGGGAATGGAAAGTTAATTTACATAGATCTAAGCAAATCTTTTGTTCTCATTGAACTGTTAGAACACAATACAAAGATAAAGTATTATTCAACATATTCATATCCGATTTCTGTAAATTCCTCTATAATTCCACTATACAGATGGAGCGCCTCTCAGCCAGCGCCGGGGCTAGCCAGATTGCCCCCGCTGGTGCTCCATCAGACTGGCACACGTGACCCAGTGACTCAGTTACCGGGCGGCGGGGGACGCAAACCCTGCCCGTCTCTGCTTCAGGGAGACAGGCAGGGTTAGGGGGGGAGCGGTGAGGTGGGGTCAAGCATTGGGTACCGGTGGTGAGGCTGCAGGGACTGGGGGGAGCTCCGTTAGAAGGGGATGCACGCGCGTCTCATGCATGCATGTCCCCTTCCGGTGGCTGGCGGTTGGCAATCCGACCGCCAGCCCCCAGATGGAAGAGGCCGGCTCCATCTGTACACATGTGTTAAAGAAAGTTTCATTTAAACTGAAGCAATTAAATGAAAAGAAAAACGTAAAGACATATACAGTACCATGGATTTTTAAAAATTTTACAGACAGTACTAGAGTTCTGCTTACTGATGCAGGCGAGCAATGCATTGTCTTTTGCACATGTATGTATTTCATCTATTATATGAATAGTTTGGAGGACACACACTATTCACTTATAAAAATTGCTTCTATGATACTTAGTACTATCACTGCAGTTTCTGGTCAGAGACTGAAATGTACATGGAAGATGAAGTAAAAATGTCGCATGAAGTATTTTGAAAAACATATGCAGATTTAAACAATATGATGTTTAAGAGAGCGCACATATGACACCTGTTAAGTACCAATAATGATTTATTATTAAATCAATTAAAAAATCCAAATCATGGATACATTTCAATTATAAAAAACACAAAAAGGGGTCATATAGGTAATGACATACATATACAAGTTAATACAGTTTATAAATTATTTAATAATTCATACTGATCAGCAACATCCACTATTAAACCAATTTTCCTAGTCTAGCTTAATCGGGTGCCTCAGATTCAAAAAATCATCTAATGTCCTTCCATTGAAGTGTATAAAGTCCCAATTGAATATATAGGAACTCCTGGGGTGCAATAAAGTAGATTTGATTTGGCACAATAGTCAATTGACTGATGGTATAGTTTATACTGGGGAAGAAAATTTTTATATATTACTTGCAGATAAGAATGGCTGATAAGGACATGGTGAAGGCACTGTCTAGTTGTCTTTCTTTAATAGCGTTGCTCCGTGTAGTGGGGGAGCTGGTGCCTGGAACAGACACTCCTGTAGAGCAGGTATTGGTATGCTGATCACGGACCCGCTAACAACCAGCGTGACTCCACATGGATTAGGAGCCGACGCCGGGAGCCGCCGTGAATGGCATATGTCTGCTCTCCCAAATGGGAGGTCACTCACCGTCCAAATCTGTCAGTGTAGCTCCGTGTGGTGGGGGAGCCAGTGCCGGGAGTAATCACTGTGTGAAGCAGGTGATGGTAGGGTAAGCACGGACCCGCTAACAACGAGCGTGACTCCTGATGGACAAGGAGCCGGCGCTGGGAGCCGCCGTGCAATACATCCCTCTGCTCTACCGGAATAAATGATCAATCACTGTCCAATTGCCGGTAGTACCACACAGGGGATCACAATAGGGCTCCTTCACGCATGCCGTGGTATACGCAATATCTCTAAGGGGAACCAAGGGGAAAGAGGCTGTCCCAAATATATTTAAAGGGATGGAAAATAAGTGGATGGCTCAGACACAGTTGGTGGCTGTCATTACGCGTTTCTCCGTCATGTATTTTGGCGGTTTCCTCAGAAGATTTTATTGTGCGCCCGATTATTTGGTGGGTCCTTTTCCCCCTTCCATCTGTGGGTCTTAGGACCGTGTGTTTAAAGTATCACACGGTTTCTGTGACACAGAGGCGGAGGAACGGACTATACCAATATTGTTTAGTATTTTGAAAAACGTTCTCCTAGATGACTTCTCATCACCTACAGTATGTCATAGAAAATTATGAGATTGGGTGGGGATTTGTTATATCTTCATTTCATGTGCTCTGTGCATTTTTTATAATAATAATAATAATAGGTGAGCAGTTCATATGTACAGATGGAGCAGCTCTCATCAGCTCTCATTCTATCGCCATCCGCCAGAAGGGGGCATGCATGCACGAGATACTTTTTCTGAAGAAGCCCTCCACCTCCTCCTCGCCACACCCCGCTCCCCCCCCCCGTAGCTCCCCACCGCCAAGTGAAGGGGACACGCGATGCAGTGCGTCTCCACCATCATGAGCCAGCACTGTGAATCTGGCTATTCCCAGCGCTGGCTGAGAGGCGCTACTTCTGTACTCTGCTATTTTCTCCAAACTAGTGCAAGTTCAGATTAATCTTATTGGCTACGCAGAAGACTTCAGACGGATAGTCAATTATCATTTTGAGAGCTAAACATAACAAACCCAAGTTAAAAGACAGAATACGTTTATGTTTCATGTACACCGTTTACAAATAGCCGGAAGATAATATTACGCAATATTTAAAAAAATTTGTGCATTAGACAAAGTTTGTGTAGATTGAACCTTCAGAAAGAACAGGTGTCACTATCTTAGTTTTGCTCCAAAATATCTGTATTTAGGAGTATTCTGTATTTTGGAATATCACCTCACCAAAGCGTTAGCTCCAGGATGGGTTGACATAGGGTGAGCAGGGGGCGGAAGCAAGGGTACGTCCAGCATTTTATGGACGCGCCCATGGAAACACTGGGAGTATCCCTTAGAACGCAGGTGTGTCAATGTGTGCTTGGAGTGGGCGGCTGATGTCACAAGATGTCAGTGCTCGCCCTGAATCTCATCCCAGCTCATCTCATTCGGCCAAATACCTGCATGCAAGTGTGGGTATTTGCTCAGAGGAGGGGCATGCATTCGGCAGGGGGGGGGTGTGTTTACCTGTTCGATAGGCAGCGACTATATATGCTGCCTTGTAAACAGGTCTGAATTAGGCCCATAAAGTGGCTGCCTACTGGAAGATATTCTTCCAGCAGCTGCCACTCACAAAGGGACAGGAGTGAATTGAAAGGTCTGCAGTGTGTAGGTAGAGAACTACTAAAACTACTGGCGGAGCGCTAAATATAAAAGAGTTGGATCAATTAGGTATTACAACTGATAACATTTATTGATAAAAATAATGATAAAAATAAAAATTGTGATGAAAAAATAAATAAAGAATATAATAACAGCAGTTATAAGTGTACTATGTGATTTGGTACTTATGTAATATCTGGGCTCCCATTTTCTTATGAGACCACGTCCGCTCACCACGCTTCGGGCATGGAGGCTCGCTGCACTCGCCACACTATATAAAATCAACTCCATGTGTAGTTGGATAGTAGGGGTATGAAAAAATGGGGTGCATTTAACATGGGAGCCCAGATAATACATAAGTACCTGTGATTTTTATATTAATAAAATGGACATTTAATGAGGTTGTATACTTATTTGATGGATTCCCGCTTGTTCCTATTATACTCTGTGTGGATGTCAAATGCTTAGTTCCCCAAATTGGATTCTTATTTTGTGATGAGAATACTGAGGGAATCCATATACCTTGTAGAATTTTAACACCACTGGAGGGCGTAGTCCTCAATTGCAGAGGTGTCCTCACGATTTTGTGATAATTGTATTCCAAAGTATGCAGGTGGTGGTATCCCAAATTTGTAGAAATAACAAGGTGGAACCGGACCAGGACCAAGGGGTAAAGCACAAAGAGCTTGTTTGGTGCAAAGATTCCAAAAAACAACCTCAAATGTCCAGCAGATTATAAATGGAGCAGGTGCTTCCTAACATATTTCGTTGTCCACTGACAAACTTGGTAGACAGTCAATAAATCGACAACAAAAGATAGACATACAATAGGCTGACACAAACAAAAGGTTGTTATACAATAGGTTGATAGAAAAAAGGTCAACATGCAATAGGTCAACATGTTCTACAGGTCAAGTCAAAGGTCAATGTGAGTTTTTCATGATTTTTCTTGTGTATATTTCACTTTTCAAAAGCTTCCCCCAGAGCTTCCCTCTGCTCTCCAGCACCCTCCACCAGTGTCTACCAGGCTTTCGATCACTGCTGATCAGTCAGCACAATAAGACCCCTATCCGAAGGAGCAGATACTACTCAGCACCCTTGTGTATACCTGGAGGCTGCTCAGATGAGCAGACACTAGAGAAAGTTTTGATATAATTTTTAATTAAAGTAACTGTATATTAGATCTAAATTAGGGATGAGCAATTTTGCATTGGAGGTATCTGGACATCCCCGGACACCCCCATCTGAACCACTTTCCGAGCCTGTTCGTAATTTCCTGCCCAGGAATGGAGCGTGGGTCTCGGGACCTCACGAGATCCCGCAGACAGATCTTGCGAGATCCGGACCCAATATATATGCAGGCGTGCCTTTTCCTCACTCCAGCTTAGGAGAGGAAATGTGTTGTGCTTTCCAGTCCATTGATGTGATACTGCTGCCGTTAATGTGACGGGCAGGGTTAGGGGAGGTACAGGGAGGTGGTGATAAGCGTCAGTGACCGACGAGGAGCTCCATTTGAAGGGAATGCTTACGCATCTCATGTGCACGGGTCCCCATCCAGCGGCTGATGGGGGCTGGCGGTTGGCGATCCAACCGCCAGCCCCCAGATGGAAGAGATATATTCCATTGTAATTCCTTAATCCCAGATGCTGACTGCATGTTGATGCAGTTCTCCCAGGTCTCCACCCACGCTCCACACTGCTTCTCTCGTTGTGTCCACTGCACGCTGCTCAGGTCCTAGTTTTTAAAACTGCCATCCTATCTGTCACTGCAGTGTCACTGCTAGATGTGCCAGGTGTTTGTGCTGCCCACTTGTATTGCTTTCCTGATCTTTTATTGTTTGTCCTCCATGTGCTTTAATACAAAGCACCCCATGACTTATACAACAGACTTAGCAGCACCCCTGAACTTATACAGCAGACAGAGCAACTATTTTTTTTGTGGGGGCCCAAACAAACCAAATATTTCAGCTACAGTTATGGTAGACCCTGTCGCTGAAATGGTATGTTAAACTGTTCATGTCCTGTTTATGTAAGACAATTTCATCATGCACCTCTTTTTTTGGTGGGGGTCCAAAATGAACCAATTATTTCAGCCACAGATGTGGCAGAACCTGTAACTGAAATGTATTGGTTTGTTAAACTGTGCATGTAATGTTAACCCCTTCAGTGGTGTTTTTCTTTTTTAGGGAGTGCTCCCCATTGGCCAAGTTTTTTTTGGATAGGCCCTCTAAACCCCCCCCTCCACTGCGTTTACCAGGACCTGACAGTGCCGCTGAGCACTCCATCAGTCGATTCCCAGCCCTGCCCCGGCAACCCAGCTGTGTTAGCAAGGTCACGCCGCACACAGCCTGGGGAAGAAGGCAGGGCCGAGCAGCAGGAGCTGGGCAGCGTCTGAAGCTGAGCTCAGCGCTGATCTCAGTGTTCAACTCAGTGGCACTGCCTGACAGGAAGGAGTGCAGGCAGTGGTATTCCTGAGAATTTTCTGGGTTTGCCAGTCTATGCACTGGAGCATAACCTGGAAAATTCTCGGGAGTACCGGTGAAGGGGTTAAAACAACATAAGGATGGGTGTGAGGACCCAAGAACAATTCCATCTTGCCCCTTTTTTTTTGCACTATGTCTGCCACTGCATTGCCACTCCAAGATGGGCCATGTGTTTGCGCCACCCACTAATGGAGCTTAGAATAGTCATCCAGCTACCTCGGTGCAACCTTTTGGCCTAAAAACAACATTGTGAGGTGTGAGGTGTTCAGGATAGACTGGAAATAATAATTTAAAAAAAACAAATTCTGCGATTTTATCGGTTTTTATGATTTACAAAAAAAAATACAGATCCAAAACATGAAACACAAAACTTGGAAGGGTTGTGTTTTGAAACAGTTACAGACCCAAAACACGGGCGAAGATACAAACCCAAAACACGAAATTTGCACAGTGCACACCCCTAATTTAAATAGATGTTCCTGACCTAATTCAAACTTAAAAAAAACCTACAATTTCTGTTCAGTCTTGGGGGGAATAAAATCGTCAGTTAAGGGGTTAATACTGTCTGAGGTTCTTTTACTTGCAATCAGGTAATTACTTCATTGACCGCTTTTTTCTTAACTTGTGTTAAATGCATTGTTTGAAGCAGTCAGGGTTTTTTAAACCACAACACGGTCACAGTGTTCCCAAACAGGAGTAACACAGCAAGTCCATTAAGAATCGCTGGAAACAATGGTTTTCATTTTCAGACCTGTTTTTGTGGTTTGTATTATTGATAAAATGCTAGTACAATGCACAAAATCGATGCCAGTTGGTAGGAAGCTGTAAACATCTGTAAAGACTATTTAAGGCATGCTTTTTATAAGTGCTAAATTTATAGGCAAGTAAATTAATATCTTGCGTTATTAGAAGTTGACTCATGAAAGAAAAAAATGTAGCGCTCTCTACTTTTTTTTCTCAATCCAGATATCCCAGTAGTCTCATTAGTATTTTAGTGCAGATGTAGGTTAAAAAAAATAAATGGTCCCCTATGGCAATCTAAGTGCCCTAAGGAAAATGTATTATTCACCTAAGTAAAAGAAAAACAGCATTTCTCCCTAAAACCACAAATAATTGAGTTCCTGAGCAACACAATACATTCTTCAGCATTCCCGCAGAGTTTATAAGATATATTATGAAATTGAAATACTTTAATAAATAGTATTGTTTCCTTTAAAAAATGGGTTTCCCAGTGAAATTAGTGCCCTTGAGTGTAAAGAATTACTGTGTACTGTATAATAACTGTTATTTGGTAGTTAAGAGTCACAGCAGAGTATTGTATTGTATTTAAAAAGATAGCCTGTTTGTATCAAGAAAAAAATTATAATGCTCTAGCATATAATATTTCCCACATATAATGTAATTGACCATATTTATATTCATATAGTAATATCCATCTTTTGCTTAAAAAAAAAAAAGAGGTGTAAATAGGTGTCAAAGTGATACTTGATTGGATAACTAGATTTAGATTTGGAGATTAGGGCCCTTATTCTGATCGGTGCAGACTTTTCCGAATTCTTTCGGATGGCGTTTTTTAGCCGTCTGCGCAAGCGTGGAGAACGCTACGTGCATGTGCCACGCATGGTCTCCGTACTTGTTCTCACTAATACCGTACAGAAATGTGCACCGCAAACATTCGGGCAATATGGGTGTGTTATGGGCGTCATGCGAAATGACACAGGGGCGTAGTTTCAAAGTGGGCTAAACTGGGCGGAAACATGGGCGGACACGGGGGAGTACACACATTTTGGTAGGCGTGCATTCGGACAGCACGCCGAATGCACGCAAGCAAAAAGGGAAGAAATGTGCGGTGTCCAACAGGTTACTCTTGCTTTGCGGACACCACTCGGTCATGCGCTAGGCAATCGGAACGCCTAATCAGGACGGACGCACCTCAACCAATGTCACCTGAACCCAATACAATCACATACTTTACCCATTACTTGTTAATTACACGCTTCTCACTGCTACAATTGGAAGCATTGCAGCTTAAAGGGAACTTTACATGCTGCACTTGTCACACACTTTTACACTGCAAATAATGCACACAACTTAATATTAATAATACTAATACACATGGCACTTCTGCATGTATCAATTAATACAGACATTTGGGGGGCCAACATAAAATTTATTAAAGAAACTTTGGTACAAATTTCAAAACCATAACAAAACAAATGGTACCATACCAGGACAAAAATGACATAATATAGAATAAATAGCCACAGCAGAATCATTGGGAACAAATCAGGTGGCTTCACAACAAAAGTACAGCACCAACACTTCAAGTACAGCACACAGTAATGGTAGCCGAAACAGGGCAACAGGTGAACCAAACATGACATTTGAACCGCGGGCAAAAGTGGTGACCCTGGGCACGGATTTGGACAGAGGATGCTGACACACACAGCTCAATGGAAGATTTGGGAAGACATAACAGTGGAGATTAATGGGGACACAAGTTCATTTGCGGGCACGTTTGCCCCTGGCAGGCTCCTTGCCACGTGCAGCAGCTCTTCGGCCTCGTCCACGGCCAGAGTCCGATGGTGGCTCATGTGGAGCACATGCTGGTGAGGGGGTGGATCTTTTTCCCCCTCTGGCAGCAGGGAGTGATGCTGTTGGTAATGCACCCGAAGCGGATGACATTAGGGCCCTATTGCTGTTAACTAGCTCCACCATAAGTTCATTATGGCGGAGGAGGAGGTCATTTTGCCGCAGGGCTTGATCAGCCAGCACCTGCAGGCTAGCAGCAATAGCTTGATGGCTGGTACTCATAGCTTGCTGGCTGGCACTCATAGCCTGCAGGCTCTCAGCAATACTCTGCTGACTGGTGGTCAAACCCTGCAGCACCTCCTCGGCCCTACGCACCCGCTCGAATGCCGACTCTCCCTGCTGCACAATACTATCCAGCACACGGCCCCACATGGACAATTCAGCCGCGGACAATCCCGGCGGCTGCTGCTGCACGGGCCTGCTACTGGGGCCAGGTGGCACAGACTCCACAACCTCCTCAAGAGAATCTGGACCAAGCGGTGGGGATGCTGTTGAACGAGAAATTACCAATTACCACACATTCCATGCCAAATGTAAAACATCTACTTATGGCCTGCCAAATAATTACCTTCAAGCGTAGAAGCCATCACTTCCGCTGGGGACTCGCTGTCTATAGTACTCACCCCCCGGACCTCCTCCACTGCAATGCAGCACTGGGCCATCTCTTCCAGGGGGGTGAGCTCCAGCTTTGACGGCATGGGGCCAGCCCCAGAGGTGTTGCTGTGTTCCCACCGTTGGGTCAACTTCTTCTTGAGGTTGCCTTTGAAGTTGTGCCACCTGCAATCAAAGTGTACATATTAATACATGTAACTACTCATGTTTGCTGTAGCACCCATTGCAATATGAAACATAATACAACATGTGGCTACTGACACCAAACTGACATTATATTCATTTTTCAAACCAACCCTTAGAAGATACAAAAACAGTCACCCTCCAATAACTATCAATTCAATGTCATGGCCAACATGTCTGTGCCTCCAAGCAACGTGAACACCCATTGCCCAACTCCATCTAATATTGAATGTAAACATTACTGGACTTGTACTACTCAAATGTAACACACATGTACTTGCCTCTTCTTAACATGCTCCGTCTGACGAACTTGTGGAGCCACTGCATTAATCTCCGCCGTTATCTCCTCCCAGATCTTCCATCTCCTTGTGTGTGTCAACTTGCCCGCTGGGCACTCTATTAAATCACGTGCCCGGGTCACCAGGATGTCAAGCTCCCGCGGTTCATATGCCATGTTTCTTGTGGTTGGTTCCTCTGTTGCCCCACTGCGGCCACGGGCATGGCCACTGGCACGGCCACTGCCACGGGCACTGCCACTGGCACGGGCACTGCCACTGCCACGGCCACGGCCACCGGTTGCTGTACTTGAAGTGCTGGCCTGGCTACTCTGTTGGGAAGCCACCTGCTGTGTTCCCAATGATTCTGCTGATGCTGAGGATGGCCCAGCTGCTGATTGGCCTGATGTTGATGGGCCATCTGGGTCCTCTGGGTTGAGGGGGACATAGGTGGTGTTGGCCTCCATGCGTGCCAAGAGATTCTGCACCACCTGGTCTTCCTCTGACTCTGAGCCTGGCATGTTTGCAACAAGTGTTTGCCTTTCTAGGACAACTTTAAATACTATTTCTGTAATTGGCGTTAATCAGCTGCAACCTGCGTTCCGTACGGCCGCGTCCCGTACGCCAGCGTCAACCGTGCGGCGCATACGGCCCGCCCCTTGGTGTTGAAAAATATTTCCAAAAAACCTGGCAAACAGTAAGTCTGATTTATTAGCTAAATGCTGATTCCAACACCAATGACCAAATACAACTGAGGTCAGACATGCAATGTATATTTGAATGTACTTCTGTACTGTGCACTTGTTTGCTATGTAGTACAACTGACACTACCCATTCCATATGTCAATCCAGTCCACCACTTAGCCACAAGTAATCAGTGCTAGCATCCAAATCACATGTGAAAGCACTCCAAATTCAGCCAGGATTCTAGCTACTTTTCATTCCACCTCTTTAGTATGGCCCAGTAGAAGGTAAGTGTACACATGGCACCATGGCGTAATTTTGGGAAAAGGTCTGCCACTATTTGCTATGTTTCTGTTGCATAGCTTTCATTATAAAATAGCTGTGTAGTACCTTGTTGAGTTAGGTGTAAGTGTCTAGTGATGCAGACTATTTCACCTGGTGCTTATACCCATGTTTGGTGAATGTTATAGATTATATATAATGTGTTTCCATCTTAGTTTAGACTGTGTGTTTAGGATGGGGGTGCGATGCAATGGGTTAGCCGTATGTTCGGGCGCAAACACGCTGTTAGTTTAAAAATGAACAATAAAGTTAATACCAAATATCACTCTAACCAACCAATGACAGCACATGATTGTTTGATTAGTGCCACTCCTAAAATGGCTGCCTACCAGCGTGCAGATCCCTTCTCCACTGCGGAGCTACTGGCGCTGGTGGGAGTGATGGAGCGGAGACTGGGGCAGGCAGGCCCCTTCATCTCCAATAGGGATAAGCGCCGGGCATATGTTGCGGCCCGGCGCCGCATATTCGCCCGCACTCATGTGCGGAGGACCATCGCCCAACTGGAGAGGCGATGGTCCGACCTGCGGAGGCGGGAGCCGGAGCGTCTGCAGGCTCTGAGGCGACGTCTGCAACGCTGTAAGTATTTTGGGCAAATACATATAAATGACAGTGGCCAGGATTCGGTCTGCTTCACAATTGTTAAAATGGAGAGTAACAAACAGGCAGCCAATCAGCTCCTACCTGGCATTTTACAACCACAGTCTGTGACATGACAGGAAGGATCTGATTGGCTGCGTGTTTATCACTCTACATTGTATCACTTTTGAAGGCTAGTGCATCTAGGCCAGTGAGTGTTTGCATTTTAACATTATTTAATATTAATATTACATGAGGTCAATTGGGTGTTTATGACATAGAAAAGCCATATACTATATGTGTGATATATAACACATATATAATGTGGTTATGATATGTACTTGTTAGAGTAATTTCAATGTGAAATGACACTCACCCATTTTGTTTGTTTAACCCACAGCGCGGGAGAGAGCCAGACAGGCCCGTCAGGAGGCCCAGGAGGTGCCCATTGATGAGGCCAGACAGGAGGTGGGCAATGAGGAGGACTCCCCGGAGGTGCCCATTGAGGAGGCCAGCCAGGAGGTGGGCATTGAGGAGGACTCACAGGCCCACAGTTATGTCACAGAGGAGGACACGGAGGAGGCACAGGAGGTCTGCCAGGAGGTTGAAGTGGAGGAGGAGGAGGTGCCCCTACCCCTGGACGATGTGCCACCACCTCCCAATGTGGAGGATGACGACCTGGTGGAGCTGCCTGGCAGGGGTAAGTAGACATAATGCTTCATTACTGAGTTAGGTACAGGTTGTTATGTCGCACAGCTGATTCAATTTTCCTATAATATAGTAAAGAGTAGGCCCAAAAAATGGAAAACAACAGACACACTTTGGTCTTATAGGCCCATGCTGCAAACGTGCAATCTGGATGCTCATGTAGGTGATGAGTGTTAATTTATGGATGCTCTTTGTATAGAAGCAACAATAAAACAGCAATGGAATATGGGCAGGCCTGATTTATACTGGAGTCCCATGTGGCCAGTTTGCATGGGCCCCCCTCTAGCCAGTGTGCCCGTGTTGTTGTCATGTATTTTTGAAAGGTAATATGTATGATGGATTGACCTTAGAAATAGTTTGGTGTATGGAAGCGGATTAGTGCTGCACTTTCACCTATGTGGCAAATGTGACAAGGAATCATGAAGTAATGGGAAGAGGGAGTAGCCTAGCAATTTCCTGTGGTATCTATTCTATCTATTATATCTATTCTATCTATTCTATCATGCAGTTTAGCTATTAAGCAGTAACATGCAGGTATATATCTATGGGTCAATGTGGCATGTTGTAGTGGGTGTATGTTTTGAGTTGAGTGAGGAGTCTTTGGCCAGGACAAGTGTGAGTGATCCTCAAGTGTGGTTGTGTTTTTGATATATAGATTGTGAAATGTATATATCACACAAGTGTGTGTGTGTGGTGACAGCATCATGATCATATATTTGATGACATAACATACAAGAGTGGATAAGGCTTTTTTTGTAAGTATGATTTCTCATGGTGTAGGTACTTAGGATTGACTGTACAAGGTGTACGTGAGTAGCATAATTAATGTTGTACCCCCTTTCTCATGCACACAGATTACCAGGAGCCACCCCAGGGAGTAAGAGGGGCTCTCATGAGCTTAAGGGAGGACCTGAGGCGGATGACGGCTCATGTGGAGGACCTCTGTGTCCTGCTGCTGGACGAGTGATGGTGGTCCATTTGTTTTATTTGTTTAAATAAAAGTTTGCCGTTGTTTAAGAAGTTGTCTGTGTGTTATTTTAGTATTTAACATTAAAAGTATAAAAAGCATATAAAACACAAACATGTGGATGTTTAGATATGTACACAGCAAAAGGGTAGATAACTTTTTTATCCACATAGGGAATGTTAGGGTTAATGTATAGTGCTTGTAAGTGTTTAAGGATCAATTAGCTAAATAACAGATGACCAGGAGCAACAATCTGTTCTCAAAGTGGTTTGATAATTGCATAAGTGTGTCATGTGATCTATTTGGGAACTCAGATAACAGTAGTCTTGTTGTTTGCGTAAGTACACCGCATCTGTGCGTAGTGGCCGGTTCGCGTCCGTTCTGACGCGGGAAGGCCGCGCATACGCGGTCAGACCGTGCAGAATCTGAGTGTTTCCCCCGCACACGCATGGTTTGTATGTCGTCCGTACACACGCCCTGTTCTTAAAGAGTGAGTCCGTCCAAATGCGGAGGACACGTGGGCATTTCTACGGACGATGCCCGCACGCTGCCGCACAGCGTGGCGTGCGGACCGCACCGTAAGAATTCGGGAATATCCGCACCGATCAGAATAAGGGCCTAGGTTTGTAAACCAGGCCAAACTCCAAGCTGAATTGATATGTACCTGAATGCAGTGGCGTAACTATAATAAGCGCGCCCCCTCTAGCATCCTCAAAAAGTGTCTGTTGTAAGGGGGCAGACATTTTGTTATGGTTATTTTCAAGCAGCAGCTAGGGGGAGCGCCAGGACCCGAACTGCAGACAAGGAGATTTGCGGGTCCCAGCGGCGGCATCACATTTGAGGGGGGTAAGGCAGGCTGCTGCTCCCGACCAGTGCAGCGTAACAATAGCCCCGCAGACCCCCGTGCTCACCCTTAACTCAGCGCCTCCCCGCGACCGGGCCTGCGGGGCTATTGTTACGCCACTGCCTGAACGTAAATATAAAGATGAGAGTTAAGGCCCCCATACACAATGTGATTTGGGCACGATTTCACTGGATGAATTGGGCCGTGAACACAAATCGGCACAAATTGCATGTTTATACATCCCGTCTGACCCAATGCGCCGTCCCATGCGCATCGGATCAGAGTCGGGCAGTCGGACTGGCTGCACATAAGATTTCCTAAATCTTATGTGCAGCCTCCGGGCGGGGGACACTGCGAGGGCAGTGAGAGAGGTGGGCATTAGCAGTGAGAGGGGGACGCCGGAGAGCCGGGCAGGGAGAGAGCTGGGCAGGGTCAGTGGCGTGAGGTGCTGGGGAGCTGCCGGGAGTGATCCAGGCATGGTAAGCTGTCAAAAAGGCAGCAGGCACGGGGGGGGGGGGGGGGGGGGGGCTGGAGAGCCAGGCAGGAGACACAGAGGCAGTGCGCAGGGGGCCACTGGTGAACCGGCGAGAGAAACGAGGGAGCTGGGAGCCAATCAGCAATTGGCTGAGAGAGCTCTCAGCCAATCACTGGCTGCCCATTCATTTGTATTGTTTTTTTTTTTCCTTGCAGAGTGAGTCCCTGATCCTCCTGCCCAGCTCCCTAGTTTCTGTCGCGGTTCACCGGTGCCCCCCCCCCCCCCCTTGCGCTGCCTCTGTGTCCCCTGCCCGGCTCTCCAAACCCCCCCGCCTGCTGCCTTTTTGACAGCTTACCATGCCCGGCTCTCTCCCAGCAGTTCCCCAGCATCTGCCGCCACTGACCCTCCCCATTTATCCCCCTGTCCGGCTCTCCGGTGGCCCTCAGCACTGCTGCATATTTGTCAACTTACCATGCCCGGCTCGGCTCCCCCCATGCAGCTCCCCAGCGTCCCCCGCCCGGCTCTTCCCCTGCAGCTCCCCAGCGTCCCTCACCTGCTGAACCTGCCCGCATTTCCCACTGCAGCGCCCCAAGAGTTGCATATGATAAATCGCATTGTGATTTATTATATGCAAAACTTGGCACATCAAGTGCCTAATCATGTGTGACCCCTCCCAGGGGGATGCCGGGGAAATCAGTTTTGACTTGTCCCTAGGGCAAGTCAGGCTAATGTATGGGGGCCCTTAGGTAATGAGAATCTGTCTCAAATCGGTATACGGTCATTAGATCTATAAGCATAAGGTCGACAAGCATTAGGTCGACAATACTAGGTCTATATGCATTAAGGTTGACATGCAGGAAGGTGGACATAACTGAAGGTCGACATGGGTTAGGTTGACAGGGTCATTATCAACAGGATCATTAGGTTGATATGGGGAAGGTCGACAGTCAAAAGGTGGACATGGGTTTTTTCACTTTTTTTCAGTCGACATGTGCCGACAGGCGGTATTTCATGCCATACCATCCACTAGTCATGGTGGGAGAATAAAATACTGTGCCGAGCATAGAGAGGAACCGTGCCTGAAGCATGGTGAGCGTAGCAAGCCATGCGAGGGGACGCGGTTCTATGTTTCAGTGTCCATGTTGACTGTGTAGAAATTCGGGACAAAAAAAAGTGAAAACCCCATGTCGACCTTTTGACTGTTGACCTTCCCCATGTTGACCTAATAACCCTGTCGACCTAATGACACTGTCAACCTTCAGTCATGTCGACCTTCATGCATGTAGACCTAGTGGTGTCAACCTATTGCTTGTAGACCTAGTTTCTGTCTACCCAATAACCCCATTTCCTCAAAGCTGCTGCAAGATATTTGTGCTGCTTCCAGGGTGAAGACATCTTTAATGTATACTCTAGATCAGTGGTCTCCAACCTTTTTTGGGGCGAGAGCTACTCGAGACAAAATATACTGCATGAAGAGCTTCTAAATTTTTTTTAAAAAGAAAAATGCCATTTACACATTATGCCACACACTGTAATGCCCACAACATATTATGCCACATACTGCATTGCCCCAGGCACAATATACCACACACTGCAATGTCCAATATGCTGCATACATACCTCCCAACATCAGAGGCAGAGGAGAAGGAACATCTGCGCATGCCAAAGGCACACGGCCGAAAATAGGGGGGCATGATCTACAATCATGGTACTCCTGTAAGGCCACGTCCCCCACACTTTCTGCTATAGGGACATGGCCAGCGCTATGAGATCTGCTGGCCATGCCCCTAGCCTCTCTAAGTAGACAGAGTGTGCGTGTTGTTTTGCAGTCTCCATCCTCTTTGCACCCCTCTATCACCTCTCGATTCCCCAGTCACCCTTGCATGCGTCTGTCCCCCCATTACTCCTTTACCTCCTGCACCTTTTTGTCCCCCTGCACCTCTCTGTCCCCCCGCACCTCTTCATCCCATTACCCCTGCACCTTTCTGTCCCCTCTGCACCTCTTCATTCCCCTTCCCCCTGTAGCTCTCGGTCCCCTAATCAACCTTGCATTATCAAAAACATAAAAAAGCTCCTCAAAACTTATTCAACTTTTCTAACCTGCTGGTGGGTAGCAGGTACCCAGCCTGGCAGAGGACAGCAGGCATCAGGTGGCTGGGCGGTGTGGCAGACAACAGGCAGTGTAGCAGTCAGATGAGGGAAGAAAATAGGAAGGAAGGAAAATCCTGTCTCTCTCCCGCAGTAGCTGCTGCCATGGCTGCGTCCCGCCTCATCCAGTGGAGCTCAGCTGCTTCACAAACATAGCTGTCACAGCCAGGGGCAGATCCACAAGTAATTGATAGGGGGGCACCATTAAAGTGGACGGGGTGGCATGAGGGGATTAGTGTGCCAGGGTGCATGTTCTCTGAGAGAATGGAGAGAGAGAGACAGACAGGAGAGAGAAGGAGAGCAGAGAGAAAGAAGGATAGGGAAGAGAGAGAGAGAGAGAAAGAAGGATAGGGAGGAGAGAGAGAGAAGGATAGGGAGGAGAGAGAGAGAAGGATAGGGAGGAGAGAGAGAGAGGAGAGAGAGAAGGAGAGAGAGCAGGAGAGAGAGAGGGAGAGAGAAGGAGATAGAGAGAGAAGGAGAGAGGAGAAAGAGAGAGAAAAGGAGCTAGAGAGAGGAGAAAGAGAGAGAGATAAGGAGAGAGAAGGAGAGAGGAGAGGCAGACAGAAGGAGAGAGGGAGAGAAAGAGGGTGGGGAGGAGAGAGGGAGAGAAAGAGGGATAGAGAAGAATAGGGGAAAGGGAGTGAAGGGGGCTGAAACAGGTATGTGCCTAAACCCCCCATACCAAACACCACAGCCTCCCCCTTTTCACTTAAATATATAAGCGTTGTACCTATGGCAGCAGCAGGGCGATGGTCAGGCAGCAGGCATCCCATGGAGGAGGCTGAGGCGGATCCTGTGAGTCCCATGGATGCTGCGGCTTCTGTGGAGGAGGAGGCTCTGTCGGTGGTTCGCAATGAGGCCTGGAAAAGATAGAAATTATTTGCTTCCTCTGAGGAGGAGGAAACAGACGCCAGACGTCATTTTTCACCTCTAGCGTCACGGTCTGACAGGGAGCAGTGCTACCCGGAAGTGCCGGGAGTGCTTAGCGCTGTGCTCCCTGTCAGACGCTAGAGATGAAATATGACCTCTAGCGTCTGGTCTGTTTCAGGGGAACACAGCGGCAGGGGAACGCAGTGGCAGGAGATGGGCGGGCGGTGGGAGATGGAGGGATGGCGGCGGCGAGAAATGAAGGGAGGGACAGATGGGCAGCCGCAGAGTGGTTGGGCCACCCGGATCGCCGCCGCGAGCTACTAGTAGCTCGCGAGCGACGGGTTGGCGACCACTGCTCTAGATGTAGGGAGAAATTCATTTCCGGACGATATTTCCGTTTGTCAGAAATATCTCTAGTTTTAGACAACAATAGGTAGTATTTACATTAAACCTGTTCAATGGGTGGTTTTCAATTTGTTTTCACCGGCATTTTAGCTCACTATCCCTGGGTATGGTAAGCTGAAAGTTGCAAATTCGTGACTAAACCAGACCATAAGGAGTGTGATATGTGCAAAAAAATAGATCAATGGAATATCGCTCTATGATCTCCAGTCACCTTATATGGGAAGTCGGCCATGATGTAATAATTGAATACCACCCAATGTCAGTTCCAATCTTCTGACTTTTGGAAACATTTTTTGTTGTTGGAAACAGCTTCTAATTCAACAACTTAGAGGCTGTTTCTGGCAATGCAGATATGTCTTATAAAAAAAGTTTTATGCTACGAAAACATCCGGTATGGAATAGGTCCTGGCCGATATTTCCAACTATCTGCAATATTGGCCTGGATTTAATATCCCTCATAGCCTTGCTCATCTATTGTCCATATGGCTTGTCGTGGGAAAAACTACTCGCATTACTTATATACAGTAAGTGTGCCTGGTCACAGGGCTGAACGTTCGTCTTTTGATGCAACATTCAAGCAGACATAGGGGGTATTCAATCTCGGCTGCTATTTCCACTGGTTGAAAAAGTGACTGCCGTCTATTCAATGCTACAATATGATTGAGGGTTGGCACTGGCAGGTTAATGAATTTTTGGAGTACAATTGCGAACGTACATTTATTATACCAACATTCTTACCGCTCGAAAGCAAATAGAGGTGGTGTTTGGTTGGCGGAGCTCCCAAAAAGTTCAGCAAAACAACTGAAAAAATAATTTGTCACAAGGGTGACATAGGCAGAACCAAAAAAGGTTTTTGGGGCACGCTTTTTGAATGATAATGAATGAGGAATATTAAAAATTAACTTTTAATTAAAAACTACTACTAAAATACCAGTACGTATAACATAACAATTCAATTTCAATATAAATTTTGAAAATGGTACAGTACATACAAGGAATAAAGATCACGATTTGAACATTTGGTAGCGAAGAATACTTAAGTACACTCTTGTGAGAAAATACTGAGGAATCCTTTGATGGATTCAATGTAACAGGCAAAATGGCCACTCACAAACAATATGTTACATTGGGGTGTACATGACCCATAACACAATCCCCCTTCGGATGGGTCAATACAGATAAATGAGGCGGTCTGACTTAACTGGGTTCTTAATTGGAGGAGAAAAAACAAAGTGTTAAAGGGTAGATGGCTCCCTTGGCCAAGTGTTTTCTGCAATCCGGTATGTTACAGCTCCAAGTATTCCCCGTCGGTCACCCCTACGGGTACTGGCCCGGCCAAACACTGCTTAGCTTCTGAGTTCGAAATGAGAATCAGGTGTGCCAGTGATGTATGGCCATAACTACACCATAGGATGAGAGTATGACCTGGTTGTCAGGAGGCTTATATGTGCTTCTGCTTTTTGCCGAAAAGTAACACCCTGTCCTTTGTTGCCGATGGCCTTGCAAAAAGACCAGGTGTACTACAACAAATGAGAGAGCAGCGTAGATAGTGTAGTGTAAAGTGTGGGTGCCGTGGGACCCCTCTTCTGCTACTCACCATCTATCACTTGGACATCGAATGGTGATTGAGAGTGATAGAGTTTTTCATTAAAAGTAAATTTTTAATATTCCTCATTCATTATCATTCAAAAAGCGTGCCCTAAAAACCTTTTTTGGTTCTGCCTTCGTCTATTCAATGCTGCCATTTCTGACAGCTTTGAAGGCAGATTCTGACAAAACTGATCCGACTTCAAAACAAGTTGGATCTGTTTTGTTAGAAATGGCCACGGATTATTGAATTTGTGGATGTTTTTCGACAATCCGTGGCAGTTTTTTACCAATCTGCACAGTTCCGACACTCAACAGCTGGAACATTTTGAAGGTCAAGTTACAGTCAAGCTGAGCAAAAACAACTGTCGGGAATACCGGATTGAATACCCCCCATATGCTTTATACAAGCATCAAGCTCTTTATCATGAAGCCCACTGTTTATTTGTAAGGCATGCTATCACTGCATCACTGCCGCCCATCACTGCTGAAATTGTAAGGACCATGTGCATGGTTTGATAGCAATAGAATTCCAAATGGTTTTAAAACATGGAATCAAACCTGACCTCAATGGTATGGAACCTACCAAGCCCACTGTTAGTTTGTAGAGCATGTTATCACTGTGATCCTGCCACTCTGCAGTAATCCTGTATTACAGCACATGACTAGCCCACTTACCAGGGCTTGCTACTGTACAGTATTCTGTAGTGCCACACCCATCCACTGCTATTGTAATCAGCACTGTACTGTAGTTTTCTAGAGTGGAGCAATCATTGCCCAGTGGTGAAGCTGTGTGTTGCATGCTGTGTATCTTCTTGCACCTTAATATCTTAATATTATTACTACTATTATTATTATTATTATTATTATTATTATTATTATTATTATTATTATTATTATTTTATTTATAGGGTGCCACAAGTGTTTCACAGCACTGTACAAAGGAACAGTACAGGGAGACAAACTTAGCATTACAGTAAATAGAAACATAGAAACATAAAATTTGACGGCAGATAAGAACCACTTGGCCCATCTAGTCTGCTCCTTTTTTAAACATGTTACTTCAACCCATATTTGATCATTATTTCTTTGTAAGGATATCAATATGTCTATCCCACACATGTTTAAATTTCTCTACTGTATTTGCCTCTATCACCTCTAATGGTCGGCTATTCCATTTATCTACTACTCTTTCTGTGAAGTAATTCTTCCTCAAATTTACCCTGAATATTCCTCCCTCTAGTTTCAGTGCATGTCCTTGTGTTCTGTTGCTCCTCTTCCTGTGAAGAATGTCTCCCACCTGTACCTTGTTAAAGCCCTTGATATATTTGAAAGTTTCTATCATGTTCCCCCTTTCCCGTCTCTGCTCTAAACTATACATATTAAGTGCTTTTAGTCTTTCCTGGTACGTTTTGTGATGTAGGCCATGCACCATTTTAGTTTCCCTTCTTTGCACATTTTCTAATGTATTTATATCCTTCTGGAGATATGTCCTCCAGACCTCTAGATAAGGTCGTACCATTGACATTATTACTTCTTTCTTTCTATTGCTAATACCTCTCCCTATGCAACCAAGCATCTGACTTGCCTTCTTCATTGCTTTGTTACATTGCCTACCTGCCTTTAAGTCCCCTGAAATAGTGACACCTAGATCCCTCTCTCCTCAGTAGTTTCCATTATAGTGCCGTTTATACTATATTTAGTCTTTGGATTTTGCATGATTTTGCATATTTGGCATTAAACTGTAGTTGTCATGCTCTTGACCATTCCTCTACTCTACCTAGATCATCAGTAATTTGCTTTACCCCTCCTGACGTGTCTACCCTGTTGCATACCTTTGTGTTATCTGCAAAAAGGCACAATTTACTCTCAATTACATTTGCAATATCACCAATCACCAATATCACCAATAAATATATTAAAAAGCACTAATCCAAGTACAGATCCCTGAGTACTCCACTTGTAACCTTTTCCTCCTTTGACTGTACTCCATTTACTACAACTCTGTTTTCTGTCCTGCAACCAAGATCTTATCCATTCAACCAAGCTTTCAAGTGATGAAAAACAAAATAAAATACAGGAAAAAAGAATGCCACAATTCAATACACATTACAGCTTAAATGTAAGTAGTGAGGACTTAATCAATTTGCTACTAGGGGCAGGTGACAAAAGATAGAGAGGAGTAGATAGAGCTGAGTGCTTGAGTATGTGAGAGCTGCGAGTAAAATGTGAAGAGAAGAGGGCTTTGACAACAGGAGGGAAGAGGGCCCTGCTATGAAGAGCTTACAATCTAGTAGGAAGGGGAGACAGACAGATTGCATGAGGTGCAAGCGAGTGGGAGGTGGCTTGAAGGCAGGATGTAAGCAGGCGGAGCTTGTCAAGGAGTGTAGTAGGGTTGGAGACAAGCCTCATAACTAAGTTATGCGGTGGAAGTGTATGCTTTGATGAATAGGTGAGTTGTTGTGCCTGTTTGAAGCTTTGCAAATATGCCAATATATGCTATAGGCTACATATGTATGCCTTTAGCCATCCAGAAAGATGTGCAGAACATGCATGTGCCCACGCAGCATAAACCTACAAGTCTGGGCACTGTGCACTCCATCCACATTCACTAACAGCTGGGATGTTGGCACTTTTTGAAGAGGAAGGCTTTTGCAAATTAACCATCAATTTTATTGGTTGTTAGTGCTGTGGCGGAGCTTTAGTTAGGGATTTTACCCAAGAATCTAGAAGCTTCTGCCTCTTTCCAGTCAAATTGTTCTCCACCCTCTCACCCTAAGTGGGTTGGATTTTTTTATTAGTTGTTTGTGTCGGCTGTTTGGGTGGCCAGTTCAGAATGGTTGGTTTGCATATTTAATTTTGATCTAAACTGTTCTTCTCCCCACCACCTTATTTTAAGGAAGGGACCTTTTAATTTTTGGGGGTTGGATTTCAAATAAGCCTTCCTCTTTAAATAGGCTATAAATAAAAAGCCGACCCTCTTCATCCATATGTGAATGGGGTGTTGTGTGTCTGACTGTTCGATGTTTATGCAAAGAGAGTGTTAGTAAGAGCTGGACTGAAGTCAGTACTGGATAAGTATTTACAGTACTCCCTAGCCCTATCAAATTTCTTACAAATGTAATAATAGGCTACATACTGTAAGTGTCACAAAGGAACATGTGGTCATGCAAACTGTGTGGAATTAGTGGTTTTGACAGATGATGAAAGAGCTGCATGTCAGTATTCTACATTTGCCCATGTTGGGGGCAGGGCTTTCAGTCATCAGCCCCGTCCCCGCTAGTTATAGGGGCCCACGCTAGGGGTGTGGCCAGTCTTCAGAGGGGCTGTGGCTTGCTGCCACAGAAGTTTGGCTAACCATTAGAGAGATAATAGCATACTGTAGGTATAGTAAATACTGCTAGTGCATACATGGTAGTGTACCATATTAATAACAGCAATGCACTGTAGAGTATACACCATAGTCCTGGGCAGTATAATGTAACATATGTATAATTCATGTGTGCAGTCTGGAACCTGATCCCTATAATTAGAGGAGCACCCCCCAGGCAGTGGAGCCGACCAGGGGTTTCCTTGTTTCCTCATGGACCAGTCCAACTCTGATTCTACACCACTAAATCAAAAAGCCTTTTAAAGTGAAATAACAATAGTAGACTAGGACTAGACCCTCCAGAGACTTTCAGAATCATGGCAGATGTTGACTACCATTTCCCTGCACCATAGAAAGAAAGTCTGTCTGGGAAATTAAACTTATCTCTGTCCACTAAAAGTTGAGTAAGTATTTTGTAATCAATGTTGAGAAGTCAGATGTCGAAATAGAAATAATGGGATAAAATAGGATGGCAGAATAAGCCGATTCAGTATAGCAGTGGTTCTCAAACTTGGTCCTCAGGACCCCACACAGTTCACGTTTTGCAGGTCACCCAACATGTGCACTCATTACTGACTGACACATTTTTAAAAGATCCACAGGTGGAGATAATTATTTCACTTGTGATTCTGTGAGGAGACCTGCAAAACATGCACTGTGTGAGGTCCTGAGGACATGTGTATTATAGCATATAGCAACACAAAGTGAGCTAATGGATCAGTCATTAAAGTTTTAATTTTTTTTATATAAAACAAGGTACTTATAATAATGAGCAACCTATTACCAATGTTGACTCTACCTACTATAGGATGTGGAGTCTATAGTACTCACCAACAAACTCCGCTAAGCAAGATGAACTTAGCTGCTTTGCTGACCAGGTGTGAGTCCTATAGTATAGGCTAATGGAGAAAAGTAACATAAAGAATGCAAGATGTTAAATTCAACACAATAAAGCCATGTACACACGGCAGCGATATGGGCTGATATCGCGGGCAATATAGTCGCTGGTGACCATATTGCCAGTGATTGGAGTGTGCCCCGGCGATAAATCGTCTCCTGTTTTCAGCCCCGTTATAATCGCTGGTCGCAGGAGCTTGCTCCTGCCACCTGCTGATTACCTCTGCGGCTCCACCGGCAGAGGTTTCATTTCATCAGCGGCCATCTCTGGTCGCCGCTGAAAAGGAGACATTAATCGATATATCGCTCGGTGATGTATCACTCAGCGATACCTTTACAGAAATCAAGATGCCAATATAAGACATAGTACAAACAGTACACACTTAAAAATCCTCTTTGTACTGCCTAACAGAAGCTGAATTAATATAAGACTTATTTACCTGAGCTAAACTGCTTAACAAAAGCAAAACAAATTTAAGCAAATGACAAAATCCTTAATGAGGTCATAGTAACCACAGTACTCCCTAGCCCTATCAAATTTCTTACAAATGTAATAATAGGCTACATACTGTAAGTGTCACAAAGGAACATGTGGTCATGCAAACTGTGTGGAATTAGTGGTTTTGACAGATGATGAAAGAGCTGCATGTCAGTATTCTACATTTGCCCATGTTGGGGGCAGGGCTTTCAGTCATCAGCCCCGTCCCCGCTAGTTATAGGGGCCCACGCTAGGGGTGTGGCCAGTCTTCAGAGGGGCTGTGGCTTGCTGCCACAGAAGTTTGGCTAACCATTAGAGAGATAATAGCATACTGTAGGTATAGTAAATACTGCTAGTGCATACATGGTAGTGTACCATATTAATAACAGCAATGCACTGTAGAGTATACACCATAGTCCTGGGCAGTATAATGTTACATATGTATAATTCATGTGTGCAGTCTGGAACCTGATCCCTATAATTAGAGGAGCACCCCCCAGGCAGTGGAGCCGACCAGGGGTTTCCTTGTTTCCTCATGGACCAGTCCAACTCTGATTCTACACCACTAAATCAAAAAGCCTTTTAAAGTGAAATAACAATAGTCCTATAGTATAGGCTAATGGAGAAAAGTAACATAAAGAATGCAAGATGTTAAATTCAACACAATAAAGCCATGTACACACGGCAGCGATATGGGCTGATATCGCGGGCAATATAGTCGCTGGTGACCATATTGCCAGTGATTGGAGTGTGCCCCGGCGATAAATCGTCTCCTGTTTTCAGCCCCGTTATAATCGCTGGTCGCAGGAGCTTGCTCCTGCCACCTGCTGATTACCTCTGCGGCTCCACCGGCAGAGGTTTCATTTCATCAGCGGCCATCTCTGGTCGCCGCTGAAAAGGAGACATTAATCGATATATCGCTCGGTGATGTATCACTCAGCGATACCTTTACAGAAATCAAGATGCCAATATGAGACATAGTACAAACAGTACACACTTAAAAATCCTCTTTGTACTGCCTAACAGAAGCTGAATTAATATAAGACTTATTTACCTGAGCTAAACTGCTTAACAAAAGCAAAACAAATTTAAGCAAATGACAAAATCCTTAATGAGGTCATAGTAACCACAGGCACAAAGCAACCAGGGAGTAATCACAAGAATAACGTGACCAGCAATTCTGTTTAACAACAGAACATTTACAAAACCACTGGATGCTACTGCAAAAGACAAAAAAAAAAAAAAGCTATGAATGTGAAACGCAGACTACAAGAGAAAAGACCAGATGCACTAAGCTTCAAAAGTGATAAAATGGAGAGTGATAAACAACCAGCCAATCAGCTCCTAACTGACATGTCACATACTGTGTTTGAAAGATGCCAGACAGGGGCCGATTGGTTCATTGTGTATCACTCTTCATTTTATTACTTTTGAAGGTGCCCATACAAGTTACAATATCGCATCTTATCGCATCTTGGTTTTGCGAAGAGATGAGATGAGATCTAGTACAAAAGGTATGTGCAGAAAATACATTTTGTACTAGATCTCATCTCATCGCAAAACCAAGATGCGATGAGATGCGATATTGTATACAATAATTGTAACGTGTATGGGCACCTTAAGTCTTTAATCACGCTGCCTTACTGAGAGGCTGCCTGTCTTATGGTGGCTTGCAAGGCCAAGGAAACTTTGCCTCGCACCATAGCCCTTGGCTTGAAAAATTAGGGTAAAACCCCAGCCACCCCCCTTTTGTGAATTTCTCTGACTGTCAATCAGGTAGAAACGATCACATCGGGAAACTGCACTATGGATCGCTTCTGTGAACCATTGGTGAATTAGCTCCCCATTATGGCAGGCATGCAATGCAATCTGATACTCACACACCAGCAGGCACGTGCATACTGGCAAACGAGTCTCACCCACACCTGGTCACAGCCATGATGAGCTAATTAAGCTACCGGTATACTTTTGGATTGTGATAGGACGTCCGAGTACCCATAACGGAGTACTATAACTATATCACTGGAATCCTGGGGGTACAAAAATGAATTTGAGATCACCGGATACGGGAGACTCTGCCTGTATAATAATATATAGACCCAACTTTAATATGCACTGTTATGTGCTGGGGTGTAAACAGAACTTTGTGAGCCCCATAGCAATATTTTGGGACAATATCTGTCCCAATGCTCCTTGAGACACACCTCTACAGCAGTGGCGTAACTAAGTCTTGGGCGCCCCCCGCCCGCCAAGCACCCCCAATCCCCCGCCGACCATGCAAACCCCCCCGCCCCAATCCCCTGCAGCCTTACCTATCGCGCTGGTCCCGGCGGCTCCGTTCTTCTTCTGCTGAGGACCACCACAAAATGGCCGCCCCCATACAGCAGACAGTTTCAGAGAACTGTGTGCTATATGGGGGCGGCCATTTTGTGGTGGTCCTCAGCAGAAGAACGGAGCCGCCGGGACCAGCGAGATAGGTAAGTCTGCGGGGATTGGGGGGGGGTGTAACTATAGCACCGCAGCCCCCGGCGCCCCCACATGCACAGCGCCCCCCCCCCCCCCCCCCCCCGCGGTGGCGGGGGCTGCGGTGCTATAGTTACGCCGCTGCTCTACAGCATTTGTTTTTTCCCCATAATAGTTAGAGATGTGCAGACTTGGATTCTGGAGATCCGAGCCCCCACGAACGTCATCAATCTGAGCCCGATTCCGAGCAGCGCTCAGTGATTCCCGCCTGACTTGGGTCCGGCAGCACAGGCAAAATGTCATCGCCCGGCGCTGGATTTCACGAGGCTTTAAATAGCGGCTCCCTCGCCCGCCATCTTCACTCCAGTCTAGTAGTGGGTTGGGAGAGGGTGTGTTGGTGCTGCTGGGGCTTAAACTTGAGCTTGACCTTGAACGCAATTTTTTTTATTTGCTGGGGCTGTCTCTCAGTGCTGCTGTGTAGTCTAACTGTGTACTTGTAGTACTACTGTCTCCTCTGTGCGGTCTACCTCTGGTTTGCTGTGCTGTAATTATTTTATTCACTGGGGCTGTCTCCCTCAGTGCTGCTGTGTACTCTGTTCTCCTCTCTGCTTAGGGTGGGATCACCCTGGCAAGGAGGACAGTCTAACTGTGTACTTGTAGTACTACTGTCTCCTCTGTGCTGGGGCCTACCTCTGGTGCTGTGCTGTAAGTATTATTATTATATATTATATTAATAATTAATTATATATAGTCCACTGGTGCTGCCTGCACTGAATAGAGGCTGCCAGTATTATTTCCTCAGTCCACTGTTGCCACTGGCAGCGCTACTGCCTAAGTGTACCTACCTAGTACATACTAGGCTGCTATATATAATTTAATTTAAAAATAATACCTGTCCTGCAGTGCTGAGTGGAACTGTAATAAATAATTCCATGCTGCTGGTGCACTGACGTGTGCCACTGAGTGCCAAGCAGTACCTAATAATAAAATTAATTATTATAAATTTTGCTGATGCATAATAGTCTGCTACTGCTGCTGTGTAACTACCTTTTGTGGTAGCCTCTGGCAGTGCTACTGTCTACTTACCTAGTAGTTTAGTTTCTCTACCTACTAGGCTGCTATATTATTCATATTTAATTAATTTAATTATATATAGTCCACTGGTGGTGTCTGCACTGAATACTGAATAGAGGCTACCGGTATTTACTCAGTCCACTGTTGCCACTGGCAGTGCTACTGTCTAAGTGTACCTACCTAGTACATACTGTACTAGGCTGCTGTATATAATTTAATTAAAAAATATCTGTGCTCACTGCTGGTGCACTGACGTGTGCCACTGAGTGCCAAGCAGTACCTAATAATAAAATTAATTATTATAAATTCTGCTGGTACACATATACTAGTATTGCTGACGTATCTACCTGTCTTGTGCCTAGTACTGCCGTATCTACCTGTCTGGTCTGGGGCCCACTGCCTCATACTGCCGTATCTACCGTCTGGTGCCTAGTACTACCTAGTACTGCCTTATCTACTTGTCTTGTGCCTAGTACTGCCGTATCTACCTGTCTGGTCTGGTGCCCATGTGAAGCAGTGAGGAAAGGGAACACCCGCCTAGTGAGCCAGATAGCTGAATCCACCATAGCGATCAATTGAGTGACAGAAGTAGCAGCCAGATAGCCCTCACATACCAGATAGGGGTCTTGTTGGCTGCTTACCCGTACATGTACCGTTAGGTAGTAAGACACCGGTTGCTGAAAAGCGATACATCTCCAACCTAGGGGTCATAGAGAGGAGGAGGAACTCTGCCATCTGCCACCTTAGAATTGATTAGCCCCCTCCCCTCCACCCATTATGCAATGATTTAAGAGACGACTGCTAATAAATGAATAATAATCACAAAATTAAACAATCAGATTACATTAATGAATAATCATAATCACACAATGAAGACAAATAGGGGTCTTGTTGGATGCTCAACTGATCGAAACAGTTACACACTTGCAGACAAACTCTGTGCTGCACGAAATGCCCACTGCTCCTTGGCTGTACAAGGTAAACAGTGCACAATCAAGCCAGATAGGGGTCTTTTTAGGGCCTAGTTTTTTAAACTGCCATCCTGTCTGCCGCTGCAGTGCCACTCTTACATGAGTTTGTGTTTGTGCCACACACTTGTGTGGCTTAGCATAGTTATCCAGCTATCTCGTTGCAACCTTTTGCCCTAAAAACAATATTGTGAGGTGTGAGGTGTTCAGAATAGACTGGAAATGAGTGGAAATGAATGTTATTGAGGTTAATATAGCGTAGGAGCAAATAAAACCCCAAATTCTGCGATTTTAGCAGTTTTTATGATTTTAAAAAAAAAATCAGAACCCAAAACCTAAAAATCCAAACACAAAATGTTTAGGGGGTGTTTTGGCAAAACCCATTAGAACCCAAAATCTGAAGGTAATCAGAACCCAAAACACGAAAAGTGGCCGGTGCACATCCCTAATAATAGTCCCTTAGTTAATGTTACCCCTTACAGTAGTCCCTAGTTTATTTTATGAACCATAGTAATAGCTTAGTTCATGTTATGTCACATTGTAGGGCCGCCAGTACACATTATGCAGCACGCTATCCCCAATTCTCATTATTCCCTGTGTCCCCAAATCATATTGTGCCACAATATAGTGCCTCTAATTCATATTGTACCACATTATAGTGCCTCAGTTCATAATTTAACATTACAATTCCCTCCAGTTCATTTTATAGCACATTACAATGGCTGGTCAAGGTGCATGCCCACAAATATTGTAGTCCTCAAGGCAAAAGTATTTAAGGTATCTAAAAAGTATACAAGGTGAATCCCTCCCAGTTCCATAGCACCTATGTTATCTACACCATTATTTACAGTATGTGGATGTTCATTCAGGTTAGAAAACTTAGCCAAACTAATCTCAGTACACTTATTAACCAAATTCATACAAACATTCAATATCTGGACCAGTTTTGTTTCAAATATGCATCACAGCTAGTAAACTTAACCATGCCAATTTCAGTTTGTTAGTTGAATCCATATACTGTATACTGTATATTATACTACCATCAGCTGAACCAATTTACTTTCACTTAGTAGTCACCATAAAAGGTTGGGCTTTCCCATTGGAGTGCCCCGTTTCTGTCGCCGTCCACCCCCGCAACTAATGGCACGGCAAGTGTGTAAATCGTAAAAGCCATTTGCTGAGCAAATATGCACTTGCGCATGTGCAGACCCCCACCATCGGAACAGCCAAATTCGCCCCGTTCCAAATGGTGTTCAACCACCTCCTATGTACAGCCTTGCAGATTACTGTATATCTTTGCTGTATGAGTAAATGTTTATCATTTCAACTGGAAAAATAGACATTAGACTTATTTGTTCCCTACATTTATACAGAGCAGCTGAGTTCTACTATTTCATTGTATTATTTTAAGTAGTCAGTTTCCAGTTCATCTTTAATTTTAAAATCGTTCCTTTGGAAAATATTAAAAGTTAAATGATGTCTATTAATGTGACAGTGTACCCATCTCCGTGACATAAATGCACAGCTACAGTAAAATGTCTTCTTTAGCTTCGCAGAACATCTGAGACGTCTCCGTGGGTAATCAGTTACACCTTAGTAATTCTACCTAACCACAGGACTATACTAATTGGTAAACAGAGCTCTGTCTCCTGTAAAATAAGGCTCGGCATTTGCCTAACATTCTGATAATGTCTAGACTATGGTCTATTTCTGTATGAAAAGGTATGCATTGTGAATGTGAATAGAGGTGAGAGAAATATTGCTATGTTATTTCTCCAGCACCGTTATTATATACATATAAAGTAAGTAAATGTTACAATGATTTATTAATCAATCACGTTAAACACTTTATATAGCTTCAATGCATTAACACTCGATGCAATCACTTTATGAATTATACTATAGCTCTAAAGCATTAAATGTGATAATAGTTTAATGTGAAAGCTGCACTTGCTTAACCATGTGTTAAACTCAATGGTGGCATTAATGTAACACATCATGTATACTTACTGTCTATCAGTCAGAGTGACAAGTGTATCTAAGAATACATAATTGTTGTGATTTAAACATATATATGGGCTAAATCTGCCTGAGTGTCGGGTATCTAGTCTCAAGTGCCGCCATCCCCCATCACTTGCACATGTTGGGGACTACACAAGTCATTCCCCATTTTGGAGGGCACCGGCGAGTTTTCTTGTTATGCCTGTTTGGTTGTGCCACCTCAGTTTGTATTATCTCTCTCTCTCTCTCTCTCTCTCTCTCTCTCTCTCTCTCTCTATATATATATATATATATATATATATATATATATATATATATACATACATATATAGATAAATAGATAGATAGATATGCAAATACAAAAAAAACCCAAACAGCGCACTAGAGATAGATAGCAGCATCTCTGAGTGTCCCCTGTTAGCTGGGACCAAAGGAGATAGGGGATAGAAATAAAACAAGTTCATAGTGCGCTATGAATGAATACACAAATTAAAAAAACAATGTTTAATAAAATAGTGCCTCAAGGGCTACATGGCATACATAATAAAACATTCAGGGTACAGAATGAATGGTTTTTCAAATAATTTTGGTCTTTTCAATGAAGTAACAGGCCCAACACGTTTCACAAATAGACTTCATCAGGGGCATTGGAAGTATTGAATTCAGAAAGACAAATTTGCACTTATTGGAAGGGGGAAATATCATATAGGTTGTAATAGTGAGAACTGTAATCCCAAATATTGACTGTATTGAAATAGATATGTCGCCGAAAATCAAATAATTGATTTTAGATGGGGCTCAGTTTTTTGGATTTACAGTAGATGAGGGTACTGTCAACCCTAAGATCTGTGAACCATCAGTACTTATAATGATATCCCTTATAAATTTAGATGACCGGATGTCTACTCATAGGAATCAAAGCACTGATGGTTCACAGATCTTAGGGTTGACAGTACCCTCATCTAAATCCAAAAAACTGAGTTCCTTCGGGCAGTTTTTGGCCCTATCTAAAATCAATTATTTAATAGAAATTGCAACGTTTCTATGGGCATGCCCATGGAATGCTGGGTGTACCCCTGCTTCCATCTCATGCCCGCTCACCCTTCCTGCCCATCATTCAGTGAACAGACTTTCGCTTCTGGGGTTTGCAAACGTGCATATTTGTGAAAGCACAAACCCGACCATCAGGTGCGAGTGTGTCTAAATCGGCTCCAAAGGGCATTGAGGTTATCCGGACAGCACTCTGCATAAACCACTAACAAATTTGGTGCCCTCCTAGGTATCCCACAGCAGGGATCCAAAGTATACATACTGTAATGACGCCACTCAAATAAACATAGTCACAGGCAGTAGTAAGTATGATCAACTCTGCCAGACTTTTATTGTCTCATCATCAACAGATTCTGATGATGAGACAATAAAAGTCTTGAAACGTTGATCATATTTAGTGAGGAATGGACCCGTCACTCAGGACTTAATGATGTCTGACTTGTGGTGGTAGAATTGCTCCTGTGCCTCCTTAGGTGATGATGATGGTCCTCCCAAATACAACCAAGTAAAGAAGTGGCACTAGGAGTCTTGTAGCAGGTAAAAAGAAACTGGACTCTTTATTTGAAATTCAGAGGTGAGCCAAAGAAGCGCCTTGCTGCATTTGCCACAGCTTCTATTCTCCCTGTCAGTCTGGATCACACTGTTGGGCATTTTGACAGTCGTGATTCCGATGTAGGTTTACTGAACGTCGGGATGCCGACTTTTGGGTCATCATCTGGTACCCAGATTTAGCATGCAAGCTATAGGACATTCTACCTCCTTGTACTGTATAACAATATTACTTTTTATAGCCGGAAAATGTGAAATAATAAGTAAGTATCCTAACTTCCTTTACCAAAAATATGGTGGAAAGCATAAAAAAGACTCAGGGGGGGGGGGGGGTTTAAAACCCATGAAAATACCCTTACCACTTACATGCTCTTTTCGTATTTGTTTTAAACATTGTAGCAAAGTTTTACTGTATATAGTATTCATCTTGCAGAATATAAACAATTTGGGCTATATTATCATATCACAACTAAGAACCTCTGTTTTATGAATCAAGTGGCAATTTTTAGGTTCATGAAAGATCATGAATTTTAAAACCAAGATATAGTGAAGATAAATATAAAATAAATATTCAACTTTACTCATAGATCAAAAAAATAAAATAAAGATACTGTAACAAACAGCTCTATAGAAGTAAACAAGTCATATCTAAGCAGTAATTAAAAAAATACATAATTGGAATTTATTCATCAGATTTCTTCTAGGTAAAGCTTTTAAACTTATTGATCTACTTTTTATGCACTGTTTTTGCAGAACAATTTGCTAGCATATATAATAATTAGAGTGTTTAAGGGAGTATGTTATTTGCCAAAATATACAGTGTATTCAGCATGTGCTTAAAAGCATTTTGTACAATTCAGTTTGTACATGTTTCAAAAGAGAACGGGAATACAGCCTTAAATTCAGGTTAACTGCTCAGATGCAGGGAAAATCTTGCCTTGCAGCTAGAGTGTTTTCTGATATCGTATGGTCAAGTCATGATTAACTTAATTAAAACAGTTGCCTTAGACTGTTGGGGCTCCCTATAGACTAATTATAAAAGATGTTGCATAGGACTGGAAACCTACAGGGTTGAAAACAGTGCAATTGGAACTGCTGCAATTAGAAGTACTCAGCTAAGTTAGATTATCTTTTATAATAAAGGAATGAGCACACTGAGAAGTAGATTGGCTTCTGAACTGCAGCGTGGGGTCCTTTGAGAGACGCATAGTGCTAGTCGCCATGGTATTACCATTTGATTATGCAATATTACCTTTCGGCAGTAAATTCAAAAATCTTGTTTATTATGTATTTCAATTTTCTATTTCATAATACGAAAAATAAATTGTATTAAATACACAATAGCTATTATTAAGTTATAACCATTTAAAACAAGTAACACTTCTTTCTGTAATAGTTTATTAAATTTTGTTGCAAGTGGGTTACTGCTTGTGCAATAAAGTTATAATAAACATATTTATATACATATGGTTTCAACTCAGGGCATAAATGCGTGAAGATATCGAGAGGTCAACAAGTGTTTGAGTAGCAGGTGATCGTATGGGATTATTATGTACAACAGTGTCTTGAGTTTACAGAGAATGTTACAAAACAAACAACATCCAGTGACAGTTCTGTAGACAACAACTCAGTTCATTATGAGGGAGGTCAGAGGATATAGGCACAGCAGGTAAATAAATAACTATACATTACAATTGTGGTATGGAAAGAGTACTTCTGTAAGTACAGTACATCAAACCTTGAAGGGAATTGGCTAAAACAGAAGAATACAGCACTGTATTGTAGTGTTACAGACCCTATTGGTCACTTTGTACCATAGGCGCCGATTTATGTTTTTGTTGGTTGGTGCTCAAGCCAAAAATATAGTGGCTTCATGGGGAAGGGGTGTTGCCACAAAATAATACCAATTTATATTACGGAGCACAGTTGTCTCCAAAATTCAAATTACGGCAACAGAGTTCCACATACATAAATGCCCCCACAGTGCAGGTACATAAATGCCCCCCACAGTGCAGGTACATAAATGCCCCCACATTGAGGTACATAAATGCCCCCACAGTGCAGGTACATAAATGCCCCCACAGTGCAGGTACTCCGCGGACAGAATACACTCTTCCCGGCATATTGTTTCCCAGGTGGGGGGTCCGGCAATGTGGGGGCTGCAGCCGCAAATTAGCAAGTTAATATGGCGGCCCAGCAGCGGGACTCTGGCCCGTGGGTGCTAATCAATTTCCGTGGGTGCTCAGGCCCTTGAGCACCCACAGAATCGGCACCTATGCTTTGTACCCATCTTCTAATAGTTACTTGAAGCATGATAATTTTACAAACCACTTATCAACTTAAGAAGGGTCCACAAACATGACAATGAATTCATTATACTCTATTGGCCTCCACAGTCATCAGATCTCAAACCTCCTTCTTGATTGTAAGCTCATTGGAGCAGGGCCCTCTTCCCTCCTGTTCTCACTGCCCTTTTCTCCTGCACTTAAATTACATCTGTCTCCTACTCAGCTACTGTCAATAACTGCCCAATTGTAATCATCCATCTCTACCAACGACAACCTTCCTCTGGTGCTACACGGACAACCCCTTTTCTATCCTATATCTCAGCTATATTATGGTATGGGGCTGAGGTACTGAATCAGTTATGTATCCCCAGATCAACACAAGTTTGACCATTGACTAATGTATTTAATTGTGAAATGCTGTATAATTTTAATGCCAGATGTAACAGTACCCAATTCTTTCAAAAGTAAATGTTTGGACATATTAGTCTACTATAGAAGTTTGTGTGGTATTAGTGTGTTGGCAGGTGTAAAATTAGCCTTTATGTTGCTTTTGGTTCTCAGTGGTTTTCTCCAATGGAGAAGATATTTAGCCAGTCTTTACCGTATGATGGCCATTTACTTTACCATGTACAGCTACATGTGTACCATGCACTTTATAATTTGAAGCTTTTGTTAGTATTGCCTCCTCCAGGGGAATATATGAAATGTAGTCAATATGCCAGCAGTAAGGATATTGGTGTTAAATATACTGATGCCAACATCCAAGAAAGAGTGGCACTGGAACCCTGAATTGATCACGATGCCGATGCCAGAATATTGACAGCCAGCATCTCGATTGGCAAGAATGAAGGGCAAGCTAGCCTGCGAATGGGAAGGGGGTTTAGGCACTAAGGGAGACACAGGGTTAGGCTGCTGGGGGGGGGGGGTTATGTTTAGGCTGCAGGGAGGGAGGATTAGGCACCAGCCAGGGTTAGGCTTTAGGGTGGGGGGAGGGTTGGTTTAGAAGGCAGAGTGCAGGGGTTAGAGTTAGGCACTAGCAGGGAGGGTTAGGGTCTGGCTGTGGTGGTGGGGGGTTAGCGGGGGAGTGTTGGAGGGAAGGGGATGGTTATTATACTTACATGATCCATATGGGGAGTACCCCTGTCAGGATGCCGGCATTCGTATCATGACTGCTGGCATCCTGACCACTGATCATCCATATGTATTCCATACCTATAAAAACAGATAATGGGACTCATGCCCAGCTGCATGCATGGCTGGACTGCAGATGAACCTTGCCTAGTTATAGAAGTGTGCATGGTCCACAGCTGAGCATATGCATCACATTTGATTTGAAATTATATACTTCTCACCTACATTTACAGTACTTACATCTCAACTAGCTGAATGGGCATAACTGGGCAGCAATGTTGCATTCACACATAAGATAGTTTAGCAACGGTGCATGGACAGATGAAATTGTTGACTCCTTTGCATACACAGAAATCCAACTGATTTGGGGATATCTTACACAAAGCATATGAGCACAAAGAATAAGGCCAATACAAGTGTTTTCTGCTAATGATGATGATGGTTATGAAGGGAATCATATGCAAAAGGGTGGTGCAGCCACATAATGTACATGCATATGACTGAGCGTATAGATGAATATCCATATTTAAATCCATATATTTGCAGCCAACTTGTGTTTACACTGTATCAACCCAAATGGGCATACAAGTAGCTTTCTCAAAACCTAACATACAGTACAGTTACCGGATATTTTTAATTCTTTAGTTTTGGAACTATTCTCGCTGTAGTGTTCCAATAATATTTTTTATTTAATTTAACATTAGCAAATTATGTCACAATGGCCCTTATTCAGATCTGATCGCAGTTCAAATTTGTTCTCAAAATGGGCAAAACCATGTGCACTGCAGATGGGGCAGATGTAACATGTATGGAGAGAGTTAGATTTGTGTTGAGTTATTCTGTTTATGTGCAGGGTAAATACTGGCTGCATTATTTTTACACTGCAATTTAGATTTCAGTTTCAACACACCCCACCCAAATTTAACTCTCTGCACATGTTACATCTGCCCCACCTGCAGTGCACATGGTTTTGCCTATTTTGAGAACAAATTTGTACTGCGATCAGATCTGAATAAGGGCTAATGTATCCAGACATTTTTGTTTTGCATGAAAACTTTAGTTATTGGACATTTACCTTGTATAGTACTGATAAAAGTCAAGTCATGGCCTAAAATATCAAGTCTCTAAAATATAACCCTGTAACAAGGTAACAATTTGAAATGAAAAATTGCCTTTCCTAAATGACCTTTCCAAAGTTTGTTTACGGTGAGCTTCTAGTTTGGGAGTTCAAGGCTTTTACAAAAAGTGTTCTAAAATAAGTACACTATTTGAAAATATTATTTTACTTTAACACCCAAAACATATTTTTCAGATGTTTCTCAAGAAGTATTTCAACACCTAAATCTTTTATTTAATATTTTTTATTAAATGTTATCCTGTTGTGTAATGTATTAATCACATGTTTCCATCTATGTTAAGAAAAGTTTTATTGTTCCTCAGTGCAGTGGTCGAAGTGGAAATTTTGAAGTGGGGGTATGGAAATTTTGAAGTGGGGGTATGGAAAAGTAAAGAGTGAATATAGTGCGCACCTTCGGACACCCCCCTGTCCATCAACGTCCCCTGCCAGACTGCCCCGTTGTACAGGGGTATTACAAAAGCACAATATGTGCTGCTGAGTGATCAGAGAGCATCCTGAGGGGGAAAAAAAACTTTTTTTTTATCTTCAGATTAAAGTGGGGGTATACCATACCCCCGTATACCGCCCCACTTCGACCACTGCCTCAGTGAGAAAAACAAAATAGCAATCTAGCAAATATGATACCTTTTAATGGCTAACAAAAATAAATTTAATGCTAGCATTGCTTTAGTCTCACTGTTTTGGAATTTATCCAAAACCTTCTCTATTTTATTAAGTCAATGAAATTTAGCATGTATTTTCCAGAAGAAGAGATATTTTGATGGACTAATTTACTAACAATGATGTGCAAGTGTTATATATGCAAGTGCTCCTACACTACAGATGAGTCCACATACACTGTTGCTTTCATCATGCTAACTGCGCATATTTCTTGCCTTAAACGCATACATAAAACAACTGAAAGTGACAAAACTACTTTGCTAGAACACAATGAGCAATTTGCTGAGTAATATTTGTACATTTGTGTGTGATATCTGTACAATAAGGTCTCTAATGCAGGAGAAACTTCCGATGGGCTTCACCTACAACACTCTATGAAGTTAAAAGGAATTCCAGTAACTGTCCTCATCGTAACAATTTAGGGAATGGTGATCTAGCAATACTCTAGCAATTGGTTAGCACCAAGTAAGAGGATCATGTTGGTGATTGAAAAGTAAGGGAACCATGTTGGTGAGCAAAAAAGAAAGGCGGACATATTGGTGAGTAAGGGAATCACATTGGTGAGCTCCAAGTAAAGTGATTTTGTTGGTGAGTACCAAATAAGGGGAACATAATGGCAAGGACTACTATTGTGATGGGGACCATGGTGGAAAGCAACAAGTAATGGCTGACTTTTTACATATTCCCGGTTCTCATACATTTTTGCAGTACGTTTTTTGTAGGTTTACCACTTGTACAGCAATGCATATGCTTTGTGGTATCACATGGCAGCCATACACTGTGCAATTGTAGGCCTGATATGCCACTGAAAAGATGATTTGGCCAATAATGGCACAATAGTTTCATGAGTCCGAGGTGCAATTAGTCTCTTGGGCATGAGAAATCTTCCAGCATGCCCGATAAATGCAATTATTAAAGCTTGAATGTGCCAGAGAATATACTCATCACCTACAGTATGTAGTACTTATGTGTCTAAGTGAAATGGTCAGGGAGGTTGGCAAGTTATACAATTGCCTCCCTAGGTTTTATTATTTTATTTCTCACCTGGCTAAATTTATTTCCAAGCTGTGATAGACTTTCCTATACTGTACATCTGTGTTATAGATGATGTAATCTGATTGTCTACAGTACATTACCAAAATAGTTTAGCTGTTTCCTGTTGAACAGCGTGTTTTAAGGTGTTTTTTTTTCCAAACTTTTATTTTGCTTTTTATTCTGATCTCTTGCAGAACCTTTGTACAGTATTATAAAAATGTCAGAGGGAGTCTGATTCGGTGTCCTAAGGTCACTGGTGCTTCAAAAAATTTTGTACCATTTTTAGCCTGTTCTAATGTTTCTAAGTCATCTCTCATAAGACTTTTTCTAACAACCATTTATGAACCTTTTTTAGGAAATAGCCATTTTTCTTAAGCCATTACTTGCTTCGATGAAAATCCAGTTTCCTTACATACTGTATTCAACTGTCTAGGTAGATCTGGCTGGCTGAACTCAGGGGGTAATATAATATGGTAAGTGCTTGCAAAAATGCAGCTTGCTGGTGATTGTGGCAGTAGATTTTTAGTTGCAAAATTTTTATCTCTCACACTTTTAAAGACTCGTACTTTGTTTGTTACCCCCCCCCCCCCCCCCACCCCCACACACACACACAATTTAGTTCACGGCAAAACAAATAGTACTAAAGTAGTTCACATTTGTACATTAAATATTTAGCAAACTGAATCATTCGAAAATTGATTTCCTAAAATTAAATATGCAAGATTTGCCCAAATTGATTCACCCAGCTTTTTCAGGTGAACAGGTTCAGGCAGAATTTGCCAAAATCCCCCATTACACTCCAGGTTTTAAGGTTATCCATGCTTGAGCACATGTGACTTAATTATAACCTCAGTCAATTTGATTTAATCATCAACATTTAAAAATGGTATTTTTAAAATCTGGACTGGTAAGGGGTTTAACAGGCGACTTGCAAAAGCCATCATTTGCATGTATAAGCCTGTTATTTTTGAGGGCATTACTTTTATTAGCAGTTATTGCATACCTTACAACATGACCCATTCCAGGAGAAACGAATTCTCTGTTCCTGAACTTCCTTGCCAGTGGCTGCTTTAGAGGTAAGGTGCAGTACAGTCCAAAATTCAAATAAGGGAGCCACACCAACTGCCAGTGAATCCTAGACTGTGGTGTTTGGCAGTGCTTGGGGTGGCAGTTGGACTGTGATGCAGCCCCAAAATATGCAGCACACAATGACAAGGAAGTCTAGGACTAGAGCATATTGTACCCCTCCTGGAATGGGTCAAGTTATTATTATTAACAATTTCTTATATAATGCACATATATTCTGCAGTGCTTTACAAAATTGGGAAGTATGGTATCGCCCATTAAAATGTTGGGCTCAGTCAGCCAATCAGTCTAGGCAATCAGCTCCTAACTGTCATGTAAATGACTGCATTTGAAAAATTTCAGTTATTTCAGTTATGGGGCTGATTGGCTGGACATTTATCACTCTTTATGACTCTCGCGTTTATATCTTTTTAAGGCTTAATACATCTGCTTCAATGTTCCCTGTGCTTCCCTCGTCCCCCTATTACACAGGTTCTCAAAGTCAGTCCTCAGGAGCCAACACAGCACATGTTTTGCAGGTCTCCTTACAGAGGACCTTATTGTAGCTCACACATGCAGCGCTGTGAATTTTGCAGCACTGCATGTGGTTTTTAAAGCCTTCTGCCGCCCGTACAGCTGCCACGCCAAGCCCTCCGCCCCCCTACCCCCTCACTTGCTGTGAGGGGGGGTGGCTTTGTGTTAAGGGAGACAAATCATTTCAAGGTCATCGACCATTGAATAATTTGTAACATACAAAAAAACGAAGGTACTCTCAGGTGCCTTAGCTTTGCGTGTTCTCTATATGGGAACAGGGTGGGCAGCTGACATCCGGAGATGTCAGCTGCCCACACCTGGCATCTGTGTCACTGCCTAATGTCCATGGGAATGCCCAGTGTTTTCAAGGGAACACTCATGAAATGCTGAGCATTTCCATGGGCTCATCCCCTCAGCGCCGCACCATGCCCCACGCCCACACTGGTGGGTGTGAACGGGACATGCCCACCCGCACCCAGCATATGCACAGAAATGTGCATGCGCTGCAGTAAAACATCGGTCCCCCAGTGCATATGCGCGGGGGACCGAGCACATCAGAATAACCTCAAGAATCACAAGTGAAATAATTAGCTCCACCTGTGGATCTTTTAAAATGTGTCAGTGAGTAATGAGTGCACCTGTGCACCTGCTGGGTGACCTGGAAACCGTAAACTGAGTGGGGTCCTGAGGACGAGTTTAAGAACCAATGCCCTATTGTATGTCAACATAACGTGCACTATAGCAGCAGGGTCTCATTCCATGCAATCTGATAGCCAGGAGCAAAGGCTGCGGGTCAGCGGTGGTGCGACCTACAGTACAATGCATTGTGCTGTGTCTGATGGTCCTGATTAGATTAAATACACTGGGAAGCAGTTTATATGTCTCATTCATTCATGAGAGAGAAAAGATTATTTTTGATGAGGCTAATATTATTGATTTTTTTTTCATTTCTATTACTTTAGGATAACATAAATATAACTAATTTCCACTTCCTGAAAGAAAATGAACAATATATGTTTGTACATAAATCTAAAAAAAAGGCTCTGGAACCGTATTGCTATTAGAGAGAAATGTTTTGTAATGTTCTGGCTTCCTATAAGAAAACCTAATAGTTTATCGGAAATTGCAAAGCCATAAAATGAAATAAGAAATATAGCGTTGACTAGTATATTTGCTGCTAGCTATTATCAGCAGAATTATAAACTATTTAAATCACTACTCCAAGAATGCAGATGAATCCATTAGAAAATATTAAAAGCACTGACTTATGTTAAATTATCTATATAAACTCTACAGCATACAATGCTATGGGATTAAAGAACACTGTTATGAAAGAACATTTTAAGCTCAGTTTGAGTAGTGTAATAGACATTGCCAAACAAAAAAGGGTATAAAAAAAGAAAGATGAAACATACATCCAATAACGCTTGTATTAAAGCATTAAGGGCAGAGTCATTTAAGCTTAGAGAGAGATAAAGTTAAGATATACAAAGTACCAATGAATCAGCTGCTATATGTACTTTTGGGTTTGGTGACCGGCCTGCTAAGAACATGCTTGGCCAACCGGATAGCTCATCTTGATCACCTGTCGTGTACCACACCCAAACCTGTTTGTGTGACATGACATTACCGCTGTTTCACCTTTAGTCTGGGATGATTTTCAACTGCAGATGTGCCCTTTAGATGAAAACTACTGTATACACCTAATGATTGACAATGTTTCCGCCAGCCTTGACATCTTACACCTGATGGGACAGTAAGACTGATATGAGGTGCAGTCTAAAGAAACACAGAATGCTGATTAAGCAATGAGGTGAACATAAACCACTGATAGGTTCCTGCAGGCTGCACTTTAGTAACTAGTCAAGTGTTATGTTAATGAAGGTGGGCATAAGGCCTATCAGTGCAGGGGGGAGAAATTAGGCAGGTTAGGAAGGATCACGTGCTAGAGTGATCTCCCTCTGTCCTGCGAAGCCCCACCCACCCGTTCCCTATTTCTCTTCTTGATTTTGATATAAAACCAGTAAGGGTCCCTGGGGGTGGATGGGAGAAGAGGGCGGGCCCCATCCATGAAGGCCGGTCAAGGGCTTGTGGGTTCTGCAGCCAGAATGGCTGAGTAATTGTGCATCTGTGGGATACCCAGAAAGGGCTGAAGGTTTCACCGGAGCTGCACCTCTGATGCATACTTGCCGACTTTTTAATGTCACTCTCTGGGAGAAGCACGAAGAGGACAACCAAATGTGCAGGTCGGGGGGCGAGGACAAGGCTGATGTATCAAAGCTATCAGGCCCACCGACTCCCCCGTACTCAAGATTTACGGCACTTCTTTCCCAAGCTGCGGGGGGGGAGGGAGCGGGCACTCTGGGGGAAATGCGGAGACTTGCCCACCTTCCCGAGGGGGCCAGGAGGGGGACCCGATTTTCGGGAGACTCCCATCCATTCCAGGAGGGTAGGCAAGTATGCTCTGATGCTGTCTAGCAGCCAGAAGCTAGGGCCTGTCTGGGGGGGCTGAGGGCTAGTGTCAGGGGTCTGGAAGACTGTGTATGCCCGAAGGAACAGTATCAGTGGTTACTGGCAGGACGCATTACCACTGATGCGGGACACTGCACGCACTGGTGACTATAACCCAGGACACTTTGTTGCGACTGTTTAATGGTATTGCTGTTGGCACCAAAGGGAAAAACTTTACACTTGATTCATTGTTTGTAGACTGTATGCTTTGTCTATAACCACTTGACGGCTGTGTGATGTTAACCAGACAGGGAGTTTGTTGTTACTCCAAGTTGTGGTGTGAACAACTTGGTCTTTGGCCCTTATTCTGGTTGACTCCCAAGGGCAAATTCCTTCTCAAATCGACAAAACCATGTGCATCGCGGGTGAGGCAGATATAACTTGTGCAGAGAGAATTAGATTTGGGTGAGTTATTTTGTTTCTGTAAAGGGTAAATACTGTCTGCTTTATTTTTACACTGCAATATAGACCTCAATTAGAAGTAAAACTCCACCCAAATCAAATTCTGCACATGTTACATCTGGCCCCCCCCCCCCCCCCCCCCCAGCAGTGCACATAGTTTTGTCCATTTGAGAAGGAATTTGCCTGTGCAAGTGAACCAGAATAATGGGCCCCATACATCAGCAATCACAATTTATGGATTTCCAGATACAGGGATTTTTTGGCCAGATAAATGGATTTTACAATCTATCTGACTTTGCCCACACATTACAGATTTATTTCAGTGATCGGCAGATTTTTCCATCTAAAGATTGCATCTTCATATCTGGAAATTGCCCAATCGATTGTCATTTCAGCTGTTCATAATGTAAATAGATGAAGAAGACGAATTGGGAATGCCCACACATCTAAAAAAGATCTGCAGATAATACCAGATTATTAAACATGTTTAAAAACCTGATTAAGCAATCGATTGATTGGGATTGCCAAAAGGGGGAGCCCACACATCTAAAATTAATTGTGGCAATCATCTCCATATCTGAAAATTGTCACAATTAATTACTGATGTATGGGGCCCTTAAGACTGATATGAGGTGCAGTCTAATGGCTATACAAATATAGCATACGTACTGTATATTGGCCCTTATTCTGGTTCACTCGCAAAGGCAAATTCCTTCTCAAATAGACAAAACCGTGTGCACTGCAGGTGGGTCAGATGTAACTCGTGCAGAGAGAATTAGAGTTGGGTGGGGTTTTCCTTCAAAGTGAGATCTATATTGCAGTGTAAAAATAAACCAGTCAGTATTTCCCCTGCACAGAAACAAAATAACTTGCCCGATTCTAATTTTCTCTGCACAAGTTACCTCTGCCCCACCTGCAGTGCACATGGTTTTGTCCATTTGAGAAGGAATTTGCCTTTGTGAGTGAACCAGAATAGCCCACATAGTCACACTGGTCCTGACCTGACAGTATTTCCTGATGGAAGCTCAGTGATGTCACAGTCAGTGCCAGCATCCCAACATCTACAGAAGGTGTGGCTACAAATCCCAGTAAAACCATCACCATGGTAGCACATACAGTAACAGAAAATTGTCAAATAATACAACAGTATGTATGCAGTATACAACACATGTGCATACCTCCCAACATGGGTTCCTCTCCAGAAGGGACACAATGCTCTGTTCCTGGACTTCTCTCTTAATCTTTGATTGCCATCACCTGTGTTAAAAAGGTTGATTGCCATCACTTGTGTTGAAACACCTTATCTTATCAATCATAAATTAAGAGGAAAATCCAGAAACAGAGAATTGTGTCCCTCCTGGAGAGGGTCATGTTGGGAGGTATGCATCTGGGGTTAAATAGGAAAAGTCAGAGCAAAAGAAACATAAATAAAGTCATTCAACGGTATCATACCATTGAATGATTTCTCTTATCTTTGGTAATAAATCTCAGTCTAAACTATTCTGGCCACAGATCGCCAAAAAGGGGGTGGATGCTGGTGTCATGTGTCATGTACTAGAGCTAAATCTAGGTGTCAAGGAAGATTAGGGGGAGGAGCTGAGTGTAACAGGGGCCTGACATACTATATAAGGAGGGGCAGAGCTCATTTGGGAGCGTGCTCATTGAGAGGGAAGCTTGCATACTAAAGTGAAGCTTGATTACTTAAGTGAGTTGGAAACTGAAGCAGGTGAGTTAGAATACTGAAAAAGGTGAGTTTGAACACAGTCTAAATTTTCATATTCGGTTTTATTGTAATATATTCATCTTCTTTCTATCCTATTGTAACCTGTTGCTCAATTTTGACATTTAATTCATTGTATCTATATTTTTCCAACATTGTATTTCATTTTACTCATTCACTATTATTTTCTCTTATCTTTGCCACACATTTATTGCACTCTGTTTCCCTCTTCACGCCTGCTCACATTTGCCTCACTTCTGACCTTCTCTGTTCCCTTCATCCTCTCACTTGTTGTTGTTTCATACTTAATTGGATTACTCAATCAACCTGATTTTACCCACTGGTCTCCTCTCTGACAGTAGTTCCTTGCCTGTTACCTTCTCTCTCACTCTGTTTTCTACCAAATCTACTACAGACGCTGTCTGTCCTCCCAAATCCCTCTGTCTGCTTTCACTAACCTTCCCTCTCACTTTCGGTTCCTCATGGCTGTTAATCTCTCAACTTCACTTTCTCCAACTGCTCCTCCCCCCTCCCATCCCATACCTATCCTGACCACTCGCCCCCGCACCCCCACCCTCCCAATGACCCCCCCTCGCTTCTGCAATCCCAAAAACCTTATCCACATAAATACACAACCCACCCCCCCTCTTTCCTGTGCACTATGGAATGCCAGATCCATCTGCAACAAACTTCCTGCCATCCATGACCTATTCATCTCTAGAGCATTCCACCTCCTTGCTATCACCGAGACCTGGCTCTCCACCTCTGATTCTGTCTCTCCAGCTGCTCTCTCCCACGGTGGCCTCTCTTTCTCTCACACTCCCAGGCCTGACGGTCGCCAAGGTGGCGGTGTGGGTTTTCTCCTCTCAGCCTCATGCACCCACAGTGTCATTCACCCTGAACCCTCTCTCCTTTTCTCCTCCTTTGAGTCTCACTCTATCCGTCTATACTACCCCTACCACCTCCGTGTCGCTGCAATCTACCGCCCCCCTGGCCCTATCTCCCAATTTCTTGACAACTTCGCCGCCTGGCTTCCACACTTCCTCTCCTCCGACCTGCCATCTGTCATTCTTGGTGACTTTAACATCCACTTGGATAACCCCGCTGATCCTGGCACCTCCAAACTTCTCTCTCTCTGCTCCTCTCTTGGCCTATCTCAGTGGACTACCTCTCCCACCCACATCCAAGGACACTCCCTCGATCTCGTCTTCTCTCGCTCTTGTTCCCTTACTGACTACACTATCTCAGCTTTTCCTCTTTCTGACCATCACCTTATCTCCTTCTCCCTCACTGCTTCCCCCTCTCCCACCCCCCTCCCAAGCGCATTGTCTCACGGCATAACGTCAACACACTTGATCTTGCTGCCTTCTCAAACACGCTGTGTCCTCTTCTCGCCCCAATCGCCCTCATGTCCTGCCCGAACCTCGCTGCCTCCCTCTATAATGACACCTTATCTTCGGCATTGGACTCTGCCTGCCCTCCCTCCTCTATCCCTCTTCGATGGTCCAACCCCCAACCGTGGCACTCACCTATCACCCGATTCCTAAAAAAGTGCTCTCGCACTGCTGAGTGCTTCTGGAAGAAATCACGCTCCCTTGCGGATTATCTCCATTTCAAATTCATTCTTTCCTCCTTCAGCTCTGCCCTTGCTCTGGCCAAGGAATCCTACTTTAAGTCCCTCATCCTTTCCCAATCATCCAATCCCCGCAGGCTCTTCGCCACCTTCAACTCCTTGCTCTCCCCCCCTCCTCCAGCTCTTCCGTCCTCCATCTTAGCCGCTGATTTTGCTACCTACTTTTCAACCAAAATCTCCTCTCTCAGGACTGCCATCACTGCTGCCATGACCTCACCCTCTCCCTCCTCCCCTCCTACATCTCCACTCCCCTCCTTCCAACCCCTGTCCTCATTTTACCCCACCACTGCTGCTGAAGTCCACTCTATCCTCCAATCCGCTTCTCCCTCCACCTGCCCGCTCGATCCTATCCCCTCCAATATTATCCGTTGTCTCAGTCCATCAGTCTGCTCTCACCTGGCTCACCTCTTTAATCTTACCCTATCCTCTGGGATCTTCCCTTCCTCCTTCAAACACGCTCTTGTCTCCCCAATTCTCAAAAAAACAAATCTGGACCCCAACTCTCCATCCAACTACAGGCCCATCTCCCTCCTCCCTTTTGCCTCCAAACTCCTAAAACGTCTGACCTATAATCGTCTCCTAAGCCACCTTACTGCTAACTCCATTCTAGACCCCCTCCAATCCGGGTTCCGCCCTTTACATTCCACTGAAACTGCCCTGACCAAAGTCACTAAAGATCTACTATCGGCTAAATCCAAAGGCCTCTTCTCTATCCTCATCCAGCTTGATCTGTCGGCTGCCTTTGACACTGTTGACCACCCTCTCCTGCTCAACACCCTCCGCTCCTTTGGCATCACTGGCACGGTCTTCTCCTGGTTCACCTCATACCTCTCCGAACACTCCTTCTCCGTCTCCACTCCGAGCTCCTCCTCTCCTACTACCCCCCAGCCAGTCGGTGTTCCCCAAGGGTCAGTCCTTGGCCCTCTCCTCTTCTCCCTCTACACCACCTCTCTGGGCACCCTCATCAGCTCCTATGGTTTTCATTACCACCTTTATGCTGATGATACCCTAATCTATCTCTCCTCCCCCGACTTATCCCCATCACTCCTGTCCAAGGTCTCCGAATGCCTCACGGCAATCTCAGCCTGGATGACCCAACGCTTCCTGAAACTAAACATGGCTAAAACTTAACTTCTAATCTTCCATCCCCCGAACATCCCCTCTTCTCCCACTATCTCCATCAGCATTGGTGAAACCGAGATCACGTCCACCGACCAAACGCGCTGCCTCGGTGTCATCATTGACTCCTCCCTCTCTTTCACCCCCCACATTCGTGCTCTCTCACAGTCTTGCCGCTTTCACCTACGCAACATCTCACGCATCAGACCATTCCTCTCCACTGACGCAACCAAAATTCTCATTCACTCTCTTGTCATCTCCCGCCTTGACTACTGCAACATCCTTCTCTCTGGGCTACCTCTCACCCGCCTCGCACCTCTCCAATCCATTCTTACCGCTGCTGCTAGGCTCATCTTCCTCTCCCGCCGCTCTACCTCTGCCTCCCCCCTCTATTTATCTCTTCACTGGCTCCCCATTCCTTTCCGAGTTCTCTTTAAACTCCTCACCACCACCTACAAGGCTCTCTCCTCCTCCACAGCTCCCTACCTCTCTTCACTGATCTCTATCCACACTCCCTCCCGTCCTCTTCGCTCCATCGCTGACCGCCGACTGACCTCTCACCTAATCACCTCCACCCACTCCCGTGTCCAAGATTTCTCTCGCGCTGCCCCCCTGCACTGGAACAACCTCCCGCCACCCATCAGGCTATCTGATTCCCTTACCTCCTTCAAGCGCTCCCTCAAAACCCACTTTTTTCGACTAGCCTATCCCTCCTCCTAACCTCTTTTGATCCTCCTATCCTGCCTCCGTTCCCCTCCGTTCCTACTTATCCTATTGTATTTCGTTCGTCCACCCACCTATTTTTAGTATGTTAACTCTTATGAGCAGGGCCCTCCTTCCTCACGTACTCACCCTACCTCATTACCTCACCTGTGCTCCTGTCCTGTTCTTCCCTTCCTCTACTTCATCTTCAGTCTCCTTGCCAATTTTGACACCTACTTCTGAACTGATGCTGATTTTAGTTCTACCAGCTATACCCCTATTTATACTGTATCTTTCAACACACCCTGTACGTTACCTTGTAATTAGTTTTTTTTGTTTGCTATGTACGGCGCTGCGGACACTTTGCGGCGCCTTATAAATAAACGTACTACTACTACTACTACATTGCCATGTCTGCGTGTGCAGGGGAATGCCCAGCGTTTTTATGGTGAAGCCCACCAAATGCTGGGAGTTTCTCTGTTGCCGCCCCCTGACCGCTCTCATTCCACCCTTCCTGGAGCGAACGTCTTGGCCAATGTAAAACTCGCCGAAGCCATTCGCCTTCGGGGTTTGTGCATGCGCATGTTCACATAACCGAATGAGTCTGATTTTGCCCCTATTATCACCCAATAGATCGGCGCCCTATGAGTCTGTTTCATCCCTTTTTGATCTACAGTAATATTTGGTTTCTGATAAGCATATCTCGCCAGTTCATGGGCAGCTCTGCTAGAAATGTTTTGGAGTCTTCCCAAAATGGACTTTGGACCTTATTCAGGTCCATTCTCAAAGGGCGTTTGTTCGCACGGGGACCAATGTTTTGTTAATGTGCATACGCATTTCTGCGCATGTCATACTGTTCATGCACCCACTTCGAATAGTCGGATCACTGGGTGCACACACCCAGGACAGCTCGTGGGAAGCAGAGAAGGGCACGTGGGGCGGCGGCCCAGTAGCATGTGTGAATGTCCAGCATTTTATGGGCATTAACATGAGAACACTGGGTGTTCTCCTGCTAATGAGATCAAGACGTGGGCGCCGGGGGCGGCCAGCTGACATCACCGGATGTCAGCTGCCCGCCCACTTCCTTCTGAACATGAACACATCTGTATGGTTGCCTCAGAGCACCCTTACATATACGTGCATGTTCCACAACATTTGATGGTCGCATCAGATGATGGGGGTGTTCCCCTGCATGCTGCAAATGGATGTTTACGTAAAGCAGCCAGTGTGAAGGAACGCACTTTGCGAATGGTGGGCTGTCGTACCACTATTCGCAAGGCGGGGTTAGGTTGAGCGAATCCGAGTGAATCAACCAGAATAAACCCCTTTATCAGTTGCTCTTTCATTTCAGAAAGATATTGCTGACAGTGAGAATTCAAGCTGGAAATATTTAGCTACATGATGCTAAACGTCCCTTGCTTCCTACCAACCAAATATCTTTATTTTAAAATATTCTATTAAGAGCTCATTGAGAGTAGGGACAAGATGCTGAGAGGTTACAGTGGTCACAGAAATTATTCAATTGTGGAATTTTGTTCTGATTTAATGCAAGGACTAATGAGTTAATTGAGTTTGAAGCCTTAAAAAAGTGTTCATGAATTATGTGGAAGGGTGCCCGGGACTTCATTTACTACATTACTTGTTTCTCAATATGTTCATTTAAGAAAATGAATATTAATGGTGCAGACATAGGTCATGTTTAAATATTCCCCCGGCATTCAGTAGGTTGTTTTAGCTTCCTTTAACTAAAGAGATTCAGTGAAAACTGACACTTGACCGGGAATGTACTGTACAAATGTTCACGTACAGCTATACATAAATATTGCAGCTCGGCCGATATATACCGGGTCACACTGAACAGCGGGTTTGCAGAGAGAACAGCGATCAAAAACATGAGTTGCCTGAATCCACAGAAATTGATCCATTGATGTTATGCTAGCTACTATACGAGAGAAATGTAGTAGCTTAAATCAAATGTATATTTCATTATATAGCTACTGCTGCTTTTCATAGTTTTGCAGTCACATTGTTGACGTTGACAGTGTTGACATTCAGACTATTTATACATCAATGTTAAATGGTTCTGAATGTCAACATTCAGATTGTGGACAGATTTGTTTACAACGTCAACATGTTTGTAATGTTAATTTTATGCATGTCTATTTTAGGGGCAAATCATCGTTAGTATGGGGCAGGGTTAAGTTATTTTTTAGACATCAGTTATTGTGTTAGGACTAGGGTGGCCAATCCCGAGATTGTCAGGATCCCAGGATTTGGCCCCAAATAGTCTTTTATTTCGGGATTAAACTGCATATGTGCAGTCTAATGCCGGGCAGCCACTGAGCACCAATCCTGGGATCCCGGGAAACCCGGTATTGAGCATTTTTCAATCCCATATCCCAGAATGGAAAATATGCCCCAGGATTGGCATCCCTAGTTAGGACTATGGTTAGGCTGCAGTTAGGATCAGAAATAAGGTTAGGAAGCAGTTAGGAATAAGTTTAGTCTGTGGATATTGGTTGGGTCAGACAACAGTTAGTGTTAGGCTGCAGTTAGTGATAGGATTAGGTTAAAACTGCAGTTAGGGAAAAGGGGATTGTTCAGAGCTGATTGCTGCCGTGCGAATTAGCACCGCAACCAATTTTCGAAAGACTGAGAAAGCGTTCGTAACATAGGGCTCTTGAGCATGGGCAAACAGTAACAAAATTCTGCAATTACTCTATTTGCAAGCCGTCCGCAAGTTAATTGACAGGAAGCCACAATTTGTGGGTGTTATCCGGCCATTTTCTGGGAGTGTCCGCAGTTAGGGACAAAGGGGTTTATACTAACCCGACCGCCGCTGTGCAAATTTGCACCATGACTGATTTTCAAAAGACTATGCAATTAGTACAGAACATAGGGCCTTATTTTGGTTCATTCTTTCTGACAAAATCCTTCTTAGATGGGCAAAACCATGTGCACTGCAGGTGGGGCAGATGTAACATGTGCAGAGAGAATTAGATTTGGGTGGGGTTTTACTTCAAAGTGAGATCTATATTGCAGTGTAAAAATAAAGCAGTCAGTATTTTCCCTGCACAGAAACAAAATTATTCACCCAAATCTAATTCTCTCTGCACATGTTACATCTGCCCCCCCCTGCAGTGCACATGGTTTTGTCCATCTAAGAAGGATTTTGTCAGAAAGAATGAACCAAAATAAGGCCCATAGTGCGCATGTGCGAGGTCAAACATTGACAAAATTCAGCGTTTACTCTATTCGAAAGCCATTCACAAGTTGATTGACAGGAAACCACTATTTGTTGTGACGTTAGCTCTGGACGCAATCAGCCTGTTTCTATTGCAGATTTGTGGAAGCGTGACCCCTGACCTGTGGTTACGCAAAAGACTGCAGAATACAAAAAAATCATATGATAATGAGTGAGTTGCGTAAGGATTTTTAGCTGGCTGCCAATCCAGGAGATTATTGCAAGCCATTTGCAGACTAGCACAGGGCTGTTTTTAAAAAATGACTTCAAACATTGAGGGGTTTAGTAACTAAGATGGGAAAGCTAGTCAAGATGGCTTGTTGCTATGGGCAACCCATTCAAATATATATGTTATTTTTGACTAGGTGCTAAATAAAAAAGAAGTCAAATCTAATTGGTTGCTATGGGCAACATCCCGTCTTCAATAGAACTCCCTTCTTAGTAAATAAACCCCTGAGACTATGTTGCTATTCACAATGTTGATATCTGGAACATGTGAATGATGAACTCATATAAAATACCCTTATAAAGCACATATTTCAAAGACCTCAACACACTACAGTACTAAGAGGTAGATGTACAGTATGAAGCATTGATAAGGGAGGAGAAGTGATAAAGTGCCTGGTACTTTATCACTGGCAAATCAGCTCCTGACTGTTAAGTTACAGGCTGAGTTTAAAAACGGACAGTTAGTAGCTGATTGGCTGGTGATAAAGTACCAGGCACTTTATCACTTCTCCTGCCTTATCACAGTTTCATAGATCTACCCCTAAGAGAGCAATCACTACATCATACCTACCTACCCTCTCAGAATGAACGGGAGGGTCCTGAAAATCTTGTCCCCCTCCGGGCCCCCCGGAAGGGTGGGTAATCCTCCCGCATTTAGCTCCCTCTCGCATGTCCACCTCCAGCACCCCTCCCTCTGTTGGTCAGATAACACCTCCGGAAAAGATGCATAGAGTCACCTCTCTGGGCTTCTCCCAGGGAGGAGACATTTAAAGTAGGCAAGTATAAATTACATACACTGCATATGATTAGGACATTCGCATGTGCTGCTGTGCACAACCTGATTTACTTACATATTTTGGGGCAAATGTATTAAGCCTTAACAAGAGATAAATACAAGGGTGATAGGGAGAGATAAATGTCCAACCAATCAGCTCCTTACTGACTTTTTTCAAACACAGCCTATAACATGGCAGTAAGCAGGTGATTGGCTGGACGTTTATCTGTCTTTATCACCCTTGCATTTATCTCTTGTTAAAGCTTAATACATCTGACCCATTATTTGCTAAATAGGATTTAAAACTAGCTACTGTACATCCTCATCAAACATCAGCACAGTAGCCTGGGTTCATCCTGACTTCTCTAGTAGACTCCTGTATGCTGATACGGTTCATAAGATATTTCTTTGAATTTCTACAAATGAAAATATTATCATAAATAGTCCTCTTAGCAAGAAACAGCTAGTAATTTGCCATGCTTCATTTCCTATTTTTCTATAGAAATGACTCGAAACATCAATAATACAGTATTTGTGTTTATCTTTAACAGAATGTTTTCAGCCTAATCAGTCACTTCTTGTTATTCCAGTCCTTTCAAATAAAGATAAGCACAGGGCTGGTAACAAGGCACAAACTTCTTGATATCTAATATTTGCAATTTAAAGCACAATATAATTCACATCTAAAGTCCTATGTCATAATAACTTGCAAATGGATAGCAAGTGCCTTCCAAGTAAAGCATCGTACACACCAAGCAAGTCCAAGATAGAAATCAGTATTATAATAATAGCAGTCATATCTTTATTATAAAGAATTATCTATCCTAACCATATCATACCCATTTGTGTGCAGTAGTATTTTGTAACTATACAGTTTTTTGTAGGTTGAGCTGCCTTTTGACTAGAATAGAAGAAAAAATCCATGTGCATTCAGCCAATCACTAGCAGCCTGTGATCGTCATCATCATCTGTTGACTCTGACGCCAGGGATCAATCCCTGGCAAGCGATTCAATGCATCTGTTGCTTTCTTGTTGTCAGCATCTGATGCATCTTGTGTGAATTTATAGTACTTTAAGGGGCCTACACACGGGGTGACACTGCTGAGCGATCTGAGCAATGTAGATCACCCAGATAACTCAGCAAGGTCATTCAACACACACAAAGCAATGTGTCAGCGCAGTGAGCTGAGTGAGCTGGGAGCTGTGAGCTGAGTGATCTGTCATAAATCCAAATAGATTTATCTAGCATGGCGGATTTTAATCACCTGGTGATAGCACCGCGCAGGGCCGCACATTGCTAAAGTTCATTTTTAATTTTCCATCGACAAGCCTATGTAAATCTCTGTCAAAAACAGACTCAAAATGGACCAAACATCTGTAAAGATAATAGACAAAGCAGAATTATTTTTACACTGGCCACGAGTCATCACATCCGCTGCATAGCCCAGTACTTACTCAGAACTGTGATGGAAAGCGAGCACCTCCAGGCTGCTGTGTATGTTTACACATCCCCTATGGTCGCTGACCGTAGAATAATTTCTACAGTCTTCGGTCTGTAAAGTCAATACTTATTTTTCAGATGGCAGATGATCTCCAAATTCCGGGCGAGCGCTAACACCATGTGACATCAACCACCCGCCCCAAAAATGCTTTGACACCTGCGAATGCCTAGAAGTTTTGGGTTTTGCTGGGGCAGGACAAACCTACTAGTGCAGGTTTGTCCTTCCCCAGCAAAACCCACCACAGAATCTAGAAAGCCGCCGCTCCCTCGCTCTTCCGCTCCTCACCTCCGCTCCCCCCCCTCAAGTCCGCTCCGGCATTAGTACGCAAGAGCTCCCCTGCTGCCTGTCAGTCATTACACAGGCAGCAGGCTCTGGGATGTTTCGCGGCAGCTCGGGAGGACTCAGGTGCCTGAACTCTCCCGAGTCCCCCCGAGCCGCGCCAACTATCCCCGAGCCTGCCGCCTACATCACAGTGAATGGCAGCTGGCAGCAGGAGCTCTCCGGGTACGATCGCCGGAGCGGAGGGGATGGGAGGCGACAGGAGGGGGATGGGGGTTGATGAGGGGACCCCTAAAGGTAGTGCGCCAGTGGTGCTCCGCTGGAGACACCACTGGCGCGCACCTAATTTAAAGTGGTATGCCTGTAAATTTTCCGGGACAGCCTGCTGCGGCAGCGCAGCTGAGCCCGCAAAATTTTCGGGCATACCACCCAAGGGGTTAAACGCTGGCGTTCAACTGCTACCCCCCCAAGTCTGCCCCTTCCCTCCCGTGGCAGAGCAAATGCCTCAGGAAGTGTGATGCTTGCATCTCTTCAGGATTAATATGTTAATAAATAGGCCTTTAAAATTAGCTATTATCAGGTATAATTGAGTAGTACACACTTAAAGCATCCTATTTTTGGAACCCATCATTTTTGGCACATCTTGCTAGTCATGTTAGATTCTATTTGCAGTTAACATTTTTATTCTTAATATCAAGTTGATATACGATGCTGCTATTTGCATTCATTTACATCAGTCTTAAGACAGGAGATTTAAGAAAGAATGTATCATAGATCTTATACCATCACCATAAAAAAAACTACACTTAAAATGAATCTGCTGAGGACGCACAATTTCATAATTGAAAGAAAAATGCGATGAAGACAAAAATACAATCTGAATAAACATTACAAGGTTTGCTAATACATAACCAAACTTATTGTTATTTTGTATATTTTATTCTGTACTTTCTTTTTTTTCAAGAAATACTTTGCTACTGAATGTTCCCGCACTGTTTCTGTCCTCATCGAAGGTTATTTCTGGACCTTTTTAAAAACAAGTGATGTTGACGTTTGCCGTCCTTATTATTCCATTATGAACGAAAATATGTATGTTTTGTGCATATGCTATTTATCTCCTCATTGGTGCAACATGTTTGGGCATAAGTGGCTAGCTGCTGGCTAAGTAGAAGCACTCAAGAAAACGTTTTCCAAGGATCGTAAAAGTAAAAATACTGTACATGAAATAAAAAACATCACTGTTCAGTTTTTAGGGCATTGTTAACTACCCTCTCCCTTGTTCATCATGTCCAGGCAAGGGAGGTCCTCGTTAACGATGGCCAAGTTGCAGTGGCAGCACGGGCCGTCGCTTCCCCCTTCACCACTCACTTCGGAGCTGGCATCGGCAAGTGTGTGTGCACTTACCAATGCAGGCATGTCTAGTGTGCATGGGATTAACCCATTGAATGCCAAGTAAATTTGTCAAAATAGGTCTGAAAATTGGCAAGCAAGCATTTTTATTCACTATAATGACCTGTAATGTTTACCTTATATACGAAATATATATTATTTTACACAACATTTTTTATTTGAATTTATATAACAAATGTGAGAGACGCTGGCCTTCTTAGCAGCTATTTTGCACATCTCTTACAGAGATGTTGGCACTCAGAGGGTTAATAAAATTCAATACCCATAAAATATTAAAAATTGCAATGCAAAAAATAAAACAGCAAATATTTACCCTGCACAGAAAGAAAATAACGCACCCAAATCTAACTCCCTCGATGCGGGCATGCGTTTTGAGTTTAAATAGCACACATTGCATCGCATTGCATGCCTTGTGCATGCAATGCGATGCAATGTGATGAAAAGCAAGTACAAAAAGTATGTGCAGCACATACTTTTTGTACTGTGCGATGAGGTGCGCTGGAGCGCACACCTCAAAGCACATATCGCCCCGCCGGGATCGGTGCGTGTATGGGCACCTTAACACAATATGGGCCTTATTCTGTTTCACTCGCAAGGGCAAATTCCTTCTCAAATGGACAAAACCATGTGCACTGCAGGTGGGGAAGATGCAACATATGCAGATTTGGGTGAATTATTTTGTTTCTGTGCAGGGGAAATACTGACTGCTTTATTTTTACACTGCAATTTAGATCTTACTTTGAAAACCCCGCTCAAATCTAATTCTCTCTGCACATCTGGCCCACCTGCAGTGCACATGGTTTTATCCATTTAAAAAAGGAATTTGCTGGTGAACCAGAATAAGGGTCTAACTTTCTGAATGGATATTTATACTTGATACATAACTAACAATACAGCGAGTTAAGGATTATAACTTCAAAGGTAAATATTTGTACTAAATCTCTGAATAATTAGGTTCCACATGTCAAAAGCAAGTAAGGGACAATACTAGAAAACAAAGGCATTTTCAGTCAAAACTATTCAGTCAAAATACTTCACTGCACATGTGTTAATTGCTGTGAGCTATAAATATTGGTGTGAACTATAGCAGGCGTAAAGTATATTTAAGACACAAGTTTGGTCATTCTAATTAAATTGAATTCAGTAAACCATGAGGATTATTTGTAAGAATTTACAAATCACTTTTATCTGACTAGCAACAATTACAAATATAAAAGTTAATGTCTGATTTGTTGCTTTAGTTTAGTGCTAAATACACTACTGTATATATGAAATGATAGACTGGACCTGATGTTAAAAAGCTTTAGTAAATTTAGGTACTTGTGTATTATCAGGACGTTGTCAGCGTAGCCGGCGCCGTAATAATACAGGAGGCAGCAGGGTCCTGTGGTTTATACTTACCCTCTTCTGGCCCGGGCACCGCGTCGATCCCCGCTGACTCCCCGCGATTCACGGTGACTCACACCGGACGCTGTACGTAATTCAGCATAGTGCCACTGTCAGTGCATCACATGGTTTCCCTACTCCCCCAGCGGCACTACACTAATTGCATACAGTGTCCGTGGTGAGTGCCGGAGCAGGGGGACTGAACACGACTGCCGGGGAGTCACTGTGGATCTCGGGGAGTCAGCGGGGAATGACGCGGTACCCAGGCTGGAGGAGGGTAAGTATAAACCAGCCATTTTTCCCCCACTATCCATGTCATACCCCCAGTATCCACATCGGGTCGTGGAGTTGATTTGATAAAGTGTGGAGAGCACAGCGTGGAGAGCGCAGTGAGCCCTGCGAGGGGACGTGTATCTGCGTCCCCTCGTGGGGCTCCCTCTGCTCGCTGTGTGTTCACCACGCTTCAGGCTCGGTGACTCGCTGCACTCGCCCCACTTTATAAAATCAACTCCAAGCCGACGTGGATACTGGGGGCATGATCTGAATAGTGTTGATATTAAGCATTGTTTTTTTTAGGGCTCCAGAGCCACTTACGTAGTTAACGTAGCCAGCATAGTGCTGTATTGGTATTCTCAATACACCACTAAGTAAACTACATAATGGGCGCCCTGATAATACACAAGTACCTAAATTTACACCTAAGTCTATCTTTTCCTGCTTGCCTTCCATCCACTCCACACATTACTAATACACTCAGTACATGATCACACAGATACATATAGCATACAGCAGGAGACTGTAGGGGGTGACACACAGGGTGTAGGGGACTGTATAGATGGTGAGACACAGGGTGAAGGGGACTGTATAGGTGGTGATACACAGGACGTAGGGGGTGACACATGGTACAGGGGACTTTGGGGGGGGGTGACACATGGTGCAGGGGACTGTAAAGGTGGTGACATGCAGGGTCTGTGGGGGGTTACATGCAGGGTGTAGTGACTGTAGGGTGGGTTAAATACAGGGTGCAGGGGACTGTAAAGTTAGTGACATGCAGGATCTGTGGGGGGTGTGACACACAGGGTGCAGAGGACTGTAAGGGAGTGACACACATGGTGCAGGGGACTGTAGGGTGGTGAAACGCAGGGTCTGGGGGAATGGTGACACTCAGGGTGCAAGGAACTGTAGGGGGGTAACACACAGGGTGTAGGAGACTGAATAGGTGGTGATACACTGGGTGCAGAGGACTGTATATGTGGTGACACACAGGGTGCAGAGGACTGTACGGGCGTGACACACAGGATGCAGGGGACTGTAGGGGTGGTGACATGCAGGGTGCAGGGGGTTGTGTAGGGGTGTCACACAGGGTGCAGGGGACTGTATAGGTAGTGACACACAGCATGTTCGGACTATAGGGGGGGTGACACACAGGATGCAGGGGACTGTAGGGGGATGACACATAGGGTGCAGAGGACTATGTAGATGGTGAGACACAGGGTGCAGGGGACTGTATAGGTGGTGATACACAGGGTGTAAGGGGGGTGACAATGGGTGCAGGGGACTGTGGGGGAGTGACACACAGGATGCAGGGGACTGTAAAGGTGGTGACACACAGGGTCTGTGGGGGTGACAAACAGGGTGCAGGGGACTGTAGGGGGGCAACACACAAGGTGCAGGGTACTGTAGGGGTGTGTGACACATAGGGTGCAGTGTACTGTAAGGGGTGACACACTGGGTGCAGAGGACTGTAGGTGGGGGGCACACAGGGTGCAGGGGAATGTAGGGGGGTTGTCACAGTGTACAGGGGACTGTAGGGGGTGACATGCAGGGTCTGTGGGGGTATGTGACACACAGGGATGTGATTTTTTTTGTCTAATTCCATGTTTCCTGCACCTACAATCCTCTGCACCCCACTACAGTCACTGCACCCTGTGTGTCACTCCTTAAGGTCCCTGTGTGTTGCCCCAAAACAGTCCCCTATTTAATTGGGATCCCAACTGAATCCCAATCCCTGTAAAATATTAAGACAAAAGCATAAAAAATTGGAATTTATATGTTTTTTTTTTTAAGGCAACAAAGTAGTTTGACCTAAGTTAAAAGTATAAACATTCTGTTTGGTAAATAGAAATATATTTAGCATTTTGCACAAAACAGTGATGTTATACGAACATTTTCATTAAACATTTAAAAAATACAATATTTATTCTTGCAGTAAAATTTTACATTTCTGAGTTGAAAAAATAAATTAAAAGAAAGCTATGAAATTCCATAGACAAAAAAACCTTACGTTTCACATGTCCCATTAAGGCTTATTACTAGAGACCGGATTATATGCATTTGCATATTTGCATATGCATTTGCATATTTGCCCGATTTTCAGCAGAAATTGCATATCTGACCTAAATGTCCTGATGGTGCATATTTGGCATAGTGTGGTCGGCGTGGAGCGTTCACCCTCACTTCCTGACTTTTTTTTTCTTTATGTGAGGAAACGCCGCTGATAGGCTGACAGAATCGCCCATCAGAGGAATGGATTGAGCGGCCTGTCAGCGCGGCGGGGGGTGGGATGTGGGTGGAAGAGCTGATACGCCGCAGTGTGTACTGTAGGCTCTTCCAGCTACATCCCACACCCGCCGCGCTGACAGGCTGCCCGCCGCGCTGACAGGCTGCCCGCCGCGCTGACAGGCTGTCCACCTCTGCTGACACGCGGGGAATCACTGCGCGCCACACGGGTGCTGGAGGCCCCGAACAGTGGTGCTTCTGGAAAAAAAAACTGACCTCAACCAACAGATGGCAACGGTGAGTGTAACTTACAGCACAGTTTCTGCTGGGGCATTACAGTATGTGCGGTTTTGCTGGGGGCATTATGTGCACTTCTGCTGGGGGCATTATGTGCATTTCTGCTGGGGGCATTATGTGCACTTCTGCTGGGGGCATTATCTGTGTTATACTGCTGGGGGCATTATCTGTGTTATACTGCTGGGGGCATTATCTGTGTTATACTGCTGGGTGCATTATCTGTGTTATACTGCTGGGGGCATTATCTGTGTTATACTGCTGGGGGCATTATCTGTGTTATACTGCTGGGGGCATTATCTGTGTTATACTGCTGGGGGCATTATGTGTGTTATACTGCTGGGGGCATTAAGTGTGTTATACTGCTGGGGGCATTATCTGTGTTATACTGCTGGGGGCATTATCTGTGTTATACTGCTGGGGGCATTATCTGTGTTATACTGCTGGGGGCATTATGTGTGTTATACTGCTGGGGGCATTATGTGTGTTATACTGCTGGGGGCATTATGTGTGTTATACTGCTGGGGGCATTATGTGTGTTATACTGCTGGGGGCATTATGTGTGTTATACTGCTGGGGGCATTATGTGTGTTATACTGCTGGGGGCATTATGTGTGTTATACTGCTGGGGGCATTATGTGTGTTATACTGCTGGGGGCATTATGTGTGTTATACTGCTGGGGGCATTATGTGTGTTATACTCTGGGGGCATTATGTGGGGTATACTGCTGGGGGCATTATGTGTGTTATACTGCTGGGGGCATTATGTGGGGTATACTGCTGGGGGCATTATGTGGGGTATACTGCTGGGGGCATTATGTGTGTTATACTGCTGGGGGCATTATGTGGGGTATACTGCTGGGGGCATTATGTGGGGTATACTGCTGGGGGCATTATGTGGGGTATACTGCTGGGGGTCATTTACTACTTACTAATTGTATGCTGATTTAAATAAAAAACTATAACATTTCACTTTATTTTGTATTTTTTATTTAGCATATTTTGACGCTTTTCATGCATATTTTAAGTATTTTTCATGCATATTTGCATGCATATTTCGAGCTTTTTGCGTTGCCTATAATCCTGTCTCTACTTATTACACATGATCTGGCATTTCAGAAACCTGTTGTACCTCTTCCCCTCAAACTCGAAAAAGCAACGAAATCCTGCCTTAATGGACATGTTCCTTGGGCAATACAGACATGGTATGCCATCACAGCCTGTGGGTAAGTACTGATTCAGCACTATCACAGAGTGAGATTGCTGTCACTCACACAATGGTGGAGCTGCTAATTCTCAGATTTGTGTGCTCATTGGAATACACACATGCAGTCTATGCAACTGAAAGTCTGAGCAGAAGACAAGTGGGGGGCAGAATTGGGGGCAGAAATGTGTGGATAGGAGGTAGACTAAGTATCACTGATGGAGGGGCAAAGAAACACAAAGGTGGAAATGATGTGGGGTGGTAAGACAGAGTAATGCAGAAAAAGTGCAACAAATGGGGAATGAGAGTGGTACATTTGGAGGATAGACAGAGTGAAGATGGGGGAAAGACAGTGGCACAGATGGTGGGGAGACAGAACAGCATGGATGAGGGGATGCCAATCCCAACATTGGAGGGGGTAAGTATTTTACCTACCCTTTGGGGGTGGCAGCTAAGCCTAATCCTCGGGGTGGTGGCTAGGGATAAGCCCCCTCCCTCAGACTATAACCCGAACAGTGACCCTTATACTTACCTTCAGGATGTCAGCTACATGAATAGGGTAAGAGTGGTGTGGAGGGAGAAATTAAACAGGACGGATGAGAAAGTAGACAGAGAGGTGAGGATGGGGGGGGGGGTGATGCAGATGGGTTGAAAACACTGGCACAGATTGGGTAGGAAACTGGTGTAGATGGGAGAAAAGACAGTGTTGCATGTATTGGTGGAGGCAGTGTGACGTTGAAGAAGGAGAGAAGGAAACTGTAATACGGACAAGGCACAGATGGGGAAAGACAGATGTGCAGATAAGTGAATTCAGACTAGCACAGATGGGAGAACACATCACTAGGGATTGGGAAAGACAGAGTGTAAGTTTTTCACATACACTAGTTTGAGTTCCAATAGGGTCACTGATACTTTTTCACAAAATTTATATACACATTTTTTTATCACTCTGACAGCGGGGTGAGACGGCTTTCTCCGGAGCAGATAACAGCTTCTGTAGCATTGTCCCAGTACTACAGAGGCTGCTAGCATGGTTGACTTATGTGTCTCCATGGAGACGCATAGCTCAGGCCTGATTGGCTGAGCTATGCGTCTCCATGGAGACTCATAAGCCAAAGACGCTAGCAGCCTCTGTAGTGCCGGTGATAGCCCCGGGCTTCAGCCCTGGATGGGTGAAGCCTGGGGGGGGCTCCCCTTTATTGGGGGGTCCCGACTCCTCCAGGTACCCGTCCAAGGCTGACCAGGCACGTTGCTAATTTTTCGGCTGGGGGACCTAATGTAAAAAGTGTACCCCGGCTGTGGCATGGCACCACAGGCTGTTGGAGCCAGGTGCTGGTTTCAAAATACGGGGGACCCCCAGATTTTTTGTCCCCCGTATTTTTGGAACGAGGACCGGTCCAAGAGTCCGGGGCTGGTTTCAGAAATACAGGGGACTCCTATGCTTTTTGTCTCCTGTAATTTTGGAACCAGGTCCGGCTCAATGAGCCCGGTGCTGGTTATGCTCAGGAGGGGGGACCTCACAACATTTTTTTTTTTAAACACAAATTCGCACATTTCCTCAAATTCACACATTTCATGCCTAAAAATCACACACCTCATTAAATATGCTAATTTGCAGCAAAAAATTATATTTTAAAAACCGCGATAAGGTGCGATTCAAAATGTTACTAAAAATCGCATCCTATTAAATGTCACCCTACATATCTTTCTCTCACAAAGGCAACTAGCTTTGGAAGTGGGCTTACTAGTTCTCTCTCTCCATGGCTCATGGCATTTAGTTGAGAATCTAGTTGTCATAGCAACAACACTACTCATTGCTGCTGTCTTGAAAACTGTAGTACTATCCTCCATTATGTAACTGTAACATTGGGTACCCTAAATCGTAGCAGCTGAATTGAGAGCTACAGAACTGTTGTCCGTGTAAGTTAGTTTCTGCTTCATGAACAATAGGTACACCAAACTAGAAATTTTTGCAGACTCCCCTAACATTATCAAGATTTTAGTGGTCTTTACTAAGTTTAAATGTACTTTTACCTTCAAGTGTTGGCAATCTGTTATTTCAATGTTTGTTTATATTTGAGTTTTATTGCCTGCCTTGTTATTGGGGAGGGGGGCTTGCTCAGCTTTTGATTAGTGGTATTGAGTTTACATACCTCCCAACTGTCCCACTAAACCTGTGAACGTCCCAGTTTTTGGGGACGTTCCTGCGTCCCTCCCGCGGCCGGCAGTGTCCCTCTGAGCCCGGGGGGGGGGGGCATTTGGTTTTCCCCCTAATCTGGCAGAATAGGCGCAGTGGGCGAAAGCGGGGCGCAGCCTACTTTGCATAAGCGGTGTCCTCATTTGCATATGCCACGCCCCCTTTTCGGGCGCTCGCGCGGCGAAGGACCCTATTCTTCAATTGTAAAAGTTGGGAGGTATGAGTTTACATGGACAGGATCAATAATTTTTAAGGGATTTCACTAGGTTGGTGAAGCCTAGACTGGTCAGGGTTATATTGGAAGGGTTTAATTTAAAAGGGTTAAGTAATGCAATAACAAATTCAGGACTTGAACAGGACGAACACAGATGAAAACCATCACAAAAACATCTTCGTGCTTAAGAATTCATCTATAACACTGTGCCTTTCACACTTTTGCAATAACCTCTATAATTGAGAGTACTGTATGTACATAGCTTGCATTCTATCCTCACACAGTCACTATGCTGCTTGTTTGTATATGTGATACAACAATTATAATAACATAATCTGCTTTTATATTGTACTACCTGTGTTTGCAAATTTAGACATTGATGCCTTGCTAATTGGAGCCATACTAGGCTGGTGTCTGCTTAGCCAAATACAGGGTAACTCGACAACTTTAAACATTTACTTCACTGCAAGTCATAGCATTGTATGCAATCTATGGTCAGCTGTGCTAGTCATTGTGCACTCCCATATACTGTATGTAGTGTTTAGAAATGACCATCTGAACAACACCAGTAATCAGGTACTAACAATAGCTCTCTAAGCCTATATAACTCTTTGTTCAAATACACCATGTACAGTACTACAAATTATTGCTCTCAACACCTCAATCTGTACATTTCTAAAACATAATTAATTATATTTCCACCAATAAATAGTAGTTACCAACCAGATATCTCTATTACTGTTGAGAATATGACAATTACTCTTATCACTCAAGCGTCTCAAAATCATGCCACATGCACCTAAAAACATATTCAAAATTCGTCCCTTACCTTACACAAGACACTGCAAAAACTTGAATCCATGCTCTTATCATCTCACGCATTGATTATTGCAATAGTCTCCTTATTGGCCTTCCCCAATACAGACTCTCACCACTACAGTCCATCATGAATGCAGCTGCGAGGCTAATCTTCCTATTTTTCCATCCTCCCAAACTGTTGGGTCACGGTCTCATAGAGCACACCAGGAACCTTTGCATTCTGGTGGAGTTAATGCAATAAAGAATACTTATCCTTGTTTATCAATAGCTATTTCCCTATAGATTGTAAGCTTGCGAGCAGGGCCCTCATACCTTTGACTGTCTGTAAATACCCAGCTTGTTGTATCACTGTCTCCTATTGTAAAGCACAACGGAATATGCTGCGCTATATAAATAAATAATATATAAGACCGATTTAGCAACCAATAAGAATTTAATTAACATTTGCACAATACTTGACTACTCTTATAGGGCCAGATGTATCAGTGAGAGTGATAAACAGCCAGCCAATCGGCTCCTATCTGTCATTTTTCAAACCCAGCCTGTGACATGAGAGGTATGAACTAATTGGCTGCTTGTTTTTCACTCTCCATTTTATCACTTTTTTGAAGCTTGATACATCTGGCCCTTAGTCTCCTCTCCAGGATAGGCCAGCACGGGAGATTCTGGAGGCCACAACAGGATGCAGACTGGACTGACTCTTCACTAGGGTCCGCCCTTAAACACCGGGAAAGTACTACAGTTTGTGGATCAGTGGGAAGAGACAGGGCTAAATGACACAATTCAAGTGGTAGGCAAGTATGCTCTGCACATGCTGTATAATCTTACATGATATCTGAGATCATGAAAGAAATATAAATAAATGCATTGAAAACTTACAAAATATCACAGTACATGAACACAGAAATTACATTTCCTACACACATGATTCAGAGGTGGATGCAGTGCGATATTGGGTGCAAGTGGCCAATGTTTTATGTCTGCCTCTGGGAATGAGTCACGCTGTAAATGTATCCTGATATTTACTGGGTGTTCCGTTAAGGCAAGAAATGCCAGAGGCGGGTGGGTCGCACACATGTCTCTGTACAGTAATTACGTCTACAGACCCAGAACCAATTTCACCAAAGGCCACAATCAGATGGAGAACCTGCATCTGCCATAGGGCTGGTGAAATATCTGATGGTGCGACTAAATAAAACCAGAGACACAGTCAGTGGTTGCACTAGTAGGAAGATCATCAGCCACAGCATTAGCATACAGCGGTTCCATATTAGCATAAAGAAGCTCAACATTAGCATAATGAAGCAGAAGTGTCTGCTGCAAAAGGCTCAACTCAAAGTCTAATTTAATCTAACATGGCATTCTAAAACATGTGAGATTTGTATTTTCTGGCACTCCTTACCTCTCGAGGACAATCCCACTCCGCCGCCCCATCCATCCACCCATAGCCCCACACCCCTGCTCCTCCATACTGTCACGGTAGAAGGGTGTTTGATTGATGATGTGATTTTCACTAAATCGCATCATTATAGCCCCACCCCACATTTACAATGCCAGTAATGTGGGCATTGAAAAGCAGGAAGTGCTATGATGATGCAATCACATTGCCACTCCCCCAGGCCACCCCGCCCTCCATGCCCCCTCCTGATGGATATACAGTAGATGGAAGCAGCCTGCAAGTAGGCAGTTATGATCTCTACATGACACACCCCAAGCAGTTTTCAGAAACTATAGTAATAGCCAGCATGGGATATCTTCTATGGGTATTGGGTGACGTGATCACAGACATTGGGGCAGATGTACGAAGCAGCACTTAACGCTAGTAAATGGTTTTTTTTACGAGTTGTAGACATGTATGAAAGGGGCTTTTAACGTCCCCCTGAGGCAGCCCTGAACTTAACGTTCAGGCGCTGTCCTCTGGCTTTTAGTTATAAGCTTTAACGTCGCAGGCAATGTATTATTGCCTTCCCCGACGTTAAGCCAGCTTTTTCTCTTCGCCAGCCTCAGGCTGGCGTTAGGTGTTTTTTTTTTAACTACTCCCCCCACCCCCCCTCCGATCCCGCCAGCATGCCGACAATTATCTCTCCTGTCAGCATGCTGGCGCTGCCGGCTGCCCCGCTCCAGTCCCCCCTTCCATTCTTATTATTTTTTGGTCCCTGCTGCTCCGATCACTCACGATAGCTTGGTGTTTTTAACTAATACCTTAGAGTGCACTGTAGGGACCCCGCTGTATACTGCGCTGCAGGGTCCCCAAGAGAGCGGGGACGCGGCAGGAGGGTTGTCAGATATAATATTTAAAACACCGGCGGGCATGCTGTCTCTACTTACTAGCGGAGAGCCGGAGACGCGGCGGGAGACCTGTGAGAAATCATATTCAAAAGACCGGGCGGCTGATGATTGGCTGAGGTAACGTTAGATTTCACACGTTAAGGGGAGATTGATACATCTGCCCCACAGTTACTCTATATGCAATACAACACTTGCAAAAAGATAATCTGACCGATGGAGAATACAGCTGCAGCCACACTTGTCGTTGCGGCGCCAATCGCCATGTGTGACTCCCTTTGCCATGCGCATGCATCTAATTCTAAACTCCCGTAGCTCATAGAAAGGCATTGAGCGGCAATATCGCACAGCGTGGTGATTCCATTCCTTGGGTGGGAATTTGGTGCAGCAAAGGGTCCCGAGCGGTGGGGATCCAGCAACAATGAGTGCTGCTACATCAGTAAATGTGGATGAGATAAAGGAGTGTACAGTATTCATAAGTAGAGGACTTAATGTTATACAGTCCTCTCCTATGTGTAAAACAGCCGCATTTTTTAAACTGGGCAAGGTAAATTGTGATTCATTACTTAAAAGGTCAATTTGGAGTGAATTATCAATTCCCAAATGTAAACCACATTTGGCAAAATAGATACAGGTAATTAACTTGCTGGTTCTCTAAGTGAATCAATGCCACTTCTATGGCTGATAGCCCTGTTGCTCCCCCCTCCCACACACACACACTAAGCAGCAGAGGTACAGGAAAATGAGATGTCAGCAGGAGTAGTCAGCACTTATCGTTGACATCACATCTTGGCACTGAGCACAAGGACATAGCAGCCCCGGCTGACAGAGCTCCAGCATCTTGCACTACTCTGTCCTCGCTGACAGGTAACACGATCAGCATTGTTTCCATAGAATGTTTTTACACTCCTCTCAAAACTGATAAAAGGTACAAAGCATCACTTGAATAATCGGGCACAAGCCGGCACAGACAGCTTCACTCACTTGAAGATGATTAATAACATTTCTGCCAGTCCTTTATTTCTGATAGCTAATCTTCTCAATGGCAAAAGTTCATTAAAAATGTAGGGGAAGATTTATCAAACCTTGAAAAGTGATAAAGCAGAGAGAGAGATAAAGTGGGAGATGTATCTGGAGAGAGAAAAAGAACCAACCAGCTCCTAGCGGTCATGTTACAGGAAGTGCTTGCAAATGACAGTTACGAGTTAATTGGTTTTCAATTTATCTCTCTCCACTTTATCTCTCCCAGGCTTTGAAAAAATGTGCCCTCTAGTTGTTGAACAGCATGTCGTCTAGTAGTAAGCAAAAAACATTCCATCTAGTAGTATCTGATATATTTTATTATTGTAAACACAATACACTTATATAATATGTTAATTTACAGATGGAGCAGCTCTCATTTGAGATGTTCCTTGCCAGTCACTGCCCCCCTCCAGCCGCCATCCTCCGGCAGAAGGGGACACTCGTGTATGAGATGCTTGCACGCCCAGTTCCGCTCTTCTCCCCTGCTCTCTGCCCATCCGCAGCAGCCTCCCCCACTCCCTGCCCATCTCCCTGAAGTGGAGACAGGCAGGGAAGCCGCCGATCACCGCTCCCCGCTGTTTTGCTGACGGGGACGCACGAGCGAGTGAGATGCTCACGTGTCCCATTCAGATTCGACAATTCAGATTCAACTTAAAAAAAAAACCTGAAACTGAAAGCCTTCAATGCTATTGGAAACTACAGCATTTAAGGTTTTCAGATATTTCCATGGTCTCAAGATTTTTTTATTTTTGGGGGTGTCTGTGTCGATGTAAGTGGTCCATGATGTACCTTGCCCCCTCTTGCCATATTTCAGGCACACTACAGCCACTGGGATGGTAAAGTATGAACAAGTCCTTTTAGGGGGGAACATTTTGAAAGACTTACATCAATCTTTTTTATGTTGACCTTTTTGCTTGTGTGGACCTATTGAACATGCCAACCTAATGCGTGTCAACCCTTTTCATGTGTCGACCCTTTGATTGTTGACCACCAGTGTCGACCTTTTGACTGTCTACCTAGACCCTTGATGGCTAACCTTGACACTCCAGCTGTTGTTGATCTACACATCCCAAAATGCTTTGCTTCAGTTTTGCTATGTGGCCATGCTAAACCTGATGCAGAGCATGCTGGGATGTGTAGTTCAGCAACAGCTGGAGTGTCAAGGTTAGCCATCAAGGACCTAGACAATGTCAACCTTATGACCGCATCCCATGGGGATGTTGATTGTATTCTTAATTATTCTTGGCAGACCCAAAATTGACTTTTAGTAAATATACCCCTTTGGATCTTATTGAATCATAAACTTGGATATATCTTTTAATTTGAAAAAATTTTTCTTTACACATCTGTACCTGTGAATACTCCAACAATAACATATATCTTTATGTATTTTTTAGCCTTGTTCCACTGAAACAATATTTAGTTGCACTTACTGTATAGGTAAATTACTATCACATAGAGCTTGAGTCGATTGGTGACATTTTCAGACCCATCTGCTAACTATCTTTCTATAAAATTACATTTGTAAAGCATAATTGTACTAAAAAACCAGGACGCATTACAACAGCGGGGTTGTAATGATTTGAAGCGCTCACACAGTTGTGGCTCTCAAAGAATTTAAAAAAGACGTACTGTATGAGGCACAACTGTTTGTACCATTATTGGCAAGGTAAGATACCAGTGTGTGTCTGCAGAAACAATATCAATCACTTGATAATTAATGCTTTTGGGAAAATCACTTTACAAGGACATTTTTAAATCATAACATTTTATTGAACGATTTAAAAAAATGCCAGATAGCACAGGACACATAATAACGTACACAACCAATATACTCAATACAGTATATGCATAAGAATAGGGTGAAAATATTATGGAAACCAGCAATTGACAAACCACAATATATTTTTTTTTTTTTAAGTTTAAAAGAACATATTTTGCACTGCTTAAGATCAATGAGGGTTATTTATAGCATGAACTAGCAAAAACATTGGAGCCGATTCAGAGACTGTTCGTTCGTAACCTAGCTCTGAATAAGGCCCAATATGTACAGTATTTCAATCACATTCTTCTTGCAAATGTGCATTTTTAAGCCTGCTGTCCTGCTCTGGTCTACTATATTTATTTATTTACAGTTTCTTAAATAGCGCCAGAGGCCGAACTCTGGGAGGCAATGGAGTCATCTGCCGCCGGGCTCCTGCTCTCAAGGGGGCACCTCTCCACCACTGCCAGCTTAAAACCATTAATTGAAAGCCATCAAAATCGCTTCTGTGGCTGAGTTCTGAAATATATATGTGTTTTCTCTCTCTCTGTATATATATATATATATATATATATATATATATATATATATATATATATATATACAGTAAATAATATATATTTCATAACAGACTATATATATTTTGAATAACAGAGAGTGTGTGTGTGTGTGTGTGTGTGGGGGGGGGGGGGAACCAATATTCATCTTGCCTCCGTGCAACTGGGACAAACTTACGCCACTGTATAGCGCAGCATATTCCGTTGCGCTTTACAATTGGAAACAACAGCGATTAAACAAACTGGGTAGATACAAACCAACATGGAGGTAGGGGGGCCCTGCTCGCAAGCTTACAATCTATAGGGATAATAGGAGGGATACATAAGGATAGGATTCCATAGCATGGCAGTCCCAGCAGAATACTAGATGGTCCTGATGGGATGCAATTAGATATGAATGCTACTGGAGGTTGTGTGGGGGTTCTGGACTATAAAAAGCTAGCCTGAAGAGGTGAGTTTTCAGGGAACACTTGAAATTTTGGAGTACTCATGTATTGTTCAGGTCAATATGACCCGTATCATAAAATTACGCTTTTCATTCATATTTAACCAAGGGATATTTTTCAAACTTTTATTAGCCTAAATAAACATTCAGATGAACAAACCAAAACAAAAATTACAAACATTTTTGTAAAGCTGTTTTACATAGTTATTTACTGCTTTGCTTTGCACAATTTGGGCAATAATATGTTACATGGGATTTACAAACATGTTTATTGCACTTTTTTATTATCGTTTTTGGATGGTCACAATTTTCATCTGGCACGTTTGATTGCTGTAACATTCCATGCAGAAGTTCCTGGTTGACGATCAGTTGATTGTATGTTCTTCACAATTGTACATGACTCTATTGCATATATTGTCTTGAGGAAATGTGGGGCTTGATGAGTGTTTTTCCAAGCTCTTCCAAAAATATTCTCCTCTTTGTAAGTTTCTTATTGTTCCAGTTAGGGTTTATAGAAGTCCAAAATATTATCAGTGGTCATCCGTTTGTTTTCCGTTTGCAAGTGTACGTGTTCACAAGTTGATCAATCGATTAATATATGTACAGTAAATATAATTTTTTTTCTTAAAAATGACTCAATATTATGAGCCAGCAGATTGGTCATCAAGATACCATTATAAAATGATAAAATGACTCATGTCCAAGAGGCTGACCAGATGTTCTGTTGTGTTAAAATGTTTTCATAATAGCAGATCATTATTTCAAAGGTTTTTGTGTTCAACAAAAACAAGAACATAATGGGGGGAAATTCAATTAATCAGAGTATGGCCCTGCAGGGAAAATTCACTGCAAATTCACATTGCGAATTACATTTGCAATTCCAACTTTCTGAGTAAATTTGCAAGTTTTTGTCTGCACTCTCCTGAGTAGGTGAAAAGGCGAGGAACATCTTTATTTTAAGGTACAAATGTCAGGACTGGCTTCAGAACTCTTTGGTCAACCTTTTTTAATGGCTAATTAGGCATATTGATGTGTTCAATTAGCTTAATTGGGCCAATAATAAATGTCATTTTAGGTTGAAAGGAATGAATGAAAAAACATCGTTATTATTTTATGCACACCGAACTTAATTAAAATATTTATTTTGCATATTTCATTATTTTTCATTGGAATCAATTTGTAAACTTTTTACATTATTTTACTGTTTAAAGAAAATGCAGAAATCAGCCATTTGATACCTTTTAAAAGTAATTTCCTTATGTCCACTAACAGTCTTCTGTATGATTTCGCAAATAAAGTCACATTTTTGGGGTCTAGTATAGTGTTCCTACTTTTAATGCTCTTTTTTTGGACCAAATTTTGCTAGAGTAATGTGAATTGTCATTTCTTATTGATATGTGCCTCAGGTGCGCGCGTGAAGGCAAAGGGTGTGAATTTATAGGCGAAGAGTGCGAGTTTGAAGCATTTTTTAAACTCACACCTTTAGTTTAATTCCCCCAATATATTATCTGTATAAAGATTCATACTGTAGGTATACATTATTAATAAAAGTACAGAGGTGGAGGTGTATCAAGCCTTGTAGAGGAAAAAAGTGAAGAAGTTACCAAAAGCAACAATTAGCTTGTAACTGTCATCACATTTACCATTAGAACAATATATGCATAGTCTCCTGTTATGTCCCTATCAGTGGCGTAACTACAAATTTGGCTCCCCCCTGCCAAAAATGTTTGTTGCGCCCCCCCCCCCCCCCGCCAGCACTCCTGAGATTTTTTTTTCTCCAGAAAAAGAAAATACCCAACACTAGAACTGCTAGACCACTACTGATAGCAGTATGTTGACATTTTACCATACTGACATTATTACAGTGCTGGCCAGGGGTGCAGGAACTAATGTAAAAACCCCTGTCCATCCTGCAATTCTATGTCCCCCCTGCACCGATCGGTCCCGCTGTCCCCCCTACACCACTGTATCATACACAAAAAAAATTACACATAAATCATAAAAAATTACCATTAAAATTTGCTGCTGCTAAATATTCTCTAACCTCCTACAGCAGGTGAGAGTTGCAGGTACGGCAGGCACCGACGGGCAATGGGGCGGGCAGACAAGGGAGTGGAAGTCCCATGCTAGCAGCCGCGACTGGGACCCTGCAGGCTGCTGCTTCACACTCAGTCAGATTCATCGCCGCCGCAGCAGTCCAGCATGGCTCTTAGAGCTGGCAGCTGGGACAGTAGGGAGAAGTGCCGTGGCTGCTAACGGGGAACTTTAATTGGCACGGGGTTACACCACTGTGTGCTGCCACTGTCATGGCCGCGCCCGTGCTGACTCGCCTGTGATAAGCGAGCGCACTGGCATCGGCAGGCGGCGGTGGGCGGGCGGCCGTGGCACAAGAAGCCGCATACTGTGTAGTGTGCCGGACACTCACTTGTCCGGCACCCGACGTCCCCGCACCCACTGAGTGTAGTGTGACAGACTCTCTGTCTGTCACACTCACTTGTCCAGCACCCGGAACCCATGCAGCCCCCGCTCCCCCAAGCAGCAGCGGGGGCTGCCTTACGGTATCTCCGCCACTGGTCCCTATAGATTGTAAGCTTGCAGCAGGGCCCTCCTACCTCCAAGTCTGTCTGTTGTTATCCAGTTGCTTTAACACTGCCTACAATTGTAAAGTGCAACGGAATCTGCTGCACTGTATAAGAAGCTGTAAATAAATTAATAAAAAATACACATCGACTTTAATGGGGGCAGGAGTCTAAGGACCTCATTCTGGTCCATTCGCATTGGCCTCTTCGTTTGCACGGGGCCGATGTTTTTACACCTGAGCATGTGTAGATGCAGGGTGCGTGTGGCCACGGCGAACAGACTGTTCACCGGGTGCAGGCCATTTACTTATGGCACATGTGTGGGAGGGCAGCCAGCTGACATTGCCGGAAGTCAGTATGTAAGTGACTTGAAAGTAGAGATGAGCGCATCCGGATTTCGGGAATCCGGACACCCCCAAACACCCCCCTATCCGAATGCGTTCACAAGCCTTTCCGGTGCCCGCGAGTTCCCGCTGTCATAGTTTTAACTACTACACTGCTGATAGTGACAAGTTTAACCTGCGTGGTGTAGCAGTCCTACACTGCTGATAGTGACAACATGCATGGTGTAGTAGTAGTTCTACACTGCTGATAGTGACAACCTGCGTGGTGTAGTAGTTTTAACTACTACACTGCTGATAGTGACAACCTGCTGAGTCTGACTGTGTTAGTGTAGTATAGTGTGGTGGTACACTGACAGAGTCTGTGCTATATATTATATATTTATCCCTGTAGTCTGTGCCTGTGCCTCATATAGATTGATTTACCTATCCTCCAGTGTTCAGTCCCACTCCCAGTCCCTACCACCAAATTCCTTAACAATATAATCCTTTTCAATTTTTCTGTGTCTGCTGCTGTGTGACTAAGCTGGAACAGGGTACAACAAGTCTCACCTCACCTGTGCAGGCCACAAGTCAGTGCAAATTGCAAAATATCATTTTTATTTTAAGCCCTGTACACACATACGAAAAAAAAAGCAAATCCTTGGAGGAGAAACGTAGCCTTGCCAATATGCCATTTACCACACGAAGTGGCAAGGAACGGCTAAGGCCCTGGCCTATGTTCTTGACTAGTGGTCCAGCTTTACATGACGATCACAGACCTCCTCCTCATCACCCCCCTTCCCTCCTAAAAATGTAAAGAGAGTTAAGCTGTCAACAAAAAGACAGCAAACAACTCAGCCTTTTAAAGACATGGTATCACAAATCCCCAAGGAGAGTCCAAGGGTGTTGGTGGTTACGAAGCCTGACCTTCCCATCACTGTACAGGAAGAGGTGGCTTCTTCCACCATTTGCAGCATGCCCTCTGCATATGCTGGAAGGATCACCCACAATCCAGTTCCTGATTTTGAAGTTGTCAATGTTGTACAACAGGCGGAGGAAATTGATGTAGCTGGCGCTGAGGAGGAAGTTGATGAGGAGGAGGATGCTGCTGATGGTGATGACATATCACAATAGCAGACCCAGATTTAATCTAAGGCAAGGCCAATTTTATTTTAATGGAACCCTGCCGATATCTAAATATTGCACCATATACTGAAATCACAAGTGCCAGACAAGGATTAAAAATGGCGGCTGCTTCCCACACCTGTCCTGCTACTGATTCACATTTAGATGTGTTACAGGTGTCTCTGGGAAGCCATTCTCCTTAACATTTCTTTAAGTGATTGTACGGCTTGCATCAATACTCACTGGCACGCCCTGAAAGCATCCATTGGTGGTTTTAAATTTGATATTCTTCCCAATGACCTTCGTTAGGAAGCTGGTATCAGTTACTACGTCCATGCTAAACGTGAATTATGGGCACAGGACCGAACACAGCACACACCGCCAGCAGCAACTGCAAACAACTGCACCCTCCAAAAGACATTTAATCACAGATCCCCAAGGTGATTCAAAGGGTGTTGGTGTTTGCGATGCCGGACCTTCCCATCACTGTGGTGGAGGATTACTTTGGTGACAGCATCCAAATAGACATGTCAGACAGTCCTTACCTGTACTGGCAGGACAAAAGAGACAGTTTGGAAGCCCCTGGCTCTATTTTACCTGAGTTGTCCCTCCTCCAGTGTGTACTCTGAAAGGAACCTGGTCAGTGATTAGTGTAGAAGGTTGCTTCCGCAAAATGTGGAGAAGATGATGTTCATCAAAATTAATTTGATGAGGATGAAGACGACATCTTGCCTCTATAGAGCCAGTTTTGTGCAGGGAGAGGTGACTTGCTTCTTTTTTTGTGAGGCCCAAACAAACCAATCATTTCAGCCACAGTCATGTGGCAGACCCTGTCGCTGAAATTATTGGTTTGTTAAAGTTTGCAAGTCCTATTTACATAACCTAAGGGTGGGTGGGAGGGCCCAAGGACAGTTCCATCTTGCACCTCTCTTTATGCCATTATGTGCTTTTTGGGGCCTAGTTTTTCAAACTGCCATCCTGTCTGCTGCTGCAGTGCCACTCCTAGATGAGCCACATGTTTGTGCCGCCCACTTGTGTGGCTTAGCATAGTTATCCAGCTACCTCGTGCAACCTTTTGCCCTAAAAACAATATTGTGAGGTGTGAAGTGTTCAGAATAGACTGGAAATGAGGTGAAATTAATGATATTGAGGTTAATAATAGCGTAGTAGCAAAAAAAACCCAGAATATTCTGCAATTTTAGCAGTTTTTTTGCCTTTTTTTTTTTTTAAATCACAACCCAAAACACGAAACACAAAAATGGTGGTGTTTTGGTACAGATCCAGATCCAAAACACTGCCCGAGATCCAGACCCAAAACTGTTTCATTGAACACGAAAAGTGCCCGGTGAACATTCCTACTTGAAAGTCACATTTATCTGCGTGCACCATCGACTTCATTCGATGGTCATCGGCCATTGAATGATGTGAGTCTTCCCCCACAGCCTGTGAAGGGATGCTTATGTTAAACATCCATTCGCAGCCAGTGCGTGCAAACACACAGTGCGAGGGGGAAGCGGGCGGCCCAGCATTCGTCAGGCGGAGTTCGGTGGACTTGCAAGGTTGCAAATTTTCAGCCTTGCGAATCAACAAGAATAACCCCCTAAATCTATGGAATCTGCTTAGCAATGTGAATGAGGCAGTATGCTGCTCTGCATGCACATCCTCTTGCTATATGCGTCTACAATGTAATGGGACATATCTGTCTGAGTGACTTATTAAATAAATCTGATTTTATAAGGCTGCTTTTAGTAATTCCCTACCAGTGTTTTCTGATACTGAGGGGTAGATTTATTATTATGTGCATAAGGTTCTTTATGGGCGCAGGTTCGCTTCACCACTTTATCGTGGTGAAGCTCCCCTGCAATTCACCCAAATGTATGAACAGAGTGGCCTTCATTATGGGAGTGCATTATCCCCTGCTGCCAGGGATACGCTGCCTCCCATAATGTATATGTGCGCTGCCGTCCGCCTGTCTTATCTGGTCATGGGCCGGATACTTTTTCTCGCAATACGTACCCGGCGCATGCATAGTTTTCCATGTTAGGTGCCGCTTGACGGTCTCCGGCGGCTTCAGATTAAAACTGCGCATGCGCCGGGTAATGTTCGCAGGGAATGCTGGGATGCTGTGTACCTGGTGCATGCGCATTTTTTATCTGAAGCCGCCGGAGACCAACAAGCGGCGCCTAACATCATACAACATGAGACCCACAACGCCAGATCATTCTGGCGTTAAGGACAGCAGCGCCCAGACGAAGGGAGGATAAGAAGTAAAGTAAAGGATAAAGAAGTTTCTTAAATACGGTAGGACTATTGAGCGCTGTACTTAAACTAGTACATGCACTACGTTGCCACCCCCGCACTTCTGCCATTACAGTACCCGCACAGCGGGTTTAATAGGGGAAGCACTATCCCCTGCTTTAGCGCACGGGGATAGCGCATATGCCTCACAGCGCCATTTGATAAATCTACCCTTAAGTCACTATAAATAATCCTATGAACTTTATCAGTTTTATATAGTGATAGTGCTAATGTACTATATATATAATATCTCTTTCAAGCTATAGAGAAGTGATTATATGGCACAGCTGCAAAATAAATGACATCTTAGGAATTTCCTTCTACAAATAGAACATTGAGGACATGTTCTAATGTTTCTAATCAACATTGGATTAAAATATTTTGATCAAATTAAGACTGTGAAACATAAATCATTTGATAAATTAGTTGCATATAAAAGTGAAGTTTCACTGGGCCAAGGACGTTAAACTGAAGAACTGGAAAACACGCTCCCTGGTTTGTCAGAAGTCATCTCCTGATGTTTCATGCTGATGGGAGGAACAGAATATAGGGAAAATACTTGATCCATGGATGCATCCCATCCCACCAGCTACTACCACTGCAGTGAAGTGGTGGATGTATAATAGTGAGGGATTTATATTCGAGTCACACAAAGTCTCTTGATAAACTCAGAGTAATGTTTCAATGTCATTCATTCGTTCAGCAGTTTATCTATATGAGAATGGCTTTTTTCAGCAGGCTAATTCTCTACTTCATTAGGCTAGGAAAAACCTGGAATGGTTCCAAGAACATGCCAGTGAATTCAACTTAATGCATTGCCTTCCCCAGTCAACCTATCTGAAATCAGTAGAGCATGTCTGGAATCAGATGGAATGAGCTAATCAGAGTAACCATCCATCACCAGCTAATTAGTATAAATGATGTAATACATTGGAGTGAAATTCCAACATCATGTCCCAATCTTTTAATGTTTTTGACTGTACTCCCCTACTAGTTCTTGCTGTTCTGAGGGCAAATGTGAGTGGAGTTCATTATTCGGTGCGATTACTGGGTAATAAAACAACCACACAGTAATACTGCTTTCAGACCGCAAATGCAGGGTCGCACCGGGACTTTTAAACAGTTCAGTCCCGGTGCGACCCTGCATGTGTAGTCTGTTCAGATCTCAGCAGGGAACCAGCAATATTGCCAGTTCGCTGAGTTCATGTGGGGGTGCGTCGGAGCATCAGCGGGTCAGTGGGGGTGGGGGAGGAGGCAATGCTTAGAGCTGGCGCTGCTCCAAGTGCTTCCTCCTCCATAGTGTGAATGGCTCGTCCCGTTTAACCCGTTCACACTGCACAGCAACAGGTAAGAACTCTGCTTTTTACACGGTTTGGATTGCCATGTTGCTACTGATTAGCTGTAACCGGTAATGCGTTTCACATCGCACTAATTACCGCGCCGAACCGGCAAGAATCCGACTTGTACATAGTAATTAGCTGCAATGTGAAAGGGGTATAAGGGTCATTTGCAGAGTCTGTTTCATGTGGTACAGCATCAATACATATTGCTTTATATATTAATTATTGCAATGGTTATTGATTTGTTTTGTTGGGATATTATGTACTTATTTTTTTTTTATATAAGCATTTATTTTCATGTGTAAGAACCTGGTGTATTGTGTCAAAATGGAAGTAACTGTGACAGTAACATTCCATTATCACATTATCTAGTGCAGTATGATGGCCACAACTGGGGAATCCATATTATCCTTTCTGAAAAATATCTAACTTTATTCATGAGCCTGATAGTGTGCCTAGGAATTGTATAGCCAGGGGTTCTAATATAAGTGGTATAAAAAGAATATTGAATAACCTTATCCCAAATATATACCATACAGATGTGACCTCATACACCTAGTGCCTACAGTATATGCCATTAGATGCCAAGCATGACTGAGATGCACTCAGAGCAGTGGCATAACAATGGAACTGCGGTCAAAGTATAGGCTTGTTGGAGTAGGCACTGTGTGAGCGCATGGTCTCTGCAGATTCCAGTGGGTTTGGCCTTTGGTATGGAATCTGCTGATAATGTCTCTCCAAAAATGTCTGCCACCTTGAAGAGACAGATGCTAGAGGTCCTACTGGATAGATACTAGAGGTCCTACTGGGTAGCATATTTTGCTAGCCAGTATTTATAGATTCTGGGTAGCAATATATATATACAATATATACAATATATAATATATATATATGGTACTCTTTACCTAGAACGGCGCCCGCGATTGGCATCGCGGGCGTCGGGGGTGAAAAATCGCGGGCATCGCGGTCATTGTATGCACATAAAAAATGGGTGCGACGCGATGCCCGCGATTTTCCCATAGGGATCAATGTTAAAAGTCAGATTGGACGCGATTTTAGTGTTAAATGCCTCAATGGCCGCGATTTTTACATAGGAAACAATGTTAAATGGGCCACAGAGCCCTAATAGTCCCCCTGAAGTCTTAAATGGCCCCCACAATTTTTAACGCCACCCCACGATCAACGTGAACCCGAAGCGTGGCGAGCGTAGCGAGCCCGCGAGGGGCGGCGGTACGCGTCCTCCAACCTTTTCATACCCCCACTATCCACGTCGGCGTGGAGTTGAGAATAGAATAGTGTGGCGAGCGCAGCGAGCCACCGAGCCCGAAGCGTGGCGAGCGGACGCGGATACCTGTGAAGCCCGCGAAGGGACGCGTTTACCTGTGAAGGACGCGTACCGCCGCCCCTCGCGGGCTCGCTGCGCTCGCCACGCTTCGGGTTCACGTTGATCGTGGGGTGGCGTTAACAATTGTGGGGGCCATTTCAGACTTTAGGGTGACTATTTGGGCTCTGTGGCCCATTTAACATGGTTTCCTATGGAAAAATCGCGGCATTGAGGCATTGAACACTAAAATCGCGTCCAATCTGACTTTTAACATTGATCCCTATGGGAAATCGTGGCCATCGCGGGCATCGCATCGCACCCGTTTTTTAGTGCATACGATGGTCGCGATGGGCGCCGTTCTAGGTAAAGAGTACCATATATATATATATATATATATATATATATTACCCCTACAATAGATATATATTGCCCCTGGCAACGGTCATGTCATGTAACCCCCTGGAAAAGGGTATGTCACTCACTGGTAACAAGCAGAAATCCAATGGAAATGAATAAGAAACAAGTATGAAACCCCTGGCTATGAGTATGTAACCCCTGAGAATGAGAATGAAACCCCTAACAAAAAGCATGTAACCCCTGGCAGCAAGCATGAAACCTCTAGCAATGAGCATGTCACTCCTGGCAAGGAGCATGAAACCCCTGGCAACAAGCATTTAGGGGGTAAAAAAATTTTGGGCAGGGGGCCCAACATATCTAGTTATGCCACTGATGGAGAGGTTTGGTGTTCCATCTTTTGATTTCAATTTTGCATGTTATTCACTATGAAAAGACATTCGCAGTGAACTAGAGATGCCATGCTGCAACTTTAACCACACAGGAATTAGTTTTCCAACGTTTCAAAGCATTTACTACTTTTTCACCAGGACATGGTTCACCATGTCCTGATGAGAAAGCTTTAAATGCCTTGAAACATTGGCATACTATTGCCTCTGTGTATCTTATTTTGCTGAGTGCCGCTGTGTTATGCTGTGTTTGTGCATATTCCTTTATCACTGTTGTTGTGTTGTTTGCGTGAGCCTGATATGGGAAGTTTACCCTATCAATTTGAATTATTATCTAATAAAAGTTACAATTATAGTTTTTTCAAGCGTACCCCCAACAAAAACAGAATGGTCTTCTCTACCAAGTAGAACTAAAGTATAAATTTCTGTGTACACAGAGGAGAAAAAAGGAAACATTTGTGTAGCCTTAGAGAATGATAAGGCAGAGATCAAGAGCGTAACTACCATAGCTGCAAGAAGTGCAGCTGTTATGGGGCTCTGAGCAAAAGGTGGCCCATCTTTGCTGTCTAACTACTATGTTTTACATAAATTTTTCACTGTCAGTTGCTAAATAGGGGGCCCTTACAAACTTTTGCTATGGGGCCTACGAATATCTAGGTATGCCTGTGACAGAGAGAAATAAACTAATCCTAATTGTCATTTTTCCAACACAACTTGTTACTTGTCTGATACTTTGGGGGTTATTTTGGTTCACTCTTTCTGAAAAATTCCTTCTTAGATGGACAAAACCATGTGCAAAACAATGTGCAGATGTTACTTGTGCAGATATAATTAGATTTTGGTGGGGTTTTACTTCAAAGTGAGATCTACATTGCAGTGTAAAAATAAAGCAGCCAGTATTTACCCTGCACAGAAACAAAATAACTCACTCAAATCTAATTACCTCTGCACAAGTAACATCTGCCCCCCTGCAGTGCACATGGTTTTGTCCATCTAAGAAGGATTTTGTCAGAAAGAGTGAACTAGAATAAGGCCCTTTTTCTATACTCATGCTCCTTTAGTGTTTAGTGTCTGATACAGAGGTGGGCACTAATGTACAGCTGGTGCTAATGCACAGGCGCTATGCAAAATTGTGCGAAAGGTGAAGAGGCAATATAAAAAAGGACGATAACAGTTCTTTAATCCATTGCTGCAGCTTAAGACAAACGTTGGATCAACTGCATGAACATTTTATTACTAATACCCCTTTCACACAGAAAATGAAATACCCGGGTGAAGCAGTTCCACCCGGGAATTTCATTAAATACACAGGTCCTTTTTCTGTGTGAAAGGGCACACCCGTGTCGTAAATCCCGTGTCTCCGACCCGGGAATTGACCAGGGTCGAGGACACGGGATTTATGACCTGTGTTGACCCTTTCACACAGAAGAAATACTCGTGTTATTCAGAAAATTACCGGGTAGAAATTTTCAACCCGGTAATTTGTTCTTCTGTGTGAAGGGGGGTCAGGCTGCTCCCGGCAAATTGACACGGCATTTGAAAAGCCGTGTATTTGCCGGGATTTTCAGACTTTTCTGTCTGAAAGGGGTATAAGTTAAAATCACACTGCTACAGGGGTGGATCAGGATGGAAAACCAGGCCAGGAAATGTATTGAAGCAGCCCTCATGGAGGGGGGGTCTGCCGAAGGGGCGTGATGGCTCCTAATCAGGACTGATTCTGAGTCGGATACCATTGCAGCCATCCTTGTGTCTTTTCCTGCAGTTGTGTCTATGATTTTATGCTAATTCCAATACAATGACATTGTATCATGGGTGGATTGGGAATTTAAACCAGTCAGCCACCTTCAACCCCTTATTAAACCCACACCACCAGTCTGTCACCCCCTGCCTTCTTCTGACCCACTTTACTGGCCCAATCAACCCCTACACAGCTGGGGCCAGTAAAGCTGTGCCTAATAAAACAGTAACTCTGGCTTGAGCACACACAGAAAATTGGGCCGACATGCCTTCATTGTCTGGAATGCTCATCCTTGTTTGCCCCCAAATGCCAGTAGCATGTCATGCTGAGGCATTTTGGGGCACTGCCAGCAACATTGCAGTACAGTACCTGATCTGCACATGCATGGTGCTGCTCCAGCTCATACACATCTCATTATACATCAGAGATTTAGGTAAGTAGTATTTGTGCAAATCTCCTAATCAGACCCTTAAGGAATAAACAAAAGCATTTCAGATTGAGACTAAAGAAAATAATAATGCTATGAAAATCATACCAGTTAATGTCCACTCTCTTAAGAACAATTATTAGATATATTATTTACAGAATTTTGTCTAGAATACATTTATTGATGCAAATTTGATTTTAATTAGCATGTCCTTGAATTGTTTCCTTTTAAAGAGCTTATTCTTTAATTGCATTCTATGACATGTTCTGTATAATGCTGCAAATGATACCATTATTCGTAAAGCAGTGATAATTTCCTCCTGTGAGCTGTACTTCTAGAGCAAGCATTCCCAACCTCCGTCCTCAAGGCACACTACACTGCTGGTTTTGGTGAAATGTGTGCTTCAGCACAGATCGTTAAATCAAAATAACTGAGGTACTAATTAAGTCACCTGTGCTCAAGCATGGATATTACTAAAACCTGTATGTTACTGTTCCTTGAGGACCAAAGCTGACAATGCCTGTTTTAGAGGATTGAACTATCATGTAACTACATATAGGAGCAGATGCAATTAGCTGTGGGGTTTACCCTGCATCGAGAAAAAAAATAAGAAAAAAATATAATATTCTTAAACAGGACTCATTATTGACGGACGTTCTTCCTCCGGATCCGAGATTAATCCAAAAGATCGGATATTTACTTATCTTTGCGGCCAGTTATGTTAGCCGCTTTCAGGAATCAGCATCCCCTTGCAAGCTTGCCATGCTTTGGGCTCGGTGGCTTGCTCTGCTCCGCTTTGCTCGCAACAACTTTACTAATGGTAATACATGGTGGCATGGACAAAGGAGTGTGGCGTGGACACAGAGTGTTTTTCCTCAGTTTGAGGTAAATTCCAAAATTTGTTCATGCCGTATAGTACGTAAGTTCTGTAGCATAAGCTGTGGCCACAAAGATGAGGAACTACCGAAACACCACACTTAATAAATTGGCCCCCAGTTTCTTGAAGCCTACACACATCCGTAGTCACTCCAAGTATGTGGCTTGAAATGAAACCTAAAGAATTCTTTAAATGTGGTGGAAACAGATGTCTGACATGTAACCACATTAAGGAAAAGGCCAACCATCATGTAGCGGATAAAGAGTGGAACCTACAGAAAATTGATAGCTTCATAAATTGCAACTGAATCTATATTATATACATATTGAGCTGCCCTTGTGACATGAGATATAGGCCGCACTACTAGGAAGATTAAGATTTGGTTTCTCAAGCACCGAAGGAGTATTCTAAAACATGCACAGTATTTACCCATAGTGTTTCTAGGCATTTCTATGAAATGCATGCAAGAGATCCCAAAGGACTCAGCCTAATAGGGCTAGAAAAAAATAATTACTTCTAGTTGGGGAGACAGATACAGCAAACTGTGTAAACAAAATGTCTTCTGGATGTTCAAAAGGCATACCATCTTCCCAGAAGGCCTTAATGATGCAGATTAATACTAAATAAGGTCATATAATTCCATCCTCTTTTCCCCCTAAATACAAATGTGATTGTGGATATACTGTATTAGGTGTTAATATTGACTGAAGACAGATAATATAGAATTTTGTATGTACAGTTGAGTGTACATCGACATCTTATTACCATCTTGCTATTTTTGCTAATTACATTACATGTATCATCTGTATCCTCCAATTTTTAGCACCAATTATACAGAAATAATAGCCCATAACAGCAGATTAAACCACATCTTCTCCCTCTAAATCCCTATTGCCGTATGTATTCCAATTTTTTAGCAATTATTATCAATAATCAATTATTCATCATTATTTTATTTTACTGTATGTATGTATTTCATATCAGTTTATGTCAGTTTTATTAGTATTTTTTTTATTATTTACGACCTAATATGTATTATCGTTTCTTTATCTTTTTTAATTTTTCCTTGCTTTGTTACAATGCCTTTTTGGATTGGAACACACAGTGAACACTGTGTGGACGCTCCAAATACAGGAAGAGCTTCCATAAATAAACAACCCCAGGACCTAATATGACACAGCTTCTGGTGCCTGTAGCACATATGTGCTCCATGGACAGGAAGCTAAGCCCTAATGATGCTTTGCCCGGCAAATGGGAGCAACTTAGATGCTCTCCCCACCGCTGCTAGGCAGACACCCAAAAACAACAGAGACATGGGAGGTCAGATATACAATATTTGGCTATCCGCCTCCCATTAGGCCGGCCCCAAACAACACTAAGGGCAGGCAAAGATGCGGCTAACATGTGCTCCATTGAGCAGAAGTGAGTCACGAAACCGGATGTCTGGAAACACAATTGATATATTACTGAAATTATTCACGATCTAAATGATTTAGATATTGTTATTCATATGGTTTAAATTGTTTCCAATTGTGACCTGAACAGGTGTGTAGTGTTTTCAAATTATGTATTTAAACCCTGACCATGGACTAGAGTGCATCACGTTGATTGGAGTAGCCCTTGCACCCAGGATCACCCTAACAAGGAACTTTTGTTGGAAACCAGTGACAGAACAGCCCCTCTTCCAAAATTGGATTGGTACAGGATATCCAGCTTGACACATTGACCCAGGAAGCTTCAAAATGTATCTGGCCCAATCCATCTTGGGAGGAAGGCCACCTCCCAAAGAAGCCAGACTCAACAAGAGCTATCCCATCAATACAAGTGAAGCCACCTATCCTGTACAATTAGAGGGACACAATCGGAAGGGACACTCATGACACCACCTACTGTGGATGAAGGGTGACTGTACTCAAAATCTACTGTGGATCAAGAGTCACTATACTCAAAGCCATGTTTTTAATCAATATATTTTGTTTTTATTGCTATTTTTTATAATATATGGTTTTTATAAATTATATTAAATATATCATTTATAATTCACTGCACACCTTTATTTAGCATAGCATGCTCCCCCCTTTTACCTATTTAATTGTCAGTCCAGACCTAATCAATTAGATTCCGCATATAAATTTGTTACTCCTCAGAGGGTATATCTAACAGCTCCTGAGGCTGTGAGGAAAAATCTGCAGGAAACGCATCCTCTGGGGTTTTAATCTGCTGGGAAAACAATAGATTCCAAAATGTTGTACAAAAATGGAATAGCTCCAGGTCGTAAAATGCAGTTAATTGAATTTGCCCCATAGTACATATTGGGATAAGCCTTAGAATGTGTGGATCTTGCCTTGCAATAAAGGATTGTAAAATAATAATCTAAGATAATAAAAGGTAAGAGTCAATAATATTAATTTCACAAAAAAAGCAAGTCAATTACCACATTATAGATTACTATATTTAACTATATATCATAAAAATGTCAACAAAATAAATTAAAACTTCTGAGTCTTTTAGCAAAGTCTTCTACTATATTCTCTCAAGCAGTATGAAGGAAAATCCTTAAGGGTATTAATATGCAAACACAACTAATGCAAATCTGCAATGTACACTTAACAATTAAAATAAAATATGCCTAAAGGGAGTATTCAATTCTGATTCCGACTGTCGGAATGTTTTCAATAACTGAACTTTTGCCCATTTCTAACGTCAATTCAACAGTTGGAATTCAATCTTCTGACTGTCGGACCTATTCCAACAGTCAGAATGTCCATGGATTGTTGAAAACAGCCACAGACTGTCTACAATTTGACTTTTAACTAAATAGGCGTGTCCTGAACAAAAATGTCCGGGATTGGATACTGATGGCCAATATTTCCAACTTTCAAAAATATCGGCTAGGATTGAATAAATAAAGGATTGAAATCTAAATGTTCAATTAATATCCTGAGTGTAGTTAAGACATGAATGAGGAACCAAGTTTATTTTTTTCATTTCAAAGGAAATAAAATAAAAAATGAACAGTAGCACAGAAGGAAAAAAAGATACAAGTAAATTGTACTAATTTATTAAGATTACATTTCGCTGCAGAATTACAACTAAATTATATGTCTGATTGGGTTGAATGGTTTCATGTAAATTTGCTCGTAGATGCCTTGCTAACAAATGCGCCTCACTGATTGGGGATGTTTGGTAATTCTATTTCTCCAAGTAATATGGTACTTTGCTGCGAGAAAACTGTTGGATTTATTCTGATGTTCAAGTAAAGAATGAGTATCTTCTTCACCTTATACTATATGATTTGTTACATTCTAACTTACCGGTAATTCAAAGTCATGCTAAAGTAATGAAGCTCCTGGTATTTTAGGACAACAGTCATATTCCTATAACATTTTTAGTGTAATATACATAAGGTTCTTACTCTTCTGATCCTAAAAACATAAAAAGCAAGGTTCTTGTGTACTAGCACGGCGCCCATCGCATCGCAGACCATAAGGCATGCGATGGTATGCGATGCGATGTTATACAATTTTAAATTGTATACCATCGAATTGTATGGCATTGATTGCAATTCTATCGCATATACAATGGTATGCAATTCAAAATTGTATAAGCACCCTAATGGGGGCTTACAATGTTAAATGCACCCCCACGCCACCCCCACTATGAACTTGAACCTGAAGCGTGGCGAGCGAAGGGCGGCGGTACGCGTCCTACGACCTTTTCATACCCCCACTATCCACGTCGGCGTGGAGATGAATTTATATAATGTGGCGAGTGCAGTGCGCCCCGCGAGGGGATGCGTAATACATATGAAGTAATACGCGTCCCCTCACAGGGCTCACTGCTCTCGCCACTCTTCGGGCTCTGTGGCAAGCGCAGCGAGCCACACTATTTAAAATCAACTCCACTCCAACGTGGATAGTGGGGGTATGAAAAGGTCGTAGGAAGGCTTATACAATTTTAAATCGCATCGCACTGCATCGGATGTATGCCATGCGATGCGATTATATGTTGTGCAACCAAATATCGTGGGTGCCGTGCTAGTACACAAGTACCAAAATCAATACTAATCATTATCAACACCAGTGATAATATGCATTCCAGACCATGCATTCCCAACCACGGTCCTTGAGGCAGACTAACAGTGGAAGTTTTAATGACATCCATGCTCTAGCACAGGTGACTAAATTAGTACCTTAGTTTTTAACCGTCTGTTCTAAAGCTTGAATATCAATAAACATGCACTGTAAGTGTGCTTTGTGGATTGAAGTTTGAATGCCTACTGTAGACAATTTCTGATGACAAAAATAGAGTAATTTCATTGGCAGGAGCAGTGCTGGGTCTGACTAAAACATGTTTGAGATGATAATACTGTAGTATTTGCATGAAGGAAGAGAAGACTCAAAGAAGTAGATGGGTGCAAGAAGCTGAAGGTACAGGAGTTTGTCCGAGAATGGCTGTATTTTTAAAATGGCAATCATTTAAAAGGCAAAATCAACCTGGGCTTTACCTCTTTAAATAATCAGCCATTCTCATATGAACTCGTGCACCTTGGCTCCTTGATTTAAAAATCATGCAACTCAGCTATTGCTTTAAAACAAAGGGCAGCTCTCCCAGTATCCCTAGTATTAGAACATGTGAGAACATGTTTGAACTTAGGGGTTGTATGTTCTTAATAGAAGGAGGTTAGGTGATCCGCACCATAAATCAGATATTCATATTTTTTATTTTTTTCGTATTATTTTCTTTTATGGGTAGAGATATGCTCGCTTACCAAGAATTTCTTCAAAATATAATTCCTGGTTCGCTAGGGTGCAGCCCCCTGATTTATCAATTAGGCAATGTGGGCAAGAGAGAAAGAAAAGAAATCAGTTTAGAGTGGGGCGCACTCCTTACCCAAAATGTCTCTTATTGGACTTTTTCATAAAAACATACCTAATATTAGGTGTATACTTTAATGGTGTGTATTTAACACGTTAGCCTATCCGGCCATCACTTTTATTTATATTCTGGCTTATCAACTGTATTAGTTGTATAGTTCTATACAACTAATACAGTTGATAAGCCAGAATATAAATAAAAGTGATGGCCGGATAGGCTAACGTGTTAAATACACACCATTAAAGTATACACCTAATATTAGGTATGTTTTTATGAAAAAGTCCAATAAGAGACATTTTGGGTAAGGAGTGCGCCCCACTCTAAACTGATTTCTTTTCTTTCTCTCTTGCCCGGGTTGTATGTTCTTGACAGCCAAGCCTATTTTGTAACATGTATGCATAAAAAGTATACATACGATCATTTGTTCCTCAAACATGTAGATCCGATCTCTAAAAAAAAAACATGTTTTTGTATCTCTATCTCTGTTTATTTGACCTCACATACTGGCAATTAAGCCCCACCTACCATAGTATGCTAGTCTCACTCTATGCAAAATAGGTACATTATGGAAATAGATCACCATAAGTGGTGGCTCTAGAGGTGGTGCTACATCACAATACAAAATGGAAATAGTGGAGACACATCAACTGCAAGTGAGTTCCAGATTGCCATGTTTGTCAGTGGTTGGGATGAAAGTTGGTGTGGTTCTACTATTTGAATTTTGTACTGTGCTGCATCCCCAACTATGGAGGCCCCACTAATCACCATACAAGCATGACTGCTATTGTGGTCCTAGAACTAACTATGAAACATTAAAAGGTACACATACAATTAACAATGTCTTAGTGTGTACTGTGGGTTATATTTACCTATATACTGTATTTATTGTAAAGTTCTCAAGGCAAATTAACTGGCAACAAATATCTTATTAAAGGCTTTAATGTATCCACAAGGTTAAAAGATAAAAAAAAGTATGTCAATAGCTATATGCAGGATTCTGTATCTAAACTGCCATGTTGTCTAAAAAAATGTCAAACTCTTTTAGTGTGGTTTCTGTGTTACAGTTGTATTCGTTCTTTTTCAAAATGTTTAAAAACTTTCCCACTTATTTCTATTACTTACGTTTGCAATAATTCAAAATAATGTTTGCTGAAACTACATTTTTTCAATACAATATGTGCTATAACTTCCTTGAAGATAATTTTTAAAAGCGTTACACTCCTCACTGCACTTGAAATATCTCCCACTGTGCATAAATATAAATCAGTGTCACACACTTGAAGGTACTGCATTTTCTGTGAGCAGACAATCTACATTTGCTTTAAAATGAGAAGTAAAGTCTTTATTGACAATATTTATATGCAAAACAAGTCATACAATTATTTCTTTATATTTTGGAATTCCAATTTGTACATAAATAATGCAATGATGAGATATAATAAGATTAAAATGTCTGTTTTCAAATTGGGTTCATGGTTATGCATCTCTAGCTTAATCCATTCTCAAAAACCTGAGACACAACACACTCGGTCATTTGCATGCCTCTATCTACAATACTTCGGGTGAGCTTATTTCTTTATGGTTTCGTTATATATTTTATTTTGCTCATTTTTATATCTTGCTGGGAATAATTGACTTAATGATGGATTTTCAATTCTGGTGCATTTGCTGTGGTTTACAGTGGTGCTGTGGTAATCCCTTGCATTTACTATCCTCACACCTGCAGCACCTACTTGAAACTAAGTAGTGCTAGGATTCCATACATAAAAGGACATTTATACAGTATTCTTTTTTGACTAATGACTTTTATGTCACAATTTCCCAAACTATTTTCTGCAACTTGCTAAAATCGGATGGAAGAGGTTTTATCTTCACCAATGACATGTGTGTAAAGTAAAAACAACTGTCATAATTAGAAATAATACATTGGCAGTCCAGATCACTTTGGGACTGGTTCATATACAGATGGAGCAGCTACCATTGGAGCTGCTCCCGGTGGTAGCCAGCCGACGGAAGGGGGAATGTGCGCATGAGATGCTCGCGAGCCCCGTTCCATCAGAGCCCTATGCTGCCCTCCACTGCCCTCAGCAGCTCCCCTGAAGCCCCCCCAACACCCTGAACCAGAGATTGGCAGGGAAAACTGCTCGCGAGCCCCGTTCCATCAGAGCCCTCTGCTGCCCTCCACTGCCCTCAGCAGCTCCCCTGAAGCTGCCCCCCAACACCCTGAACCAGAGATTGGCAGGGAAAACTACTCCCCGCCGCCATGCCGATGGGGATGTGTGTGAGACGCTCACACATCCCCGTCAGATGGAGCTCCTGTTCACTGGGCTGCGCCAGCTCAGGAGATCTGGCGATTCCTCCGGCTGGCTGGGAGGTGCTCCATCGGTAATATCTCTTTTACTGTATTTTCTGAATTTAAGGTTCTCTTTCTGCTGCTTTGCATTTTCCACATCCTTTGCCACCATTTGCCACCTTTTTCTTTAAAAATGCAAAAAAAAAAAACATTGGTACAATAATTGATGGTTGGAACATCGGACCACTATTTTTTGGATTGTCGTGACCATCACAACCTCACATTTTCGGTGCCTGTTATATTTTACAACCTTTCGGGAACCAAAAGATCGGTAATAGGGCTGCTTTTTTATATTTGGTCAGCCGCTGTCTACAGCCACAGAGTGGGGGATGCTGAATATCACTAACACAGTGGGTTACTAACAGGTGGCATCTGATGCGACCATATCAGGGAACGACAAACTTGTTGTGGTTGTATCCATAGCAACCATGCCAGGCAAGTGGTTAACATCAATGTCTATATTTTCTTTCCAGGCTTATTATTTTTGTCACAAAAGAGATTATCAAGTTAAAAAAAATTATTATCTTTTTCATTTTTTTATGCAGTTTGCATTTCCTATTTGAAATAATGTGAATGAAGGAATTGTATCATGTGTCATGTGGGCATACATCATTATGTCCTGAACAGAGATGCAACAGTCACAGTGGCACTTGGATGCTAAAATATGCACAATATTTACTTGGATGCATCAGATTAATTTGGACCATTGAAGTTGAAGCCATAAATTTGCAAAGTGCATACTGTACATACGGTAGACTCACATTTTGCACACTTGCATTCATAGCAAAAATATACCAGTGAGATTACATTTCTGTCTTGTTTATATTGTCAGTGTCAGCAGAGTTAACATGTGTAATTATAATCACCATTATCAACAACAACTTTACCTGGACCAATTTTTAGAATTGCAAGGGGAAAAGCTTAAAATGATGATATATTTAATTAAACATATTCTTGTACGTATTTTCTTCATAAAATCTATAATAATCTCCTGGATAAGTGGAAACCAGCTCCAAGCTAGACAGACTTGGCTACATAGAGAAACAGAATATGTCTGAATTGGCGCAGCCCTTTCTCAATAAGATGTAGTCTGAATGATTTTTCAGAAATTTATTTGTGACATTTGCATGAATAAAAATGCATAAACAATAAACAAAAAGTTTGGGCAGACATTCAAAGTGTACTTTCCAATGATGGTCATGCACAGACAGATGTTAAAGTCCAACACAAGTAAGAGGACCAGGATCTCACCCAATTGATGGATTGCGGTGGGCTATGCTCCTGTGGGAGAATCTGCGGCACCACCGCAGTTGGCTTAATCGAGTCCTCCAAAGTTGAAAGTGCTTGTGCTCAAAGTGTCCGGTGCTTCCAAAGTGCTAAGTGAATATTGCACAGGGATGAAGCAAATGGGTATCCAACAAAAACGAATCAGCAACGCGTTTCGGAGATACGCTGTCTCCTTTTTCAAGCTGTGTGACTTGGCTACATAGATAATCAATACAATAGGCACACAATATAATAGGTACACAATCAGCTCAACATTTTTTTTTACCAATGAATATTGGTTTTGCATATCTGGAATTAAATACAACCACTACAGTAAGTGAACAATGGGTTCTGTTAAAATACATTTTGTGCATTATCCTTACAGTAGTTCATTCCTTGATTTTGCCTCACTTTGGGCCTTATTTTGGTTCATTCTTTCTGACAAAATCCTTCTTAGATGGACAAAACCATGTGCACTGCAGGGGGGGCAGATGTAACATGTGCAGAGAGAATTAGATTTGGGTGAGTAATTTTGTTTCTGTGCAGGGAAAATACTGACTGCTTTATTTTTACACTGCAATATAGATCTCACTTTGAAGTAAAACCCCACCCATCTAATTCTCTCTGCACATGTTACATCTGCCCCCCCCCCCCTGCAGTGCACATGGTTTTGTCCATCTAAGAAGGATTTTGTCAGAAAGAATGAACCAAAATAAGGCCCTTTATTATTTTGGGGGATATATACGGCAAGGAGAGATAAAGTTATAACCAATCAGCTTCTGACATTTTTCAACACTGTGGGGGTTATTTTTGTTCGCTCCTTCTGGCAAATTTCTTCTTAGATGGACAAAACCATGAGCACTGCAGGTGGGGCTGATGTAACATGTATGGAGAGAATTAGATTTGGGTGAATTATTTTGTTTCTGTGCAGGGAAAATACTGGCTGCTTTATTTTTACACTGCAATATAGATTTCACTTTGAAATAAAACCCCTCCCAAATCTAACTCTCTCTGCACTATGCACTAAATCCAATATTTTATTTGGGAATTTAGATGGTCTCATATGCTTAAAGGCACTTCAGGACAAAATGCTTGTTCTAGTCCTACATTTGCATAGCTATCTATGTTATTTATCCAATCTACTGCGTACCGATTGTTTGCCACCAGCCCGTAACTCTGTATGTACGGCAAATGTATTCCTCCCAAGCCTCCTGACTCAATTCATATAGAGATATTCTAGCTTTTTTCCCTGCCCATAGGAAAGTGCTAATGGCAGTATTCAATATTCGCAGGTCCGCCTCCCTTATCATGATTTGTAACATCTGTATATGATATAATAATTGTGGGAAGGCCACCATTTTGATAAGGTGGCACCTCCCAATATAGGATAAGGAGAGGCATCTCTAAGCATTAAAATCTGCCATTATACGGGCTATTATAGGCTGAATATTATCTCTATATAGATCTCTAGATCGCACCAATATTTTCATCCCTAGATAAGTCAATGAGGAACCTGCCTACTTAAATGGGAGAGTTCCCACCCACCATTGTTTTGCCTTTGTATGTAGTGCTAATGTCTTGGTTTTTGCTTTATTTATCCTGAATCCTGATACTTGTTGAAAATCAGATAATATTTTAATCAATCCTGGAACTGTTTCTTGAAGATTTGAAATATACAATAGAAGGTCATCAGTGTAAGCTGATACCATCAGTACATTCTGACCTACTTGTACCCCCTGCCACTGTTTATTACCATAAAACTGTCTGATCAAGGGATCTATTGCTATGTCAAATAGCAGGGGGGATAATGGGCAGCCCTGTCTAGTAACTTGGTGTAAGGTGAATTCTGTTGTATTCATCCCATTAATTGTCAGGAATGCCATGGGTAGGGAATATAATTTGCGGAAGAGGGTAATAAATCCCACTCCTAGATTCTGCAAATGAAGCACTCTAAGTAGATGTGACCATGACACACGGTCAAATGCCTTATCGCGTCACAACTAATCAGGACCGTTCTTCCCCCTGGTTTAGATTCCGTTTGAACCAGGGACTCTATGACCTGTCTTATATTGTGTCCCGATGATCTCCCATACACAATCCCAGCCTGAGAGACATGCAAAAGTTTAGGTAGCACTGTTTGCAGTCGATCTGCTACAATGGACGTCAAGATTTTAAGATCTTAAGGCAGCGGGAGCGCTAAAGTAAACCAAGTGGGAGCATGATCTGTAATTAATATGTTCTCTATTTTTGTACATCTTACCCTAACTAACAATGTTGTTGGTTTCAACCAAAAATCTATCCTAGATGATGTGTGGTGCGGGTGGGAATAGAATGTGAATTCCTTATCTACTGGATGTTCGAATCTCCAGGGGTCAGTAAGATATAAGGAATCCATTAATAAGGATAAAGCCGGGGGAGGATTATTGCATGTAAAATGATCTGATTTGTCTAATCCTTGGTTTAGGGTTGTATTGAAACACCATGTAGCAGTAATTATAACAGAAACATGCCCAGTCCCTTCGACTAGTTCCTGATATCCTTTAACCCTTTCCATCATTAGCTTTATCAAGGAACCACGCTTAACCAATGTGATGACCTTGAGAAGGAAGAAATCCACCCCTTCTAAGTATCCAAAGAGCAAGAGAACTCCTTCCAAATTCCCAAACTATTATAGGAAGGAGGGAGCACAGGAAATAAGAGCTTGTTCATACCTTGTGCCCTTTGTGGCCCATTATCCTTTCCTAATATATAGAAACGTAAAGGAGCTCCAAGTCTCCTATGTAACCAGAAAAATATTATGAAGTAGTGTCGAAATAAAGCCAACATTTTATATAAAAGAAAAAAAGGATAAAGAAAAAAACAGGGAAAATATGCCTCCTTGTGTGATATATTATTTTCTGCTTCTTATCTATTTTTGTTCCTACCTCTAATAAATAGTGAAGAAAGAGAAATCGAGGAGCCAGCCCTCCTAAATACCCATGAGTAATCTGTGGCGTGCTTAAAGTGCTAACACATGGAAGAAATTATTCTGTGATGTGTTTTAACTGCTGCTGCTTTTTATCAATTTTTTTAGTCTTCTCTATTAAGTGCTGACCTTGATAGTGACTAATAATAATTTGTACAAAAAGAAAAACGAAAACACAGAAAAAATAATTAACAACATAACGTGTCCCTTGTTGATTTCTGTATTTTTTCATTATCCATTCTCTTTAGTGAGATCATACCTGTGTGTCCCTGTGTTCCTTCAGTTCATGGCCCCCGGGCCCTCTATCTGCCCATCTAGCAGAGAAGCCAGGAATGATTGTGCCGGGGGAACTGTATCAAAGACATGTTGTTTTCCGTTGTGGTGGATTCTTAGGTTGGCGGGATATTGTAAAGCAAATCGTATTCCTGCCTTGTACAATGAATTGCAGATTGTTGTAAATTCCTTTCTTCTCATCCCTACCAAGTAGGAGAAATCTTGGAACAAGAGAAGTTTTTCACATCGGTATTCCAGGTTGTGAGATTTTCTAAATGCGTCCATGACGGTAAATTTATCTGTATAGTTCAGAAGTTTAAAGATCCCTGGACGTAGCCTGCGTTGATCTGGTTGTTGTTCTGGGCCTATGCGATGTGCTCTTTCCACAATAATGTGGCTGCATGTAGGTAAACATTGTAGCTCTTTAGGTAGCCATTTTGAGACTATCTCTATCAGATCTTTATTTTTGACTGTCTCTGGTAGTCCAATCAGTCGTATATTATTTCTGAAATTTCTGTTCTCCATTTCTTCCAGTTTCTATTGGATGGTTATCAGCGTTGTTGCTTGAGTAGCTATGGTGGCCTTGGCTATAGCTAAATCTTCTTCTACATCAGATATTCGATGTTCTGCCTCTTCGAAGCATGCGTTGTATTCTTTAAGTTGTGTAGCCACTGTGTTTATGGCTTCCTTAAGCCCTTCTAATTTTTGGTCTAGGAGGTGGGAAAGTATGTCAGATATCTCCTGCGCTCTCAGCACTGATGGAGTGCTATACTGCTGGGATTCCATTGTATCCTTTAATGTGTCTTCGCTCAGTATTGAGGACGATGAACTATTACACGATTGTCCCTTGTTTTTGTGGTCTTTTGAATGTGCAGCAGTGTTCCCTTTTCCTCCCTTTTGGTGACACCAATGTCATCAGTGCTGACGAACAGCCCGGGCGGACATGACACGCACCAGAGATGTGAATTGAGGGCGCTGACCAGAAGTGATGTCGGCGGTTATGACGTATTGCCGCACCAGGATAAGAGGGGAACAGGGGGAGACAGGAGCACTCTGCATATCCTGACGAAGCCCGCACCACGGGTGAAACGCATCGATTGAACAGAGGGACCTCCGGGCACGCCACGCTATTCAGCCCCAGTGGCAGGAGAGGACCAGAAGTCTGCCGGCAGACACCTCCATCTTTCCAAGGACAAGTGACGGAACACCATACGGTACCTTCCTCCAAGTCTCCCCTCCCCTTCACGAATACCTCCAAAATAGTACACAGGAGTGTGGAACTTTATACCTTGTGCTGCTTCATCCACTTTAACATAGCGCAAGGAAAGTGAACAGCCACAGACTCAAATACCCTATAAAGGGTTCCTGTATGTTTTATGTGTGTATGTATATGTTAGTCCAAAACTGTATACCGGTATTAGGTCACACCACCCCTTACTTTTTATTGTATACCAAGAATACAAACTATATGTATTTTTTCCTGCTTTTATGATATGATTTTTATTTAATACATTTACATTTATATACAGAAGCGTATATGGTCATTTGTACTATCCATGGTGCAGGGTCGCGCAGGAGTGTTTCCTTTTGTGTATTTCCATGATTACTGGTCTACCAGTTTAGATGTTAGCCCAATTATTAAGCAGGGATAGATCTACAGTATAGATGATTGTGTTATAGGAACTGTTCTGGCCAGGTATCTAAATTATGTCCCAGGACACTATTGTCAGTGTGATGCTGAATGAAGTACTGGGCAATGTTTTAAATAGGATATGCGTGACTCCAATGCCTTCAAGAGTTAGGTGCAGTTTGCCAGTCAATACATGGCTAATAGATGTACATTTTTCCTTGCAGGTTGAGCCCCTGTTCAATACCTGCTACCACACTGGAGTATCTGCAGTCTTTTAAATTTTACCAACTAAGTATGTTAAGCTGGCAAAGCTGGCAAATATAGTATCACCCCTGGCTTGGCTCGATTAGTGGGAGACAGGGCACACAATAACAAAATACTGGTGGGTATCTCTGTTAAATAGTCTGTATCTAGTATGCTCACCAGGCTTCTTTTTGATTTTATTTTAGCTTGTACTGTGGCTTGTTCAGACAGTTATTGGACCCAGGACCCGCTTTTTCCTCTAATCAAATAGTGCTTCGTCTCCCCATCAGAAGGGAGCCTGTCCCCCACAATAGCTGCTGCAGCCTTTCTGCTGTTTCCGCTGCCTCGCGCCCGCCTCCAGCACTGGCTCTCCGCTAGGCTGTGTCTATCCAGCAGTACAGTGTGTCTCTGCCTCCCAGCTGTCTGCAGTGTGTCCTCAGAACACAGGGCACAGGGGGCTACCGTCGAGAAGCTAGGCATCCCATCCCTCACCATGGCTCTGCTGACGCCGTCCGGAAGTCATCATGGCGCCGTCTGGGGGTCGAAGGTAAGGAGCTGTAGCCGGCATCTTTAGGATCACCTGGATTCCGGGGGTTTATTTGGTATGTGTGGGAAGCTGGGGTTGTCCTCCTTTGCCTGCTTGTATCTCCTGGGTCCCCTAGGCACTGGGGAGCCGTGTTGCTGGTATTATTTGCCTGCTGGTAGCAGTCCAGCAGCACCTGGAGCAGAGAGCTTGTTTGAAATGCGGCCGTCTGCTTGGTCCACCCACCGGAAGTCTCATCTAATGATTTTGCATCACCCTTTTTTTTAATCTCTTTTCTTTGTGTTTGAGATATAATTGCTTTGTTTAGATAGCTTGAAAGAGTTATACTTTTTCCACATTCAGCGTTTTTGACACACACGTCATGATAACTATCCTCCTGATATTTATTGCTATGTTGTTTTTTAAAAATATTGTACATTTATTTTCCACAAAAGCATTTTGTGTTCGTTCCATTTTAGTTAATATTGTGGGTAGTATAGTACTCGTTTCCATGAATAATGATTCTTTTAAATGTTTCCCTCCATTCACCACTTTTGAGATTTTTTCCCTATAATTGAATTGAAAGGTTTGCATTCTTGGGAACATGCTAATTGTTCCATTTATGTTTCTTTCAAACTAGAAACAAACAAGAGGAATTTGATCTGACCTATACAATTATTTTCATATACAGTACATTCTAAACCTTTTACCTTAGCAATGAAATTACATTGATCAATACAATTCTAAAACTCAACAAGACTGACCGTGGAAACTAAGAAATATAAACTTTTAGATACTAGCAATATATAATGTATATTAAAGCTTCCCACTCGCTATAACTTATATCTCATCCACAGTCTGAGTTTTTAGACTGGTTATTTTCAGAATGGTAATGATGATCTTAATTTTTTAGAATTGTAAGCCTTTAGACTGTAAGCTCTCATCTCATCTACCCTCATGTGATTTTCTCTCCCATACTCATACCATCAGTCTCAAACTTTTTAATTCAACAGTTGATGCTTTTTGGGGTATTATAACTGCAATGCAACTAAGTTTACTTACCTTGTCTTCCATGTTCTTAAATGTTTTGAAATGTCAGTCTTTTTGATTTCCTGGTGTTTTTTTTACATTTTTGTTTATCTTTCTTTGACAGGTGCTGTAAAACACTTGTGGCACCATATACATAGATGACAATGGTGATGATAATTATTATTATTAATAATAATAATAATAATAATAATAGTATAATTATATATGTTAAGGGTACATAATATTTAACATCTGGAAACCTCAGTAATTTTTAATATATACTATTTAGCTATTGTGAAAGGTCGTAATTTACAACATAGTGCTATCGCCATGCTCATGCAAGAAGGACATTTACCAGAAGCATTTTAAAAGACATAATTATTTATTTCTTCATCATACACAAGTATGTAATGTAATACAATACCACATGACAAGACATCTTCCCATTCCTGCCCCTTCATCTCTGCTCTCTCCTCGCTCGGCACTCTACGTTCACCACACAACAATCTGATCCTGGGTGCAGTTGTGGCTAGTTTTATAACTTATGATGATTCGGGCAGACACTCCTATTAATATGTCATAACCAGCATTTCCTAACTGCGTGAAGATCTATTGGCACTTATTGTGGCTGGTCTTATGACTTAGTTTCAGTGTGTATGTGAAGGTTCATTTCCAAAGACTATTCTGGAAGGACCATTATGTAACATATCCTGTTGTTTTATATAGAACCTCTGGATTTCATTAGATGACCAACAAATTTGCAAGTCATCGTGATAACATTAAATCTGTTTATGGAATGATATTGAAAATAGATACATGGCTGTACAATGGCTCGAATCATATACCTTTAACACTATAAATTTGCTACACATTATACAATTATTGGGCCAATTTGGCAGTAATAGGGAGATTGTCCAGATTTATTGTAGAGGATGTATGGATGATTGTTTGGTACTTATGTATTATCTGAGCTCCCATGTTAAATGCACCCCATTTTTTCATACCCCTACTATCCAACTACGCATGGAGTTGATTTTATATAGTGTGGCGAGCGCAGCGAGCCACCGTGCCCGAAGCATGGCGAGCGGACGCGGTCTCATAAGAAAAACGGGAGCCCAGATATTACATAAGTACCGATTGTTTTAACATTCCGCTTATAACTTGGGCAAATCCTGCCCAGAAACATGACTATACAATCAGATCTGTCTGGCAGGATTTTCAGTCTTGCCTGGCAAATCTAACTATACAGTCTGCTGAAATTGACCAGTGGGTGCGTATTCTCAATAATCTCACCATATGTGGATATGTAAATATTAGGTTTTGTGGATGGCCTGATTTTTTTCAAATGGCCAAATACTTAGAAATTTACACATTTTTCTAAAATATATTAAAGTGTGTAGTCTACAGATGATTGGACATTGTGTACCTACTGTTGCTTAATTTAGTGCAGAGAACAAAATTTGTCTACTGCCACTTTCCTATATATCTTATATTGTGCATTTATTGTGTACTGAATGGTGTAAGACATCTTCATCCTAGAGTAGCATCTATCCCACCTGCCACTGATGGTTCTAATTGGGATACCTGGTATTATATAACACTGTTTTATATCTATGTAATATTTTCACACATTTTCTCCCATAACACTTTCAATATATACAGTTGCTTCTCTCACTTCCATAACACTTCTTAACACACCCATGTTATCCTTTGCTAGTGTGGAGACTTGTGGTGGTCTGTTTGGGCTTGTTTTCCACGTCCTGGATTTAAACCTCTCTAATGCTGTATATGAGGTTACTGACCATGTTACACATGCCCCATCTGCAGTGCAGCATGGTTTTGTACATCTACAAACTATCAGGTCTGAATTAGGCCCATGGTCAGTAACCTGGTAGTTTTGCCCAAGATTATGCAAAATAAAACCTATTTTTAATGGAAAAATGAAATCCAAAGCAAATAGTGCAGCTGCAGTCTTTCTCTTTGTAGCTGGCTCTACAAGTCTTACAAAACAACAAGATTATTTATCACAACTAGACAGAATCAAACATAGTTGAGAACAATCCAAAACTGGACGATTTGCTTGAAAGAAATAGAGAATACTTGAGCAAAAAAGAAAACAACAGTCTTATATGCTGAAAGCAGACAGAGACAACCTGTGAAGATTTACAGACATTAGAGATACAGCAAGAAAGAGATTCTATGAAAAGATCAATATTTCAATCACAGCACACGTAGAAATGTTGACGGCTGCAGAGCATTTGAAAAAGACTGTACAGGAAAATACTTTTTTCAGATATCTGAAGAGAAAAGGCGTCAGTTATAATATGTGAAAACTGACACAGAAACTCTAAGACAAGTAAGTGATTACCTGCTGGGAACGATGGCACAAAAATGAAGTCTAGAACCATGGCCTTGAAGAAACTACTGTGAGTATCACAACAAATTATTTCCCAACAGAATGAACCTCGGGACATCTTTCTTCCAGTTTCTGTATTCTTGATTTATGACTTCACATATACAGAAATCCATATGCTGCCATAGGGCAAATGTACTCTGTCTCCATCCAAACCTATGTCATAACCTAAGTACATACCTAGAATAATGATTTTATCATTGTGATGTTTCTTCAGTGCATGGTGCTACAGAATGCCACCCAAGGTCTTTTGATAAATCAAATGTGGTACGACTTAAGATTCATAGAGATGTCTGTCCTAAAAACTGATTAAAATGGGGGTACCCACATTTTTTTTCAAGACAGTCATAGCCCTTTGTTACTTGTATATATATAGGATATGTTTGGAACTGTCAGTGGCATCGAGAGGTGGCCATGGTCTGCTGGAGGAGGCCAAATCCCACAGCCCACTCAGAGAGCTGGGCATTGGGGAGAGAGGACAGGCTGCTGCCACAGCAGAGCATCTCTCCCAAGCTCAGCACATGCTGCTCAGTGCCGTGTGCTGAGCTGGCGAGAGAGAGAGCTGCAGCGGCACTCTGTACTCTCTCTCTCACTCTTGTTTAATTTATTTCACAGGGACATGTTCACTCCGCCTGGAAGCAGCCATGAGAACTGTATGAATACAGTATGAAAAATAAATACTAATCTATCGGACTTCCGGGGGGTGGCGCATCTAAGATGGCCGCGTTTTAGCCTAGCTCCGCTGCCCCAGAGACAATCCATTATCATCTCAGTCTTTGGGTACCTATTTTGCTGAAAAAACCCAGACTACTGCCCTCCTCTTATGTAGAGGAACACGCTGGTGTCTGTATTGGAAGTAGGCAAGGAGCACTTACATTTAATCCCCCGGAGTCAGGCTCTATAGCTGGAGCCGCGTGGTGAGGAGAGGGATAACCCTGGTGCCTTACTCCCTGAGCCGTCGATCACCTCCCTGCTGCCCCGGAGATTAGGCTGTAGTGGGGGGTTGACATCCAGCGGGAGCTTCAGCCGCGGGGTCGCAGACCCGCCGAGGTGGACGGAGGAAGGGGAGATCCGCTCCCGCCTGAGTGTCTCTCTGCACTGACGCAAGTAACGGAGGCGCCACAGCCCAGCCAAACCCGCTGATCGGGACCCGGTGCATGGGCGGGAGGCAGAGGGTGCTGCGTCCTGTTGCTCCCCTTACATAAAGGAGGAAAGGCTACCAGGCGGCTTGGATACTCGTTGGAGCCGCGCTGCCTGAGACCCGCTGAGCGGAGGGGAGAGAAGTGTTCCCCGGCGCTGTAATCGATCGCCGCAGAGGTGCGCCGACTGAGCCTGTAGACACCCCACTGGAACCCCTGTTCATCAGCAGGTAACCCGTTGATAACCAGACGGGGGAAACACTGACTGTTTGTGCGGGACCCTCGCTAGCGGTGGTGGGGAGCGTGGGTGGGGATTCTGGCGCTGAACACTGCCTGATTGTGCCGGTGACCTCGAGGAGTGCGACCTCCTGCTGTGCTCACAGTGGAGCTGCCTCCGGAGTACAAACACGCAGACCACAACTACAACCCAGCGGGGAATCCAGTGAGTGAACTCCGCTGATTGTGCACTGTTTCTAACTGCAAGGGGATTGGTGTTCTCCCTCTATGCCCACTTGATCTGCCGTCTAAAGTCAGGAGGACCTGCCATTCACGTTGAAAGTTGAGGTGGTCGTGAGTATATCTCTCTCAACGTTGCTGGCCATCTGTAGCTCTACCCCAACCCCTTTCTATACAAGTACACTGTCTGCTGTTACCCCCCACCCCCCCTGAGTATTCATAGTGGAGACTCTTTAACAAACATGTTTGAATGAACACTCCCCACACATCTAACACCTACTGCTGTGGGTAACCCTGCCATCTGTCTGAACCCCCCTTCCGACCAGACCACTCTGTGTCTCTTAATTGGGAGTATTGGAGACAACCCCTGCTGCTCAGGTGCTCTCAGGGCTAACAGGAAGTACACAGCTAAAGTCATAGTTGCCTGTTAAAGTGGGAGCCACCTCGCTTCACACTGTTTAAACCCCCAATGGTCTCAACCTCATAATTTCTCTTGAAAAACCTTATTACAGGGTACAGTCATCTCGTGGACATCTTGGTGAACTTTTGTGGCTCCAGCAGCACGAGGCTCAACCCTAGTCCTAGTGACCCAGCGTCACCCTCTGGCCTCATACTGTCACCATTGATTATACTATATTACCTTTGCATTTATACTATTATACTTAAAATACCTATCCTGTTGTATTGCAAAATCACTTGCTAAATGCTCAACTCACTGTTAAGTATACTGAAATTGCAATAATTAAGGGTCTCCTCTGTTGGAGTTTGTTGTGAAAATCATTATTCTTGCACCTATAATATTACTACACCAAGAGGACGTAAGGGATTATCTGTATGTGCTGTTCGAATCACATGGTCAATAGTAACCTGTTTAATTACCCACAATTACAGGCTTGGTTTGATATCCTTTCACTGATATTCTGCTCACACTGCACTACAAGCAGTTAGTTTGCCACTATTCTATTGCCACATATCTGCTCTATTTGAACTGCCCATTATTGCACCTTTAGATATTCTCCACATATTAGAGATGTAACCTCTCTTCCTCTGGAACCCCGGGGGAATTCAGTATCTTGCAATTTAGACTTGTTTATTTAAATATTGTAAAATTTCAGGAGACTCACTGTGTATGGAAAGATTCCTCAACAAAGTCCAAACCCCACCACCTCCCAGGTCCTCAACCCGCAACATGGTTAAACCATCCAAAACACCTGCTAAGGGGGGCCCCTCCCCGTCCTCTTCGCAGGGCTCACCGCCTCGAGAGAACCCAGAAAGGAGTGGGGGTGACCCCCATTCAGACCGCCATGACATGGCAGCAGCACTAATACAAGCCATAATGCCAAAAATTGAGGAAAAATTTGGATCCATTATGCCCCTGATTGATGAAAAACTTCAATCATTTTTGCCTAGAATTGAGGAGAAATTTGATCAATTAGTACCCAAAATTGATAAGAGATTGGACAAGTTGCAGAGCTCACTAGACTCAGCATTGAACCGGCTGACTGATCACACCAAAAGACTAGATGAGGTAGAACAAAGAGTTAGTGACGCTGAGGATAACGTGATCGCAATACAGGCGGCCTGCACATCCAACTCTGCTGCTTGTCAATCCTTGATTGACAAGGTAGATGATTTGGAGAACCGTCATAGACGGAACAACCTCCGTTTTGTCGGTATTCCCGAACAAATCAGAGGACCAGCCCTGATAGACTATTTAAGTAAACAGCTGGTTGACTCCCTCCATCTCACAGAAGACCTAGGTATACCAAATATTGAAAGGGCCCATAGATTGGGTCCGGAGCGTGATAGGCCCAATAGTAGCCCCCGCCCTGTGATCGCAAAGTTTTTGGACTACCGCGACAAAGAGGCAGCATTTAAGAGGCAGAGAGAACTCCTTATCGATGAGCGCCGCATCCTCATCTTTCAGGATTACTCTGCCGCGGTGGCCCAAAAGAGAAAAGAATTCTCACCGCTTTGTAAATACCTGGTTGACAACAATAAAAGGTTTGCACTCCTTTATCCTGCTAGGTTAAAGTTAACTGATAACGGGCAGACATTTCTTTTTGATAACCCAGAAACTGCAAGGGCACATGTCATGTCAAGAGATTCATCCAGGGGTTCTCCCGCTCGTACTCCACCAAGTTCCTCTCCCACAACATGAGTCATCCTGACCCCTCAGTTTGATACTACTTTTTGACTAACCTTCCCCCCGGGGTTATTTATGTTTGGTTTCTGTACAGCTATTTATGTACGGAATGTTTATTCACTGTTACACACCTTATTTACCTGTTCTATGTTTTGTAATTGTTTTGAAAAACCTGCCACTCCCTGAGACACACACCAGGGACTGGCACAAAATCTTTTTGGTAAGGAAAATTTTTGAAAATGTATTGAAGCATGCGATTTTTCTGTTGTCTAGTTTAAATACTGTGTTCTTTATTGTTGTGGATCTGGACCCATGCCTACTAGAAAAAATTATCGGGTTTGCCCCTGCTAGCTGGGACGGGGGTGTACCCACTTCCACTGCACATACCCTTGTAAAGAAGCTCCCGTTGGCAGGTATAGGATGACACCACTGACTCGTACGCCCTGTAGTCCTGACTCACAACCAATACCCACTATAAAAATAGTCACTTGGAACACGGGAGGCCTGAACACACCAATTAAACGCAAGAGAATCACTTCATCCCTCAAAAAACTTAAGCCTGACATAGTCTACTTACAGGAAACACACTGGAAACATGAGGATAATTCCACATTACGTGAGAGATGGATTGGTAACTGTGTATCAGCCTCATACCACTCTAAATCCCGTGGCGTGGCAGTGCTTTTCGCGCGCCACCTCCCATACACTATTCTGGACACTGTCCTTGACCCAGGGGGTCGATACATATTGATCGATGTTCAAATTCATGATGCTAAATTCACCCTCCTAAATATATACGCACCAAATAATGAACAACAGGCCTTTTACCAATCCATTTCTCAACTTCTGCTCAGTAGACACAACTATAATCTAATACTCGGAGGTGATTTCAATACGGTCCTGGACCCTTCTAAAGATAAATCCCCTGCACCTACGAATACACATAGTCCCCATTGGCAATATATTTCTAACCTATTGGATGACCACTCTCTTGTAGATCCATGGCGACTCTTCAATCCCACTGATCGTTCCTACACATTCCATTCGGCGGTCCATGGGTCCTTCTCGCGCATTGATTATTTATTACTCTCATCATCACTTCTCTCGAATACTACGACGACTTCCCTTGGAGATATAATTGTCTCTGACCATGCCCCTGTATCTGTCACTCTAAACATAGGTCCAGCCGGTCTGCGCCCCGCTTCTTGGCGCTTTCCAGCATATCTTTATCGTTCCGAGCAATTTAAAACATTTCTCAAACAAAAATGGGCAGAATTCTCTGACGATAACCTGGAGCATTGGGACAACCCTGTCTTGTTTTGGGAAACTTCAAAAGTAGTCATGAGGGGCCATGTTATGTCCTACGTAGCGAAGCGAAATAGGGACATTAATTCTCAACACAAAAAATTACAAGATGCTATGCACGTTCACTTAACTAATTATATTAATGACCCCACCGATGATACACATAACAAGTATATTGACTCCAGGCATCTACTAGATAGTTTCCTGGTAGCCCAAGCTCAGACTAAACTCGATTATACAAAACAAAAATATTTCAGATGGGGAAACAAAACTGGGACACTATTGGCCAATATGACTAAAAGCTTTAAAAGACGCCATCATATAGCCGCCATCACAGATGCCCGCTCTGGTATTTTACACACTAGGACGGCAGATATCGCTAAAACTTTCCAGGAATACTTTTGCCAACTGTATACGGCTACCCCTGATGACCCTGCCTTGATGACAAAATTATTAGATGAAGCTAACCTCCCATGCATCACACCCTCACAGAGAGAAATGCTAGAATCTGACATATCTGAGGACGAAATCGCTAGAGCAATTACCTCTATGCACCTAAACAAAGCGCCAGGCCCAGATGGTTATTCCATAGAATATTATAAAATCCTGCACCATGATATAGTTCCTGCACTTCATAATCTTTATTCTACTATCACAACGAACACACCTGTAATTCCCGATTTTAATCGAGCATTCACTACTCTCATCCCAAAGCCTGATAGGGACCCGACGCAAACATCATCGTATCGTCCTATCACACTACTGAATGTAGATTTCAAGTTGCTCGCTAAAATATTGGCAGATAGGCTCCAAACTTTCTTAGCCACAATGTTAACAAACCACCAATTAGGTTTTACCAAAGGCAGACATTCGGTAAAGGGAATACGCACAGCAATAGCAGCTGTTATGGCAGCTAGCCTCCAGCCCACTACTCAAAACATGCTCCTAAGTCTGGATGCTACCAAGGCATTTGACATGGTGTCTTGGCCATACCTTTACGAAATATTGGAGAGGAGAGGTTTTGGCTCGAAATTTCAAAGCACTATCAAATTTTTTTACAGTCGGCCAACTACAACTTTACTGGTGAATGGCACTGTGGGGGAAAGGATTGAAATGACTAGGGGAACGAGACAGGGTTGCCCCCTTTCTCCACTGCTCTTTAACCTGGCGCTGGACCCCATGCTCCGGGTGTTGCAGAACTGGACTCAATTTCAGGGTATAGGCCTAGGAAATGCGGAGATTAAGATATCTGCTTTTGCTGATGATGTTCTTCTATTCATCTCTAAGCCTAGGAGGACGCTTGGACCATTGATGGAGCGCATCAGGGAATTCGGTTCAATATCTGGGTTTGAGGTTAATTTTGACAAATCCACCGCACTCTACTTAAAACCAGGTTACAGACTCCCCACATGGCACAGAGATGCCCCCATTAAATGGGCGACTAAAGCCATTACCTACCTAGGAATACAGCTCCCAAAAAACTTATCCTCCTTATACACTCTTAATTTAAAAAACATAATACGCACTATGCGGGATGACACGGAACGCTGGCGTCACTTAACCCTGTCGTACCTAGGAAGAGCAAACTTGGTCAAAATTATTTTGTTCCCTAGAATCCTATACCCACTACAATCTCTCCCAATTCTGCTAACCAAAAAAGATGCTTTGGAGATTGATAAAATCATCCGCAAATTTATTTGGAATGGTAAGAGGGCCAGAATCAGTATGATAAAATTGCAACAGCAAAGATCTAATGGCGGTGTTAACCTGCCCAATATAACCGAATATAGCTATGCTTCCCATCTGCGCTACCTCCGTGATTGGATACATGGGGACAGCATTTACTCTAACACTACTCTAGAGGGTGCCTTCCTGACTAGGCTTAATATAGTCTCTTTTCTACACCTACTAGATGAGGAGATTCCGGCAACAATTCGGGACAATCCACTCTTAATGTCCACACGAAAAGTGTGGCACATACTACGCCACAAACAAACAATAAACTCACATACATCTTTATTTCTCCCCTTCGTGAATAACCCTTCATTTCAAAATGGGCTTGCAGGCCACCCCTTTCCACTATGGAATAGACAAGGACTGAAAACTGTTAGGCAACTAATGGACTGCGAGACCAAAAAACCATTACAGTTCGCACAGGCCGTGGAGAAGTTCCCAATGCTAGAACCGTTCCCCATGGCTTACCTACAAGCCCAACACTATGTAGCTAGTCTCTCCAGGATACTTTCTCCGAGAGATTATAGTAACCCACTTGATAACTTATTAGCAACCCCAAATCCCTCTTTCAAGGCCATTTCAGTGCATTACCTCTTCCTACATGTCCCCATAAATTACGAGACCCAACAAACAGGATTAGCACAATGGAGAGAACAATTCCCATCCCTTACCCTCAAAAAAATATTAAGAACATTTGACATGTCGGTTAAGCTAGTATCAGCCGCATCCTATATAGAACTATTTTTAAATGTACTTCATAAAACATACTTATCACCACATCGTCGATACCTTATGGGAATGCTAGCGAGCCCCTCCTGCCCTAGATGTGGCTCCCAAAGGGCGGACATATTTCATTGCTTGTGGGACTGCCCAATAATAAGACGGTTTTGGATCCAGGTTTGGAGATTTGTCAACCAACATCTAGTAAATTGCCTACCCCTGACATCTGAGTGGGCAATATTTGGTATAACGCCGGAACAGACTCGCATAGCACTAGGGGTCAGAAAGTTACTAATAATTGTATCCGCGGCTGCAAAAAAATGCATCCTTCAACTATGGATACAGCCAACAGCACCTCCATTCTCACTGTTTATGGATAAATTGTTTTATATTTTTAGAATGGAGTGGCTCGAGGCTTCGTTACAAAAAGAAAAATTTACAGAGAAATTTTTTGATACGTGGGAAAGCTACATAGAAACCCTGTCAGAGTCCCTGAAGGAGCAGATTTGGAAGTGTTTCAGGAATACTTTGTGGTATGAAACACGAGTGTGTATTCGGGATCCCCCAATATCACTTGCTGCGCATGATACGCACCACTAGTTGGGACCGGGCTGGGTATAGGCGCGGGTCCAGATGAATCTTCTACTGTCCCTTTTATACTGTATGTAGTATTGATTGTTTATAATGAAAGACACTGCTGCAAAGTGTATGCTGCACAATTGTTTATTTCTCTTTGTGCATAAATCTACTATGCTACATTTTGTGATTCACACAATGGGAATGCAATTATATTCCGGATGTACTTTATTTCATGCTTCAATAAAGAAAAATGTTTGTTAAAAAAAAAAAATACTAATCTATCCTTATGTTTCCAATATTACAGTAAACTGATGACGGAGCTTTATAGTTATAAATAAACTTTGTTCAACAAAACAGAAAGTGATATTGATCAATATTGGTATACTATTGGTGATTATATAAGCAGAGTAATAATATGCACCAGTGGATCCAAAGCCACCAAACAGTGTAGGGATTTAAGTAGTGCTGTTGTTTATTAAGTAGGGATAGATGTGTACTGCCATCACTGTTATCCAGCATACAGATGTAGCAGACCTTGATTGGAACCATACAGAGCACAGGTCAGTGATAAATGTCATTATCGGTGCATTTACAAGCATTTATAGCAGGTATTGTCTATTATATTGCTGGGCTCAGTGGAGTTAAGCGGAACATGTCCGTTTTCCACAATGGCGCTCTAACACAGTAACAAGATGGTGCCATGCTTGTGCCGGAAACCAAATGTGGCCATCTTGGTTAGTTATTGAAGCCTCCCAAAAAGATCAAACTAGAAACTGCAGTAGCGCACTCCACATCTAAGCAGATATGTTATGCAGAAACTTCTAACTTCTAGTACAGTATTTACAGGCGGCAATGGCAGTATTTTCCTCACATTACTGGGGACAATGTTCCCCTATTGTGCGAAACAGTTACTTTAACTACATAACTTGACCTTCAATTTTAGTTTATAAGAAACTAAATAGTTTCTATGAATATTTAATTGTATATTTTATAAAACGTTCAATTATATATAAAATTTTAAGTTTACAGTCAATAACATATGTTAACAATTATTAAACAAGTATTATAAATACCAATGCAAGCTTATTGTTTAAATGTAGTAAGGAAAACATTACTTGAGTAGAAACATGAGTTTAAGTTTCTGCACAAAGGATAGGAGTCATCTTTGTAGCAAATGATTTTACAGTTGATAAAAACATTGAAATTACATATAACCTTTATGGTGTTCTGCTGAAATCCTCTGTAAACCTGATGCACTAGTGCAGGCATGTCCAACGTTGGCCCTCCAGATGTTGTGAAACTACACATCCCAGCATGCTTTGCCACAGTTTTGCTATTAGAGACTGCTAAAACTGTGGCAAAGCATGCTGGGATGTGTAGTTTTACAACATCTGGAGGGCCAACATTGGACATGCCTGCATTAGTGTATTTAAACCCACATCGCAAAGTCCATTCAGCTCTTACCATTGCAGTAGCAGAAGTACAGATGAACACTCCTTCATTCCCATTGCCAATATGCCAATAGCAAAGGGGGGGGGGGGGGGGGGGAGGGGGCAAAATCCATTTCTGAATATGAACATAGCATTGCAAATTTTGTTATTTGGGGACATGCATAAATGTTCAGATTTGATTTTCTCATATTGTTTTGAGCACTCATGACTGCATAAAGGAAACAAATCTACTGAAGCTTTTTTTATCTTTCTAGTCTTAAACATACAGTATAAAAACATTTTTTTGTTTTCCTATAAAATGCTTAGTTGAAGTTGCGAAGGCAAAAGCCATAAATGAACATATTAATAATTCAAAGTTAATTATTGCATCAGCATACAGAAATATATTAAACACAGGAAATCTGTTGAATGAAGGCCATTTTACTCATTATATATATATATATATATATATATATATACTGTATATATATATATATATATATATATATATATATATATATATATATATATATATATATATATATATATATATATATATGAGAAATCTGGCAGAAAACAGGAAGTACCAGGCATGAACAATCACTGTGTGTGCTATGAATACAACTAGACATTCAAGCTTTTGTCATCCTCCTGGTGAAGTGCAGCCAGTCACCCAAGGCGCAAGGGACGAAACGCGTAGAGGCATTACACTTGAGAACTGTCACTTATCTATGCACTACTAATGTAAAAACACAGACACAGAAAGAAAGCGTTCGGGTTTTAGGACAGAAGAAATAGCCAGTTCAAAGTTTTTTTTTTTTTTTTAAAAGAACATATATTGTTTTATAAACATACAAAAAAACTCTCTCTCTCTTTCTTTCTCTCTCTCTCTCTATCTCTCTCTCTCTATATATATATATATATATATATATATATATATATATATAGCAAGGGGTTCTCAAAACGGCACTCTGTAGCATATGGTAACGTTTTTTGGTGCAGGGTCCAATTTAGTAGATAAAGGAAGCACTTACCCAACCTTGCAGTAAGATAAGAGACAGACCAGCACTCAGTAAATAGATGAAAAAAATCCGTGTATTCAAGTTGTATCACAGCATAGTACAATAGGTTAATACAACATCACAGCTGACCCGACAGCTGTTTCAAACTGGACCATTCGTCCAGCTCTCATCAGGGGTACTGACAGTTACAAAGGCAGCTACATTTATAATACAAATAAAGGCGCCAAGTACGCCCAAACTCCAGTACTAGCGCTGTCACTCAGCACCACGGGGTGTGCTGTAGCGTCTAGTTGCTAAGGAACTACAAGGGGGCGTCTAGCTGCTCAGCGCGTCATAGGGAAATCCCAGTCACGGCTGTGCTGAACTGTCAGTGCGGCTAGATGTATAGTTAACGGCAGACAGTAGCGCTAGCGCTATTGCCGTGCCTCTAGTGAAGGGGGGTGAGAGTGGAGTGACCATGTCTCTTAAAAAACGGGGGTGGGAACAAGTTCACAATACATAACTAAAAAGGGAGCTGAGTCCGTGCAATGGCTGAGACAGGCTGATGGAGCCGTCACTTTATGCTTATGTGTAACGGTGTCAGCGTGTGAGCTGAATGCTGGCACTGTTGAATCCATGTATGAGCGCTGTTTAGAGTTATTGGCCACGTAGCTGCTAAGTCCTTGAAAAAATGTATCCTGTGTGTCGCTGTATGTGTGCACAATTAAAGCGCAATCTGAGGAACAAACACCCAGACACACGTAGGTGTCAACTTTTTAGGTGTGTAGATAATGTGCAGCAAGGACATTGGGATGGCTTAAATAGAACAGGTTAATAACCATCCTGACACCCGGCGGTGTCAGCATAAGCAGGTGTCGACCAATTGAAGCACAATGTAGATATGGTTATTAAATCAGCCCAATTAGCATAGAGCAGTGTTAATACATACAATCAACAATGAGGCTATGAAGAGATCTGACACACGGCGGTGTCGGCACAAGATTAAGTCAACTGATGATAGTATGACTTGGTTGCATGTATATAATCATTGATTAAACCCAAACTGCATATGACAGCGTTAATCCACAAAAGCTAAAGACAACGTCCAGCTCTCTTGCCCACGGAGGGGTTAGTATGTAACATAAAGTCCAGTTCACCTGCCCACGGCGGGGTTAGTCTATAACATAGAGTCCAGCTCACAAACCCACGGCGGGGTTAATGTTATGTGTCTGTTGTGCTTTTAAAAGAAAAGAATCACAAGCCATGGCATCAGAGAAGCCTGCCCGACCTGTTCCCAATTCAGTTTGTGTACATTATTTTATTGGTATGTGTTTCAGCGCTAGTCAAAAAAAGGGGTTGGGCATGTATCTTTAGAATGTCCAAAGATGAGTACACTCAGGCACTGTCCGTGAGATGTCTGCTAGATAAAGCAGCCCATTTTAAAGTCCTCGTTTAGGCCGTGAGGGGTGAGGGTATTCAAACGATAAATCCATTTGAGTTCACGCTGTAATAAGAGTTTGTCTCTGTCTCCACCTCGCCTAAGTGGCGGTATGTGGTCAATGAGATGACATTTGAGGTGTCCGATATTGTGTCCTTTTTCAAGGTAATGTCTTGCCACAGGGAGTTGTTTGAGGTCCATGGTCGCATTAGTAGTAGATGAGCTTTTCTTAATGGATGACCTATGTTGTCCAAGTCTCTCCTTAATCATTCTGGTCGTCTTGCCGATATAGATCAGCTTACAAGGACATATTAACGCATAGACTACGTATCTGCTATTGCAGTCTAGTCTGTGATGTAATTTGTATTTCTGTCCAGTTGCTGGGTTTGTAAATTCATTCCCGGTGACCAGAAAGTTGCAATTGGTGCAACCTGAGCATTTGTATACTCCATGTTTGCGAGATAGCCAGGTCGTGGCGTTCTGGGTATTAGGAGATACATCTGTAACCACCAGGAGGTCCTTAAGGTTCTGTCCCCTCCGGTATGCAAACCTGGGGGGCGTCTTCAGTACAGGTTCTAAAACTGGATCACTCGCAATCAGGTGCCAGTGTTCTAGAATTTTTTTCTTTATGTGGCTGGACACTACCGTATAAGTGCTGCAGAAATTTAACCTGTTGTCCGCTTCAGTCAGAGTCTTGGTTTTGTGTAGGAGCAGATCTTCCCTTCTATGCTCAAGAGCTCTGTGTAGTGCTGTGTCAATGTCCTGTTTGTTGTATCCTCTCTCCAAGAAACGTTTTCCCATCTCTGATAGAGCTAATGGTAGTTCTTCTGGATTGGAGATGATGCGGCAGACTCTCAGCATCTGGGAGTAGGGTAAGCCCCTTTTGAGGGGTTCTGGATGGTAGCTGTTGGCATGAAGCAGGGTGTTCTTGTCCGTTGTTTTGCTGAACACTCTGGTCTGTAAGCGGTTGTCTTTTAGTGTTATGTTGACGTCAAGGAAACTGATGGTACTGCAGCTAAAACTGATGGTAAATTTAATTGTCCCAGGGATGTTGTTGAGGTGATTTAGAAAGAGGAGTAGATTCTCCTCACCCCCAGTCCACAGTAAAAACAAGTCATCAATGTATCTTACATACAGCTTGATGTATTTGTTGTAGGTTGGGTTCCCACTGATGTGTAGTCTTTCATAAGCCGTCATGAAAAGGTTGGCGTAGGCAGGGGCCATATTGGACCCCATGGCCGTGCCCTGGCGCTGGAGATAGAACCTGTTAAGGAAGAGGAAATAATTCTTATTCAAGATAATTTCCATCAGAAGGGTAAGGTAATCAATGGGTGGTCCAGTGTAGGTGTCACTGTTAGTAATGATTTCACGGCAAGCTGCAATCCCCAAGTTATGGGGGATGTTAGTATACAGGCTTGAGACGTCCAGGGTCACCAGTATTGAGCCAGGTGAGATATCAGTAATTCGGTTCAATTTGCGCAAAAAGTCAGAGGTGTCTTCTATAAAGCTTTCAGTGCTCTTGACCACTGGTTGCAGATAAAAATCCACCAGTTGAGAGATGGGCTGACATAAAGACCCTCTTGCCGAGATTATAGGTCGTCCGGGGGGAGACACAAGGGATTTATGGACTTTTGGCAGGGTATACAGAATAGGAATGATGGGGTTAGTCTGGGTCAGAAAGTTAGCAGTCTCGCTGTTGATGTAATTGTTTGCGACTCCAAGATTGATGATGTTGTCAATCTCTCTTTTGTATTGCCACGTGGGGTCCCGGTCAAGTGGAAGGTAACAGGTTTGGTCGGCTAGTTGGTTGAGTGCTTCTTTTACATAGTAAGAATAGTCCAGTAATACGATGCCCCCTCCCTTATCCGCCGCCCTGATGATGAGATCCTTATCATCCTTCAGTGTTTTGATTGAGTTCCTTTCCTTCAGGCTAATGTTATGATATGACACTTTATGTCTTTCCACAATAGGGCAAGTATCCCTTTTTAATACCCTGAGGAAGGTGTTGACTGAGGCGTTGAGTGAAGGGGGGTCGAATTTGCTAGGTTTCTTCAGAGTGCTGGTCCTAGTCTCAGTTGTAGTTTGAGATTGGGGTATAGGGTTTTTCTGGAAAAAGTCCTTCAACCTTAATTGCCTGCCGAACTTATACATATCGACTTGCCAGTCAAATTTGTCCTGGGACACCGTCGGTACAAATGATAGTCCTTTGTTAAGCAGTGTAATCTCAGTTTCAGTTAGTTGATGTTTAGATAAGTTATATATCACTGAGCCTGTTGGTGTCTGCTGCCCTTTCTTTTGTCTTTTTCGCCCACCCCTACGGGTGGGTAGAGGGGGTTTTTTGGGGGCCTTCTCTGTCTGTCCGATCGGGCCAGGTATTGCGTTTCTTGGGTGGTTGAAGATTGGGCGTCAGAGTCGCTTGCCGATGTGTGGCTTTCAATATCTTATACTATACATCTAGCCGCACTGACAGTTCAGCACAGCCGTGACTGGGATTTCCCTATGACGCGCTGAGCAGCTAGACTCCCCCTTGTAGTTCCTTAGCAACTAGACGCTACAGCACACCCCGTGGTGCTGAGTGACAGCGCTAGTACTGGAGTTTGGGCGTACTTGGCGCCTTTATTTGTATTATAAATGTAGCTGCCTTTGTAACTGTCAGTACCCCTGATGAGAGCTGGACGAATGGTCCAGTTTGAAACAGCTGTCGGGTCAGCTGTGATGTTGTATTAACCTATTGTACTATGCTGTGATACAACTTGAATACACAGATTTTTTTCATCTATTTACTGAGTGCTGGTCTGTCTCTTATCTTACTGCAAGGTTGGGTAAGTGCTTCCTTTATATATATATATATAAATAGACACACAAAGAGAAAAATTGATCAACAATAAAATGTCAAAAAATGGATTTCATAAGGTACCGGCCGATACCATACATTAAAAAAGGTATATAGGTATATATCCCACCGAGGTGATGGGGATAAGCTCTAAAAATAAAGCATGAACAGCACCCTAGGTATTAGTGGGTTAGGGTTAATCCTGCCATGGGTTAATTCCAAATTGATTTAGTCAATTCTCCAGAAAAAAAATCAAAAACAAAATTTTTGCATGCAGCCAGTCTGTTAGTAATAGATTATTAGGCAATGAACTTCAGCAAACAATGTAATATTTACAGGTTCCCAAATAACCGATTCCAATGGCATATAGGGATATACAGAAATGCTCCCAAAGTTAGTTTTCTCAAACCTGTGTACCGAATGGTGGGGGATAAAGCAGGCTCCGTTTTTTGAAAAGTGCAGATAGGATTCAGCTGGAGAAGGAGGCCGGCCGGCTAGTCCTTAAGAGCAGAGGTCTGTTATGGATCGACGCGTTTCCCCGCCAACTTATCACGGCGGCTTCATCAAGGATCAAGTGTACTAACGTAAGCCACTTTTATTATTTTTTATTTATTTGTGATCATTAAAAAACTCATTTTTATACTACGGAGTTAACACGCACCTTCTTTCATACCTGCACCTACTACACACCATGGGGAGTTGGGTCATAAAGGAAATCATCTTATGGGAAGGGACACCCCAGCAGCATCCAGAAGACTTCTGATAACCCACCATTGTGAAAGGAAGAATCCTTCAAAAGACCATATTCATATGAGCACAACAGCACAACCTAGGGGTACCCATATTACTTATTATTCACTTGGATCTTTGAGAATACTTTGAGAAGGTTGACCCCAATGCAGTACAGCCCACCAGGTGTTCCACTTTACCCCTGTAGGCCAGTCCGCTGGCTGTAACATTGTTTTTATTAAAGCGGAAAAAGGCGGCAAAATCAATGATGTCTCTACACTTTAATCAAATTAGTGAGAAATTAAATGAAAGCCTTAATTTCATCATTTTACTTTGCTTCTTTACAATTATGTATATGCTGTTTGTTACCACTGTTCTATGTGGTTAGGGATACATATAAAGGGTATGAGTCATTGGGTCAACCCACCAATGGTCGAGATGCATTAGGTTGGCCACAGAAGGTCCACATGGCTTAGGTCAACACCACAATTAGCTCAACATGCTTAAGGTCGATGGAAGGTCAACACAAGAATTAGGTCAACAGTGTCAATGTTGACAGTCAAAAGGTCGACATGGGGTTTTCACTTTTTTGTGTGAATGTCGACATGGTCAACATGGTGCACTTGCCATGCTTTCGGCACACTATATTTTCTCCCTCCATGCCCTAGTGGAAGGTAGGGTATGAAATACCACCTGTCGGCACATAAAAAGTGAAAAACCCATGCCAACCTTTTGACTATTGACCTTAAGCATGTCTATCTATTCCATGTGTGGACCTAAGCCATTTATAAGACCGTATACCTATATACAAAAAAGTAAGCAGAAAAAAATGGCCTCTTCTCACTTTATGTTTATCTTCCTATGTATTATTTCTCTGTTTTTCCATCAGTTTGAGTTTCAGCAAGTCAGTGGAATGCAGAAGCCGAGAAGAGTAACCCTTTAAGTGCCAAGTGAATTTGTCAAAATAGGTGTGAAAATTGGCAAGCAAACATTTAGTCATCATTATGACCTGTAATGTTTACCTTATATAGGAAGAATCATTTTTTTTTACGCAACATTTTTTATTTGAATTTATATAACAAATGTGAGCGACGGCAGCATCTTAGAGATGTTGGCACTCAAAGGGTTAACCAATTTACACTATATATTCCTGTTAGGAGGTGCACAGTAGATCTTATAGGTTCTGCCAGTTGCTGCAATGATACGTAGTGATAATGATGACTGCCAGAAGTACTATATCATCTTTTCATTGTCTGGTTCTATATTGACCCTTCTAGCTCATAGATTTTAATTATCAGCAATGCATATATACTGTATATGTCAGATCATGGCCATCTACATTAACATCACTTGTTTGACTTTTCCATTAAGACTATAGCAGGAAAGAATATCCTTTGAGATTTATAGAGGTAAGCAATTGATATTGAGGTGTTTGGGTTTATTTATTTATTTTTTACATGGAAAATGGGACTCACATTTATTAAAATCTCTTTCACCACTCTCTTTAATTAGCCCTTTATTACTTTATTGTGTATACATAAGGAAATTTTACATTACTGTTACTTCCCCTGAACAAACAGTCATTCAAAAGGGCAAAACTGGATGATACAGTTAAGTCATTTATTTGAAGGACTTTTAATTGAATGTATCCAGTGTAACTACAACAGTATGTGTTTGCATGAATACTATACTGTTTGTCTATGCTATTCTCAATCTTTATTTCAAATTTCATAAATATTTTTTTCTAATTTATTGGAAAGGGTGGATGTAGGTTAACACCTACATGGATATGAATACATATGTGATTTTAATTAGATTTACACTGAAAATGTCCTATTTTATTATATTTGTGTTTTGTACTGATACTCTTGTATTGTGGTGCATCATTCTATTATTAACCCACAGTTGAATACAATAGGTTATAATTGTAAGTGGGTCTCTTGAGAGTATTTTGAATTGATGAGAATATTTCAGGGTATTTTGGTTTAGATCTATTACATACTGTAGATCTATTATATTCATATTGTGGCCATCAACCAAATTTCAACATAAGGTTATAAATGCATAAGAAATGTCAGGTTTGTTCTTAATGGGTTGGTTATGAAATCACAACAGTCAGAAGTCTGACAGCGGATTCTTGATGGATCCCAATACGTGTTTAAAACCCAACCCCTAACCATAACAAACCCCTGCCATAGGCTCAACTTAACCTATCTCTCCTGCAACCTAACCCTAACTGTCCCCTCCTGCAGCCTAACCTAACCACCCCTTCCCTCCCACAGCCTAACCCTAGTTCCTATCCCTAACCCCAGTACTTACTTCCACATTCTGTTGGATTTCTGTCTTCTGATTGTCAGGATCCCCATTGTCAGCATCTCTCCTTTATAACTACATTATATTTGCAGTTATAGATTATACCAACATATTTATATGATGTCAAATCCAACAACTACTACTATTATGTAAAGGTCTGAGCAGTGCAAAGTACCATGTGCTGTGTCTGCACTTGTGTTTGAATCCTTTATTGAAAGACCTGTTCTGTCTCTCTTTGCTCGGGTGTGGTATAGGGTTTGGACAGTCGGGATCCTGACAGTTATTAGCCCGACGTCAGGGTTCCCGACTGGCCAGACTCAGACAGCATGGCAAGCGCAACAAAGCCCCTTGCGGGCATGTTGGCTCACTATGCTCCCCATCTATTGTATTCTCCCTCTATGGGGGTCGTGGACCCGCATAGAGGGTGGCAGTCAGGAACCAGTCTGTCTGTGATTTAACAGTCGGGATCCCGACGTCAGGTAAATTACTGTTTGAATCCCGACTGTCGGGACCCCATCTGGCACCCCTTTGCTCCAGGTGCCGACTCACCGATATATGAAATACAGTAAATGTATATCCTGTATATAAACAATTCTGTCCTGGTAATATCTTAGATTAGATTATAACCTGGTGCTTTCAAATATTAAAACATTTTTAATTTGAGATGTACAATATACAAAGATACAGGGGTGGATTAAGGGCTGTGGGGGCCCTGGACAACAAAATTGTGGGGGCCCTCACAGCCACCCCCCCAGGGGAAGCTGGTACCTGGGCAGCACAGGCGGGCAGGGGGTCCCTGCAGCGGTCTGGGCAGTCAGCACCGGGGTCCCTGCAGCGTATGAGAAGTCAGCAGCGGGGTCTCTGCAGCAGATGGGATCTAGTAGCGGTATTGGCTACTAGTTCCCATCCGCTGCAGGGGCCCTGCCGCTGACTTCCCATCTGTGGCAGGGATCCTGGCACTGACTGCCCAGCCCTCTGCAGGGACTCCCTGCTTGCGCTTTGCCACCCGACCCTGCTGCCCGAGCACGGGGTGACAGGAGCTCCACATCAGCAGCAGTACCAGTGTGAGGGCCCCTTATGTGTTGGGGGCTCCAGGCGACCGCCCCTGTTTCCCCATGCTTAATCTGCCTCTGCAAAGATATGATTTACCACATATATGGTGAGCTTCAGAGATGGAGGCTATTGCTGTGTAATAATATGCTAATGCTACAGGGAAGTCAAGAACACACCCAAGGGCCACCTTTGGCCAGGAGAGGATAGAGAAAGAAAGACTTGTGAAGTGGGTGTGTTGTTAGCTAGAGGGTACCATTCTGGTATGGGTGTGTTAAGGGGTAGATGGTGGCAGGCTGAAAATGTGGGCATGTAAGGAGTCTAAGGTGGATATGTATTGAGAGCTGATACTCGGCTGATAATTTTCGTGACCCAAAAAACATTCTAAGGGTTCAAGTTAAGAGCATGAGGTTACCTAGGTAACTCAGGATGGCCAGTGTTTTTACACTGCTGGTACAAGTGAAGCTGCATCCAAAGACACAACCACCCGCTTAATCATGAACAGAAAATTCCAGATCATAATAGGCCGCATCATGGCAATCATGCTGCAGCTTGTCTGTCATCACCAAATTAGTTATGCATATGTGTAATGGTGGATTTCCTATTAGGCACATGAGGTAAGCTCTTAGGGGTGACACTTGCTGGAGGAGAGGGGCCTCCCACAGCAAGTGTTGAGAGCCCTGCTAGCTCTGTTGAACAAGCCCAGCATGATCATGAGAGCCCTGCTAGGTCGAGGGATGGGTCATTTAAACATATATTTTAAATGTGTAACTAGTCAGGATGGCCTTGATGGCATTGGGGATGGTGGACGGTGGAGGAGTTGAGGTAAGTGTTGCTTTGGTGATTGGGAAGCCTGTACATAAGTGACCTGATTGGGTGACCAATAATGTTGTGCCTAGTGGGTGAATTGACTATTAAATTTGCTGCTGTTCATATGCAGTACAGATCCGGCACATTTGTCTATAGCTTAATGTCGGAGATGTACGTAAAAAATGATGGTTGCGTGCCATGTAAGCACAATTTACTTAATTGTATATTTTCTGAAGAAAATCTCAATAAGAATCTTTGGTACTTATGTACTAACTGGGCTGACGATTTTGAAATCGGGTCCATCGCATCGCATCCGACCATATTGCATGCGATGCGATGCGATGGACCCGATTTTTCCATAGGATTCAATGTTAAAATGGACTGAGTCCATTTTAACATGGAATTCAATGGGAAAAGGGGTCCTTTTCATACCCCTACTATCCAAGTGGGCATGGAGTTGGATATAAACCTGTGGCGAGCGTAGCGAGCCACCGAGCCCGAAGCACGACGAGCGTAGCGAGCCCCGCGAGGGGACACAGAATACCGTCCCCTCGCCACGCTTCGGGCTTGGTGGCTCGCTACGCTCGCCACAGGTTTATATCCAACTCCATGCCCACTTGGATAGTAGGGGTATGAAAAGGACCCCTTTTTCCCATTGAATTCCATGTTAAAATGGACTCAGTCCATTTTAACATTGAATCCTATGGAAAAATCGGGTCATCGCATCACATGCGATATGGTCGTATGCAATGTGATGCGATGCAATATCGCATCGCATCGCATCTGATTGTATGCCTTAAGTTAAGGCATACAATCAAAAAGTCGGCAGCCCAGATAATACATAAGTACCGAATCTTTTGCCCTAAGGGGATTATGACACAATGTTGATGCTCTTAGGCACAGTGATTAAAAAAAATTGGTAACTATTGTTATAAAGGTTCCCCCTGCACTGTATGGTCGGCACTGCAGTCGCTGCTGGCTAAACTCAACTTAAATGCTGAACAGGATGTGAAAAACCCAAACAAGACACTATTTGCCAGTGCTGTAACTAGAAAGCATGGCACCCTGTGTTGCCCCACCCCCTGTGTGTGATATTGCGCACAGGGGCAGGGTCGCTGGCACCCAGAAACCACAGCGGTATCTTGAGTCTGGACTGCTGTGGGGGACACTACTGCCAAGCTAGTAGCTTACAGGGTGCTGTTTATTGTACCCTGCAAGCCAGAAGAGCGGGCAGTGCACCCACAGAGCCTCTGCAATCAGTGCACTGCACTAGTCGCCTACACGTGGTTACGGCCCTGCTATTTGTTAGTCCTAAAGGTTAATAGACAGGCTTGTATATGTACATTCTGATTTATTCATATTTGGCTACATTTAGGTGAAAGACACAATGTACCAATGTTTGGTATATTGCACATTTGCAGGACTCGTACTGAGCATGGACAGCATGATTCCTGCAATGTGGCTGCAAACATCAGGTGAATTATTGCCTGTGGCCATTTGCCGGCGTGGATGAGTAGTGATGGTCTCTGTTTCACAAAATATAGGCATGTTGCCCCTATCTTGTGGGAGTGCCAAAGCCTAGGTCTCCAGAAATTATTTGATTGCTGTTACTCATCCCTCATCCCCATTGATGTTGCACCCTTGGACTTAGCACTGGATCAGGCATGCATGCCAGAGGCTTCTTCATGCAGTACACCATACTGTATGCCTCCTGCTGCAGCATTACCCTATGAAAGAATGGCTGCTGCTTCCCATGAGTTCTACAACTGCACCAGGCTTGGCCTCAGAGACATTGATGGCAGTGAAATCACTACATGACAGTGCTGCAGCAATGGGGGTTCCAAACTCTATATTCGCTCACCAAAATGATTATAGTTAGACCATCCTGATGACATCATAAAGTTTAATGTGCATTGATGGCTGCCTATTTGCAGCTTTATAAATTACCCCTTTTTAGGATATTTTTTCTGAACTAAATTGTAAGCTCCTTAGACTAGGAATCTCATATTTCAACTGTCTTTGTTTATTGCCACTAATATAAATGATATTAGTGCTTGCCCTTTCATTTATGCACTCATAAAATATGCTGCATATCTCTGATAAAGATACAGTACACACATAAAAGTCCTATACATTTACCTTCATACTGAAAATGATTCCATTGTATTGACTCTGACATTAATACATAGCTTTAAGCAATGCAGTACACTATAGGATTTTTAATTATAATTTTTTTTCTTCATCTGAAATTTTTTTTTATGTTCTACAATCATTTTTATGTGTTCATTACGGATATGTTTTGCCTGAACGAGTTTCAATTGACTCCTGAAAATGATTGAATCATTTTGAAAATATCTCTATATAAGCCTCTTCTCAATCTGAGATAGCTTTAGAGAATACACTGATTATGTAATATAGAATTTACAATATGGAATGTACAGTACAAGTGAAAAGAGAGATATACAAAATAATCTATTCTGCAGTTTAATGTCTCAAAGTTATTACTCAGTTGTATAAAGCGGTGATTAGGTTGTTTTCATTTTAATATAGAAATCATTTGCACTGTTTAGACTCTTTTTTTTTCAGTTTGAAAATGTAAAGAAATAGAAAATTTAAGGAACTGATGATTCTTGGGTAATCGTCTACAATGGTAACTAATATAAAACATATTGATGTAGATACTGTAATAGAGTAACTGTACTATTGAGTAAAAGGAAATAAATGACACACATTAAAGTGTATATTTACTAAGCTTTTGGGGGTTATTCAGACCTGAACGTTTCTCTTTGAAAATTGCAGAGCCCTGAGATCAGATAGCTGCCGTCTCTCCATAATGAAAACATGCCCTGTGCAAGGCTGCAAATGGCTTGCAAAAAGCACGCCAATTGCTGAATAACTGCAAATCTACAGTATTTGCAACTCACTTACCATTGAATGATTTTCCTTGTATGTGCAGTCTGTGTGTAACCCAAAATCTACTATGTCGATGTGCAGAGGTGTAGAGAGGATGGCTCCGGGGGATTTCAAACTCCAGGTGCCCTCTCCCCTCCGCTGAGCCAGGAGACTTGGGTATAAGAAGCGGCGCCCCAGGGGTGCAGAGTCTCCATCATGCAGATGGAAACCCTGCACCCCTCCAAAATGGTGACTACCACAAAGGAAACAGGTACTAGAGGTCTTCTTGCACCTCTAGCATCTGTCAGGGGAGCACAGGATTCCCAGCACTACCCAGGTAACACTGGTACGTTTTGCCCCTGCAACTTGCACCATGGAGTCACCCTCTCCTCTGGGGATGCCAATCTGGGGGCATTTTTTCAATCCCAGGATAAGGGATAGAAAAATGCTCAAACCCGGCATTCCCAGGATCCCGGGATTGGCATTTCCAATAAAAAAATACACCTGTTCACCCACACCAGCCGCCCCGCACATTAACTTACACTGTTGGGTGGCCAGGAGCAGGGCAGACAGCAGCCATGAGGGGGTGCCCGGTGAGAGCAGTGATGTGCGGCTGGGAGGAGAGCGGCACTGTGCAACAGCATGACCTCAGCGTGATCCCGGTCCTGGGATTGGCCACCCTGCTCTCCTCTGCCTGCAACTTCTGGCAACAAGCCTTTAAGCCTAGCCCTCCTTCCCTGGGATCTTTTTCCATGTCAACTTTTTGCTTGTGTCGATCTTTTGAAAATGTTGACCTAGACACTGTTGACCTAATGACCCATATCCCATTGCTCTGTTTTAAAACAATAGACTAGAAACTGAGGGCTTTTCTGCAAAGCTCCATAACGATGCCTTTAGAAAGAGACAGGCTTTGCACTCAATACCACTTACATGAGATACTCAGAACTTACTGCAGAGCCTGCAAAAGACTTGGTTCTTCTATGGGCAGTTAAATCTCAATGCTTTGTCTGATGGCAAGGTCATGCAGATGTTCCATCTCAATCATACTTACTTGATTATCATGTTTGACCTTATCAATGATTGTTAAGAGCTAGACATGTCCAAGTCATGAGGCTGCTGGCTTATACGCATTTTATCGCCACTATCTTTTCAAAGTCAGTGACAACTAGAGTGAGGGCATGACACAGTCAATGTTTTCCCACCAACTCACCAATGTCTTCGTAGCCCTGGAGAACCTTTCCTACCCTTTTTGCTTCCCCAGTTAGAAGTCACAGTGGAATCAGGAAAGGGTAACTATCTCTGGTCCTTATTGCGGTCTATACTGAATTGCCTTAAGTCCTGGGAAATTTAAACTGCTAATACACATTGCAGCACAGTGCAGCACCTGGCTCCGGTCAATCAGCAGCAGTTGCCATTTTATAATGACCTTCGGTGGGTAACACCCCAAGGTGGTCTGCATCCCCGCATGAGTGCTGTATTGCGGGAGGGAGAAATTTTCACTCCACCGGTAAAGAGGTGAATCAGCAAGTGCTATAGCAACACGATGTGTACTGCTATAATACATCTACCCCTCACTTTACTTGTTCAGGCACTTTACTCATATATATATATATATATATATATATATATATATATATATATATATAATATTACAGTAACTAATCTTAAATAAAATGTTTTAGCTATTCCCAGTATGTCAAGTATAGCAGTACAACAAATAGTAAGAAGTAGACTATGGCTGTAAAAAACAGTAACTACAGTAGTCGCTGCGAGTCAGCTTAAATGTTGCAATAATCTTCCCACTTTTATGTTTATTAGAAAACTATTCATTTGAATAATGCTATAAATATCCAGCTGAGAATACTAAACTGCTGATCACATTTTAAGACCACAGTGTATGCTCTTCATGTACTTACTGTTGTCCTATAAACCAACTATTTTCATTACTAGAGATGATTTGTTAAAGTCAATAAATACAGTGTATAAAACTAGAGCCATTTATTTTTAAGTGCCCTACTGCAAAAAATCCATTACGGGATTTTTAAGTTCAATAACCTTGCAAAATAAACAATGCTTGCTATATTAACACATTTCATATTGTTTTATATTCTCTAACCCGGGAGGCCCAGTACTATTTATAAACAAGATTTCCCTGCAATTTCTGTATTAGCTCGGTACATCATATCCTCTATAAAATGTTTGCCTCTAAGACTATGTCATGGTTAAATATGACAGTGGAACCTTGATTATTAAGCTAAAGGAAGTTATCATCAATAGAAATTGATTTGTGATTCATTGTGCTTTATTGAAGTGTTTTAGGTTAAAGCGGGTCATATTTGAACTTAGGGGTAGATGTATGAAACAGTAATAAGGGAGAAGTGATAAAGGGCCTTATTCTAGTTCACTCTTTGAGGCAAATTCCTTCTTAGCTGGACAAAACCATGTGCACTGCAGGGGGGCAGATGTAACATGTGCAGAGAGATTTAGCTTTGGGTGAGTTACTTTGTTTCTGTGCAGGGAAAATACTGACTGCTTTATTTTTACACTGCAATGTAGATCTCACTTTGAAGAAAACCCCTACCCAAATCTAATTCTCTTTGCACATGTTACATCTGCCCCACCTGCAGTGCACATGGTTTTGTCCAGGTAAGAAGGAATTTCCCGCTAAGAGTGAACTAGAATAAGGCCCAAAGTGCCTAGTACTTTATCACCGGCCAATCAGCTCCGAACTGTTCCTTTTTAAACCCAGCCTGTAACTTAACAGTCAGGAGTTGATTGGCCGGTGATAAAGTACCAGGCACTTTATCACGTCTCCTCTCTTATCATTGCTTCATACATCTATCCCTGTGTTTCCTATCGTAAAAATCTAGCATTGTAACTTTCACTCTATAGACCAGAGGTCGGTAACCTTCTGCTATCAGTGTGCCAGCGACAATCTAGTTAAGCTCAGAAGTCAGAGGCTCACTTTTTTAAAGAGATTTTCCAGTATTGAAATTCAAAGATAAGATGGGTAAGGGGATCAGGTGCGGGCCCCCTCTTTATGTCAGATATACTGACTGAGAAACACAACTTGTTTTGCTAGAATAATGATTCAGAATCGCTCATTGTGGTCTGAATTCGGCCCAATCCTTGATGGTCAGGGTTTGCACATCTGCATGTGCATTTCTGCACATGAGCTTACGTGGCAGAGAACAGATTCGGTGAGTTACATGCTCGCCGAGCCATTCCCTGAGGGGAGGAATGGCCAAGGAGGTGGCAGCAGGGGAATGTCAAGCATTTTATGGGTGACCCCATGAAAACGCTGGGCGTTCCTCTGATGATGCCTGCTTGGGGAGGGGCTGTTGACATCACATGATGTCTGCGTCCACCCAATCTTTGGCAAACAGCGACGGAAGTAAAAGTCAGTATAGACTGACTTTTATTACCGAAGGTGCGAGAAATGCAAGGGGATATGTTCACGTAAACTGATCGTGTTGAATTCTGAACATATCTTAATTTTAACCCCTTCCCGACATTTGACGTACATTTACGTCATGGTCGGGAAGCACTTCCCGACACATGGCGTAAATGTACGTCATGGATTTAAACTGTCACCGCGTCTATAGACGCGGTGACAGTTTCAACATGTCTGCTGTCCCTGACAGCAGACATGTCCGTGCATGCCCAGGGGGGGCTGCGATGCCGCCCCCCCGTCGGCGATCGCTGTGATTGGCTGTTCAGTGTGAACAGCCATTCACAGCGTTTTCCTGTGTCACCGGCGAATAACGTTCGCCGGTGACACGGGATCGGAGGTGATTGGTGCTGTAAAGTACAGCACCAATCACCGCGGGGTGTAAGGGTGACACTGGTGTCACCCCACCTCACCCCGCCCGCCCCCAAAGGCCGTGATTGGTCCGTCGGACCGACGGACCAATCACAGCCATGGAGGGGGGTTTAAACTAACGGTGACTGCACTGCAGACGCCATTCCGGTCTGGAATAGCGTGCAGTGCGGTCACCGTGCCCACCTGCCGCCATATACTGACCAGAACCTTGCTCCATACTTACCTGATCACTGCTTCATCACTGCTTGATCACTGCTTGATCTGTGCTTGTAGTGTGCTGGATGCTTCCTGGTTCCTGTTGCTACTTGTGCCTTCCTGTGCTGTGAAATTGTGCTGCTGCAGTGTAATAGCTAGATAGAGAGATAGATAGAGAGAGATAGAGAGAGATAGAGAGAGATAGAGAGAGAGATAGTGTCAGAGAGTGCTATATTTTGTGCTGCTGCAGTGTGATATAGTTATAGATAGAGAGAGAGAGATAGAGAGATAGAGAGAGATAGAGAGAGAGAGATAGATAGAGAGGCCTAGTGACAGAGTGCTATATTTTGTGCTGCTGCAGTGTGATAGTTATAGAGAGATAGAGAGAGATAGAGAGAGAGAGATAGAGAGAGATAGTGACAGATTGTGCTATATATTTTTTATATAACTGACTGCTGCCCCCTCCTTTTGTGCTGATCAGTATAAATTAACTGATCAGCAACTTTTTGGGGGCGCAGGTTTTTTTTATATATAGATATACCTGTCAGTGCTGCTGCTGCAGTGTCATAGAGTGATAGATAGTGAGAGATAGAGAGATAGAGAGAGATAGTGACAGAGAGTGATAGAGAGTGCTAAATTTTGTGTCTGCTGCCCCCGCCTTTTGTGCTGATCACTATATCTGAGGTGATCAGCAACTTTTTTGGGGGTACAGAGGTTTTTTTTTTTTTATATATACCTGTCAGTTGCACTGTCAGTTGCACCAAAGGTTGTGCACCTGCTGCACCTCACTGGTAATCAGTGTCGCATCACTGATCACCTTTTTTTTTTTTGTGAGTGCTGTAGGGTCTTTTTTTAATTTTTTTTTTACACACACTGTGATTTTGTGGGTGTCCTGTGGCCACTGTGCGCTGATCAGTGACGTACATCACTGATCAGCTTTTTCGGCACAGGGTTGATCTATTTTTTTTTTTTTTGATCAAATTACTGTTGCCTTTGAGCGCTGTTCAGTGACAGACGTTACTGACCAACATCTGTGCTCAATTTTTGGCGCAGGACCTTTTTTTTTTTTTTTTTTTTAACCCCTTCAATTTTTTATTTTTAACCCCTTCATTTTTTTTTTTTTTTATTGGTATAAAGTATTTTTTTTTTTTCTGCACTACATACACACTACACACTACATACCCCCCAGGTTGAAATAAAGTTTGTACCCCCCCCCTACACTATACACGTGTTGAAACATTTCACTATCAGTAACACAAAAATAAAAATGGCATCCCAAATGTCCTCCCAAATGTCCTCCCAAATGTCCTCCCAGTCATCCAGGAGAATGTATTCAGTGGAGGAGGCATATGCCATGCTTGCCTCTGACTCTGACACAGCCAGTGATGCAAGCGGGGAATTTCAAGGATTCGTCTTAAGCTCCTCTTCCTCCTCTGGTGATGAGGGACCCCCTCAAAGACGCCCCCGTAGAGCAGCTGAGACCCCCCCCCAACAATTGATCTCGTATGGACCCCACCACCAGACAATTTTGAGCCCCAGGTTCCTGAGTTTTTGGCCATGCCAGGAATCCAATTTGATTCCACAGGTCTCAGAGAAATTGACTTTTTCAAATTATTTTTCTCTGATGATTTTATAAATTTAATGGTGGACCAAACTAATTTATATGCCCAGCAGTTTATTGCTCAAAACCCCACGTCATCATTTGCTAGGTGGACCCCTGTAGATGCAGTAGAGATGATGACGTTTTGGGGTCTGGTGTTTCATATGGGCATAGTAAAAAAGCCAGAAATTAGGCAATATTGGAGTACAGATGTTCTGTACAGTACTCCATTTTACCGTATGGCCATGACCCGGACTCGATTTGAGACAATTCTTAAATTTATACATTACACCGATAATGCACAGTGCCCACCCAGAGATGATCCCACCTTTGACCGGCTATTCAAAGTCAGGCCGGTCATTGATCATTTCAGTGCCAAATTTGAAGAGGTGTACATCCCTGAAAAATTTATTTGTATCGACGAGTCCCTTATACATTTTAAAGGAAGGGTTAAATTCCGCCAGTACCTTCCCAGTAAGAGGGCAAGGTATGGCATAAAAATGTATAAACTGTGTGAAAGCACCTCAGGGTACACCCACAGGTTTAGGGTTTATGAAGGGAAGGATTCAAGAATTGAACCGCCAGAATGCCCCCCCTCCCTCGTAGGTGTTAGTGGGAAAATTGTCTGGGATTTAGTGCACCCCTTCCTGGATAAAGGTTATCACCTCTATGTGGATAACTTTTACACTAGCATCCCCCTGTTTAAGGCCCTTGGTTCAAGAGGTACAGCAGCTTGCGGTACTGTGCGCAAGAACCAAAGAGGCCTCCCAAAAACGCACATTGCCCAAGTAATGAGAAGGGGTGAAAGCAGGGGAATATGCAACGAAAATATGTTGTTGGTCAAATATAAGGACAAGAGGGATGTCCTTATACTGACAACAATTCACGGAGACAGTACCACCTCCGTCCCTGTACGAGGTACCAGTACCCACACCTCCAAACCTAATTGTATCCTGGATTACAATAGGTACATGGGCGGAGTGGATCTTTCAGATCAGGTACTGAAGCCGTACAGTGCCCTGCGGAAAACAAAAATCTGGTACAAGAAGGTGGCCGTGTATATCATCCAGATGGCACTGTATAACGCTTACGTGCTATTCCGTTCTACCGGCCAGAGGGGGACATTTATGCACTTTCAAGAGGAAGTCATAAAGGGCCTAATATTTGGGAACCAGCAGGCAGAGGGCCCCAGTACTTCTAGTACTGGCCCCCGTATTGTACCAGGGCAGCATTTTCCTGATGAAATCCCCTCCACTGGAAAAAAGGGCAGGACACAAAAAAGGTGCAAAGTTTGCTATAAAAAGGGAATAAGAAAGCAAACTATTTTCCAGTGTGACACTTGCCCCGACAAACCCGGCCTATGTATAAAGGAGTGTTTTAAAATATACCACACATCTATGGAATATTAGGTTCATAATTTCACCGTGCTTCGGGGGTCTTGCTAATGCCACATAGCACCCACCATTCATTCCACCAGAATCTGAGCCGCAAAATCCAAAAATCACTCCTTCCCTTCTGAGTCCTGCCATGCACCCAACTGGTATTTTTTGGTCACATGTGAGGCATTGCCGTACTTGGGAGATATTGGGGCACAGATTTTGGGGTGCTTTTTCTCCTTCATTCCTTGTGAAAATGAAAAATTTTGAGCCAGAACTGCATTTTTGTGTAAAAAAATGTAATTTTTCATGTTCACTGCCCAGTTTTATCAAAATTGGTGAAACCCCTGGGGGTTTGAAATGTACACTATACCCCTAGATGAATTCCCTGAGGGGTGTAGTTTGCAAAATGGGGTCACTTGTGGGGGGGTTCCACTGTATTGGTGCTTGGGGGGTCTTGCTAATGCGACATAGCACCCACCAAAATTCCACCAGAATCTGAGCTGCAAAATCCAAAAATCACTCCTTCCCTTCTGAGTCCTGCCATTCACCCAACTGGTATTTTTTGGTCACATGTGAGGCATTGCGGTACTCGGGAGAAATTGGGGCACAGATTTTGGGGTGCTTTGTCTCCTTCATTCCTTGTGAAAATGAAAAATTTTGAGCCAGAACTGCATTTTTGTGTAAAAAATGTAATTTTTCATTTTCACTGCCCAGTTGTACCACAATTGGTGAAACCCCTGGGGGTTTGAAATGTACACTATACCCCTAGATGAATTCCCTGAGGGGTGTAGTTTGCAAAATGGGGTAACTTGTGGGGGGGTTCCTAAATTTTAGCATCTTATGGTGCCTAGAAACCTACATGGTGCCTAAAAAATAATCTCATAAAAAGGAGTCTCCAAAATCAAGTAGGTGCTCCTTCTATTATGAAGCCTGTGGTTTGGTCAACGTGCACACTAGGGCCACATATAGGATATTTTTGAAAACAAAAGAATTGGGGGAATCAATTTTTAGTCACATTTCTTTAGTAAAATGTACTGTGTTCCTTAGAAAAATGTATTAAAATTGCAAATCTGCAAAAAAAATGAAATTTTGAAATTTCACCTACACTTTGTTTTAATTCCTGTGAAACACCTAAAGGGTTAACAAACTTCCAAAATGCTGTTTTGAATACTGTGAGGGGTGCAGTTTTTGAAATGGCATCATTTATGGGGGTGTCTCACATACAAGTCCCTCAAAGTCATATCAGAACTGAACTGGTCCCTAAAAAAAATCAGTGTTTGAAATTTTCTTGAAAATTTGAGAATTTGCTATTCATATTGTAAGCCTCCTAGAGTCCAAAAAAATTAAAAGGAAGTTGAAATAATGATGGAAACATAAAGTAGACATATGGTCTATGTTAGTTATTAACTATTTTGAGTGGTATGATTATTTGTCTCACAAGCAGAAAATTTAACATTTTGCAAATCGCTAAATTTTCCATTTTTTCACGACATTTTGGTATTTTTCACAAAAAAACACAGACTGTATCGACCCAAATTTACCACTAATTTGAAGTACAATGTGTCACGAAAAAACAATCTCAAAATCACTGGGATAAGTAAAAGCAAAAAAAAGTTATCCCCACTTAAGTGAGACATGTCAGATTTGAAAAAAATGGCTCTGTCAGGAACGCAAAAACTAGCTCTGTCAGGAAGGGGTTAATCATGATGATCTAAATGCTAACACCATTAGTTGTCAACCGAACATCTGTTGACAATTCTGTCCAGAGCCGGCCCTAGCCTAAATGACACCCTAGGCAAGATTTTGGCTGGCGCCCCTTAGCACCGCCACTAGTTCTGCCTCTGACCCTGCTCCCCTTTCCCAGCACCATCAACCCTCATCATAGCAGTCATCATTTTGGTGCTCCTACCCGCAATATTTTAAATAGAAACAGTGCAAACATTCTGTGCACAGCCCAAACAGGGGTGTGTTCTTGCTGGGAAGGGGAATGGCCTCACTCACACACAGAATATAGGCATGCTGCATATCATTTTAATAAGCAGAAGCTGCTGATGCCCCTAGGCATTTCAAATGCCCTAGGCAATTGCCTAGTTGGCCTATGCCTAAGGCCGGCCCTGATTCTGTCTGTCCTCTTTCAGAACCTGACGATTTTCTGGTGTTGACATTCTAAATATCAGCTAGTCACACCCACTTTTATAGTTACTGCTTGTTAAAAATATTTGATCAGTACTTATATATAGTACATTTGTTGTAATGAAATAGTCACACACACAGTAGGAGATTCATTCAAGTAAAAAACAATGAAAATCTCATGAAGAATATGTAAAGTAAGAATACAGTATCATTAGTTGGCTAATGCATGATCCCTTTTTAGAACATTCTCACGGAGAAACCAGCATAAAAGTTGTCTCACTCTCATCAAGTTTGGATTTTAATCAATCTCCTACTGTATAAAGTATGTAACAGTTTATTTTTATTCCACTTAAAGTACTGTATATAAAAAACTGAATATTTTCATATTACATTAACTTTATGCAGTATGAGGCTATATATTGTTTTATAAGTTTAATTTTTTATATGTACAATTTGTTGTTTGTGGTGAATACAGTGGATATGTTTAAATGACATTGGTTCCATGTATTCAGATGGAATTATGAAATTTGTAGTATTAATAGTACAATCATTTTTGTTTGTTATTTCCTTGCTACTGTCTTTGAAGTTTACAATTTTCTTCTTTGGTTTCTGCTAATACTTTTGGTTTCCGCCTTGATTCCCAGTATTTCCCAGGCACTATATGAACCTTTTTTGATCATGGAATAAATTATTCTGATATTTCACCTCTATCTTCAGCCCAGGGTGTTTAACATTATGATACAGTTTACATTAAAAAAAATATATACTTGTTTTTGTTTTTTGTTTTTTTTGTACAGTACTGTAATAAAATGTTAACATTTCCTACTATTATTCACAAGTACATGTGAAAATGTAAGCGTAAGCAGGCCATGCACTAGGTGATTAACGCACGATTTAGGCTCTTTTCATGCGTTTGCAGTGATCAATCACGTAAAAAGTGCCCAAATCGCATGTGATTGACAGCAGGTCTGTTGGTCTGCACATAGCACCGGAGCCTGCTAGTCGCACAAGCTGCAGAAGCGATCTTTCGGATGGCATCAGAGCCGGGCAGGCTTGGCTGGAATTTAATGTGATATATCCTATGTGAAAGGACTGCATATGATATATATTGCATGCCTTCCAGCCACCTGGGAATGTCCAGGGTAATTGCGGGCGACTTCTCCACTCTGAGAAGTTGCCTTCGTTTAAGGTGGAGTCTTTTATATTCAATGTTTTTGTGTGTTTACAGTATAAAACAGCACCATCACAAAACAGACATGCAACCTCCACCAGACACCCCACCCTGCTGCAAATCCATCTGTCGAAACACATAACTCTATTAATTGTTACATAATAATGGACCATACAGTAGATGTTCATTTTTCATCATTCAATAAAGTAAAAAGAAAAAAAAAATACTATAACTGGTTGCAAATCATGAAATTTGTTTATCAGTTTGTGTCATATTCTAACTGCAGTATGTTTAAGCAAACCACAAAACCAAGTAAACACTTCTTAGACACAGAGACAAACATCATAACCACAATACTTAAGAGAGATACAGTAGGTGTCAAATATGCATTATACCCCTTTGTACTTTGCAACTCACAAGACGGTACAAAGACCCCTGCAGGGTAAATGTCTACAACAGTATCTAAAGGTAAAGATGGTTAAAGTGCCATATTATAGTATATAGTAGACAGCAATCAACAACATTACCAGATACATTTGCTGGGCTGCAGAAGAGCACAGCGTCTGACTTATCAATCTGGTTTTCAATTGAACAAATATTTTCTCTATCTTGCATCTAGTAATATTATAAAATATCTGTATATTTGTGGTTATCAGGAGTTTCTTGATGCAACAAACTTGTAAGTAGCCTTGAATGGCAGCTATAGTGAGGTATTCAATCACGGCTGAAATTTTGGCCATGCAAGAAAACTGCCATGATTTGCCTTTTTAGTATTCAGTCATGGGCATCTTTAATTCCATTTTTGTCGATGCCATTTAACTTTTTTGGGGAGAATCGGTATGGGAGAAAATGGCCGCAAAAATGAGAGAAAACTGACATCAATTTGCAAAAATATATGAATTTGTGGCAATTTCGCTGATACATGCGGTTTTTGCCGAAGCTGAATTTTTCCCCTGGTGAAAAATCAGCATTGGGATTGAATAAGCAAATCAAATTCACTGAAAGAAAAGGGTGAAAACGGACGTTTTTACACCTGTCGAAAAAGCTCAGCCGGGATTGAATACCCCCTATAGTCTTTGTAATCCTGGAGAGAAAACTCTATGGTAGGTAAAACTATGGTATGAGAGACATACAGACGCTAATCAGAGCGGCTCCCATTGTGCTGTCCACTGCCCGCCACTCTGTGCTGTCTGCCAGAATGGGGCACGCGCAAGTCCACCAGATCGCCATCTGCCTGAAACGTGAGGATGGAAGTCTAGCGGAAAAGGATGAGTCTGGCCCTGTCTGTAGCTATATTTCCTGAAACTTTTTATTGAATAACCCTGTCAGCTTTGCCGGGCTCATGGTGTCCGCTTCAATTGCTTTTCTGCAAATACGCTTCTGAATCTGTGTTGTCAGTGGCGACCAGGGGTGAAAGGGGATCTCCAGCCATTGTAGGAAGACTTCCGAGGGTGCAGGGGGAGCTGTGGGCTCTAGAAGCAGCTCGGGCCCCATACCAGTTACACCACTGGCTTTGGTAGGTAATATCTAGCAATTGATAAAGGAAGCAATTGGGTGGCCAATATTTATGTGGTATGGGAAAGGGGTTTTAATTTTTTTTCCCAAAGAACACTGTTTTTGACTAGCTTGTAATTAGTTTGCTACATTAAAATTAAAAAATGGAAATAGTGATACTTGGAACATTTCCATGAATAAGGACAAAGATGCATGATGATAAATTATTAACATTTTCCAAGTTGATTGTTGATTAAGTACTGTTTCAATCATTTGGTTTGATGCTGATTAAATAAAAAAGAAACTTTGACATGTAGAAGATCAGAAGTGATGTACTTTGAAAAATGGCTATTTGCTTCTTTCATTTTGAATAGGTGACACAGTACAGTGTGTGAGGCAGGGGGATATCAGTGGCAGAGTGCTCATTTTCAAAAAGTACCGGCTGGAAAAAGGACAGAACTGAAATCCTTGGAATCCAATTGGCATCTTCCATTTTGATTAATATCATGACAAAAGATGAAGCAATGTGGTTTTTCCTGGTTGCAGGTAAAGAGAGGATACATTTTTGTGAAATACTGATTAACAGAAGTTTGCCTTTGTATCGATAGATACATACATACATACATACATACATATATACACAAATACATACATATATACATACATTTTCTAATTTGATTGACATTATATAAATAAATGTATTCTTTCCAAAGAACACCATTCATTATGCGAATGGTGTTTTTGCGCGGGTTATTTGATTTTTTTATGGCATACATTGGGTTTAAGCACGTAGCGATCCAGTGTGGTCCATGTGCTTAATCCAATATAATATGTTAAAAGTGACAGATGTGTTTAACCCTTTGTGTGCCTAGATAATTTGTCAAAATTGGTGTGAAAATTGGCAAGCAAACATTTTTATTCATCATTATGACCTGTCATTTTTACCTGATATACTGCAGGAAATATCATCTGTTTTTGTAAAAAAAAAAAAATTACATTTATATAACAAATGTGAGCGACGCTGGCATTTTTAGCGGATATTTTTGCGCATCTCTCACAAAGATGTTGGCAATCAAAGGGTTAAGCCTACAAAAGAGAAGGTATTGGAACAGGTCTTAAAATAGAAATATATAATAGATACTTTATTTTATTTACTTATATCACCTGGTGTATTTATTATTAGTAATTGTGTACCCATACTGTAGTATATACAGGGCCGCCAAGAGAAATCCTGGGCCCCGGTACAACAACTTCCTGGCGCCCCATGGACGGAGATCCCCGCACACTCTGCGGACCCGGTGTTACGCCACTGCTTCTAAGGTGAATACACGTACAAAAATTTACACTGTAATGTCTATTACACATGTCACACACCCATTACATATTATACCACATGCCATCATGCTCATTACACGTTATGCCACACACCATAATGCTCATTGCATATTAAGAAGTTAACATGCTCTAAAAGGGGTTAACATGCTCTAAAAGGGGTTAACATTCTGTGCCAGGGTTTAATCTGTCTGCCCTGATTTACATGCTCTGCCAGGGGTTAACATGCTCTGCCAGGGGTTACATGCTCTTTGCAAAGGATTTACACATACCCTCCAACATGGCTCTTTCATTAGGTACAAAATGCTCTGTTCCTGGACTTCCCTGCCAGTGGCAATTACAGATGTGAGCCTGCAGCACAGTCCAATATTCAAAAGGGGGGGTCACATATACTGCCACCCCAAGCATCACTGTCCTGGACTCACTGTGACTGCCCCTCTTTGAATTTTGGACTGTGCTGGAGTCCAACCTCTGTAACTACCACGGGCAGGGAAGTCCAGGAACAGAACATTTTGTACCTAATGGAATGGGTCATGCTGGGGGAACTTGCCACCAAATAAAAAAAAAAAACCTGTGTGTCCAGACCAGGGCCCCCTGACAGGCCCAGACCCGGGTAAATTGTACCTGCTCCCCCCCTCTCTCGGCACCCCTGAGTATATACTGTAGGTCTGGTTCTACATCAGACACAGAGCTTTCATGGCAGCCGTGTCTGTGACTTTAGGCCTTATTCTAGTTCACTCTTTCTGACAAAATCCTTCTTAGATGGACAAAACCATGTGCACTGCAGGGGGGCAGATGTAACATGTGCAGAGAGAGCATCTTAAAGTGACTGGATTATTTTACATGATTCTTTTATGCCTCTGTTGTTGAAATCTTTCAGTCACATACTGTATAAATGATGGCTATTTGCTGTTCATGAGCAGTTTAATATTTGTCTTCTACTTTTAGCAGACTTGACCAAACAGCAGGGCCTTATGCAGTAGCTTATGTTACTGTACATATATGTTAGGCCCTAGGACCCAGGGAGGTTAGTCCTCCAATATGATGTGTTGCTGCACATGTGCTGCAGATCTTGTAGATCCTTACTTTGGTAATGCGTAAGACATGTGTGAGGTTTTACATGGTAAGACTCACAAGTCTCCATGCTTAACTCCAAAGAGATCTCCATATGAAGCTGCTCCAGCATCCATGCATACTACTTGCAAGCAGCATACACTCAACTGCTTTTGAGCTGTATAGAACCCCACTTTGCTTAAAGCTCTCCTCCATAACCCATGTATCAAGTGAGCATGACTGTACCTGCTATACAGTATTTCAATATACTAACATCACTAGGTCAGTAACTGGATTGTTCTTAGGGGTATGGGTCATTGGTTTGACCCACCAAAGGTTGACATTCATTGGGATAATGACCTTCAGGATCTCCCCTGTCGGGAAGTCTCCCCTGTAGGGAACTCATGAGTCATTGGGTCAACCCACCAAAGGTCATTATGCATTAGATTGACCACAGAAGGTTTACATGGCTTAGGTCGACACCTAAAATAGGCCAACATGCTTAAGGTCGACACAAGCATTAGGGTGACAGGGTCTAGGTCAACAGTCGAAAGGTCAATATGTTTTTTTTTCAGAATGTTGACATGGTCGAAATGGACACTTTATCGGTGCACTGTGTCCCCTTGCATGGCTTGCTTTGGGCACTATGCTATTCTCCCTCCATGCTCTACTGGGGGCATGTCAACCTAGTTCAAGTGTCGATATAAGCCATGTCTATCTTCAGTGGTCTAACTTGTCAACCATTTGTATGTCACCCCAACCACCATATACCGTTCACAGCCTGAATTGTTCACTGATGACTGGGTACATAACTCTGCAAACAACAAAACCTGCACATAAATTACTCCTAACAGCTTATTTACTTAGTTGTTTATAGTTTAGTTCTGAAATGTATTTATTGGGTGGCCTTGACACATTGCACAAAGCAGCATGAACTATATAGTAACATTGGAAATGCATAATAATAATGATTATTTAAAGAATTTATTAATTAATTTTATGAGTCCATAATGAATGGGCACTTCATCTGTGTTCATAACTATATAATAATATTTTCTAACATTCACCAATCTTCCCCATTCATTCTATACAGTATATTACTTTGTTGTACTTACAAATTGTTAGAGCTAATTTCTATTTCTCTTGAAACGATTCAGGGAACTCATTTTTAATCTCTTGACCTTGTTTGTTGCTTTTCATATTTTCTTTTTTTCTTTATAATTTCTATTTCAGTCCCTTTACAGGTTGTCAATCTGACTTTCTGAGCGTCTGTAATTTATTTAATCCATTAATGTTAGTTGTCAAGTGTTTTATAAAGAAAAATAAATTAAAACAACAAACAAAAAAGAATCATGAAAATCAATACGTGTAACAAGATGTGGTTGAGAGATACAAGGATTCTAAGAAATCTAACACTTGTGCTCAAAGGCAAATGTTATAGAAATGGAAATAGAAAATATTCCATCTACAGCTAATATTATAAGAAATGTATAAAATATGTATAATATGTCAATACATATATATAGTATATATATATATATATATATATATATATATATATATATATCAACACAGTAGTCTTTCCCTTTCCTACAGTATATACACATAATTAATATAAACTTTTTATACATAAAACATTTATTAAAATACAAATATATAATACAACGTTATTCTTGAGAATAAATCTTGTAGCAGAAGTGATTTTTCTTTAGATTATGGATCACAACAAGTACCCTTGGGTACAAGGGTACTTGTTGTGGTCCATAATCTAAAGTTGTTGTGATCCATAATCTAAAGAAAAATCACTTTTGCTACAAGATTTTTTCTCAAGAAAGGGATGAGACAGTGATATTGTCTATGCATAAAGCATTAGTAAAGCCCCACCTAGAATTCAGTGTCCAGTTCTGGGCACCACATGATAAAAAAGGACATCATCGAGCTGGAGAAGGTACAGAGATGGCCAACAAAATTGATCAAGGGTTTAGAATCATTAGACTCCAAGGAACAGTTAACCAGGTTAGGAATGTTTATGTTGGAAAATAGGTGATTTAAGAGGGGATATGCTAGGCTTCCGGTTCCACCTCTGATATGAGCGAACATGCTCTGGAGAGCTCCGCTGCACCCCGGCTCAAAGCTCCTGCCCGCACACGCTGCTGATCCGCCCTGCCCGTCTGCCTGTCACACACGGCTCCCGAAGCTCTGCTCTCGAGGTGAGCCGTGGTGGCTGGCACTGTCCCGCCGCCATCACACACCACGCTACGCACAGCGTATGGGGCCAGTGTGATTGGCAGCCCCAGACACTGCATCGTCGCTGCCCTATGCACACCAGCTGCTCCGCTAAGCTCCCCTTCTACAGCCCCTGCATATGGAGAGATTTTTCTCTCCACAAATGCCGAAACCAGGGGGAAAAAAAACAGAGAAGAAGGGGGCTGACTCTAAGATGGCTGCCGCTACTGAAGCCACACTGGATGTGCAGCCACAGGTACCTCTCACTACCTTGCTACAGGGTGACACTTCCTTAAGTGATGGGTCTCCAGCTACCTGTGATATGATAGTGAAGGCAATTCAGGCTACCATGGGGCCACTAATGGACGCTGAGGCAGATAAGTTTTCTCGGGTCATTAGAGACATGACGCAGCAGCTGCAGCAGATTACAAAGGCTCAGCAGGTCACTGACTGCAGGGTGGGCAAATTATTTACAGATGTTACTGATTTGAAAAAGACTACTTAAGATATCCAGTCTTCTTATTATCAATTACAAAATAAACTAGATAATTTGGAAAATAGATTGAGGAGAAACAACCTTTTATTATGGGGCATGAGGAATCCCTTAAAGGAACAAATCTCCTTAACGTTTTGCGGTCCTCATTACCAGAAATGCTCCAGATAAGAGAGGAATGTGAGGGGATGGTTATAGAGCAGGCGCACAGATTGGGCCCCCCATGTAAAGCCCCAAACAGCAGACCCAGAGTGGTTATTTTTCATTGCCTTTATTTTTTACACAAGGAAGCTATCTCGACAGCATCTAGGAAACAGAGAGACTTACTGTATCTTGGAATGGCACAAAAATATTTGTCTTCCAGGATTATTCGGCAGAGGTGATGAAGGTGCATAAAGAATTTGTTGCGGTTTGTGCACGTCTCTTTAATGGCAAGGAAAAATTTGCCTTGCTGTATCCCGCTAGACTGAGGATCTTTGAGGGGGACACTTTCAGAGACTTTATGACGGGGATATCTACAGAAGAGATCTAGTTCCACTGGAATGGATTCACCAACGTGGCCAGATGCCGGGGATTGTTCAATCCCTCCCCTTCTTCTATGCCATTTTGAGCCGTCACCCCAGCTTGTCCTCACTTGGGCACCCCTCTCCTCTTACTTGGGTTTCCCTGTACTACCTCCACATTGCAGGGTCTTGTTATAATGTTATTTCAGCTAGAAGGACTTTATGCTACTACATGCCCCCCACAGGATTATCGGCATCACTCAGACTGGGTCCTTGATCGTGCTATTGTGGGAGGTGATTGATGGCAGAGATGGGGGTGTCACCTTTGAAGCACCCTTGGGAAGAGTTTCATGGGGTCTGATGTGCTTTTCTTCCAGATTTTATGGTCTGCAGTTTCTATGAGATGTTGTTAGAGATTACTGTATATGTTCTCCCTATTTAGTTTTGTTTGACGAGCTTTCTCTTCAGTAACAATGTTCTAAGTAGTTTTTGATAATAGGTATTCATAACTTTTATTTGTTTACCAGTTCATTTTGATAATTGAGCCGGGGGCCACCAGGAGCGACCCAGTTTATGCTTATAGGCCTACCAGTGGCCTAATGGTGTGATATAACCAGCAGTTCTGATTTTGTGAATGTATCACTGTGGCTTTGCGGCCTATGTGACTGTTGTGTGTGTATGTGTGAACCCATTGTTTGTTTTTGTGCTCCCTACTGTGTCCTGTTCTGTCTTCCCTTTCAATTTTATCAGTCATGTGATTTTGCACCCTGTAATATATACATGTCTAATTAAAAATTAGTTACACTAAATGTGGGTGGGATTAACACATCTGCCAAGAGGAAGTAAATATTGATTTACCTGAACAAGTTGAAGATGGATGTGGTTTATCTACAGAAGACACATTTACTCCCTCCCGAGATAGAGAAACTAAATATGCTACGGTGCTGGGTACTGGCGTCTGCTGCTCAAACATCTAAAACCAGAGGGGTGGTTATTTTGGCCTGGAGCTCCCTTGATGTGACTACTCACAAGGTATAGGCAGATCCCCAGGTGGGTTATGTTTTGCTGGACACCACCATTCAGGGAACCAGGTATGCTTTGTGTAATGTGTATGCACCTTTGGTTAATAGATTGCTTACCTTCTCTACAGAATCGATTTTTATGGGGGGAGATTTTTTGAAACCAGGACCGTTTTTTGAGCCTGGGGCTGGTTATGCCCAGGAGGAGGGACCACGCACTGTTTTTTTTTTTATTTATTTATTTATTAACGCACATTACCATGTCTAAAAAAATGCACTCATTGCTAAAAATTGCACATGTCTAAAAATCGCAAATTTTCATTACTAAAAACCGCAATTTCCCTTGCTAAATAAAGTACTAAATCGCATGTGAATTCCGACTTTGTCTAAAAAATTGCACCCTATTACATTTGCAAATTTTTGTAAAAATGTATGTTTTTTTCACATGCAATTTAGTGCAATTTTAAAACATGACTTAAAATCGCACCCTATTAAATTTCAACCCAGGTGTCTGGGTTGCACCACATGCTCACACCTGGAAGCAGGGGAATACTTTTTGCACCCAAAAAGACCCATAAAACACATCCTCACCTGCAGCTCTTCATATGTAATTTATTACATTCGCTGCCCATGTGCCAAATTGTACATTGGGAAAACAACAAGTAAAATCAAGGAATGGATGGCACAACACAGAAGTGCCATACATTTAGCATTATCAGGAAAGAACACAGATCATCTGGTGGCTAAATATTTTAAAGAACAGAGACACAGTTTAGCCCAACTCCGCTATAAAATGATAGACCATGTTCCACTTAACCCGAGAGGGGGTGATCATGACAGAATCCTGTTGCAGCGTGAAACTAAATGGATCTTGGAGCTCAATATACTGTAGTATGCCCAAACCGCTTAAATGTTTTTCAGTTACCTGCTTCCTGTAACCAGTGTGTCCACTAAAATGAAATTGTTATTATTTAATGGAATCTTCCTACATTCTTGATTAAGTAACATTGTTGTAATTGGATGGGAATGATCTGTACCTGGTTACACTATGTCATTTACGTATCTCTGCTCAATTTATGAACGTACAATGCTTATTGACATGTATTTACAATATTATTCATTTTCCATGGCATTCCGTCCCCTAAGTACATACTGCATGATATTTGTTATCATATTAATTTTTTTCCATTTACTTATTTATATAGATTGGTGATGGTTTTTGTTGTAAATTGTCACTAATTTATTAGGCAATTAATGATGATGCGTCAGCAGCAGGATGGTCCGCACCTGGGTGGATGGGAGAAGAAGGTGGGCCCCATCCACAAAGGCCAGACCAGGGCTTGTGGGTTCCGCAGCCAGGATGGCTGAGTAATTGTGAACCTGTGGGAAATCTAGAAAGGGCTAAAGGTTTCATAGGTGCAGCACCTCTGATGCTGACTAGCAGCCAGAAGCTAGGGCCTGTAAGGACGGCTAGTGTCAGGTATCTGGAAGACTGTGTAAGCACAAATGGTGACCCATACGGGGACCTTAAAGTGAGCTTCCAGCCACTTTTCAGTGTGCCACTAAACCCACTTCCTGTCCCTACATCTAAAAAAAATGGATTCCTCCTGAGGACAGCCCCTCCCCATGTTATGAATTTGTGGAATCGGCCACTACAGACACATGTGTCCCATAAGAAGGGAGCCCATGGATTGTAATGCTGCAAAAGCAGCAGAAGAGGACATTGTGTTTTGCTCTATTTTTTCACTACTGTAGTTTATCTAGCTTTTATAAATGTACTTATAAAGACAGGGATCTATGACCTGGGGCATCAATAACCTATGTAGCCCAATTATTGGTAAAGTAACCATTCTGCAGACTTTTTTGTGTAAGAACTGTCCAAAATAGAGAGGCCAGTAGGGTAGATTAAAAGTCATCAGTAACATGAACTAGTACCTATGAAGACTTCAGTCTTAATATCCATGTGATATGGATGGTAACAGAGACTCCATTAAAAAAAAAAAAAAAAATTCCGGAGGGGTTTTATCAGCAATAAGAAATAGAACTTATTGAGACCTTACAAATGAATTTAATTTAATTATCATAACTCTGCAAATTTCACTAATATAATTATATATTAGTGAATTATAATTGTTAAGCACAGGTATCCGATATGAGAGAACTGTAATTGGAAGCCGCCGGTGATGTTCATACAGCGTACCCACAGTGTTGCTAGGATACCGGCAGCGTCTGAGGACTCCCAGTGTTCGCAGCAAGCTGGATCACGCGGAATGTCTTATGACGCGTGCTGTCCCTGACGCGCTGACGGGATGCACGCTGAAGTCAGGAGCCGGTGGTTCGCTTCCACTTCCAGCGTCCATACGGAAGGGCCTGGCTCGGGGGGATCCTGCACTAATCGTTAAAGTATAAATACCGTCTTATGATTTGTTTGCTGTGCACCCTGATGAAAAATGTTTAGTAACATTTGAAACGTTGGTATATCCGTGTAACTTTATATCTGATTGGAGTGCCGCCCATATTCCGACGCTATTTAAATAGCAACTTGCTGTATCCCTGGATGGTGACCACATTGTTTAAACAGAAATTGTAGGGAGATGGTAGAGTCACTTTCTCTCATGCACCCTGTTTTAACCTTTATTTCATAGCTTATGTTAACCACTTCCCTAGATGATTAGTGACAGGTGTGTTGGTAACCATTAACCTTTAAAAGCATATTCTGCTGTGGACTTTAGACCAGATAGCATGCCTGGAAGCAAACATTAATGTGATAGCTATGTATATTGTAATAATTTTGAGCAATAGTGTTAGGACCTGCAGAAAAGTGGGGTCTCGTGAAGGGGGCTGCAGGCTTAAATGCATTCACCAATTCATGAATTAAATCTCCACTGTTTATTAGTATCAGTTAATTTAGTGAGTGCAGAGCCCCTACAAAATTATATATAATTAATAATTATAATTAATAATTAATAATTAATAATTAATAATTAATAATATATATATATATATATATATATATATATATATATATATATATATATAGTCCAATAGAATAGAGCACTCAGGAGACTTCTCAATAAAGCAACATCAACTGTATTACGGTATGAACAGCCGTTTTCGGGACCACAGCCCCTTCATCAGATACCTAAAGCAGTTTAACACATACACAAACCCCCCTACATATACCCCATTACTTACCATGCCGCGGCATCTCTGCATGCTGTCTCTGTCATGTCGGAAACCATCAGAAGCCGCACTTCCGGTCGCAGTACCCGTGGTGCCATGGTAACCGCCACATTTGCGTTCCACAAGGCCCACTGTGCGTTCCACAGACTGCACGCACGTGCAGCCTGTGGAACGCACAGTGGGCCTGGTGGCTTACTCTATAAGTCACCAAGTTCCAGGAAGTACATTCCCATTTTTTAAAGCAGCAATAATCCTTTGGTGTGTTCTGACTCGCAGAAATTTGTACTTCTTTGGCAACTCATAGGCTAATATATCAGTGATTATAAAACTGAAGTATAGAGGATTTGGGCTCACAAATTGATTTATTATATATATTATATACTGAAAAACTAGACATCTTCAAAGAAAAGAAAAGCTTAACAAAAGCTATTTTTTCTTATTATTGAAAGATGTTTATTTTCTTTGTCACTATAAGTAATAAAAAAATAAATCTGCAATGAAAGTGGTTAGAAAATAAACTTGTTTTCTTCCCCCCCTTAAATAAATAATATAAAGTGCATATATCTTTCTTGGATCAAACTACAGTCATTTTCTGCTATATTTTTCATGCTGTAATTTTCAGTCTTTGTACTTGGATAAATAGGCCATACAGTGTATTTCCAGGTAGCGAATGCATTTTTCCTGATTAAATTGGTTCCCTGAGGATATGTGCTTTCAGATGCATAGGTATGAAAATCCCTAATGGGGTCCCCATGTCTCTAATGGTTCTGGCCCCAGGATTCTTTCTACAAAATCGTGGTCTGCCACACTATGGAACAGTGGTTTTCAACCCCGCAAATGTATTCTAAAATGTTCCTTTGTGCAAAAGGGCTATTTAGAAGTGGAATAACATTTGCAGCTTGCAGCAGCAATTATGCCTAAAAGTCTGGAGCAGATTATTTAGCTTAACCTGCAGTTACTTTGGTAGGAAAGTTCTTAAAAATGCATTTCTAAAAATACACACATAAAAATACATTGCAATACTCAAATCTCCCGGGAGTGTTCCATATTTGTTAGTTGTGCAAGAAGGAGATACAGTGGCTAATGAAACACTAAGATAAGAATTTAATGAGAGCAAATACAGACTGAAGAAAATGTGTGGAAAGGGAGTGAATAAAATTATTTAATTTAATATAAAAAGAAAACTTTCATTAAAAAATAAAAATAAAAAAGATTTGTAAAAAATAAAAATAAAAAAGATTTGAAAATTGTATTAACGTACTATTACACAAAAGAGAAGGTAAAAGAGTTTTTTTGGTTTTTTTACAATACATAATTTTATATGTAGAGTTGACATCTGAGTTGGCGTGCATACCTTTCCTGTAAAACTCACGCCTTGACATTAGTATTAGTATAACTCTTGGGGCCCCATAATAAAAAGGAATGCATACTGTAGCAAAAACCAAATAAATGAACTGTAGAAATATAAATAATAGTATAACTTCTAACTAAAACATTGGTTTGCATCTTGTAAAATTAACTCTTTGAGTTAGTGCCGTGTGTCTTAATAAATCATAATAAAATAGAATTACCATAACACAAGGGGTGAAATTTAATAGGATGAGAGATTCAGAAAGTGAGAGATACGATAGGAAATCTCCAGTTTTTTTAAAGCGGCAATAATTTACACTGCAATATCAAACTGTTTTTGCAGTGTAAATGATTACTGCATAAAAAAAAAAAAACATGGAGATTTCTTACCAAATCTCTCACTTTCTGTATCTCTCATCCTATTACATTTCCCCCAAGGTTTCCATACTTGGTCCACAAAATATCCTAACAGTCCCTTTCTTAAGGATATCCATGCTTGAACAAAGTTGGTATAATCAAACCGACTGAGATATTAATGATGTCACCCATGCCTAAGCATTTGTATCCTTAAATAGAGGCAAAGCAGGGCAAAATCTGTGCCTTGTGCTGGCCCTGCCCCCTACTAAGTGAGTGACATCACAAAATTGTGTGTATTAGACCATTAAGTTTTGCAGTGGGGTGTGGCCAGCAACCCCGCTAAGTATGATGCTGACTGGGGTGTCCTGAGGACTCTCTGATTGGCTGCATAGACATCAGGGCACCTGTCAGGAGTTTTCACAGGATGCTGAACAGAGGCGTACTGTAAGTACAGATTGGTAGGCCCCATAGCAAAAGTTTGTAAGGGCCCCGTATTTAGCAACTGCTGGTTATAAATGTATGTAAAAAATATTACTTACACTGCAATGTTGGTCCCCCTTCAGTTCTGGGCCCCATAGCAGCTGCACCCCTTGCAGCTATGGTAGTTACACCCTTGATGCTGAGGTGGCACTGCAGCAGTGACTTTGTTTGCAGGATGCCCTTCCAAACACCATGCTAGCTAGAAGCAACCCGGCATGTGACATGCTCTGTGTGGATGCAACGCATTAATACTGCTACTGGTGGTCCAGACTTAAAACCTTGACTTTTTGGTTGTCCTGAAGACTGAGATTGGCCAATAAGAAAATCTCAGTCAACAACTTGTACACAGAAAATATTGCTTTAATTAATGAAGAGTTCATCACCAGTATTGGCTAAATACATAGACACACGATGCAGCATGTTGATATTATTTTAGTAAATACTATGTTATATTTGCTTAAGCCAAACATTATGTGAATTCATCACCATTGCCAATCAGTTATTATAAGAATTAGCAAGTGATATGCAACAAATATTGAGCCTGATTCTGGTTCATTCTCAAAAGCAAATTCTCTCTCTCTAATGGACAAAACCATGTGCACTGCAGGTGCGGCAGATGTAACATGTTGGATTTGGGTGTTATTATGTTTCTGTGCAGAGTAAATACTGGCTGCTTTATTTTTACACGGTAATATAGATATCAGTTTGAAGTGCAAACCCCACCCAAATCTAACTCTCTCTGCACATGTTACATCTGTCCCACCTGCAGTGCACATGGTTTTGTCCATTAGAGAGAGAATATGCTAGTGAACCAGAATCAGGCCCATTGTGTAGTTTCTTATTTGCTTCAGCATGCCTAATAGCTAAACAATTTGACGCCCGATAGACAGCTCATCTCGTTCTGCTCTTAATGTATAGTGAATAAAATGCATGCTATTTGAATTTAATAAGCCCTCCATATATTTTTCAATTTTGCAATTGCTAGATCTGATTGGTGTCATGACTTTCTCTTCTTCACAGGTAAAATGATTATTATCTTTTATTTACATAATACCAACATGTTACACCCTGCTGTAGAACCAGAATATAACTTTTTTAATTTAAATCTGTCTCTGACCCAGCTGAACTTGTAGTCTCATTTATTATCATAAGCATGCAAATACAAGCACAAACTAGGGCCAATTTAGCCAGAAGCTAATAAATCATCCAGTATATTCTCAGTCTGTGGATGCAACTTCATCATGAATACTCTATGCAGATACACCTGTCCGGGATTCACATCAAATTGCCCCATTCTGCATGCCATGTGTCTCAACACAGAGGCAGAACTCTGGGAGGCAATGGAGTCATCTGCCTGCAGGGCTCCTGCTCCCAAGGGGGCACCACTCCACCCCCTGGAAGTTTAAATCAGTTGTTTAAAAGCCAACGATATTGCTTCTGTGGCTGAGTTCTGAAATATATATGTGTTCTCTATCTATCTATCTATCTATCTATCTGAACAGAAATATATATTTTATATGCAGTATTATAGGTTTGTGTGTGTGTGGGGGGGCGCCAATATATATCTTGCCTCCTGGCAACTGGAACGAACTTACGCCACTGTCTCAACACAGACATTTTCACAAAACATGGGACTTACAGTAAGTCCTAGTGCAACAAAAGTGCAATGTACAATGTACAGTATGGGCAGCAGTAAGTGCTGTGTATGACGGATTTTGTGTACGCAATAGGTCCTCAGACCCACATATACGATTAGCAAAAGATCAGGTCATATAAAGGTCATACCCCTTGTCCCACTGTGGTACAACCAGGGGCGAATTTAGGGGTCAGGCCGCCCCTAGGCACAGCATTTTTGGCCGCCCCCCCCCCTTTTTTATGTAATCATAATAGTAATATTTATAAGTCCTAACTTGCCATTATGCTGTAACAGTAAAATTAGCCTAGAGATAAAACCATTTTCAATTATTTTATGTTTTTTTCTTAAGCATGCTTAAAGGAAAGGTAAACATGACAAAAATAGAATCAAAATAGTCACAAGGAGAACAACATTTTATTTTATTCTAGAGCAGAAAAACAAAGGGATCAAAAGTGTGTATATATATATATATATATATATATATATATATATATAATATAGTGGTTGAAGTGGGGGTATGGAAAAATCGAAATGATCTTTGGCGCGTGCACGCTCCAGAGCCTCCAGTACCACACCATATACACATGGAATGATGCATAATACCCACGGAATGAGCCAAAATTCACACAGATTGAGACAAAATTCACCAGAATAAGTAAAAATACACATTATGCCACACGGAATAAGCCAAAATTTACATGAACTGAGCCAAAACTCACACATAAGTCAAAATTCACATGCCACACGGAATGAGACAAAATTCACATTATGCCACATGAAATGAGTCAAAATTAGCCAATATTCACATTATAACACATGGAATAGGCCAAAATTAAGAGACATAGAGACAGTGACAGCGACAAAGGGACACACACAAGGACAGGGAGAGTGACAGGGGGGACAGGGAGAGTAAGAGTGACAAGGAGGACACAGGGAGAGCGAGAGTGACAGAGGGGACACAGGGAAAGAAACAGCGGTGATGAAAGACTGACAGCAATGACACAGTGACTTGATGGGTGCGGGGCTCCAGCGGCAGTGTGAATGTACTGGGTGAATGTTTCCAGTGGACTCCAGCGGTGGCTTCAAGGGGACCAGGGGTGTCCATTGGGCTCCAGTGGTGGTTTCAAGGGGACCAAAGGCAACCAGCGGAGGCTGTGAGGGGACCAGGGGCATGTGAGTGCACAGGTGCCGGGCAGGAGACTGGAGCAGGCAGACAGTGGCAGGCAGGTGGCAGTGCAAAGTATAATGCGGGCCGCAGACAGGGGCGTAACTAGAACTTTGCGGGCCCCATAGCAAAATCTTGAAAAGGCCACTCCATTGTCACTACAATGCACCTCAGGGGGACAGAAGACAGAATGAGGGGAGTGAAAGACAAAGCAGGTGTCAAGAAAAAAGAGAATTGGGAGAGAGATGGGATGAGGTAGTGAGGGGAAGGGGAGAGAGATGGGGGAGGTAGTGAGAGTATAGAGAGATGATGAGGTGAGGGGTGTGGGGGATGGGGCAGAGAGAGATGAGGGGAGGGGGCAGAGAGGGATGGGGTGAGTAGGGGTGTGGAGGGATGAGGGGAGGCGGATATAGGGATGGGGTCAGCGGAGGGGGGCAGAGAGTTGGGGGCACAGTGCTGGGTTTAGGAGGTTGGTGTGGGGGATGAGGAGATTTGGGGGGGGTGCTCAGGCTTTCTCTAGGGTACCAAGAAACCTGGCACCGGCCCTGGCTAGAAGAGTGACATCAGGGGGAGTAACAACAAAGACACGGAGTGCAGAGACTGTATATGCGTTGCAGCACTGCTTACTTTTGAGGCCTGCCATGGCTCCAGCCGCAGAGGAGGAGAGATGGGCCACTTGGAGAGCCAGTTCACCCGGCAGGAATGCGGCAGCCGGTGAAGGGAGGGGAGCCAGGCCAGCCACAGTGGATCCAGCTGCAGCGTTAAAAATATACGGGCCACACAGCGGGTATGCAACGGCGTGAGAGGGGAGGGGAGATGTGCCATCTGCCGCGGATCCAGCGGCATTGTTGAGAGAGCCGGGACTGTCTGCGGGGATGCGGCTGGAGGGGGGAATGAGCAACCTGCCGTGTATCCATTGTGGCAGCATTGAAAGAGCCGGGCCAGGATGTGGAGGTGAAGGAAGACGCAGGGACGCCGAGGGTGCGCAGCTCGGCTCAGCTGCTGTACCTGCCCATTGTATACACAGCAGCCAATAGGCTGTGTGTATACAGTAGCCAATGGGTGCCGGCGGCAGTGAGACTGAGCTCACCATTCAGCGCACCCAGCGGCGGTGCCTTCGTGGATGCGCAGCGGGACCATCAGATGCAGCTGGTGATGTAATGTGTGGCAGAGCGGGTGGGCAGCAGCGGGTGACGAGCAGCACTGCCGCTGACATATGATGAATCATGGCGGCGGCACCACTCGCCGCTGCCCACACGCTCTGCCATTAATTTAACAGACTGTCAGCCTTCTGTGCCGCCCTTAATTGCTGCCGCCCCTAGGCCCGTGCCTCACAGGCCTAGTCAGAAATCCGTCCCTGGGTACAACCCAGCATATTCCTGGGTTGGCACCTGTCATACTGCATACAGGTGCAGTGTCTTTATCATTATCTCCCTCGGAAGCCTACATCATGCTCGGGTAACAACAGCACTCTGGCAGCTGCTGTGCTGCCCCCAGCCTCCGTCTCTATGCAGTAAATGGGCAGACAGCAGTGGAAGCTGTGTGCGCCCTGTCCCCCAATCTCCTGACTGCCTGCAGGATGCTGTGTTTTGAAGATCTGGGCTCTCCTACTGCTGTAAACAGGAGCCGGATTGGATGATCCGGGTTTCTCATTAACAATGGCCTGAATAATAGTTATACCAGTATCAAGCCTTGCTGAAATCCCAGGTTGGATTCTTTTTTGGGGGAAACGGTCGTATTGTCGACAGCACTTAGGCCGACAGTCATAAGTTCGACACCGTGGGTTTGACAGGTGTCAATGTCGACAAGGGTAAAGGTCGACACATGTGTTAGGCCGACATGGGTTAGGTCAACAGGTCGTTAGGTCGACATGGGTTTTTTCACAGTTTTTTGGGCCAACATGTGCGGAAAGGCGGTATATCATGCCCTACCATCCACTAGGGTGTGGTGGGAGAATAAAATAGTTTGCCCTCGCATCGCAACTGTGTCCATGTCGACATTCTGGTAAAAAAAAACTGTGAAAAAAACCATGTCGACCTAGCGACCTGTCGACCTAACGAGATGTCGACCTAACGCATGTGTTGAAATAAACTCATGTCGACCTTGTCCCATGTCGACCTTCACCCATGTCAACCTTGCCACCTGTTGACCCAACGGTGTCAACCTAATGACTGTCAAACTAAGTGTGGTCGATAAAACGATCCACAACCATTTTTTGGGAGGCTGTTTACACTGAGCCCAACCTGGGTCACCAGAGCTTTAACCTGGGATTTCGAGTTGGTGTAAAAAGGGCATTAATACTATGATAACTCCTCTCTGGAAACCAATCTCTTTCAGTAGTTCCACATTTTTGTTCCATAGGGCTGTACACAGCCCAGATATAGTGAAAAGTACACAGGAGTAACAGAGAACCTGTCTCTGCTAACCTTAATGGTAAAATGGGGAAATTAAAACTGTCTGAGAGATGGAAATGTTTCTCTGTGAAGTGTTAACTAATAAGAACTTGAAGATATAACTTGTATTTACAGAGCACGGCCTTAGAGCCGGAGCAAAATCAATACTACTAATGCATTTAAACATTTTCAATTAATGGAATTTCACAAAAGAATAAAGTAACTTCCCCTCTTGCTAAACACTCTCTGCTGCTAATCAAACAGCACAAGTAACAGTTCAAGAGTGAAGTCCACATTCGGAATAAGTGTTGTCTTACAAAAACAGTGATAAGTAAAAAAGAAACCAGCAGAGGTATTATTGATGCCAAAATAGCAATTACATATCGCAATGACTGAACCAGCTGAATTCAGATACTAATGAGTGGCTGGTGCATGAAGGAACACTGGGGTCTATTTACTGTACTAAGAGCCTAATTCAGGTCTGCTTGCTAGGCTGCATATACTCAATGCCCAGCAAGCAGGAAAACTCCGGCCCGCCAAACGCACACATGTCGGTCGCAAGGAAGATGGTCGCTCACATCCAATGATTTCTCTAGCCTTCGCTCTGAAAAGTAAGTCTACTGTATAGTTACTTTTCAGATGCCCGCTATCTGCCGAATTGGGGCGGGCGCTGACATCATATGCCATCAGCCGCCCACCCGAGGATACATGAGTACCCCTGCCCACCCACCATTGAGTGATTGCCCCGGCGAGTATGAAAATTGTCAAGCCGTTCGCTCCAGGGGCTTGAGCATGAGCAAACTCCCATTATCGGGACCAGGTGCGAATTCTGACCTGAGCGATCACGTGTGAATCATCCATAAGTCTTGCAGAGAGATCAAGTGGAGAGAGAGAGCAAAAATACCCACCAATATGCTCCTAACTGCCATGTTACTGTGTTTGAAAAATGACAGGACCTGGATGGTTTGGATGTTATCTCTCTCCCCTTTATTTTTCTCCAAGGCTTAGTAAATAGGGAGCTGGGGTATTAAAATGCCTCCCATCACTGCGCTCAGTGATGGCTTCAGTTGTGGGGCTACAGAGCAGTCTAAAATTAAAAAAAGTAGCAAAAAGGAGAGCCACAGCAACTGCCAGTGAGTCTCAGAAGGCAGAACTTGGGTGGGCAGTTGGTATGGTTCCCCTATGACTGTGCCAATGACAGTTACATCTTGCTTTGTTCCTTGTTTCTGCAATGCCAATGCCAGAAATGTTAGTTCTGAAATATAGTGAAAAGAATCAGCGGTGTGGGGTTTTTTGTAACTCATTGCTCCAACCGTCTCTTCCTTGTTCAGTATGTATTACTATAGTCTTTGCAATGTGGTATGCTCCTAGGCAGGCTCTAAAAAAAACCTCGAGCTATCCAGGGCAGTAATTAGAGGTAAATCATCCAGGGTGCAAGGCCCTGGGTGTGGCACCATTGTTGCTTGGAACGGCAATCTACAGCCAAGGGATGATCCAGGAAGGCAATACTGTATGCATGCTGTGGATCTTCCCAGAGCATTCTTAGGATGCTTTTGCTAGAACTCTACTTCCCAGTGTGGAGGCACTACCACCAATGTGTGACATCATGACATCCCGGGTTTACAGGACTGGGATGACACGGAACACACTGCTGCCTTCTTACGGCAATGGATTAATCATTGCCTCCTTTAGAGTGTTAAGGGGTAGTTAAAACTTGCCGCTGACCTGTAAACTAGACATTTAGCCAGCAAGCTAATAATCATTTACATAGTACTGTAACAGGGACCCAACACCTCACAGGTTGGCAGTCAGGGCCAGATTTTCCACTAAGCTCATGAGGCACGGGCCTATGGGTGGCAGATATTATGGGCGGCAGGCAGCCAGGCTGCCGGTAAGTCACAGAGTGGTGACTGGTGATTCATGTCAGCGCCGGCGATGCTTATCACACGTCACTGCCGGTCTACGACTCCCACTTCCCAGTCCAGAGGCTCCACCGCTCTGCTCACTGAGCCACTGCCACCCACCGCCCATTGGAATACATGAAGCCTATTGGCTGCTGTGTACAGAATAGGCGTGCAGGGATGGGGTCAGCTGATCTGAGCCACCAGGTCCAGGGGGTGGCCAAAAATATTGTGACTAGGGGCAGTCTGACTCCTAAATCCAGCCCTGTTGGCAGTATGAAAGATCTGGTCAAGTATTGATTGTGTTCTTCTTTTTTATTCTGTTTACATTAAATATTCCCAACAGAGTTCCAATCTGCTGCTGACCACCATCCGGAAGTTGGTATTACTGCTTATCCATAGCTTTTATAATATTTAAAGCCTGCAGGCCATCATAATAAAATATATGAGATTCACTGTGACAATACAGTTACAGTATGCCATGTGTACTCTATGTAAATATACCTACAGAGAGAGAGTAATTTTCTTTGGAACCACAAAACCTTGTCTTGTCAATGAGCAGACTAATGATTGTTCAACACTTAATGCCACATTGTGCAAAAAGTTTGACTACAAAAGGATGCAACACTCTAAACTCAGCACGCGTCATCCTCAATGTAAATTATGCTTAACTGGTAATGCTATTAAACGGCTTTTTTCTGTCCTTTTTTTCAAAAGCTTCTGCGCAGGGAAGCTAGCCAATACATATATAAATGTATTTATTTCTTTTAACAGAAATCAGAAATTGGCAGAATCACTGTTTTTCCCTAGGCAATATGTGTGCCTTTGTTCTCTAGCACTGACCTCCAATTCTTCTGTAGAGTAAGAAATGGAAATGTTTTTACATGGAAAAGCTCAACATATCTTTCTGATTGCCAGTGAAGCAGAAACTGTAGCCTTTTTTTCCCCCCTAAAAAATAGAAGCTGTCTTATCTTGACTTTCTCTGCTTTACTTGATGATTTTCGGTTACAATAATCACACAGTGCTTCAAGTAAAACATTGCAAGTGAAATTTTAGTTCTTAAATGGAATTTTAATGCCTGAACAATGTATTCATCTTAATACAGTTTTAAAATCTTTGAAGAAAATAAAAAAAGTATTTCTAGTGTTTGGTATGGGAAAATAATACAACTCCAAGTCTGGGTACATGCATCTCTATTTCTCATTGTATGGGCCTAATTCAGGTCTGATCGTACAGCTAATTTGCAGATCCCTGCTCTCAAATATGCTCTGCCCTGCCAGAGTGAAATCCCACCCCGTGAATTTCTTAGCATGGCCTGCAAAAATTAGCTGGATCGGCAATTAGCTGTAAATCCATTCTCGCTCACCAGAAGACGCTCCCCAGCAAATGATTTTTCCAGTGTGTGCAGTTTGTGCGTAGCCCAGAACTTACTCTGCGACTGCGACAGAAACAGGCTGCTCGGAGCCAGAGCTGATGTCACACACCATTCCTCCAAACACCTGGCCATGCCAGATATTTCCCTGAGACTCCCAGAAAATGGCCGGTTACCAGCTCCAAACACCGGCTTCCTGTCAATCATCTTGGGTACAGCCAGTGATCAAAAATGTATCAGGATTTTATTGCATGATGGCCTCTCACATGCATACTATGAGCCGTAGACATGTGTAGTTTATAGATAATCAGCTGGCCTGTGAATTTGCAGCCGTGCGATCAGGTCTGAATTAGAGATGTGCAGGTTCTGATTTACTCTGATTTACTCTGATTTCAAAGCAGAATCTTATTGGCTATCAACTGTCAACAACTGTCATGTGATTTGGGATAGCTAATAAGATCCTGATTTGAAATCAGAGTACATCAGAGTAAATCAGAACCTGCACATCTCTAGTATGAATTAGGCCCTATGTTGCCATGGCTTTGTTAAGGTGCCCATACACTGCTGCAATGTCTCGAAGCAGTGTACGGACACCCAATACCCTGCGAGCCGCCCGGGACCAATTTGTTGTGATGGATTGCATGCATCCCTGCTTCCCAACCGTCTCGCCGCCAGGAGGGAGGTCCCAGGATGGGTGGTCTGACGGCCAGCAGGTCTGACCACCTGCTCGGGTCTGATGGCATGTCAAGGACAGCCGATTTGGTCTAATTTAACGGCCCGATTGGTCGCAATCAGCCAAAATTGGACCAAATCGGCTCAGTGTATGGGAGCCTTTAGTTTCTCTTCTCCTCTACATAATAACTTATACCTTCCATTATTTAAAAAAAAAAAACTAAAAATGTATTTTATTATTGTATGTTGTAACATTTTATGCACAATAATTTATTTCAGGTGTTTTCCACTTTGATATTAATGTTGTTGCTGTATAAAAGCTGTAGGTTTCACAATGACTTTCTCATCACAATTCTGATTCCCTCCTCTCTCCCACCTTCAGGATTCTGCCCACTCTGCTCCCTGCCTGTGAAACATACTTCCATGTCCTAATATATGATCTACTAGTCACACCGCTCACACAGCACACACTCATCTGCCCTCCCGACAGCATGTCATCCTACTGTAGCAATGAGCATGTAACCCACCCATAGCAACTAGCTTGAAACTCCTGACTATGAGCATGTTACCCTTGGCATCGAGCAAGAAACCTCTGGAAATGAGCATGCAGTTAAGTGGCACTTGTGGGTTAATATGTAAAGGGAATTACGGTGTGTGGCATACGGTGCAATGGGCATTATGGTGTGTGTGGTATAATGTGTAATGGACATTATGGTGTGCGTAATCCTAGCACAGTGTGTCCAAGGGGCTCTACTTGGTGCAGTGTGCCTAATGTGCTCTCACAGTGCAATATGTAGGTGTTAATATTGTTTGGTGTATTGTGAACTGTGGACACTACTGTGTGATGTATTGTGAAATGGTACTATTGTGTGGCCATACCCCTTCCCCCAAAACCACGGCCTACATTTTTGATGTTTGCCTATGGCATGCACTGACCCTATTTTTTCAGTGACCAGTAATTTTGCAAGTCCCAATCAGAACCCCCTTCACACAGAAAATCAGATTATTGGGTCAAGCATTTCTATTTGGATTTAATTATGATAAAATATGAATTAATGACTAAGATAATGCTAGAATCACAATGCTAGAATCACAATAGAAATGTTTTTCCAGAAACGTACACCCTTATGTAATGAGCTGTGCATGCCTATGTCCATGGTAAAATACCTTACCCTAACAGTCCTTACCTGGTCTTTCAGGAGGGTGTGTGACATCCAGGGCAGTGGAGAGCCTGGCTGGGCCCAGGTATTTCTCTGTGGGCATGGGCTAATCACATGAGGCGAGGCCAAGTGCCCTTTAAATACATAAAAATTGTATACTTAACACCTCTCTGAAAACACTGCGCCCCAGCATACAGCAGCATATGCTGGTCCCAGTAACTGTCACCTGCATTGTACAGTCATGGCAGGGAGGAATGTTGGAGGAGCAGCAGCGGCTGGGGATTCTGGCATCATGGACAGGGACAGTTTCCCTCCTACAAAGAGGTAGGAGCCGCTGCTGCATATAGAGATAAGATGCACGAAGATTGCAAGTGACGGCATGGCAATGGTCCTTGTCAGTGGTTATCACAGCTGTAACACGGTAACCGTGGTGCAGTTTTGCTGGAAGAAAACCACAATTGTGTTGTTTGTGTGATAGCTCTTAGGCCTAACAATCATCTGAGCATCCAAGAAATTATACATGTTAAGCATGTCTCCCCTTTCCCAGCGTAAACATTCCTAATTGGGCTAGTCTATCCTAAGAGCTTAAAGATTTCATCCCTTTAAATTAGCTTGGTTGCCCTTCTTTGGACATTTTTCAGTTCTATAATGTCCTTCTTGTAGTGCGGGGGCTAGAATTACACTCCAAATTCTAGATGATGTATAACCAATGACTTGATATCACTAGCTTCCATGTCTCTTTTTATACAGGCCTTGTTGACCTTATTGGCTGCCGCATGACACTAATCACCGCAGCCAAGTTTGTCGTCAATTTGCACTCCAACTCCAACTCCTTTTCCAATTCTGATTTTCTCAACTCTAACCCTTTTATATTATATTTAAACTGTGTGGAGACATCCTTGTCATTTCTAATCACCCTGTCCAGTTTTGTGTCATCCGCAAAGATGTATCATTTACTGAGTATTCCCTCCTCTATATCTTTAATGAATATGTTGAATAGGAGAGACCCTAGCAGTTAACCCTGTGGTATGTTACTTACTGTATTACTGGTATCAAACCTGATCATGCACGTTTACAATAACTCTCTGTTCTCTATCCTGCAGCCAGTTTCTTACCAAGCTACACATTTTTATCCCTAGTCCCAAATCCACCATTTTATTGATCAACTTCTTATGTAGCATAGTATCAAAGGCCCTTGCTAAATACAGGTATACCAGGTCTACTGCATTCTCAATATCCAGCTTCTTGTTGACTTCCTCATAAAACCTTATTAGGTTAGATTGGCATGAATGATTCTTTACAAACCTATGCTGGTTTACACTAATTTTACGAAGCATCTCTATATATTCATGGAAGCCATCTCTTAATTTTCTCTTAAATTGTTTCCCTATTATTGAAGTTCTAGGGTACTAACATTTCCCTTTTTGAATATTGGTACCACCTCTGTTAATATCCAGTTCTTTGGCATCGTACTGGCTGAAAATCATTTATCAAAAATGTAATGTAGAGGATATACTAACTCCTCGCTTAGTTCCATTAAAACCCTGTAAAATAATGAATCCCAACTGGACTTGGTGATTTATTTGTTTTGATTTTACAAAGCCTCTTGTGGATCTGCTCTTTAGCAAATACAGGGTGACATTTAGAGTTCGATGTTGCGTTTTTGGCGATTTTTATCGCAAAAACTACAGTTTTCGCACTTTTTCCCGAATTTGCATAATAAATGAGATGCGAAAATCATCAAAAATGCTGTATTTCCCACGAAATCGCACTTTCTGAAAGTGCGATTTTTTTTATCTCCGGAACTCGCATCCAGATGTTTTCCCATTGAAAAATATACAATTTGCATATTTAATGAGATGCGAATTTGGAAGTCGCCAAAAAAATGGTCTAAACATCACAAAAAAAATAGACCTGATCCTGACTGGCGAATTTGTCAGAACCATGCTCAGATCATTGCGATCTGTGTATGGTTCTTTGGTAAAATATGTGTAAAAGTAAAAAAAAAAAAAAAAAAAAAACGGCGTGGGGTCCCCCCTCCTGTACATAACCAGCCCCGGGCTCATTGAGCCGGACCTGGTTCCAAAAATACCGGGGACAAAAAGCGTAGGGGTCCCCCGTATTTCTGCAACCAGCCCCGGACTCTTGGACCGGTCCTGGTTCCAAAAATACGGTGGACAAAAAAACTGGGGGTCCCCCGTATTTTGAAACCAGCAGCGGGCTCCAACAGTGTCATGCCACAGCCGGGGGACACTTTTTACATAAGGTCCCCCGGCCGTACCATGAGCACCGTGGCTGGTCAGCCTTGGACGGGGTACCTGGAGGAGTGGGGACCCCCCAATAAAGGGGTCCCCCCCAGGCTTTACCCCTCCAGGGCTGAAGCCCAGGGCTGTCACTGGCGTCCCTGGCCAGTGGACGACGGCCTGATAGGGTTAAACTGACATTCCTAACATTGCTTAATACAGGAGAACTACAAGTGCCAGCAGACCACCCCCGCATGCTGGGACTTGGAGAACCACAAGTCCCAGCATGCGGGGTATTACTGGGCCCGCTGGGACTTGTAGTCCACCTGTAAAAAGAATGTTAAAAGAAAACACACACACAGAGAAGTATAACTTTATTACATGCACATCCACACACCTCACTTTTACACCCACATACTTACCGATCCAGGATCCAGCGCTGGTCTCTGTGCAGCATAGCCGGTCAGCCCGCACTGTCAGCGGGCTGAACTGGCTTTCTCTGATGGAGCTAACAGCTTCTGTCGCGCTGTCCCAGCGCGACATAGGCTGAGAGCATGATTGGGCGATGCGTCTACCATCATGCCCTACCATCCACTAGAGTATCCACAAAGCATTGCGAGAGAAAGGAGCGATGTGAGGGGATGCGGAGCACTTCAAACTGTGTCCATGTCAACAGTGTTGACATTCGGGGTAAAAAAAACAGTGAAAAACCCCATGTCGACCTTTTGAATGTTGACCTTGCCCATGTCGACCTAATGCTTGTGTCGACCTACACCTATGTCGACCTAGACCCATGTCGACCTTGACCCGTGTCAACCGAGACCAACGTCGACCTTGCTGCCTGTCGACCTAGTGGAGTCAACCTAATGCTTGTCGACCTAGTTGCTGTAGACCGAACGATCCCAACCCCTTGGTACAATGTAAGCAAAGGAATGGCTCCGGGCTATTTCCCTGTACTTTTTTTTGATGTTGCCTATTTCTGTTCACACTTGTAAGTATTGTATTAAAGTTATGGAAACTCCTCTGCAAGCAGCAGACAATAAACTGCTTTAAACACAACTCAAATAACTTGAATAATACATATCGGTACTTGTTTCCTATCTGGGCGCCCATCGCGGGCATCGCGGGTACATTGCATGTCATTATAATGACATGCGATGCGACCGACGCGATTACCGCGATTTTACATAGGGACCAATGTTAAATGTCCCAATTGACCCGCGATGACCGCGATTTACCATAGGAAACAATGTTAAATGGATCAATTTCCCCAAATTATCATAGGGAACAATGGGAAATGGGGCAAAAACACCCCTCGCCATGGACACCTGGGAAGCCTGCGAAGGGACGCGTTTACCTGTGAAGGTATCCGCGTCCCCTCGCCACGCTTCGGGCTCGGTGGCTCGCTACGCTCGCCACACTATTCTATTCTCACTCCACGCCCTAGTGGATAGTAGGGCATGAAAAGGTCGGAGGATGCGTACCGCCGCCCCTTGCGGGCTCGCTGCGCTCGCCACGCTTCGGGTTCACGTTGATGGCGGGGTGGCGTCAACTACTTTTGGGGGGACATTTCAATGTTCAGGGGTGTTTTTGGCCCTTTTACTATTGTTCCTATGCTGATTTGGGTAAATTGATCCATTTAACATTGTTTCCTATGGTAAATCGTTGTCATCGCGGGAAAATTGAGGCATTTAACATTGTTCTCTATGGGAAAATCGCGGACATCGCCCCGATTTTATCCCCGATGCCCGCGATTAAAATCGTGGGCTCCCAGATAGGAAACAAGTACCTACATATCACTTATCACTGTGAATTTTCAAATTACACTATAATTGATGACCATCACATCCTGTATACAGTAACTACTATACCCTGATGAATGAATTCTGAGGGGTTCTGAAACGTGGGTGATGTGATTATGAAATGCAGTAATGATCTGATCTTTCTGCATGAATAGATTTACAGAACAAGAAACCCAAAGACATGCTTTTTTATAAGGTAAGGTAGATATATCTTCTAGATTTTTTTTAACTAGATGTGAGGGGAGGCTGATGAGTTGGAGTGAGGCCTAGCTTCCCTACTCACATGAAGTGAAGCATTAAGGATGGTGCCAAATGGTTATGTAAAAGGATATTTGTACAATGTTACAATAAAACTCTGGGGACAAATAAAATAACTTATGCTAAACACAAAAGAAATATAAACCCTAACAATTGGATAATATTGTAGGAGAGGACATAGTAGTAATAAACAAAACACTGCACTATTTCAAATATCCCATAATATTTATTAATTCCAAGGCATTTATTGTATACAGTACTTTTACACAATTATTAGCATTTTCTTTTTTTTTTTCTTATTCTAAACAGTACTTAATTCTGTCCCTAATACAGCCTGAATTTCTCTCTCTCTCTCCTTATTTCTTTTCACCCCCATCCACTCTTCTTGATCTGTCTTCCCCACACTTGAAACTGTTATAGAGATTATTATAGAATTACGTTTGTTCTTTTCAATTTTACCTTTTTATTGTATTTCAGGATGCCCTCGCTTTTTCTCATCTACACAGTGCTTTTTTCTTTTTGTATGCGACTGGTGCAATCCCTTGTGTGCCTTTGTCCTTATATATTTTGGTGGATACTTTTGTGGGTTTTCTTTTTGCTTGTTTTTTTTTAGGAACGTCTTTGCTTTCATCATGATGACATGTGATGAGTAAGTATGGGAAATGCAGAAGAGATTGAAAATGCACGTGGGTTATGCTAGAACTCTTTGCAATTGAAGGCACTGGCACTGATGCAAAAGGATTCTTTTCTGAATTTGACCTTTAAAATGTTTAAAAAATAAATGCAAAAATAAACAAGTTTGTGTTGGGATGTTCTTATTTTCTTTCATAATAAAGACCAATTTGAATAGTGATGGACCTTTCAGGTCATTTAACAAAAAAGCTATATCTAATGGTAAGTTCACACAAAGTATCACACACTTTTTTAAATTATATTTAAGTAAAAAAATATAGTGAGTGATAGAAAATTGTGTTAGGTTCCGTAGACAGTTTTCCAAGTGTCCATCACAATATAATTCTGGACATAACATTTAGAAAGTTCTAAACTAATGATTATTATGTTAAATATATGTAATATCTAATAAAAGTTCAGAAATTAATAGCACATTAACATTCAGAGCTCATATTAATAATGGAATAAGGAAAATAAATAATAAAGCAGGGGGACTTCGTGGGTCATCTAGGATATTAAATTTATAAACCTGGAGGTTAATCTCAAATTAATTAATAATGTTTGTTCTAAACTATGGAAATATGTTTTAGAATTGTGAGGTTTTGTCCTGAATACCATACTAGTAAACCATTTTATCATAATTATGTATTTTGTGTAAAGATCTAAAATGAAATAGTTTCTATATACGTTGAAAAACAATATTCAGAGTTTATCTAGATAATAAAAATAAATGAGTTGATTGATGGATGTGAAATTATATTCTTTCAATGACCTAAAGAGCTGCTTAATGACCTACTGTTCAGTGACTTGCTCATTCAACCTCATGAAATTTACAGAGAAAATTAGTTGAAGTACTAGAAGTAGAGAGCAAATTACAAAACTGTGAATATTAAAAAGTCATATCACAAAGAAGTTCAATATAGAAATTTAAGAATGTGCATGGAACCAATGCGCGCTCTCTCTCTCTCTCTCTCTCTCTCTCTCTCTCAACAGAATCAGATGAAAATCAAATAAATCATAAAAGTTAATCACAGTTGGAGTAAGGTTTCCTGATTTACTATCTGTAGGACAAAGTTCTATATCTACACCAGATTTCTGGGTATATACTGTACTTTATATACTATTTAACTAATTATGTCATACTGTATGTGTAATTTGTATGTGTAATTTAAACACGTATGGGTTTATTTACAAAGCATTGTCAAATCTGCCACTTCTGATCATGTGTATACCCAAAATGTAATGTTTGTACTCTCAAGCCATGACTAGTAAAAGTATTGCCCTTTTAAACATGAACAGAAGCACTGCCTTTGCAACCCAACACTTCATAAATAAACCATTAGACCGTAATTGATCCTACTCAATGTACAGTATCTATTCATTTTATTTTATAAATAAACATTTATTTATTTTTGTCCTCTGTTTGTATTCACAGTATGGTCAAATGGCTGACTTTGATACCCTCAACTTTTTCCCTGTAAGTGGAGACAAACTTTATTAAAATAATTGGATTTGTTGTCTCATTAAGTATATTCTTAGAATTTTCTACATACGTAAATGTTCTTTTCTTGTGGATTGACCCACAGATTTCTAACCACAACCATGTTTTTCAAAGGCTACCATATAATCTCTACCTTTCACCTGAAATTGAGTCCATCACATCACCTCAAACCAGACCCTCATCATCCCATCCTCTTCTTTCCCAGTCTGCTTCTCCCCATCTTCTTAATTTTATTAACCAGTTTCAGTTGCAGGACCAGGTTGCAGTGCTGATCATGAAGTGAGGGGGGGTGTTGCTAAGTGCATATATACACGTATATATAGTATGGATAGTGTAATGGTTAGCATTACTGCCTCACACCACTGAGGTAATAGTTTTGATTCCCACCATGGCCGTAACTGCGCAGAGTTTGTATATTCTCCCCATACTTGCGTGGGTTTCCTCCGGGTACTCCGGCTTCCTCCCACAATTCAAAAATATACAGGTAGGTTAAAAGGGATCAATTCAGCACATATATTACATACATAATAACATGTACAGATGTAGATGTGTTCATCAAGCTTGTCTGTCATGCTAAATTCAGCACTCATTTTTTGTCTCCTTTCAGGATTCCATCTGTCCACCACTTCCACTATCAGATATCTTGATAAAGGTCATAACGACCGAAACACGTAGATCCTGCCAGAGGAGAGTGAACAGCCACCACCGCGGATGTATGTATGTCATGCTCTTTTATTTTATGCTTTGGTTTTTTTTTTTTTTTTTCGTGGATCTTGTCTATTTCTGTGGATGTCTTTGTATATGTCCTCATGACCTGCCCATGGGACTTATGTTAAGTGTTTTTATGGATTAAAACATTTTTGGAAATTTTCTACCTACATTGGCCTTCTGGTTTTATACAAAGGGATTTTTTGGGATATACTCATAAAGAAACCGCTACGGGCTTTGAGCCCCCATTTTTAGGGGTGAGTAAGGTACACCTTCAAACCTCAGGGTGACAAATTTATATAAAATATCACCTATTGAATATACCCTAATCACATTGATATTTCTTTCCTTATACACTTGGGAGCACTGAAACACCTAAAGTATTTACGAGGAACACATGAGAGAAAGAAACCTTTATAGGTTTGAAAACATCATATAACATCGTGAGTAGGGAACGCTTCTCCTCTATCTTTAAGGAAAAGAAACCTTTTATTTATGTTCTTTCCTCACCACTAAAGTAAGTGAGGTACGCTGTCACAACTCATTGTGTTTTGTACAGCTCTCACATATACGTAATTTTCACTACTGAAAAGAGACTCAGACATTGATTTCTCTTTTCCATGAGCACGGCTGGAAAAGCCTTTCCGATCACAAGCATTTGGAGAAATATTGACACTGAGACTGAGCCCCTTCAGGACAAAAGAAACCTTTATAGGAGGGAAACCACCATTTATCCAGTGAGTTCTGGTACGCCTGAAGTGACCCAGTCTCTTGATATAAAAAGAGCACCCACTCTCCAGAGTGTTTAATTTATTTTATTTAAAAAAAAGAGACACACACCTATGTAGAATTGTAACTTTTATTTTTCTGTATTTTTCCACACGTGATACACCCTGTGGCGAACCTTGCTCATTTGAGAACAACATCTCACAAAAGAGGAAAAAGCTCGAACCGAAGAAATCTAAGTATCATCTTCTTTGCGCCATTGATTATTTATCCCTATTTTTTGTATGTTATATTGTTGAAGTAAAGGTGTATCTTCAGGGATAGTGATCTTAGGCAGCACTGCGCCACGCACCTATTGTCATTTTTGTCTTTCCATCATATCTCCAGCTGTCTCTCTGCTATTTCCATGTAAATGTAGCAGTGCTTTCTTAATTGTAATGTCTAACACTGTGATGATAGTCTTTTCACCCTAAATGGCCTCATCTCCCTCAATTTCATTATATGTTGACAGTACCCCCACCTCTTCTAGTCTGAAAATGTGCTATCTTGATGTTTTTTTCTTGTCTCCACCCTGTCAATCTCAGAAATATATCCAGAATCAGAATCCAAAAGGAAACTGAGTCTCTGATGCAGTCTCTTCTCATTTTTAGACAGGACTACTGTAGACCTCTTATCTGGCCTTCTTATCATTCACCTCTCTCTACTCCAATCTGGATTCAGTGCTGCTCTTGGGCTTATCTTCCCCTCTGAATGAACTATGTCTGCCTCATCTATGTTACAGGTTCTTCACTGGCTGGCATGTCCCCTTCAAAAGCAAATTCAAATCTTAAAACTTACTTACAAGACCTTTACCCAATATGTTACCATTCATCGCTATGATTTATGTTCTTTCACACTGTTGCTTGGAGTACAAATAAATGCTACCTCTTTTGTTAACTTCTTACTTCCTCCCACTCCCACCTCCAACATGTTGCCCATGTTTTCCCTACCATTGTAACTCTCTTCCTCTCCCTATCAGACTCTCCCCCTCTCTACAAAGACTAGGTAGCAGGAAGCTGGACAGCCTAATAAAGTTTCTTCTCATACACTGGAGTAAAATACAACTGGACTGATACCAGGAGTACACAGCATATTATATAAAAATAACTAAATTGAAAACTACAAGAGTCAAAGGAGATGTATGCTAAATTCCAATCAGGAACTGAAGAAACGTGATGCTGAACAGTCACCTGGAACACAAGAAGAGACAAGTAATTGGAACAACCTGGGAAGTGATAGAAATCTACCACAAGGTGGCGCTGCTTTACCACAAAGTATAATTTTATACCATATTTTTGTGATATCACTTAATTTTATTAAAAAAAACATATTAAACAATTCATATGCATATACAATCAATACACTCAAAAAGTAATTGGAACACTGGGCTTCTGGTAGTTGTGGTATTAAATAACCACCCGATACACTAGGATAGGCAGTTGTCAGGAATACTGGATCATTGAATAGTGCAGTATTAACTTGTAACTGGGATTCTAGTGAGCTGAGCAGAAACTGGACTGGGACTGGAATGAGTAGGAACCAGGCTGGCCCCTGGAGAGCTGGAAGCAAAATGGCACCAGAATGATCTTGAAGCGGTTTGAAACCAGAATAAGGAGGAGCTTTAATGGCCCATAAAGGAGTAGGAACGAGAAAACAACAAAAACAGCACAAATGGCATTTGAATGTCCAGAAACTGGACTGTTACCATACTGAGCAGGAACCGGAGTGGAACCAGAATGACTGTAAAGTGGTAACTGCATTTGAGTTTGCTATAATTAAAACAGGTAATTCACATTGGGGAGCACAGCATTTCTGGACACAGGGCTGGCAACCTGTAGCCTCTGTAGAAAGTGAGAAATTAAAAACAATCGTAGATATTGTGCTGCTGACAATGTATGTACTATCACCATTGTTGGCAACCATCAATGGTGACCACAAAGATAACCATCCCTGCTGAATGTGGGAGGTAGAGCCATCACATCTCCCACATCAATAGATCTAGCAAGCGGCCAGTGCTAATCCCGCCTCCAATAGTCCCTTATCTCAGTCCCTCCCTCTAGCCATTGGCAGAGATAGCACAGTGATGTAATCATCATGCATCTGCCTGTGCTCAGTGTCACAAATAGAGTAGCCACCTAGGTCCATAGAGAAGTACAACATCTTAGGACCTAAACAGATGCTGGATAAGGACACCTGTGATGTCTGAGGAGGCCTGCATGAGGTGAGAGGTAAGAAAGCTACATGATGAAAGATAGGCTGCATGAGATCGGGCACAATCAGTCTTATATGCACATGAGGGGGGCATATCCCTGGTGAACTGCTACATGAAATGGTACACAACTTTAAACATACAGGCTCCAAGCCTGTTTACAGATTTAATGATCCAGTTAAAATGCTTGCTGGGGGGTGGGAGTAAGGGCCTTCAATTGCTGCATCGCCCCGAGTGCCAAAACCCTAGTCTCGGCCTACATTAAATATACAAGAATCATTACAAACTGTCCTTTTGTATTTCAATCTGTATGTAAATTGTGAAAGAGATAACAACAAGGTATCTGAGATGGGAGAAGATTGGCATCTATATTATTAGAATAAGGTAGTCTGACTATCTGGCAGTTATTACATAATTTGAATGAACACAAATGTTTAGAAACTAATGGGTATATTTATTCAAATGTGTGGCTTTATAGAAGTGGGTATGTTGCTCTTAGCAATCAATCAAATTCTACTTATCCTTTTTCTAGAACCTTCAATAAGATAATACCTGGGATCTGATTGGTTGCTACAAGCAATATCTCCATGCGGCAGTGGCCCTTATTCTGGTTCACCTGCAAAGACAAATTCCTTCTCAAATCTACAAAACCATGTGCATTGCAGGGGGGGGGGGGGGGAGCAGATGTAACATGTGCAGAGAGATTTAGATTTGGGTGGGTTATTTTGTTTCTGTGCAGGGTAAATACTGACTGCTTTATTTTTACACTGCAATATAGATCTCACTTTGAAGTAAAACCCCACCCAAATCTAATTCTCTCTGCACGTTACATCTGCCCCACCTGCAGTGCACATGGTTTTGTCTATTTGAGAAGGAATTTGCCTTTGCGAGTGAACCAAAACAAGGGCCAGTGTGTGTGTCTGATTAAAGATCTTTATTAAGTAACAGGAATGATTCCAGTTACTCTATTTGGAGCCCAGAGAATAATGCATTTAATAAGACTATTAGATAATATTTAACCAGAACAACCTTAGGGCATACATCCCCTTTGACATCAAGTCACCTGATCAGATACACGTGAGCATGCATTTGTTATTAGAAAGGCAAATATTAGCTTTTATACTCCTGGGACTAGTATAAATGATTTCAACTTTAAGTGTACTAGTTATTTCATATCTTCTCTAATTTCCTAAAAAAATGACTACATTTATATATGAAAAAAAGATCAATAGCAACTAATTAGAAAAAGTAACATTTCTGCACAGTAGGTTACTTTCAATGTCATCTGCAGCCAAGAGGCAGAAGACACTTCTGAGAGCTTGCAGCTCTTTGAACCATTCAGTTACATCAAGTCTTTACCTATCACTTTGTTCATCTACATTTCTATATTCTATAGATCTTCAATTTCCTTCATTTTCCCTCAGAACTGGGTGGAATGCGTAATGTGCATCATTTATTGGCAGAATTTTCATCACAAAAAAATAAAAAAATCCAATGTTAGCCAATTCTATAAAGATTTTTTTTTTTGAGAATTAATATTCATTATCGAGAATTGTCAATAGTAACAGTGTAAATCTGTAAATATCTGTAGATATGATAAGACGTGCCATATTTTTTCATTGCGATCGTGTACCAGATCAAAAAGTCAGAACTACTTTTAATGGGTTAACTGGGGTGGGTATAGAATGCTGGTTATTTGTTCAGAATCAAGCAGCCGACTCTCTTTAGTACTGTCAGCAGGCATGATTTCAGAATAATGCCATTAGAAGAGTACAGTATCTGAATGACAATAGTAATAAGCTAATTGCACATCAAAGTGTTTTAAAGTATTAATCTAGATCACCCACTTTACACCTGCCTAATTCCACAGCAGTAAAGCTGAACAACAACTATCATAGTGCCACAAGGAGATGTACGGTACAGTTTTTTGGGCAGCATGAGGGCGCAGAGGTGTTTCACATGAATGAGGTCATGGGTTCAAAACATCAGCCTCCTGCATGTGTGTGTGTGTGTGTGGGGGGGGGGGGGGGGTTGATGGTCCTCCAGATATTCTTATTTTAAAATGAACTGGTGTAGGGACTGATCTTGAGGACTGATCTTGATGATTAAAATATTTTCTGTACCTGTATGTGAGATATGTAGAACAAGTTGACGGATTATAAACTTGTATATGAGGGCAGCTGTTGGAATTAACTTGTTTTTGCCTTTGCTCTTTACGATGTATTAGAGATGGACTAGTCTACAGGTGGAGTAGTCGACAATATACAGTGTCATGTGAGTGGATGTAGTCAAAATACCAGCATTTAGAATCCAGACAGCCAGAATACCATGGGATCCCAATGATCACACTGCCTGTGGATCTCAGAGGTAATAGTGGGGTTGATATTAGGGTTATACACTTGAAGGAGGGTTAGATTTAGACTGCAGGTGTGTGTGTGTGTGTGTGTGTGTGTATGGTTAGGCTGCAGTGGGAGATGTTAGATTTAGGCTTCTGGAGATGAGGGTTAGAGCATGGCTGGACTGGCCCACAGGGGAACAGGAGGTGGGGGAAATCCCAGGTGGTTACCACAGAGGAACTCAACCCCTCCTCTAATGTCAGGTTACAGATAGTACACTTAAATTATATATTGTTACTTTTCTAGAGGGCAATGGACATGGCCTTTATTGGCTGTTCAAGCCTCTGTCTGGGACAGTTCTCAATGTGTGGTAACTGGCCACACCCTTTAAGAAGGGGTCCTTAACAGTATGTTTCTCCAGTGGGCCCTTCTTGCTCCTATTGTATCACACAGTCCACCCAGATGTTTTGGAACACAATCTAAAAAACGATAACTTGTTTCCTAGCACGGCGCCTACGATTTTCAGTTGTATGGCATCTTATGCATTGTATTGCATCGCATGCCATATAGTCGCATGCGATGCGATGCAATTTAAGCACCCTATATGACTTTTAATTATATAAGCAACCTAATGGGTGCTTACAATGTTAAATGCACTCCCACGCCACCCCCTCTATCAACGCCAACCTGAAGCGTGGTGAGCGCAACGAGCCGGCGAGGGGCAGCGGTACGCATCCTCCGACCTTTTCATACCCCCACTATCCACGTCGGCGTGGAGTTGATTTTATATAGTGTGGCGAGCGTAGCGAGCCACCGAGCCGGAAGCATGGCGAGCGCAGTGAGCCCCGTGAGGGGATGCATATTACTTTACATGTATTCCACATCCGCTCGCCACGCTTCGGGCTCGGTGGCTCGCTGCGCTCTCTACACTATCTAAAATCGACTCCACGCCGACGTGGATGGTGGGGGTATGAAAAGGTCGGAGGATGCGTACCGCCGCCCCTCGCCCTGTGCTCGCCACGCTTCGGGTAGGCGTTGATTGTGGGGGTGGCTTGGGGGTGCTTTTAACATTGTAAGCACCCCTTACGGTGCTTATCCAATTAATAATCTTATAGGGGGGTCATTTTACAGTGAAAGCACCCATTAGGGTGCTTATACAATTTAAAATTGTATCCCATCACATTGTATGCCATTCTATGCCATTCTATGCCATATACGCTGGTATACGATTTAAAATTGTATAACATCGTGTGCCATCGCGTAACATCGCATCACATCGCATACCATTGTATGGCTTATGGTATACGATGCAATGGGCGCCGTGCTAGGAAACAAGTACCAAAAAGTATATAAGAACATTCCTAAAAGCAGTTAGTATGGTATCCGTACGAAAGTAAAATCATCTGTTGTGGGCTGATTACCACATGGTTTTAAACAATGATCTCACTGGCACACTGCTGCTCAAGAGGTGGCCGCCGCTCAGTATGTCACACTCATGGCACCACTCTCCTCCGGAGTGCGATGTCCAAACCTGGTACCAGCTGCAGCACTCCGCCTCCTGCCTGCCATGCACATCAGGAAGGAACGTTTCCCTGGTAACTCAGCTTCTGTCATGTTATAAGTTGTGTTTGAAAAATGACAGGAGCTGATTAGCTTTATTTGTTTTATCTCTCCATTTTATCTCTCTTCAAGTTCTAATAACTCTTCATGAGAAGGTGGATGTGTGCCAACATCACCGGTGGGCTTCTTTTCTATTATTGATTTACAATTCAAAATAAGTGCACATTCAAGTCCATTCAGAGATCTCTGTCTAGCTTCAAAAATCTATGTAGAAAGTCTGATGCTCTCAAGTGCTGCACCACATCGATCTTCTCAAATCACTTATTTAGAAAAAGTTGCTTACACTATTCAAGCCACATTGATCTTTTGAAGTCACTTGTTTCTAAAAAGTTGCTCCCGCTATTCAACTGCTGCATTAGAATAAGAATTTAGTCGAGGGAAGGATGGTTTGATTCAGAATGCAGTCATTTATTTTCATTCTGGTTTTTAATTAATTTTGACGTAGAGTTAGATTTTTACATTATCACATATTTTGTCTTAATTTAGTGGAGATACATTTCAATTAAATCCATCAGTCCCATTTTATAATGGGGCTAAAAAAGCACAAAAGTGCATAATAGTGAATATATGTTAAAAACCAATATATGTTTACTTCAAATGGACATACCGTACTATAATAAAGGCACATTTAAAAGGCTGTTGACCTAAACATGAGCTACTAAGTTTAAAACTCCTTACATAGGAAACAAAGTCTAATGATAGTGATGAAATATGCTTTGATGAAGGCAATTCCCACTTATTATTTATTATCAGTTTATTACATAGCGCACTCATATTCTGCAGAGAATATTCGGACATTCACATCAGTCATTGCTGCAGTGGAATCTATCCTACGACATGTACACGCACACACATTCTTACTAGGGTTAGTTTTGCTGGGAGCCAATTAACCTACCAGAATATTTTTGGATTGTGAGAGGAAATGGAGTACCTGGACGAAACCCACACAAGCGAGGGGAGAATATACAAACTCCACACCGTTAGGGCCATGGTGGTAATCAAATGCATGACCTTGGTGCTGTGAAGCAGTAATGCTAACCATTACACCTGCATAACAAGAAAAAACAATTACCATTCACATGGGGCAAATTATTAGGATTGTGGGCCTATGGGGGTTATTCTGATTCACTCAGAAAGGCACAATCACTCTCTAATGGTCAAAACCATATGCACTGCAGGTGGGACTGATGTTACATGTGCAGAGAGAGTTCGATTTGGGTGTTTAATTGTTTCTGTGCATGGTAAATACTGGCTGCTATATTTTTACACTGCAATTTAGATATCAGTTGGAAGTACACCCCTCACCCAAATCTAACTCTCTCTGCACATGTTACATCAGCCCCACCTGCAGTGCACATGGTTTTGTCCATTAGAGAGTGATTGTGCCTTTCCGAATGAATCAGCATAACCCCCTATATCTCATAATTGTATCTCTCAAAAAATGGGAAGGTGGGCAAATTGCCACCTATGCCTTTAACGCATGAGCACATGTCAATGTCTATTATACTGTATATTTAAAAATCCTCTAAAAAAAACTTCAATAACTTTCAACATTAGTTCTGTTTTATACAAGTAGAATGAAGAAGGAGAAACATTTATCTATAATACTCAACTATTTTATCTTATCAAATGTTCAACTTAACTTTATTAAAACAGTGTTTACAACTGTCCCAAATCCCCACTCAAATTAAGACTCTAAAGCAGTGCTTCTAAAACTTGGTCCTCAGGTCCCCAAACAGGTCATGTTTTTCAGGTCACCTAGAAGGAACAGAGGTGTATTCTTTACCTAGTGACATGTTTTAAAAGATTTACCGGTGGCATTAATTACTTTTGATACTGTGAGGAGATCTACAAAACTTATATAAAAAAGCTGTGTGGGGGTCTGGCACTCCAAACATCAAGATAGTCAATGGCTCCTGGTGCCCTCACAATGGAAAGGGATATAAAGCGGGGAAGGTGCGGCACTAAAGGAGGCCACACATGCACCGATGCGGGCGGTGCGATGCTGTACGATGGGGTGCGCCCTCCCGCGGCACCTCATCGTACAGTACAAAAAGTATGTGCTGCACATACTTTTTGTACTAGCTTTTTTTAGCACAGCATCGCATCGCATGCACATCGTATGCACAAGGCATACGATGCAATGCTATGTGTGCTAGTTAAGCCCACAACGCACGCCGGGATCGGTGCGTGTGTGGGCTGCATAAGAATGATGACTATAAACAGCGGTGTAGTAAGACGTTTCAAGTTACAAATACACAGAAACAAGTAAGATTTAAATAACATACCTAATGTGCAGATGCTTGCATGGCGGCAGCGCTTAATGATGATGTCATCCTGCTGCGTGGCTCCTTCGGCTGACAGGGATCGCCATAGCAATGGAAGACACTAGACAAACAGTGAAATAGAACAACACTTCCTGTACAAAAGCTGTGAAATACAAATATGAAATTAAGTAGATTAAGACACAAGTACCCTTGTGAGGGATAAATCTTTAACAACTCCTTAACAAGACTTTGGGCGAGATGTACTAAAGGGAAAATGCGGTAAAACCCCCGTTTTACCGCATTTTCCTATGTACTAAAATACGTTCGCAGCGATATCGCGGGGCAGGGTATCGCCACCTTTGGGTGGCGATACCCTATAGAAGCCTATGGGCTTCTTTTCGCCGCCCGCTGCCTCGCCGCAACCCCGCCACCTCGCCGACCCCCCCTTTCCCCCCTCCCTTGGGCTTACCTTCTTGCAGGTCCTCCAGGACCCCGGAAGGTAAGCCCTTCCTCCCCCTAGCAACGCAGCCGGACGTCCTTCCGGCTGCAGGGGGAGGAGGAAGCGCCGGGGACAGCTTGCTTAGCTGTCCCCGGCGTGAAAGCAGCAGAAGCCGGCTGGGAGGTGACGGAGACCCCCCGCAGACCACAGTACAGGTATCGCGGGGGGTCTCCGTCACCGCATCGCGATGCCAGCCGCATATGTTAGTACATATGCGGCGGCATCGCGGCGGGGGGGGCGCGAAGGGCGGCGATGTATTTTAATACATCCCGCCCTTTATCTAGACATTAACGCATTAACCAGTGCATATCGGGACACAATTATTATACCTTATTATTGTGATATAGTATCATATGGCTCAACTTGATCTAGCACTATCATATAAGCCTCTGTATTTCTGTATATAGTGAGAATAGCGCCTCCTAGTGCAGTATTTTTCAGTTTGAGGATCCAGACACCAATAAATTAGACACACCAAGAATAAAGGTGTACCCTTGAAAGTTTTTATAAAACCTTATTGGTGGTGGCTCATATTGCGATTGTAATGTCTCAAGTTGATAGAGATTAAACCAGCTTCGGTCCGAATGGTCCTTTATATGTTATTCTCACCACATCTCATTTCATAGATGTATATGAACATATGAACATATGTGAGAAGAAAGGGAGAGAGATTGCAATATTATAATATTGTATAAGACACTTTAATCTTCAAAACAATGATATTTGCTCGTACAATATGGTAAAATAAATGCAGCTTATACGAGTGTGCTAATTACTGTACCACATATGATGTATCAAAATCATCTATATATATATATATATATAAATATATATACAAAATGTAGATCCAGACTGCGCACAGCCACAAGCTTCAGAAAATAGGAGTGCGTCCTTGGGTCAGGATGTAGTGCAGCTCTCTCCAAATAAAGCCAGACCTTAGCTTTAATTGTCCCAAACACATGTAGAAAGAAATTGGAAAAAAAAGCGCAGATATGAACAAAGTGTAAAACAAATTTTACTAAAAGTGCAGGCTCACATACACCACGTGGCCTAAACTGACAACGCTGTGCTTTTGGAGTTCCTGACCAGGGAGGCCCTGGCGGCGGCGAAAAGGCTGGTCCCGGCTATTCAAGTCGTTGGTGCACCGTGTTGGATATCACTGTGGCAAGCTGTTTGCTGTTATCTATGATGTATGTGAGAATGCACTTTTAGTAAAATTTGTTTTACACTTTGCTAATATCTGCGCTTTTTCTCCAATTTCTTTCTAAATATATATATATATATATATATATATATATATATATATATATATATATATATATATATATGCTCATTCTGACAGAGCCTTTTACCAGTGCACATCTCCAGAAAGTGGGAATTGCATCCTGAATAATCCTGACTCTGCACAGAATTTTTCTATATTTTAAATATGTATAGCGAACCCCTGATGAAGTCCCACGTAAGGACGAAACGCGTTGGAAATACTTGTTTGCGCTTTTGAAGTATCTGAACCTTATAACTGTCTGGAACAGCCACTGATATTATGTGAGAAAGAGACATTTAATAAATGTTTGAAATTTATGGACTTTACTTTGCTTGTTTTATAACTATTACAAGGCTTCACTGATCTAATTATAAAGGTCACTATCAAGGGCGCCATCTGACAATTGTTGTCCATAGCCTTCCTTTTCCCCATGCAACAGGGGATTCTGTAAGTCAGGCAGCCCAGACATAACAATTATTAATTCTGTGGAACGAAACAAGGGTCTGTTCTCTCTCTCTCTCTCTCTCTCTCTCTCTATCGCTCTCTCTCTCTCTCTCTCTCTCTATATATATATATATATATATATATATATATAGGGGGGTTATTCTGATTCACTCGGAAGGGCACAATCACTCTCTAATGGAAAAAAAACATATACACTGCAGGTGGGGCTAATGGCTGATATAACATGTGCAGAGAGAGTTAGATTTGGGTGGGGGGTGTACTTCACACTGATATCTATATTGCAGTGTAAAAATAAAGCAGCCAGTATTTACCCTGCACAGAAACAATAAAACACCCAAATCTAACTCTCTCTGTACATATTACATCAGCCCCACCTGCAGTGCACATGGAATTGTCCATTAGAGAGTAATTGTGCCTTTCCGAATGAATCAGAATAACCCCCAAAGAATATATAAATACACTTACTCATAATCTTACAGAATGCTAATTAGGTTCAAATGTACTCTAGTGTTAGCTGTTCACACAAAGGTACCATAAATCACCTTCATCTACTATATATACTACTGTATATATAATTGAATATTCTAATTTCCCCATCGATACTGAAAGTTCCTTACAAATACACATTGAAAATGATTTTGTACGATATGAAAGATTATTTTATTAATGCACAAATCATGTATCATGATTATCTCAAAGTGTTCACAATGTGAGATAAACCCAAAAAAGAAGACGAAAGAGTGTCCTAAAAACCAACCCTGTCTGAAAAGTAAATTACATTCTGTAAAGTAATTTTTAAAGCAGCACAAAAACATATATATTTGGAACGTTAACTACAGTAGAAAATACATCACATAAGCCATGCTTGCCATTTTAAAAAAGTGTTTTGTTTAAATTAAAAGTTTGATAATAAAATTTCAAATTCAAGGACAAAAGTCATTGATTGATATACAGACCCCTGTTAATCAAAGCATTGAACTGCGTCAGAATTACATATTTCTCATTTAGTCTGCCTCTGAAATGAGGGCATAAACACCTGTTCTGACAACAGGAGGTATTTGTTTATGATAGTTTTCCCACTGAGTTTTAATCAGTGTACAGCTGCTGAAGCCAGCAGAGCCAACCATACGCAGTAATAATGTATGTTTGCATGTAAGGATGGATGGATAGATGTACATTTTGTCTCAAGAAAAAAAAAATATGATGAGGAGACAGAAAAGAGCAGATGCCATAAATCTTCATGTTGTTTTCTTATCTACTGAGTTTACTACGGCATATTGCCATTTCTTGGGAAAGTCGCACATCTAAGTTCTGTTTTTCGAATATAGACTCCATTGGAATGTACATTAAAATGATAAACAATAAGAAACAATATTTTACATGTGTTGTGTACTGTAGTCTTTTTTTTACTATGCTTTATCCTACACTTATTAGATCTGGCTGAGATTGTCCTAAATTTTTTAAATTACAATTGAATTAAATAGAAATTATTATAATTATTGTTATTGTTATTATTATTATTATTATTATTATTATTATTATTATTATTATTAGTAGTAGTAGTAGTAGTAGTAGTAGTAGTAGTAGTAGTATTTAACAACCAATGGAGCTTACAATATATCATTTATATACCAACATAGTATAAAATAAAGTCCCCAATAGAATATTTGTCGAGGAAGGATTACCTATATTAAACATAAATACATGATAAAAAGGATCCAAGCAGTGAAGCTTTCAATGCTTAATCTGCCTAAACCATTAAACATATATCACAAAAAAATTATTTTATTTCATATTATCTAGAGATTGATACCTATTATCTGGGTTTTTCAGAAAAAATTATGTACTGTAAGCCCTGTTTACTGATACAACATTTCTGTTTATATCTTCCAACCCGACATCTTCAATCCTCACAAGACCTATGTCTCCCATATACACTCATTACTCCTTCCCATTTACGATTGCGGGACTTATTTTGGGCTGCACCCACTCTGTGGAATTCCCTCCCACACACAATAAGACTTTCTTCCAGTCTGTAATCTTTCAAGCGTTCCCTGAAAACTAAATTCTTCCTTTAAGCTTAACAAAGCTAAACCTGTGGCAGTGCAAGCTGGGGTGTGTAGTTTTACAACATTAGAAGAGTCATTGGAATGTGTTACATTTACTTGATATTACCTGGACCAGATTATGTTTAGAGAGAAACTTTATAACACATCAGTACTCTGAAAATAAATAATTCATAATTGTATAACTGTTTGCCTACAATACTTGCTCTGTAGGAATATATGCTAGCTGTGGATGCTGTATAGTAAGTTGACTCCAAGCCTCAATATAATACTATGACAGTGATTCCAATGGCATGGGAGTCTGTTGAACTATAGTGTACAGCATAACCAGCTGATGGACCATAATCGGTAACTGAGCTGAAGAAAACACAAACTGCTGAGATTTGAAACCATATTACTGTATAATGGTTACTCTTAAAGCTGGCTGCACTTTCTACATAAGACAAAGTAATTAGCTTCTCAAATGATATACAATACATAAAAGCTTTTACAAAATCCTGCAATTGTATGTAAATGGAAGCTATAATTCAGTACAGATGGTGTCCTTTAAAAAAGCACCAGTGTTCAAATTTTAACCTGCTTCACTTTGAAGTGTGGTTCATTTATACGAATGATTTCCTTTGTATACAATTTTGAAAAAAAAAAAGATATTAAAGCAGCACTCTTATTATCGCCTTTAGATGTGGATGCATTTTACATCCAAAACACTGGTACAAAGTGTTTCCAAAAAGGGGAAATTACTCATCTCAAGATGACATTGACTTCAGCAGAGAGATTGATGCCAGGAGTAAACAGGAGCATATTCTTTTTATTTAGAACAGACGTGACAAAAACCTTGTGGCTTGAGAGTTCTAATAGTAATACTGGGGTGTGGATTATTAGGTTGACAGTGTCTAGGTGGACACTGCGCTCGCCATGCTTCAGGCTCAGTGTCTTGCTACACTTAGCACACAATTATATTCCCCCTCCATGCCCACTTGGATCGTGAAGTAAAAACAAGTCGGTTTAAGGAAGCAATCATGGAAAATTTGTGTTGACCTTTTTATTGGTTGACCATTGACATTTTGACTTTTTGCTTCTGTCAACCTTTTGTCAATGTCAACCTAGACCATGTGTCGACCTACTGTCTTTTGGATAATGGTTGTCCTATTGACTTTCGACCCATCAACCGGATACCATAAAAAAAGTTATATTATTGAATGTGTACACAATATAATACTGAAAACTATATGTAGTGAAGCGAATGAGAGGCAGTTACATGCGGATGCCAGCTGGTATACACTTCAGTGGCATAGCGGCAGGGATTAATATAAGGCAAATAGATGACTCCATATTCATGTAAAATAGCAAACCAACCAACAATATATTTATAATCAAATTATAAATCTAAAAGTGAAAATGCTCAAAGTCCAAAACCTCATAAAAGACACATAAAGATAAAAGACGTAAAAGATATCTGCAATTCTACCATAATAGCTTATGCAGTAGTGTTCCTCATATTTTTGGTGTTGATATAGGAGTATAATTGTTTTCTTGAACAGTATTTATCTCAGTTTAGTTATACTGGAGGTTTTCACACGCCCTGTCTTTTGGTTCTAAATCATTGTATTTTGATATTGCGGAACCACCCTCATGTGTTTTCAGTTTTGAACTGGAGGGAAGACCCAACTCAGGAGTCAGTACAATAGGATCCCAAAAAGTGATCCAAGCTGGGAATGAATTCTACTTGAATCACCAAAGTTCAGGAGTATGGTTTTTAAATAAACTGAACTGTTGTATAAAACATAAATTCAAGTAAAAACATTGGTACTTGTGTATTATCAGGGCGCCCACTAAGCAAATTGCTTAGCGGGCGATTCTGCGTAAGAAAATCGCATTGCATCGCATGCGATTTTTGTGTGCAATGTGATCGCATGCGATTTCCCTATGTAATTTATTCACTTCACTCTGGCCGCGGGTGCGATCGGATCGTATCGCATGCGGTCGCACCGCACCGCAAAATCGCATGCGATTGCATGCGATTGTATAGAGTCAGATGCCATTGACTTTGCTATACATTTGTATGAGATTTAGGCACCCTCCCAGTAGCACACGCAGGGGGGGTTTCTGAGTACCCAGAAATCACTCCAGGAGTCTAAGAGTGCTAGACTGAAAGCTGAGGGTCCCCTCTTTCCATGGGTACAAGATTTTTAAAAATCGGCCCTTGGGAACCGGAGATATTTGACTTCAAAGCAGTGGTCCCCATCCAAGCCTGTTAATTGCTCTTCCCAGTCAGATATTTCAGGTTCTTTCTCACTTAGGGTTTTTCTGAGGGTATATTCCAAAAGCTGAGACTCTCCCCCTTTGATGGACACTAGGAGCTTGTCTCTACTGTTCCCAGAACCAGAGATATCAGCCTTCCAGCAGCTGGTTACTGCTCCAGCTCCACACACCTGCTATCTAGTTTTATATACTCGTTGGCAGATTGCTCTGCCTCCTGAACTCTGATCCCCTAGTGCCCAATACCATTTAGTAGGTGGGATTCTCTAGTTTTTAAATCCATTAAAATCTAAGAAATTTATTTCCGGAAACTGGAGATATCTTCAGTCAAGCAAGGTGTCCTTCCACCAGAAAATTATGAATAATAAGCCCACTCCACTATACACCCCTCCTCTGCATATTAAACATCCTCTACCACCCTGGAAGTTATATATCAGGGGCCCCTTCATTTAGCCCAGTGGTTCCCAACCTTTTTTCTCTCCCGTACCCCTTGATTAGGTCTTTCATTGATGAGTACCCCCTCCTCTCAATTTAAAATATAGACAGTACTTATGAGTGGAGTGGAAGTGAGCGGTATGCGTATCCTTATGCATGTCCTTATATTAAGGAGTAGCAGACAGGAATCGTGCCCTTCCATGTCTGGCCTCTGGCTGTGTATTGTCTCCAGGGTTCCCAAACCTGTAGGATTAATGCCGCTGCTTCTTCCACCTGTGTCAGTGCAGGGCAGAGGATCGCTGATGTCTGAGTGCAGCACGGGAGGCTCCCATTGGATTGCTGATCAGGCAAAAGCACAATGAGACGCTGATGACGCTGAAGACAGAACCATAAGTGACACAACATGGTTCTTCTCCATAGCAATGGGTCTTCTTCTGCCTTCAAAATACTTTTTTCATCCTCCGCCATTACCAATATTATTTTCAAATACCCCCAACTGGTCTGCAGAGTACCCCCAGGGGTACTAGTACCCCAGGTTGGGAACCACTGATTTAGCCCAATGCCCCTTTCTCCCCCCATCTCCCACCATGTGTGCAATAAAGGGGTAATTAGTGGAAATTACTGATCCAGGCCCTACAGGCTGAGCGGTTGATATAATACCCCCTACCACCCGTGGGACATCAAAGCTTCCCCCACCCCTACCGCTGGAGGATTGGTAGGGGCCCCAATACATTGCTATGCCCAGGGCATATATATATGTGTGTGTGTGTGTGTGTGTATATATATATATATATATATATATATATATATATAATGTGTGTGTATATTATTATTATTATTAGTATACATTTGGTCTATCTATAACACTGTAACTGACCCGACATATACTGGGTCACCTAAGTGTCCATCTCCGTGCTCTGCTCCGCCCCTCTGGAAACCCCCTTCTGAAAATCCTGCATTTGCCCCTGCCCCCCCCCCCCCCACTATCCATGCCACCCCGAAGAGTGGCGAGCGCAGCGTGCCCCGTGAGTGGTGGCGGAACGCGTCCTCCCGACCTTTTCATACCCCCACTATCCACGTCAGCATTGAGTTGATTTTATATAGTGTGGTGACTGCAGCGAGCCACCGAGCCCGAAGCGTGGCGAGCGGGCGTGGAAAACATGTAAGGTAATCCGCGTGAGCTCGCCACTCTTCGGGCTCGCTGCGTTTGCCACACTTTATAAAATCAACTCCATGCTGATGTGGATAATGGGAGTATTAAAAGGTTGGGAGGATGAGTTCCGCTGTGCTCGCCACGCTTCGGGGTGGTGTGGATAGTGGGGGGGGTGCCTAAATCTCATTGCATCTCAAAGTCAATGGCATCGCACCCTATAAAATCGCATTGCACTGCCCGCGGGTAGAGAGCAGTGAATAAATTACATAGGAAAATCGTATTGCACGCAAAGAATCGCTTGCGATGCGATTTTCCTATGGTGCCGTACGTATGCTAATTGGGGGCCCTGATAATACACAAATGCCAAAACATTTTAGTAATCCATAAAGAAAAATGCTGGGTATTGTATTGGATATAGATGTTAACTCCATGTATAAAAAAGGGTCCAGATCTAGATAACTGGAACTCCACAAATGCCCAGAAGAAAGGTAGGTTGCCAGAGGTTATGGGGGTATGGATACAAAGCGCTGATAATGAGGATGGGAGGGAGGGTAAGACAAACGAGGGAGAATGAGGAAGAGTTTGGGTAAAAGATAAAATTAAAAGTAAAAAATAATAATAATAAATAAAAATGAATAAAAAAAATAATAAAAAAAAAATTTAAAAAAATGAATAAAAATAAAAATAAACAACAAATATATGTAAAAAAAAATACAATGCAATGAATTAAATGCAATGGTATGTTTACACTCTTTTTGAGTAATGTGGGTTGGCCTGGACCGGGTTGGAGCTACGTTATTCACTTGGAAGTCTATTGTCCGTGGTGGGTGCAAATAGCACTGGGGGAGCGTTACACTAACTGTCCCTTACTTGCTGGGAAATGGTCCTGTTCTGCCGCTGTGATACACTCGCGGCTCTCCTCTCTCCACACTTGCGGTGACTTCCGGTTTTCAGCTCCGTGCTTTTTATCCCGGCTGCCCTCGAACCAATGCGTTTTGAGCTGGGATCTTACTCATGGATCAGCCAGGACCGGAAGCACGGAGCCGAAAACCGGAAGTCACCGCAAGTGTGGAGAGAGGAGAGCCGCGAGTGTATCACAGCGGCAGAACAGGACCATTTCCCAGCAAGTAAGGGACAGTTAGTGTAACGCTCCCCCAGTGCTATTTGCACCCACCACGGACAATAGACTTCCAAGTGAATAACGTAGCTCCAACCCGGTCAGGCCAACCCACATTACTTAAAAAGAGTGTAAACATACCATTGCATTTAATTCATTGCATTGTATTTTATTTATTTTTTTATTTTTTTTTTTTTATTTTTTTTACATATATTTTTTGTTTATTTTCATTTTTACTCATTTTTTTAATTATTTTTTTTTATTCATTTTTATTTATTATTATTATTTTTTACTTTTAATTTTACCTTTTACCCAAAGTCTTCCTCATTCTCCCTCGTTTGTCTTACCCTCCCTCCTATCCTCATTATCAGCGCTTTGTATCCATACCCCCATAACTATTGTATTTCAACAGAGCAGCTCCATATAAATCCCAGGCGCAACAAGCATAATATTTTATTTGGTTGCCAGAGGTTGCTCAATGGGTGTCTCTTCCATTTCCACTGAAGTGTCTTGGTCAAGGTTATAAACATCAATGGTCAATGGGCATCGCCAGAATAATGTATTTTGGTGATACCTTATATGACCAATGTTTCTGAAACATTCACTGGTTTAGTTTGTGCATGGGCAAAGGGGGTAATTGTAGTGTATAACAAGATTACCAAGATATATTACTTGATAAAAAGCCAGGATATTTGTGATGTGACTGGGATCAGGTGTTCTGTGCAGCAGGATCCACAATATTGTCACATTAATTCTACTCATAAGCTGGCACAATTGGTAGAGCATGCCATCCCTGGTTCAGACTGCGCCTGGCTCAATCAAAGCACTATGGGCCTTATTTTGGTTCATTCTTTCTGACAAAATCCTTCTTAGATGGGCAAAACCATGTGCACTGCAGGTGGGGCAGATATAACATGTGCAGAGAGAATTAGATTTGGGTGGGGTTTTACTTCAAAGTGAGATCTATATTGCAGTGTAAAAATAAAGCAGTCAGTATTTTCCCTGCACAGAAACAAAATTACTCACCCAAATCTAATTCTCTCTGCACATGTTACATCTGCCCCCCCTGCAGTGCACATGGTTTTGTCCATCTAAGAAGGATTTTGTCAGAAAGAATGAACCAAAATAAGGCCCTATCTCTGATGGTAACCCGGGCACCCCAGAATATAAGAATGCCATCTTGTCTCATCTCTTTCTATGTGGCTATTGTTGGAGGTAGACAGACCACCAACCAATAAATGTCAGCTTCTTATTCAGCTTATTATTCAGGGAGTATGCATAAGTAAAGCGATGCTCCTTCCAGGTAGAATGCACAACTGATACAGAAGTCCTTAATGCAATTTGTCACATTACTTTCTTTCAAAAGTTATATACTGTAAGTGGAAATTACTAGATATTAATGTTATTAAGGATAAAATACTATAGAAACAAAAAAGGGCCCAGTGCTTGCTTTTTATTTCTCCTGTGGGCGACATTGTGTGTGTTTTTTTCTCTCACTGTGGAGGCTATTGTGTGTGCGGGTGTTTATTTTTCCCCTTGGGGTCATTGTTTTTTTCCCCCTGCCTTGGACAACATGTGTGTGTATGTGTGTGTGCGTGTGTGTTTTTGTGTGTGTATGGGTGGGTGGGGGGCACAGTGACATTAGCTTGAGCTGGGTGCCATGGCTCCATGCTATACCTATGGTTGTGTTCCAGAAATACAAGTTGCCCCATGGTACAACCCCCTCATCTATCTTACCTCTCATAATGTAACACACGCATTTGTAAACTCCAATTGTCCAGGGGCCCCTATCTATCTATCTATCTCTATCTATCTATCTATATATATATATACAGCAGTGAGGAAGACCGGCACTCCAGCTCTCAATAGGTGCTTTCTTGCTGTGGTGCCTTCCCAAGATCCATGAAGGGTCAAAGATATACAGTGGGTAGCGGGCGGCACTCACACAGACTTGGATTATAGCAGTTTAAAAGTCCTTTATTCCTACGTCGTTATGAGGTCTCCACCTCGTCATAAGGGACAATCAAAGTACAACTAACAAGACATTTAAAGCTACTAGGGTACGCATAGACACACTCCCTTACACCTTCCCGATTGGTTACTTACCGGCCCAGAGGCTGCAGGCAACAACTGAATTTTCATGATTAAAAAGCTGAGAACAGCAGTGACAAACTCTAATGGTTGCCGAGCAGTTTCAGTGCACAGATCCCGGCGTCTTCCGCATTGGGTCACGTGGTGTGGCTCCAGCTGTCTTGCCGCACTGATTATGTCATCAGCCTGCAGCCCCAGGTACCGGGTTTCACAAGTCGTGTTGCTATGGAAACAAAACACAAAAAGACATTAAATATATATACAACATAAAATATAAATGTGCACAATATAGGATGTTACTTATGACAAAACAAGTATATCAAAGTTAAATCAATCTAAAAATATATATATAAAAAAAATAGCAATGAATGAAAAAACGTGAAAAACTTAAAGCTATAGAACAAAATTACATGTTATATATTATAAAAAGTAACTTGTAACCTGAGGTAGACAATAACAGCAAAAATCAAAGGGGATCAAAGAAAACACAGGAGCCCCAGTGTCTCATTAAGGCCCCTTGGCGATAATGTATTTAAATATAAAATCCAATGACTTTCCTTCTGTAGAATGGGTTTGTTCCTATTTCACCCTCTGGTCAAAGGAGGGACATGATCAATTATCATTGTCCTCATGTTGGCCACGCTATGTTTTAACAACAGAAAATGACAGGCCACAGGCTGATCACTGTGGCCCTTCAGTAGACCCTGATGAATAGCTGACCTATGTAAGGCCATACACACCTTGAAGGTACGTTGCATTTTCCCCACATAGGTCTGCCCGCAGGGACAAGTGAGAATATATATCACATAGGTGGATGAACAAGTCAATGGAAAAGTAATAGGGACCTTTTTCCCCGAATGGGGATGATTAAAGAAAGATCCTACAGCCATGGACCGACAAGTGGTACATCCCAAGCATCAATGGCATCCATTACGTTTAGATTATATATATATATATAAATTAAGTGAAACATATTTTTGCAGCGACACAGATATGTTTCAAACTTGCTAGATATGGAGAGAGGGAGATGTGAAGACAGGGTAGGAGCAGATAGTGACTAGGGGTGGGTGGAGTTTGTGGGGCTAAACCTGTCACAGCTCAAATACATTGCATAAGCAATCATTTTAACAGGCTTTCAACTAGTATATACTGTATTATACTGTATATAAGAAGTGATGAGATGGACTGCTTCTACATATACACTGTATTTAGTATTCAGATGATGTGACAGTGCAGCTAAATTATATAGGGAAATACAATAATTAGCTATTTTGTGGTTAAATCTGATTCATTGGCAGGCTGGAATCATTTTATCTATTCTTCCATTACTTTTGTTAAAAGCATTTTCTTGGAATGCACCAATGAGCCTTTGGTGCATTCATTCTAAGAAAATACAAATAATAAAAAAGTAATGGATTACCAAAAATGGGAAGAAAATGGGACTCTTAATACAGATGGAGCTGGCCTCCCTCTCGCCAGATTGTCTCCGCTGGCTATCCACCAGCGGCGAGGCGCTCCATCTGACTGAGACACCCGTGCGTCTCACACGCACGCGCGTCTCAGTTTCTGGGCGGCCGGGCAACAGTGAGGGAGACGGACAGGGTTAACAGGGTTAGGCGGGTGAGCGGGGAGGCGGTGGGGACCCCGGGTGACCGCCGACAAGCCGGCGGGGACCCGGGGGGAAGCGCCGTCGGAAGGGGACGCGCGCGCATCTCGTGCACGAGTGTCCCCTTTCGCAGATCAGAAGGCGGCTGGCGGGGGATGGCGGATGGCGAATCTTCCGCCATCCCCTGCAAGAGCGAGGCCGGCTCCATCTGTACATTTGTAAAAATTAACGGACATATACATATAAATGGACAGATATCATTAGATTACGAAGGGTAGCTCATAAAATATGATTAGTTTAATAAAGTTAGTTAAATAATGGAAAATAGTGCTGTTGTTTATAAATAATTCACAATAACGGCTTTGTCCATTGCCACACAGCTCAATGCTCGCTGCCAGGTAATCACACACTGCTGGCACCACTAAGGAAGGAGCTGAGACTGAGTAAATTGGTACTGATGCACTTTCAGCTCTTGGACTTCACAAAAAATCCCAGCGGACGGAACGGTGACTGTGAAATCCCGTGAGAGGCTGACAGTGACTTCAGCAGCACGGGTGTGGTATAACACCCCGACATTTGGGATTCCGGCAGTCATTAGCCCGACATCGGAATCCTGACTGCGGGGACTCAGACAGCGGGGGGAGCACAACGAAGCCCTTTGCAGGCTTGCTGCGCTCGCCACACTGCGGGCACAGTGGCTCGCTATGCTCACCACCTATTTTTTTCTCCCTCTTTGGGGGTTGAGCTTTTAGCAATTGGGATTCCGACGTCGGTGTAATGACTGTCAGAATCTCGACAGCTGGTGAGTCCTCCGGCACCCAGCAGCACGTGGGTGGGCAGGTGAGGAAATCGAAGACACAACTGATTCATGCTGTGCTCCGATTTCAGTACCGGTGGCGTGTGCGCAATTCAGGCGGAGAGTCTAGGGGGGCCATAATGTGCGGCTTCCCCGGGACGACCGCCCCTATGGCCCCTCTATGGATCCGGCCATGTGCAATTCCTTTTCAATGACTGATGCATCACGATGCACATCTTAACTTTAATACATTGCACAAGCATGGCCAAGGCCAAAACCAGAAGCAAAGTGATTTCATAAATATCACTGTGTATGTTAAATATTATAATGATAAAATTGAAATATTACAGTTAAAGTAGTTAAATATAAGAAAACATATAGCTTTATTATTCTCTTTCCACCTCATTAAATTGACCATGTGATGCATAAACATATTTTAGGCCCACGCTGTTTGCTTCCGTTCAATCCATCGTAAAAGATCCTTATTTTTTTGGCATTGGCATTTAAGATACATGGCTGGATGTGGCTCATGCTGCCTCTCATGTAATGAAATGTGGAAATATAGCTTAATGTTTAATGCAGTGTGCAGTGTATTGCTGCACTGATCAAACATTTCTTACTTTTTTAATTATGACTTTAATCTTTGTTCCAAATTAAAAAAGTAAAGTAAATTTAACAATGCGGATGCTGCTCATTTATTTCCTAATTTGCTGAATTATGTTACAGTGATATGTTCAATGCCTGTGATCACAAAACATACCATTAAATTACAATAAATAAATGCAAAACCCATTAATTACATTGTTTGGTAAATACACACTGCATAATGACATTCATTTTTAGATTTTTTTTTCCAGAATAATAAAAGAAAAAGTCTTTCAACTTACAAACTGTACTTCACTATTGCTTCTAACCTGTGAAGGTACAGCAGATGCAAACAAAATTTTTTTTATAAAATATATTTAAAAAAAATCTTGCGATGCATCAAATTTATTGTTGATTTGAAGAGTAACTGTACATTAACCCTTTGAGTTCCAATTGAGCATAAAACCGGTTGTGGACATCCATCTATCTATCTGAAATAAAAAATGGTATTGACACAGTGCGCCTCAGGCGAAGTCAGCAAATACGTGGATGGTGATAGAGGGGTATTCCCAAATTACCCCACAGAAAGTGCACATAGAAAGAGAGTTTGACACCAAAACATTGTCTGCACCTCCACCTTCACATGTATAAAATAAAGGTATTATACAACCCTTTTTGAACTGTACTGTAGAGGATGCTTCCGGTACAGAATCACAAATATATTCTCATCAATTAGATGTCATAATCATGTGAAAATAGAAAAGAGAGTGGATCATAACAAAATAAAGTATATTTTAATACAGTAAAATCCAAATAAATGCTTTTGGTTCCCTCCTGGGGTAACAAGCTAAAAGCACAATTACCAAAATAAAATGAGAACCTTAATGAAAAGAGTTATCAAACAAGCATATAAAGTATAACAGCATCGGAATCAGCACATATCCTGAGGTGGAAGAAAGTCTGCAATTACCAGAAAGCGTGGAGAACTAGATGTTATCAGTTCTCAGTAAAGCATTTCAGGGGACGACAGCTTGATGTAATTATTACCAGTCCCGAACCGCTGCAGCAAGGTTCCTGGCTGGTGTCTTCCTCCTCAGAAAATGTGAAGGTCCTTTAGTAGCTGTAGTCTCGCCGCCAATGCGTTTCAACCACTACTGTGGTCTTTTTCAAGGCTGTACTACAGCCTTGAAAAAGACCACAGTAATGGTTGAAACGCGTTGGCGGCGAGACTACAGCTCTTTTCTATTTTCACATGATTATGACATCCAATTGATGAGAATATATTTGTGATTCTGTACCGGAAGCATCCTCTACAGTACAGTTCAAAAAGGGTTGTATAATACCTTTATTTTATACATGTGAAGGTGGAGGCGCAGACAACGTTTTGGTGTTAAACTCTCTATCTATCTATCTATTGTAAACTTTAAAGGGTTACAAATTAATAGTTGATAAATAAAGCATTAGCATAACATTGCATATAATCTAAAGCAAAATGATGTAGGGATGTGACCAGCTACTAGACTAAATCACTAGGACTGTGCACATTTCATGAAAAATGTGGACCAAAATGTGATGATTAATGAAGTTTTGTTATTGTTATTGTCTTGTAATTAGTGAATTGAAGCTGGCAGTAGTTCTGAACCATTGCTGTACTTGTGTAGCAACACAAGAATTTCAGAAATAAAGTAATAAAGCTAGACAGTGAAGTAGCTGAATACGCTCTGAAGCTGAGATAAGTCTAGGATATTGGGCTGGAACCAGGTATGCTCTGGATGCCAGACTTGGGCCTGCTAGTTATGCTTGGGTACTGGGCTGGGAACAGTTATGTTGTAGGGACTGCCTATGCTCTAGATGGCAGGCTGGGAAGATCTATGCTGTGGGTACTGGGCTGGGACTGGCTTCTTGGCACAGATACCAGACTGGAAGCAGTTATATTCAGGATGCTGATGAGTACTGGCAATGATTTACTGGGACAGCAAGTAGCACACATGGTATAGACAGATGTTTCAGGGGAAGAGTATGGAACACCAGGTCCAACAGAACAGCAGCCTGGAGGAGGTATTGAACCACAATGTACAGACACAACATACAAAGATAGAAACTTTGGAATCATGGTTGAAATGGCAGATAGACAGTGATTAATGATGTCCTTTTAACACCCTGCCTGTCCTGTGATTGGAGCACATGATCAGGATCCTAGATGCTGCTGTGCCATTGGATGGCCAATGGTCAGCTGACCTAGTAGAAGTTATTGTGCCATATAGCTAATACAATAATATTTGATTATGTGATATGTTTATATTGATATTACTGTAGTGAGGTTCATTTCTCTATGAGCTATGGTTATGATGCAGGTTATCAGCATGCCAGAGGTTGAAATACTGGCACCAGAATCTTGACTGGTGTCCACAGGTATGAAGGGTTAGGGGTTAGGGGGAGATGGTAAGTATGCTTACCCAGCTCATTTAAGGATTCTGTTCAGTGGAATACCATTATCAGTCTTCTGACTGCGATTATCCCATCTGCCGGTCAAGCATACTAAATCTACATACTTAAAATATGGTTTAGTAATTAATTATTTATTACCCGCTGCAACATATTGCAGCCCCAAGTAGTCTGTATAACAAATATTACAAACTACAAATACATAAAGGTAGAATTGAGGGAACAGGCAGAGAAGATGCAGTTTAGAGACAAAGAGAAGAAAAGGTCCTGCCCAATTGCATTTACAATCTACAAAGAGAAGATAATACTGAAACTGTTGGTACTGGCTGGAGGGTCAGTAGCTGGTAATTGGAGGATGATTAGTTTTAGGTTATAGTAGTAAAATCTAGAGTAAAATATTTGCTTTCTGAGAACACTGAATCGTTGGGGGAAATGTGGTCAAGCAGATTACTGGCAGACATAAGGGATTGCTTTTAGTCTATCTTCCATGCCCTAACTTTAAGCATAGCAACATACAGTAGGAACACATAATCTCACATTGCATGTTATTTGTGTGTGACTCTGTAATAGACACATTTAATGTAAATATTCACAGTCAGACTGTATCCATATAAAACAAGGTAATGGTCAATTACCGTCTGAAGAGAACTGACACACAGTCAGTTCTTAAAAGCATATGTCACAAGAGTTCCTCCTGGCTGCAGAAATGGGTTCTCCTGGGGCCAGATCCTTCTCTGCCCTCACGGGATTAGACCCTGCAGAGTGCCATACACCATTAGTCTAGCAAGAGATTGTTGATATCTCTGTTAATTAATAAATATATATATTTTTTTTAAGTGATACTTTTTTATTATATGGAATAATATAAATTTACAATACCATGGATATAACACATTACCTTAGCGTTCCGTGACCTGAATAATCTTGTATATCTTCAATATATAAATTCCTGCAAATTACTATTATTATCATCATCATCATCATCATCTCCTTAGCTTTATAAAGTTGCTAAGTAATTTGTAAGCATCAAATGAGCATCAACTTACTGTAAATGCAGTACAGCATAGTTATTGCGTAACCGTATAAAATAATGAACTAACATAATAATAATATTACAAATGTTTTACTCAATCTGTGTTATATCACCTTCACAAACCATTGTATTCGCTAATAACAAAAGGCATTAAGATGATAAATATATTTACATATATAAACATATTCCCTTGAGTACATGACACAGAAAAAAGTGTTAACTAAGCAGTTCAAGAGAATTCCACAGCAGGCAGTCAATGGTGTGAATTTTAGTCGTTTAACAGAAGTAATATTAATAGAAAGTTACATTTTTCATAGAAGGCTTGATGTGTTTATGTACTCATCCCATCTTTCTCAAGAATATAGATCAATCACCATGCAGCAATCAGATGGCACAAACCAGGTTGATTTTACAGGCAAAAGGTGAGTGCCAAGACATAGTATAATGACTAAACATACCAAAAAAACATTAAACAATGATCAGGATGTTTCAAGCATTCATAGGATATTCTATAGAAAATTAGCAAAATGCCAGACAGACTATACATAAAGAAAGCAAGCTATGTTTAAAAAATAACAACAAACAAAAATCAAAATCGGTGTTTTGAGTTTGCCATTCGTCTACATAATTCTTTATTAATAGAACACTTGACAGTGAAGAAGTACAAATCGGCAAGTGGTAATTCATCACCAAAGGGGATCATGGATACATCATCAGTCACATGTGATAAGCTACTTGCCCATAATAAATTTGCAAACACCAGTAATAAGTTATAAATAGTATATTGCAGTATATAGATGTCCCACATTAAACAGCCACTACAGTATAAAGATGAGATGAGAAGTAACACATCCTAAGCAGAATCACAGTATACAAAGGCCCAACAATCAATGGCAAACACATAGTGGCAAGTAATGAAATAATCCAAAATATAAAATAAGTGAATCCATTTCAATACACATGCAAAGGGCTAATGGTACAAAAAAGCACAACATATCATGAAATACCCAACAAGGATAACCTTTTGGAGAGGCGTATCAAGATATGTACACACCAGATGTCTCAATATCTGTCTCTTTTTCTCTCTATCTCTTGCTCTATCGCAATGAGTATTTCATCCTGGACACACACATGTTGGAGAGTAGAGTTTGCATATCTAAAACAAGAACAAGGATAAACGAGGGCCACAACATGCATGATTACTGGCTTACCGATGGCCATGCACTCCCAGAGCCGAATCCTGACAGCCAGTATCCAGATCGGAAGTATGCTAGGGACAGTTAGTGTTAAGCCATGCAGGGTGGGGGATTAGGCACTAGGGAGGAGGTTAGGGCTATGGTGAGAAGACTAGGGTTAGTTTGCCGGGGGGGGGAGAATAAGGGTTAGGCTGTTGGGAATTAGGTATAAAAGGGTGAGGAAGAAAAAGGGGAGGGGATAATCACTCTAGGGTGAAAAATCTGTGGGCGCCACTAGGTGGTATGTTTTAACCAGCAGCTCAAACACAGAGGGAGGTCACTCCTCAACAAAAGATAGCATACTGTATAGAAAAAAGAAGAATATTATGTGAAGCGCTTTAACATAAATTGGTTAATACTACTTAGTCAAATTATTTCAATCAATTGGGTATCACAAGATTAAAAATATATATTTATTCATTTATATCAGAGTAAAAATAACAGAATAAAATTTATATATACTGTAATACAGTATATGTAATTTGTGCCAAGGCAATGCAACATGTAAGAAATAAGTATAATAAATATAGCAGCTTTGATATACTTATATGAGCTTTGGGAGTAACAATAAAACCAGTAAGTAAGTGGTATACTTATACCAGTCCCGCTTTTTCCTATAATGCTTCCATTGGATGATTTTGAGTCCCCAAAATGTAAGTCCAAGGTTAAGTGTGCTGGAGATGAAGGGTGTCCATGAACCTGACTGGGTGAGGTAGCTTGTATATTTGTAATCCACTTGAGGAATGGAGCTTGGTATCCCAGGAATGGACAGGTGGTGGTTACCCAATAGATTGAATCCAGAAGTGCTGCAAGGACTGGGGGTGAAGGTTGGAGTGGAAGCTGGTCCAATCCCCTTGGACCAGCTTCCACTCCAACCTTCACCCCCAGTCCATGTGTGCAGATCCTAGCATCTTCCGCCTACATCATCTACATTGATGTGGTATTTGCAAGGAAGTGTTGGACCAGGGGATACCTGACCACCATATACAGCTTTATAATAAAATCTATATACTATATGAACATTATGTACATGGATGAGGAATTTACAAGCAAGAAGACATCCATATTGTTAGAGATTATGTTTCTCATTCACTATTTTTCAATCTGTTATGTTCAGCAAATTAATAGTAATTGTTTATCTAATGTTTATAAATATGCCCCATTTATGTATAAAGTGATGACAGATATGATGTTCATATATGTTAATCTTGAGTTTAATTTATATTTTTAATGAAAATGATCGGTACTCTTTACCTAGAACGGCGCCCGCGATTAGAATGGCGGGCGTCGGGGGTAAAAAATCGCGGTCATCGCGGGCATCGCGGGTAAATCGCGGGTACATAAAAATCGTGTACCCGCGATGACCGCGATTTTCCCATAGGGAACAATGTTAAAAAGCCTGATTGACCGCGATTTTACTTTAAAATGCCTCAATGCCCGCGATTTTCACATAGGAATCAATGTTAAATGGGCTACAGAGCCCAAATAGGCAGAATTAACCCTTAAATGTCACCCCAATTTTTGTACGCCACCCCACGATCCACGCCAACCCGAAGCGTGGCGAGCGCAGCGAGCCCGCGAGGGGCGGCGGTACGCGTCCTCCGACCTTTTCATGCCCTACTATCCACGTCGGCGTGGAGTTGAGAATAGAATAGTGTGGCGAGCGCAGCGAGCCACCGAGCCCGAAGCGTGGTGAGCGCAGCGAGCCCCGCGAGGGGACGCGGATACCTTCACAGTTATACGCGTCCCCTCACGGGCTTCACAGGTATCCGTGGCGAAAAGCGGACACCTGTGAAGCCCGCGAGGGGACGCGTTTACCTGTGAAGGTATCCGCTGCGCTCGCCACGCTTCGGGCTCGGTGGCTCGCTACGCTCGCCACACTATTCTATTCTCAGCTCCACGCCGACGTGGATAGTAGGGCATGAAAAGGTCGGAGGACGCGTACCGCCGCCCCTCGCGGGCTCGCTGCGCTCGCCACGCTTCGGGTTGGCGTGGATCGTGGGGTGGCGTACAAAAATTGGGGGGACATTTAAGGGTTAATTGTGCCTATTTGGGCTCTGTAGCCCATTTAACATTGATTCCTATGGGAAAATCGCGGGCATTGAGGCATTGAATGCAAAATCGCGGTCAATCAGGCTTTTTAACATTGTTCCCTATGGGAAAATCGCGGTGATCGCGGGCATCGCGTCGCGGCCGTTTATGTACTGCCCGCGATGCCGCGGTCACCGCGATGGGCGCCGTTCTAGGTAAAGAGTACCAAATGATCATTGCTATAAGACAGCCCTTGTTTAAATCAATATTAATATTATATATTCAATGTATTTGGGAATTACAATTGTAAATAAGAAATTCCCAAAGGTACTGCTTCTTGTATAGGCATTTATATAAAATTGTCAATTAGTTAATAAATCTTTTTTAAATTAATAAAAAAATGTCATTTGTATTTTCCATCCAGGAATGAGAATATCAATTTAAAACATTGCACATGGAATTAAAAAGCTGACATATGTTTGCAACACTGAATGCTCCTGCATGAAAATGTTTTATTACATAACATTTACACAGCATATGTGATTTATTCCATAAAACTTGCTAAATGGATGTGAAACAATATTTTAGCTGAACATAAAAAAAAATTAGACCAGTGTTCAATTTTTAAGCAATACATTTAGCAATGATTAACTGGATTACACTATAGTACTATGGTCCTAATTCAGTAAAGCAAAATCTTTCTCTAATGGGCAAAATCATGTTGCACTACAGGTGGGGCAAATGTAACAAACGCAGAGAGAGTTAGATTTGGGTGGGGTGTTTTCAAACTGAAATCTATCTTGCAGTAAAAAAAATAAAGCAGAGAGTATTTACCCTGCACATAAAAAAATAACATGGTTTTGTCCATTACAGATTTTGCCCTATACAGATTATACAGAGCGAGCTAGTTGATTGTGTTAGGCATGCAGCCACATAGTATGCCACACTTCAGAGGGCACCCCTGCTGCCTTCCCTATCTCCAGACTGCTAGTGCTAGCTTCCATAATGCCAGGCCCCCATGGGGGGGGGATGCACTAACATCCGTGGCCCCACTTTGCTCCATGTCACCGGCTACCGCATCGAAAATAATCCCATATGCACTAAGATATGCGATTATTATTGCAAAGGACAGTTCTTGTGTTAAGAGCTGCCCTTTGCGAAGAGTGACAGTCCCTGGCAGCTCTCCCCCTTCTCCTGTGGCCGCTGTGCCTGGCTGGTTTCTGCTGGCTCCTCCTCCCTGCACCCGGAAGGGGAAGTATGAGGAGGTCACTGGTCTGGACAGCACAGCAGGAGGCTGCATGGGGGAAGCAGCGAGGAAAGAGGAGGGAGGTAGGGGCAATGCATTGGGGGAGCAAAAAGAAGCCCATAACAGTAACTGCATGTTTTAGTTTATACGAAAATGCTTTTTTTTGCTTTAGAGCATCCCGCCCCATATCCTTTGTGGTACTATTATGTGGCCATGCCCCTTACTTGTGAGACAACACAACTTTTAGTGGCAGATGCTGAAGGCATGCGCTGTCCCTTCAAAAAGTTTATCATGGGGTGCCAGCACCAATATTCAGTTACAAAGTAAAATGTCTGAATATGTTTTGGGAGAGACCTCTCCCGCAGCGCAGCGCAGCTCAGCCCAGAAACTTTCCAGGCATACCACCGAAGAGGTTAAAGTCACATATTTTAAGAAAAATCACAAGGCACAGCAATGTTGCAGGTTCCATTGCATGGAAGTTGGCCATATGGCTTAAATTAGGGAAGGTGTATGTTAACACAGCTGTACTATAATATTCCAAAATGAATTGTTATGTATATACTGTCTAAAATCAATGTACAAAAATAAAAATAAGTTTACAGTACAGTATTATATTCAATGAATGTGTAAATGAACAAAAAAAAATCGACATTTCAAATCTGCCTCAAGCCATGTGTGACTTATGTGGAAAAGTTTTTAGAAGAACCTTGATGTGTTTGACCTTTTATTTCTTTTTTTCTTTTTTTTTTAGTTTGATTTGCCCTTCATTTTTATACATTCAGCATTCCTGTAATAGATATCCCAGATGTAATGCAATTTTAAAAATATACATCTTTCACAAATGAATAATACTAAGAACACATGTCAGGTTTTATGTACAGATCATCATTTATTTGTAGCTGTTTTAATTGATAGACGTATACAGTAGGTCTTAGCCAATGTGCTTACAGAATATGGTTAAATCTATTACATATTTGGTGAATTTCTTAGTTGAATGGATAGCAGTGTGAGAAGAGTATCTTGTACTGTGCACGATCAGTGTGAGCTTGTCAACACAACTGTGGTCTATTAAGGACATACTTGCCTACCTGACTCTCTCCATGAGGGAGAAAATGCTCTGTTCCTGGACTTCCCTGGTAATGTCTGATTGTCATTACCTGTGGTGAAACACCTTTCTTATCAATTAAGTTGCTCACCACAGGCAGTCCAGGATCAGAGCATTTTTTCCAGGGCCATCTTAACAGCATCATGGGCCCCCGGGCAAAGAAGTGCAGTGGGGCCCCTACACAACCACATATATATATATGCGGCCGTCATCCCCTCCCTGGTGGGAATCAACTAGCAAGATGCTGGGCTGAAGTAGTGCCCCCCCCCCCAAAAAAAAAAACCCACTACAACAACTACAGACTTTGCCCTAAGTTGCACTGACTGTGGCTGCTGGCTGCACATACATAGTAATAATTGACACACATACCATTTGGATGTGCACTGCCAGTGCCACTGAGAAGGATCAGAATGTGCTGCAGCACCGACATGGGCCATGTGGCATCTCTCACTATGCTGCTGGCTGCCGCGGCTCCCGCCCACCTATCCCTCCTCAACAATATTATTGTGTGCTTTAATGTGTGCTGATGGATGCGCGGCTCTACACTGCACCATCTTCCTCCTGCACCGATTCCGTCGGACGGCTCTTCTACCACCTCAGACGTCACACGCACATGCAGGCGATGTTGGGGTGAAGACATGGGGTCATCACAGGAGGGGGAAGCACCTGGCGCACGGCATCACAGAAGGGGGATGAACCTGGTGCACAGCATCACAGGAGGGGGAAGAACCCGGGTCACAGCGTCACAGGAGGGGGAAGAACCCGGTGGTGCCGACGCTGCGTGGTCCATCCTCCTCAGCAGCACTGGACTCGGAGCCTTGGAGGTAGTCACTATTAGTGCCACTGGCTCGGTATGCCCCCCTCTCCAGCACCCCCTAGCTTCCCCATAGTTACGGCCTTGCAAGGTGGATGGTGCATGGTGTGCTGTGGAATCCCTATGGGGGTGGTAGGCTTTGGGCCCTTAACATTATGGAGCCCCTGGGCAACTGCCCTTCAAGTCCATACGTTAAGATGGCCCTAATTTTCTCCCTCGTGGAAAGGGTCAGGTAGGCAATTATGACTAAGGAATGGATATAAGTGTGAAGGCACTAGAATTAGGACATAAAGCCATACCTCCTAACATGACCATCTCCAGGAGGGACACTATGCTTTGTTTCTGGACTTTCCTCTGAATTTATGATTGCCATCACATGTTTTTTTTTTAAATATATATATATTATCTTTATTATCAAGTTTTTTTTCCCAAAGACAAACGTACATAAGCACAGTACAAAAGATTAAAATATACAATACATTAACAAACAATACATATCAACACCGCAACCGTCCTTCTATAACGCAATCTAGCATAGTTTAGCATCTTAAACTTTAATCTACCTATACTACCCATCCGCCTCTATAACATTATCTTCTCGGGCCAAGGTATAAATACAAAGAAAGGAAATATAGCAGCACATTTCTGATCTCTCAATCAACATCCTATTTATTTAACTAAACATTAACCAATAGTGTAGCAGGTGTGCAAATTAAAACATTAAGGTATTTGAACATGTATTAATCTATCCCAATAATGGGAATCGAGAATTTTGGTCCAATTAGTGCCCCCCCCCCCCCCCCCAAAAAAAAAAGTGAGATTTATATAACTATATGTGTATATGTGCATTTAATTATATTAACATTTTGTTAAGGTGCACTGACTACCAGGTTCTCTATTTTGGCCGTGAGTTAGAACATTTACCAATTTTTGCCCATATATTTTATACATTGTGGTTAGACAGTACACGAGTACCCTAATACTTATCAGTGTATCAGTGACCCTTTATAATATTTAAAAAAAATACCAGCACCCCCAAATTTTGTAGAATATATTAATTGAGTTCCTTGAGAAATGAATCTCTCGTGTTCTATAGTATAATTTACCAAGTTGATCCATTCACCTATATCTGACGCCCTTTGTGCCATCCAGGTCCTAGCCATAATGACCTTGTCAATCGAACACAAATTCATGGCAATTTGCCTTTGCTCGGTTGGCATAGACTCATAAGACCAAACCCCAAGGATAAGTGCCAATGGCTGGAGGCTTTGAGGGGGAATACCCATATTCACCATTATATTACCATTTCCCTGCCAATATTTTGCACCAATTTACCCTGTCAAATCAGCTGCCAAAAATTACATCCTGCCTGATTCTTTGCATTTTGGGCAATTATCCTTATTATTTTCTGAAAATTTACAAATCCTCTCTGGTGTAAGAAATGTTCTGTGTATTATGTTTAATTGTATCTGTTGTACCCTAACTGAATTGATAGATAAACTAGCTCTTCCCCGTCGGGGCTTAACAGGCTCTGGGGGGTGGCACAGGCTTGCTGTTGGGTGATGCAGCAGCCTTAATGAATCTCCCTTTCCCCTCCTCCCTGCCCTCCCAGAGTCCACTCACTGCACTCACTCTTATCAGTTCCTCCCTCAAAGGCAACGAGGAGCTGATGATAGAATTGCTGATGATGATTCTGCCCAAAAGAGGGGGGCTTTCAGTGGCACTGGCAAGGACAGGAGTGCATGCACCTGTACCCCTGCAGCTGCTGTCCATAGTAAGTATATAGAGAAGCCTCCATATCCTTTTTTGTCACTGTGTGTTTGTTTATACAGTATTTGTACTCGCATACATGCACTCCGATGCTTCATGTGTATATATGTATAATATATCATATGTGTAATGGGCACTATGGTGTGTGGTGTATACAGTAAGGGGAATTACGGTGTATGGTGTATCTTTCAGTGGCATTACCATGTGGCATATAGTGTAACTGGCATTACAGTGTGTGGCGTATAGTGTAACGGCATTACAGTGTGTGGCATATAGTGTAAGGGAGCATTAGGGTGTGTGGCATATAGTATAAGAGGCATTATGGTGTGTGGCGTATAGTGTAAGATGCATTATAGTGTGTGGTATATGGTGTAAGGTGCATTACAGTGTGTGGAGTATAGAGTAATTGCTATTACGGTGTGTGGCGTATAGTGTAAGGTACATTATAGTGTATGGAATACAGTGTAATGTGCATCACGGTGTATGGAGTATAGTGTAAGATGCATTACGGTGTATGGAGTATAGTGTAAGGTGCATTAAGATAAGGGTGACCAATCTCAGGATCAGGATCATTGGGATCCTGGGATTTGGCCCCTAAAATGCTGGTATTTCAGTTCTGGGATTGGAGTTTCCTGGCACTATCAGCACCTCCGCACTGGCACTATCAGACCGGCTCCATCAGCTCGACCTCCGGCTCCATCATCCCACCTGCCCGACTCCCGCCAACTCCAGGAATCCCGGGATTGGGCATTTTTCAATCCCGAATTCCGGGATTGAAAAAATGTCCCAGGATTGGCATCCCTAATTACGGTGTGTGGTGTATAGTGTAAGGAGCATTATGCTGTGTGGCATATAGTGTAAGGGGCATTATGGTGTGTGGCATATAGTGTAAAGGGCATTAGAATGCGTGGTGTATAGTGTAAGGTGCATTATGGTGTATGGAGTTTAGTGTAAGGTGCATTATGGTGTAAGGAGTATAGTGTAAGGTGCATTATGGTGTGTGGCATATAGTGTAAAGGGCATTAGGATGTGTGGCATATAGTGTAAGGTGCATTATGGTGTACGGAGTATAGTGTAAGGTGCATTATGGTGTATGGAGTATAGTGTAAGGTGCATTATGGTGTAAGGAGTATAGTGTAAGGTGCATTACGGTGTATGGAATAAAGTGTACGGTGCATTATGGTGTATGGAGTATAGAGTAAGGTGCATTATGGTGTATGGAGAATAGTGTAAGGGGCATTATGGTTTGTGGCATATAGAGTAAGGGGGGGCACTAGTAACTTTTTTGGCTTGGGGGAGCAAAATTTATTGTGCCATTGTGCAAAGTCCCGAATTATGGTGCTCTGCACATGCACCATACTATGCCTAGGCATCATCAGGCATAGTATGGCTGCAGACATGAAGTAATTTGCAGCCTGCAGTCATTTGGGGGCAGCAAAGCCTGCCGTTTTACAAAATGGATACAAGTCGTATCCATTGTGCTGAGGTCAGAATCTCTTTGATCCTATGGCTCACGCAGCCAGCCAATGGTGGAACAGGTGATCCAATGCTGCTCCCAGAGACTAAGCACAAAATGACTAATGCAAGCAGAAGGCATTTACTTATACCGCACACCTCCTGCTGTATTACCATTAGAGATGAGCACAGCCGAACAATGGGGAACCCGGCAGACTCGGATCCATGAAGGATGCCAAATACCATCTATTCATTCTTTCCCCTTTGGAAATAAAAGTTAGTCTAAAAAGACTTTTATTTCCTTCAGTGTCCGCCGAAGAGTAGACGGGCGCTGTTGTAATGTGATGTCAATTATATACATTTTAGGATAATCTACAAGTCCTGAAGGGATACATATGCTATCCCAGCAGTCAAGATCCAAGCAGTCAAAGATCAACCTGGCCTGTCAAAATGGAGAAAACCCACAGTGGCTCTATAACATACCTAACCCTGTCACCCTACCCCCTCTTGCAGCAGCCTAAACTTCTCTTCTCGCAGTTCTAATCTTCCCCATTAGTACCTAAGCCACATACCCTGCCACCTCCACATAACCATCCTTGCAGCCTAAATCTATCCCCCCTTTGAAAGTGCCTAAACCTAACCAACCCACCCTGCAGCCTAATCCTAAACCCCACTTTGTTACAGCCTAAACTTAACCCCCATTACTGCAGCCTAACTGTAAACTTCCCCTCCCTGCAGCCTAATCCTAAACCCTATCCCTCACTAGTGCCTACACCTTAACCCTTCTTCCCCAGCCTGACCTGTTGATATACTGAGCACCAACATCCTTATCACAAGGATGCTGACCTCATCCCAACCTGAACTTCTTTGCTTATACTGTGTATATATGTTCTTATGTCTTTTGAACTAGCCCAAAGGATGCATGAAACTCTCATGTTTTCAAGCCAGTAGCATAATTTTCAGATGACCCTATTTTGAAATATATTTACTGTTTAAAACATATATACTGTATATTAATTCAAATTAATTCTACAATAAAAAGTGTTGTATATAAATATCCACATTTGTTCAATTGTTCAATCAGAATCCTGATGCTCACAATACCAGCAAGTGAGAATAACTTGAAATGGTATGGCTAGTGTGTGTGTGGGAGGGGGGGGGGGGGCTGGAGGGGAGGGGGTTTTAGGGTTACACAATAACAGGTGTAGGTTTAAAGCTCTTGTTAGGTTTGGCTTTAGAATACTTACGAAAAATTGCTGCCAATTTCACCTTGGGGATCCCATTGCCAGCACTCTTACTGACAGGATGCCATAACATACCCGATATACTGTACCATACAGGTTGCTTATACTGTAGTTACCGCCTAAGTAGTTAAAATCTATTGAATCTTTAACTTGATTAGGTAAATGGCTATTATTTTATTTAACCATTACAAATATACTACACCAGAAAGTTCATGTAAATTGACAGATTTTACTAATTTCTTCATCTCAAATATAGTTTCATCTACTGTATTTACTGTATGATTTACAAAGAAAACAGGTATTAAATGTCATTATAAATATAGAAACTCATTTGCAAAGTTAGAATTTTTACTGCATCAATGTTAATAGGAAAAAAACACTTAATTGAGAACTGAACATCTTGGAACAAAGTCATGCTGCGTTTATAGAAAAACTTATACTGTGGGATCTCAACAGAAGTCCATTTAACAGAAGCGCAACATGCTGTACAACATCTTGACTTATTTGGAAGACATCCATCATTAGACATAAATGAAATGTAGACTACAATATACATATGCATATGCTAAGTGGATACATATTTTAATTAGCCACAGACCATCTGGCCACCTATATTTAACCAAAAATGTACCTGTATGCAATTAAAATATTTGTTATTTTTTTTCTATATGTTGCAATATAGTTTGAGAAGTGTTATTAAAATATATTGGCTTTTGATTGCATTCTGTACAATTTAGGCATGCATGTACAATATTAAATATAAAGATTTGTTATGTAGGTTTGTGCCATCTGTATTTTATTTCTTATTAATTTTTACAACTTAATGGATATGTGAAGTATCACTCTGAGATGTTGCAAAGTGATGGGCTGATATCTTTTAACAGAAGGTTAAGTAACAAGAAGTATATTGTAGCAAATGATAAATATTTGGGCTCATGGTATTTCATAGACAAAAAAAAATTGCGTTGATGTTTCATTTGTTTCTATTAAGAAACTAAAAATAATTTTTCTCAATGGCAACTGGAAATATGTTAATTATTATTGTTCTTATAGTGCCTGATATATGTATGGATATGGCCGTACCCTGAGACCGCAGCACAGTGGACACCAAGGATTACAACTCCTATATAGAACAAATATTATAAACAGAACTCCCTTTATGTTGGGTTCTGAAAATCCATCACTGTGCGGTTTTCCCCTGTCTTATTTCTCTTTCCGATCATTTGTGTGTTCTTCAAATCCATGGAACACATCCATTGATCAAGAAGAAGACTAAGAATACCTTTTGTTAAAGACAGTGCAACCGTGTCCACCCTTGTTTACAATATTTGTTATTAACCCCTTCAGTGGCAATCCCGAGAATTTTCCAGGCTGTGCCTCAGTGCCCAGACTGGCAAGCCCGGAAAATTCTCAGGATTGCCACTGTTTTGAGCCGGGCAGCGCTGCTGAGTTCACTCACTGATCTCAAGCAGCTTCGCACTCCCTCCCTTCTGTGGCGCCGCCTCCTCCCTCCTCCTCCCCCCTCCCTTCCCCTCCGGGTTTCTTATTGAAGTCCCCGCCACCGGCTTATGACCATCCGGCTGCCGGGGACGTGGACGCGGCGCGGGGGGCGCAGGTCTGGGCAGCCGCTGATTGACAGTGCAGCGGCGCTGCCCTGACCCAGGGAGGTAGTGGTGTTTTTTTTTAAGGGAGCACTCCCCATAAAAAACTCACCCAGTGGGGAGCGCTCCCCCCCAAAAAAAAAACAGTTTTTTAAACAGTTTGATTATCTCTTGTTTAAACTACTAGCAATTGCTGTATATTCACATATTTCACACAGATCTTCACATGTAGGTCTTATCTGCACAATATTTTAAAGGAAACAAGCTCAGGTACCAGCTTTTCTGTTTGTTTAAAAATGGGCATCTAAAATGGTGCTTAGATGCTAAATAAGTCTCTTCTATGAAAAAAAGCTTAGGTACCCACTGTAAAAGAAGCTTCAGTTTCCAGGAGTTTTACAATAATACAACCATATCTCACAGAAAGTAATAAAACTAGACCCATTTCAAATTCTACTTCATGCCTTTGTCCCAACTACTCTAGCCAGTCACCATCTATGCCAATTACCACTATAGGGGGGAAATGTAATAGGGTGAGATGTACAGAAAGTTTAGATAGGGAGAGAGAGAGAGAGAGAGAGAGAGAGAGAGAGAGAGAGAGAGAGATATTTGGTAAGAAATCTCCAGGGTTTTTTTTAAAGCGGCAATCATTTACATTGCAAAATCAAACAATGTAAATGATTGGCACATTAAAAAAACTGGAGATTTCTTACCAAATCTCTCACTTTCTGATTCTCTCACCTTATTACATTTCCCCCCTATTTTTCTCTTCCAACGGAAATTACCTTCTTCAATATTTTTTCAACAAACATGTTTTAATAAGCAGCACTCTACTCTCTTATATTACTGGTTTTAAGGGATCTATCTATCTATCTATCTATCTATCTATCTATCTATCTATCTATCTATCTATCTATCTATCTAATCTGAATTATAACTAAAATGTGTAATTGCTAAAGGTCATTTAACATTCACAAATTGGTGTAAAAAAAAAAATATTAAATAATGTGTAAATCAACGTTAATGAAACAATGGAACCGTATGTTTTGGAACAGTACATTAAATAAGGAGGCAAAATTGTTTTTTGTAGACTTGTGAAAAATAATATTTTAGACTCAGTTTTAAGTTTCAAATACATTTTTGTACAAATTCTGGACACCCCCCGCATTTTAGGGTGATGGTATCTTGCTTAGAAGTGTTTGCGATCCCATAAGTGAAAGGGGTGCAAATCTGGCTTAGTGAAATGTGCATATCAGGCTTCTGTTGTTAGTATTTAAATGCAGCAGGGTACTTGTGTACTTTCACGGCTCCCATCGCATGCCATTGCATGCCATATGTAGTGGCATGTGATGGCATGCGATGGGATGCGTTTTTGCAGTTTTTAAGCAATTTTTTTTTAAATCTCATGCGATGCGATCGCATGCGATCGCATGCGATTTTTAACAGAGATGCATCCAAATGCATTGAAATTAGTAACAAACATGTTAAATGGCCCCCAAATGTCATTTTTCAGGCTGTACCACCCTCACTATCAATGCGAACCCGAAGCGTGGCGAGCGCAGCGAGCCCGCGAAGGGTGGCGGTACGCGTCCTACGACCTTTCATACCCCCACTATCCATGTCGGCGTGGAGTTTAGAAAGTGTGGCGAGCGCAGCGAGCCACCGAGCCCGAAGCGTGGGGAGCGCAGCCGGACACCTGTGAAGCCCGTGAGGGGACGCGTATACCTGTGAAGGTATCCGTGTCCCCTCGTGGGGCTCGCTGCGCTCGCCACGCTTCGGGCTCGTTGGCTCGCTGCGCTCGCCACACTTTCTATTCTCAACTCCACGCCGACGTGGATAGTGGGGGTATGAAAAGGTCGTAGAACGCGTACCACCGCCCCTCACGGGCTCGCTGCGCTCGCCACGCTTCGGGTTCACGTTGATAGTGGGGGTGGTACAGCCTCAAAAATGACATTTGGGGGCCATTGAACATGTTTGATACTAATTTCAATGCATTTGGATGCATTTCTGTTAAAAATCGAATGCGATCGCATGCGATGCGATCGCATGCAATTTTTTGCTATGCGATGGACATCGTGGGAGCCGTGATTGTACACAAGTACCTGCAGCGGCGCCAGCAATGAACCCCCTTAATGATTAATGGGTGCCATTTGGGGCCTATTTATCAAGGTGTGAATGGTTGTTAGAGGAATTAATGTATCAATCACTGCAGGATATACTATACCATAGGTACCTGGAAAATCTGGGACTTGTGGTCCTTCAGTTTTTAGTAATATTAATACTAATATATTAATATTATTTTTTCACTTATTTTTTTATCACAATATTTATTAAAAACATGCGGAAGTAGGTGGGTTCTGCCTACTTCTATGACATCACAAGTTGGAGAGAAATCGTCTGGTATGATAGAGAAAAGTTTGCTGGTCTGATAAAAAAGTTGGTTATGTATGTGAAGCACCATTCTAGTTGGACAGAGAAATTGCACAGTTGGTCAGTTGGATGGCTAGAGGAACGTTCGTCTGATAATATAATAATTCCCAATGTGCTTTGTACAAACTACCTGAATTAGTATAGAAGCATAGAGATGCTTCTTGTATAATGTATTTCCCATTAAGAATACCTTGTTATATTTATCCTATGATGTCTTCTTTGAATCATGACTTAAATGAGCAGGTATAACTATCAGCTAACAACTGCACATTACTACATCAATATTTCAAGGCATTATGCATTATGTATCATACGGCAACTTTCTTTGCATTGGTCTATGCCGATTTTATAATTCAATTTCTCAAAAATTATTGTCTATGTACACTGTAGTGGTCATGTCGTAATGAAAAGCATTCAACCACTTGCAAGTTACTATACTGTAGTGTAAATATTTAATATACACCTTCACATTATTTATGCATATTAATGCTGGGGAGAAATCTCACAGGAAAGCGGTCAGTATGGAGTGCTTAATTAAAATTGTCTTTTAAGTAAGCAAAATGTGGCTCAATGGACCATAAATTTAATCCACATCATGAACTCTAGGATGTCCCCAGCTATTATTCTCTCACTTGATGCTGAGAAGGCATTTCATAGAATCTCCTGGAGTTTATTGCTTTATATAAAACTCCCTTTGACAATCCTTTAGAATAACAGAGGACTTTCTGAAAGGTGTTATGAATTTGTATTGTAGCCACTCCACTAGGGTATCTATAAATCAGATAATACCATCTGATAGATTTGTTATTCAAATCATATAAGGCATGGTTGTTCATTATCCCCTCAGATTTTTACACTGATGATTAAACCCCATAGTTCAGTGGTTCCCAAGATTTTTTTTTATCACGGTGCCCTATGTTTCTAATTAAGACATTTAAAAAATATAAAATGAAGTAAAATGTGTTTATATGTCATCATTAACCCTTTGAGTGTCAACATCTCGGGGCGAGATGCGCAAAATGACTACTATAAATGCCAAAATCCCTTTGAGAGATGTACAGAAAAATGCCAGCGTCACCCACATTTATTATATAAATTCAAGTAAAAAAAAGGTGTATAAAAAATGTGCTATAGAATAAATGTGCTTTAAATATAACAGGTCATTATGATGAATAAAAATGTTTGCTTGGCAATTCACACCAATGATGAGGAATTCACTCAAAAGGTTAAGGTAGTTATGCCTAGGCACACAGTGTGAGAACCACTGCCTTAGATCATTTTGTTAGAATGGATGCCAACATCCAGGGAGTGTGGGTCACAAACATCAACTCTTTGCTTATACAATTAATTAACATGGACTGTCTAATCTTTAAAGATTTTTGAACCGTTATAGCATACTGTACAATATGGATACAAAATGATTATTCCAAACTGGAGGGAATTCGGTACTTATGTATTATCTGGGCTCCCATGTTAAATGCACCCCATTTTTTCATACCCCTACTATCCAACTACGCATGGAGTTCATTTTATATAGTGTGGCGAGCGCAGCGAGCCACCGTGCCCGAAGCGTGGCGAGCGCAGCTAGCCCCGCGAGGGGACGCGGTCTCATAAGAAAAACGGGAGCCCAGATATTACATAAGTACCGGGAATTCTTCTTCATGACTCCCCTCAGAAAGCTGAATCCATAAATTCTCACTTAAGTTTCAATGACCCAAAAAATTACATTGTACAAAGAGCTACACCATTGCTCCAAACAACAACATCACTACAAAAAAAACTCAAAGATAATAAATGTAGATAAAAGGTGTTTTATATTATAGTTTATGAATCATACTCTATATTGATAAGAGACTCTGCCCGGCAGTGCATTCCAGGATGCGTAGCTGACAATGGCTTGATTGGCACACAATGCTCCAATGTGACTGGCACTTATTTAAAATGTTGCCGTTGCTGTATGTATCTCTATGGCTGCCCATCTAATTGTAAGGGCTATTTAAGTACATTCTTCATACACCTACCCAAGTACTCTTGACTCACACCCTCCCTCATTGTTCCCTGCACACTTACTCACTCTTCCCTCCCAACCTCCCTAACTATTCTCTACACCCACCTCTGCTTACTGCTCCCTACTCCATCCTTGCTGCTCTGAAAAGTGACCCTCCTTCACTGCTCCCTACACTCAACGATCATTGCTGCTCCCTTTACCCCTCCTTACTGCTCACTATGCCCACTTTTCCTACTCCCTACAGCAATCCATATTGGTCTCCCTATTCAGCATTAAGATGGTCATGGCACCCCAATGTACTGTATGAATCTCTCTGTCGCTCCATGTAGGTCTCTATCAAGCTGCAGGGGCTCCCCTATCAACATTTCAATCTATATTAAGGTATGGGGGAAACCAGCACTGATCCCGAATATATACACTCTTAATGATAGCTCAACAAAAAACTTCAGTTACTGTATTTGGTGAAACTGGAAGTGACGTTGCTTCTGGTCACAAAGGGCCTTATTTTGGTTCATTCTTTCTGACAAAATCCTTCTTAGATGGGCAAAACCATGTGCACTGCAGGTGGGGCAAATGTAACATGTGCAGAGAGAATTAGATTTGGGTGGGGTTTTACTTCAAAGTGAGATCTATAATGCAGTGTAAAAAAAAAGAAGTCAGTATTTTCACTGCACAGAAACAAAATTACTCACCCAAATCTAATTCTCTCTGCACATGTTACATCTGCCCCCCTGCAGTGCACATGGTTTTGTCCATCTAAGAAGGATTTTGACAGAAAGAATGAACCAAAATAAGGCCCAAAGTGACACTGTAAGTGACTAGAGCTGGTAAACCTCACCAGAACCAGTCCAGCCTTCAGTATTCATCAGTATTCATCATGGCAAATATTTTATCCCCAGGAAATTATATAGCTCCCTATTTCATTGTGTGGACCGTTCTCCCTAAATGCATTACCCCCCCCCCCCCCCCCCACACACACACACACACACATGCTTTAATGCCTCCAGGATGCTGTCATACAGTGCAGCTTAACACACCCAAGCTGCGACTGCCGTGCATGCGCAGAAGTGTGAAAATGGCCTGTTTGTGATTTTCACACTTTAGATTTTCGCACTTCTACAAATGAAGCTGAATCTGTCTCACTGCGTAATGACTAATAATAAATTCCATGCAAGCACAGACTCAACAAAAGACAACAATTTTATTGACATGACACACACCCCACACAGTTCAGGTTTTCCATGTCTCCCGGCAGGTGTACAGGTGCACTCATTACCCATTGACACATTTTAAAAGATCCAAAGGTGGGGCTAATTATTTCACTTGTGATTCTGTGAGGAGACCTGCAAAACATGCACTGCGTGGGGTCCTGGGGACTGAGTTTGGCAACTTAAGCAATGCTTTCCCTACACTAGATTTCACATTCACATTTATTTTGTGTACTTTGTATGTTTTGCGTATTCCTCGCTTTACAGAAGTTCCTTCGTGACCACTGTCATAAATTGAAAAATGCTATTATTATGGGGTCAATGACCTCTGGTATCACGGGACATCTGTAAATTTACAAATACATGTTACATATTTATTTTTTGGTATAGCTTTCTATAAGCGGACTGTTTTATATGCAAGGTGTAAAGGTGTATCTGTCTATATATATATATATATATAATATACTCACGCTGCCCAATCATCAGCAGCAACAGCAGCACACAGCAATCCAAATGAACAGTATCACGCAGGAGTCGCTGACTCCTGCGTGATACTGTTCATTTGGATTGCCGTGTGCTGCTGTTGCTGCTGATTGGGCAGCGTGAGTATATTATATACAAGCCTCTTGTTAGGCTTTCAGCTGGCACCGGACTCCCTTTACCTGTGTTATCTGGATGTGCCTAGCCCCTTGGATTATTATATATATATATATATATATATATATATATGCTTCATTTCTATTTTTAGCTGTAGGAACTGCTTTGAAATACTATATGTTGCTATCGTACAGTACACTAGGAAGCAAGTGAAGTCAGTTTATATTTAGGATTTGGTTTATCACAATGTGTAGTTTACTGTTGTGCAGAAAATAAGGTCCATTATCTGCAATTGCTTTGCCCTTGTATATTGAAAACATCCTATACGATTATATTTCTTTTATGTAGCTTGTTATGTTGCTACAATATCGGAAATATATTATTTTAGGTTTTACCAGAAAATAAGTCGTATGCGGACTATGGCATCAACTTCAGTCGACGTTGCGCAAACAATGGTGACATTATGCGGGAGGTCACAAACTGTGGTTTGAAATTAAAAGTTACCCAGCTGAGTTTAGTTGTAGTTTATATTGTAAAATCTATTTATTGCTGCTTTTCAGTATTGAAAAGGAAAAAGTTCACTCTGTCATTGATTGACCTTTAAAAAGAAAAAATGTCGCAGGCTTATGGATAATAAGAAAGCAATGATTTCTAGACACTAATACACTCTTTTCATTTACAGGAAGCTTTCCAAATAATTTCCAAGCAGTGGTAACTCCAGGGGAGGGGCTCCAGCACGGTTCAAAATTCAGTTGACGATGCAAATGCTGCCAAACATCACAGGCTGGGACTCTTTGGCAGTTGGCTGCTATATTTGAATTTTGGACTGTGCTGCAGCCCCACCTCTGGAACTGCAATTATTGAAGGGATATCAAATAATTGCATAGTTATATCAATTAACATATTTGAATATTTAGCAATGTAATAATTTTTTTACTTCATGTTTTCTAAAACGCATCTTGGCTCACCAGTGCTATTTTTGAAGGAAAATAGGTTCAGGAATTGTGGGTGGGGAGGAGTGGGTGGTGCTACCAAAGGGGTGGGGCATAAATTGTTGCAAAAAGGTTTTTTTGCACATAATGCCCTCAGCAGTGCCATATATATATATATATATATATATATATATATATATATATATATATATATATATATATATATATATATATATATATATATATATATATACAGGCAATATCCAAGGAAACCTTTAAACAGGTGAGACCCAGGAAATGAGGCGGCACTCAGTCGACTTGTGTAGTAAAATTTTATCCGGTATTACAGATTTAAGTACATGCGATATCCGTAATGTTTCGAGACTACATGAGTCTCGTCTTCAAGACGTGCGCTAGAAAAGTGCAGGGTGCATTGTGCGGTGATAGCAAGAATACAGAGAGAGCTCTCTTACACTTAAGGTAAGAGAGCTCATGGGCTCTGTATTCTTGCTATCACCGCACAATGCACCCTGCACTTTTCTAGCGCACGTCTTGAAGACGAGACTCATGTAGTCTCGAAACGTTACGGATATCGCATGTACTTAAATCTGTAATACCGGATAAAATTTTACTACACAAGTCGACTGAGTGCCGCCTCATTTCCTGGGTCTCACCTGTTTAAAGGTTTCCTTGGATATTGCCTGTATACCATTTCCATTGGAAGGCACCAGTTCGCAGTTGTCTATGTTAAAGTGAGTGCCGAACAATCTGCATCCTGCATATATATATATACAGCAAAAGGGAGGCACTCAAGTAGAAGGAAATAAAGACTCAGAACACAGCCTGTTTTAGTCTACGTTTCAATGGTCCTCAGCCATTTTCATCAGGACATAAAAGCATGTACAAAACACTCACCCTTTTGTGCTCCACCATCACCACGAGTCCGTGTGCGCCGGGCGGGGCGTCCTCCCGCTGCGGCACTCAATAATGACATCACCACGTGCACCCGTCACCATAGAAACAACATAACAGACTGTCAGGAAACAACAACAGTATAAGCAGAAGTACAGGCACCTTAAAACAGAACACATATAATAAAAGATCATATAAATGTTAGACAAGGCATTCCTATAAAAAGCAATTTAGACCCAAAGTTTCATTCAGACCATTAGGACTGAGCGTATCAAGAGTGAAGATCCACTTCGCTTCTCTCTGCAGAAGCAGCTTAGATCTGTTGCCACCCCTCTGCAAAGGCGGAATGTGATCAATAATTTGGACTCTGGACTGGAATCTATTCGTCCTAATTTAAATAAAGTTCAAATGACAGCATTAAAATCATTAGGTGCCAGGCGTGACATCGTTATTCGTGCCGCCGACAAAGGTGGCGCGATTGTAGTACAAGATCTGTCCGCATATAAATCTGAGATCAGGCGTCAGTTAGCTGACAGCTCTACTTATCAACCTCTCAGAGCAGATCCCACTATTCCTTTCAAAAGAGAATTAGATAAATATATTTCTACAGCAGTCGAGATGGGCATCATTAACAAAAAGGTTAAAGGTATTCTTTCTTGTGATTTTCCTAAAAAACCTCTACTTTATACCTTACCGAAAATTCACAAGAGGCTGGAAAATCCCCCTGGTAGACCTATTATCTCTGCCAGGGGTTCGATTTTCCAGCCTGTGTCTGCCTATCTCGATGTGTATCTTCAGCCAGTTGTTCAGAGATCTCAATATTCCCTACAGGATACTACAGCATTATTACTTGCGTTGAAAAATCTTCCTGTGATTCCATCTAATTGTTTATTGTGTAGCATTGACGTTAATGCATTGTATACCAGCATCCCACATTCAGAAGGGATTGCTGCTACTCGTCATCTTATTGCCAGGGACTCTGCTTAATGTGGTCCTGATATTAATTTTTTTTGTGATCTATTAGAGATGGTGCTGACTAAAAATTATTTTTATTTTGATGGTGAATACTTCCTTCAGGTGTCTGGCTGTGCGATGGGGTCCTCAGTGGCCCCATCGTACGCCAACGCCTACATGATGGATGTTGAAAGGGAAATATTTTTTTCAAATCCCGCCATCAGTAAAGATGTTTTTTATTATGGTCGTTATATTGGCGATATGATATTACTATGGAGTGGCACTGCAGCGTCACTCACTGAAATAATTGATCGTCATAATAACAGCTTTAGTCCAATTAAACTTACAGCTACCATCTCTGATAGTGTCGTAGACTTCTTGGACGTCCGCATTTCTCTTGTTGATGGCTTGTTGACCACTACGTTGTTTGTAAAACCCACCGACAGGAATATGCTGCTCACTCCCACCAGTTTCCATCCCCCTGCGGTGGCTAAAGGTTTGCCCTACTCGCAGATGCTGCGGGTGCGCAGAATCTGCAGTGAGGTGGCCGATCTTGACAACCAACTTGATCTGATGATCGACAAATTCCTGGATCGTGGATACGATCACAGGATGTTATTAGATACCAAAGCACGCGTGTTGGCCATCCCCAGAGTGAATACCCTCAAGAGAAAGTCCAAAAGAAGTCAGGACAATCGTTTGTTCTGGCTGACGCAGTACAATACTGCTAGTCATGCTTCCAGCAATGCTATAAAAAATTTTTGCCCGATAATCGCCAGTGATAAAAAACTTAAATCTCTGTCCAATAAAAAACTGGTTACCAGTTATTCTAGGGGGCTCAATTTGCGTGATTGGTTGGTGCATAGTGATATCACGGATTTTGATGTTACTTCATCTAGTACCTTTTTGGGGGTACCTAAGAGGGGATGCGTTAAATGCACAGGCTGTGTGACATGCAGCTACATGTGGACGGGTGACTCTATTAAACACCCACGTACCAACCAGCTTTTTAAGATCAAGCACCGCTTAACCTGTTCATCACAATTCGTGGTATATGTATTAGTTTGCCCTTGTGATAAATATTATATCGCTAAAACGATTGTCAATTTAAGGTGAGGATGGACCAGCATCGCCAGGCCATTCGGGGAGCTATCTTAAAAGGTACTAGTGAACAACCCGTGGCACGACACTATGCGGCCATGGGTCATTCACCTACCGCGATCAAACATAAAATTATTGATCACATTCCGCCTTTGCAGAGGGGTGGCAACAGATCTAAGCTGCTTCTGCAGAGAGAAGCGAAGTGGATCTTCACTCTTGATACGCTCAGTCCTAATGGTCTGAATGAAACTTTGGGTCTAAATTGCTTTTTATAGGAATGCCTTGTCTAACATTTATATGATCTTTTATTATATGTGTTCTGTTTTAAGGTGCCTGTACATCTGCTTATACTGTTGTTGTTTCCTGACAGTCTGTTATGTTGTTTCTATGGTGACGGGTGCACGTGGTGACGTCATTATTGAGTGCCGCAGCGGGAGGACGCCCCGCCCGGCGCACACGGACTCGTGGTGATGGTGGAGCACAAAAGGGTGAGTGTTTTGTACATGCTTTTATGTCCTGATGAAAATGGCTGAGGACCATTGAAACGTAGACTAAACAGGCTGTGTTCTGAGTCTTTATTTCCTTCTACTTGAGTGCCTCCCTTTTGCTGTGGATTTGTGTGTCGGCGCTTGTGGGTGTTGACTTTTGGATGGCAACAAGGACAGTTCTTTTGTTATTGTGAGTGCCGGTACCCACGTACCTACTATATATATATATATATATATATATATATATATATATATATATAGGACGATTGGGGCTTGATCGGCACTCCACTCCTTTGGCAATAAATATCGGTCCCGGGTGCCTTCCTGGGTACGTGTAGATATGCAGGATGAGGGGTTGGCGGCACTCGCAGGTTTTCGAAAAAGAAGACACAACACCAGTTGTATGCGGTCTTAACGTTTCAATTCACTATTGGAATTTTCATCAGAAGCCTTCTGATGAAAATTCCAATAGTGAATTGAAACGTTAAGACCGCATACAACTGGTGTTGTGTCTTCTTTTTCCAAAACCTGCGAGTGCCGCCAACCCCTCATCCTGCATATATATATATATATATTTATATATATATACACACACACACACACACACACATAATGCCACCAGTAATTCCATATATACACATGCCACCAGCAGTGCCAGTTACACAATGCCTTCAATACTCACAGGAATGTCAGATACACAATGCCCCGCAGCCAGTGGTGCAAGTTTAAAAAAAAAAAAACCTGAGCGTGCTTCTGAGTTGCACCTGCCACATGGGGTGCGGCCAATAATAATGGGGGCATGATACCTATATGATACCAATAGTGCCAGATACACATATGCCACCAATAGTGCCAGATACGCATATGCCCATAATAGTGCCAGCTACACATACTGTTTGCCCCCAATAGTGCCAGATACACATATGCCCATAATAGTGCCAGATATTTCCCCAAAGTGCCAGGTATGCCCCCACGGTGCCAGAATTTCCCACCAGCAGTGCAACTCACCATTGTTGCTGATGCTGCTCCTGTCAGGGAGAGGCGAGCGCAGAACATGCCTCTCCTGCTATCACCCCATTCCGGTGTCCCCCTGCTGTCTGTTTCCTCCTCCGATGCAGAGGTCCCAAACTCAGTTCCTGATGATGTCATTTTGCAAAAGAGCTTCAGGAATGGCATTCCGGGGTGTTCCGGACCAAAATTAGCCCTGGCCCTCACCCTGAGTTGAAAATACTATAATATTCAGATTTAGCCAGGCTCATCCCTCATGCATATGAGATCTCAATCACACACTTAGACATGCCTCAAAAAACACTTTTCACAACATGCTTGCATTTTTGCAACACTCCCTGTTACCATCTTCCTGGCTCTTCCTCTATGACAGGTTACTGAGGGCCAGATGTATCAAGCTTCAAAAAATAATAAAATGGAGAGTGATAAACAACCAGCCAAACTGCTCCTACCTGCCATGTTATAGGCTGGGTTTGAAAAATGGCAGGTAGGAGCTGATTGGCTGGTTGTTTATCACTCTCCACTTTACAACTTTTTGAAGCTTGACACATCTGGCCCTGAGAGTGACATCGCATAGGTGCCATGGCATGTGTGTTTACTGTGGCCATGATGCATCTGCAGTCTGCCGATTTTTGCACAGTAGTGACACCATCAACGTTTTGAGCACATCTAAGTGAGGCCACATATGTCAGCATAAAAAAGGGGGTCATTTTCAATAAAAACGTAATTTGAAAAAAAAAGGGGGGGGGTCATTCAGACCCGCTCGCCAACCTGCAAATTCGTAGCCCAAGCGATTATTGAATGATAGCATATGTGCATGGTGCGAGCCGTCTGCCCGAAGGCAGCGAGCGAAGGCTAACTCATTCCCAAATGGTGCACCATGCGATAGACTGTTGTGTGTGCACTGCTCTCATCCTGCGATAAATGCGCTGATCTGGAGGAATCATCATACGCAAAACAACTTTCCATGAATGAAGAAACTGAGGCAAAGCCGTTTTCTACGCATACGCGACTGGGAAGAACGCCACACCATCTATTGGCAAATACATTAACCCACTGCGATTAGATTCAACGCCGCTACAGCAAAAGTCTCTTTTTCATTTGGGCACACCTTATAATAACAAGTATTGTACATCTTGAATGCTTTCCTATAGAGTAAAAGTATTTAAAAAAGTAGGAAAAATGCTTGTTATTGTTTTATACAGCAACGTATTTACAAATGTAACCTTATTCTCTTGTATCGACTATGTCATGCAAAATTTAAATGGTAAATCATTATCTAGGTATATACAGTACCCCCCCTTCCCTCCAAAAACAACAGTAAATGTATTTGCTTCATACAAGTAACATTGAAGGTGCTTCTCAGTGCCCTACTTTCCAATTCCCAGTAGATTGCACCATATGATAATCTTTGAACATAACAGTTGGGTTTGAAACTGTGCTAAGCAAAAGAAATGCAAGTATTTCCTAGTATAAAAACAGCCTGAGATCTCCGTGAAACCAAATCTATGAGGAGCTGAAACAGCTGTAGTGCTAACACTCCAGTGATATTTAATGAATTTACTAATCTTTGTTTGCAAAATCAAGTCAGACAAATTCATTGACTTTGATAACCGATTAAAATAATTTAGGATTTAATCTTTTCCACACACTTTACATAATAATCAGACTGCAATAAAGTGTTTTAATCATATATTGATTTCAACTTGAATATTAAGCAGGCTATTTATCGATAAAATTTTAAATGCTATACAGTATAATTCATTGATCACTTTAACTATTTCTCTGATTTTAGTTAAATTTGAAAGTAATAGTGGCAAATAATTTAATTTAAATATTAGAAATGAGTGTTTTTTTGTTTTTTTTTAAACATGACCAAACTAGGGGTTACAAGACAATATTTTTCCACTAGTTCTGCTGCCGCCTAAGGCACCATGACTGGGGGTGGGGGGGTGGTGACATTAATGTCAGTGGAATTTCCAAACTGTTTTACGCATCATGTGCCTTTGCAGTTATTGACCCCACTCTGTGATTTTACTTGGTCTTATGATTCATGGCTATGTTGCTGCTGTTCCTAGATGCTTCCACTTTCTAATAATGGGGCAGGTGTACTAAGCCCGGTGAAGAGATAAAGTAAGATAACGTTAAAGGTGATAATGCACCAGCCAATGAACTCCTAACTGTAATTTTTCAAACATAGCAGATTGGCTGGTACGTTATCACCTTTTACTTTATCTCCACTTTATCTCTTCACCAGGCTTAAAACATCTGCTCCAATATCACTTACAGTTGACCATGGATTATCCAGCAGGGAAGACATTTTGAGAACCATCTTATTGCAAAGGTGGCATCCACTCATAGAACTACTCTTGAATTCAATGCGCACATTAGAATGACCCATTTTGTTGCAGAAACGTTTGAAAATGGAAACTACATGATGTTATACACCTGTGGCAACATAGTGTTCCCGCTAGGCTGTTTTAGTGGGGCGCTGCTTTCTAAAGGGAAAAATGCGCCCTGCCCCTCCAGCAGCGCCCCGCTAAAAGAGCCTGCTGCCTGACTAATGGTGTGCCCAGGAAAGCTCCAGGCATCGCAATCTCGGCGGCGCTAGGCTTCCCCGTCAGCTCACGGACTTCGGCGGTGCCCCCTTGTATGATGGAGGAAGCCCAGGCACGCCCGCTTTAGTGACATCGGCGGCCCGCGACCACCTACAATGCCCCCGTGCAGCGTCGCCCTGCCCCCAAAAATTCCTAGGGGGAACACTAGGCAACAGGTATGATTGAAACACTGAATTCATTAATTAGCAGGTGCGAACAAATACTTTTGTCCATAGATTGTATATTGCTTAGAAGTACATAGCTTGCCTTACTACAGTATGTTTAACCCCTTCCCGACATTTGACGTACATTTACGTCATGGTCGGGAAGTACTTCCCGACACATGGCGTAAATGTACGTCATGGCTTTAAACTGTCACCGCGTCTATAGACGCGGTGACAGTTTAAACATGTCTGCTGTCCCTGACAGCAGACATGTCCCTGCATGCCCAGGGGGGGCTGCGATGCCGCCCCCCCGTCGGCGATCGCTGTGATTGGCTGTTCAGTGTGAACAGCCAATTACAGCGTTTTCTGTGTCACCGGCAAATAACGTTCGCCGGTGACACAGGGATCGGAGGTGATTGGTGCTGTAAAGTACAGCACCAATCACCACGGGGTGTAAGGGTGACACTGGTGTCACCCCACCTCACCCCGCCCGCCCCCAAAGGCCGTGATTGGTTCGTCGGACCGACGAACCAATCACAGCCATGGAGGGGGATTTAAACTAACGGTGACTGCACTGCAGACGCCATTCCGGTCTGGAATTGCGTGCAGTGCGGTCACCGTGCCTATCTGCCGTGGTATACTGACCTGATCCTTGCAAATACTTACCTGATCACTGCTTGTAGCGTGCTGGATGCTTCCTGGATCCTGTTACTACTTGTGACTTCCTGTGTTGTGCTGCTGCAGTGTGATAGCGTTATAGATAGAGAGAGATAGAGAGAGATAGAGAGAGATAGTGACAGAGAGTGCTATATTTTGTGCTGCTGCAGTGTGATAGAGTTATAGATAGAGAGATAGAGAGAGATAGAGAGAGATAGAGATAGAGAGATAGTGACAGATTGTGCTATATATTTTTTATATAACTGACTGCTGCCCCCCCTTTTGTGCTGATCAGTATAAATTAACTGATCAGCAACTTTTTGGGGGCGCAGGTTTTTTTTTTATATATATACCTGTCAGTGCTGCTGCTGCAGTGTCATAGAGTGATAGATAGTGAGAGATAGAGAGATAGAGAGAGATAGTGACAGAGAGTGATAGAGAGTGCTATATTTTGTGTCTGCTGCCCCCCTTTTGTGCACCCCCAGCAACTTTTTGGGGGTGCAGGGGTTATTTTTTATATATATAACTGTCAGTGCTGCTGCTGCAGTGTCATAGAGTGATAGATAGTGAGAGATAGAGAGATAGAGAGAGATAGAGAGAGATAGTGACAGAGAGTGATAGAGATTGCTATATTTTGTGTCTGCTTCCCCCGCCTTTTGTGCTGATCACTATATCTGAGGTGATCAGCAACTTTTTGGGGGTGCAGAGGTTTTTTTTTTTATATATACCTGTCAGTTGCTGCCAGTTGCACTGTCAGTTGCACCAAAGGTTGTGCACCTGCTGCCCCTCACTGGTAATCAGTGTCGCATCAGTGATCACCTTTTTTTTTTTTTTTTTTTAGGGTGCTTTGGGGTCTTTTTTTTATTTTTTTTTTTAAACACACTGTGATTTTGTGGGTGTCCTGTGGCCACTGTGCGCTGATCAGTGACGTACATCACTGATCAGCTTTTTCGGCACAGGGTTGATCTATTTTTTTTTTTTGATCAAATTCCTGTTGCTTTTGAGCGCTGTTCAGTGACGGACGTTACTGACCAACATCTGTGCTCAATTTTTGGCGCAGGACCTTTTTTTTTTTTTTGTTATACCCCTTCAATTTTTTTTTTTTTATTGGGATCAAATTCCTGTATAAAGTATTTTTTTTTTCTGCACTACATACACACTACACACTACATACCCCCCGGGTTGAAATAAAGTTTGTACCCCCCTACACTATACACGTGTTGAAACATTTCACTACCAGAAACACAAAAATAAAAATGGCATCCCAAATGTCATCCCAAATGTCATCCCAAATGTCATCCCAGTCATCCAGAAGAATGTATTCAGCGGAGGAGGCATATGCCATGCTTGCCTCTGACTCTGACACAGCCAGTGAGGCAAGCGGGGAATTTGAAGGATTCATCTTAAGCTCCTCTTCCTCCTCTAGTGATGAGGGACCCCCTCAAAGACGCCCCCGTAGAGCAGCTGAGACCCCCCCCCCAATAATTGATCTCGTATGGACCCCACCACCAGACAATTTTGAGCCCCAGGTTCCTGAGTTTTTGGCCATGCCAGGAATCCAATTTGATTCCACAGGTCTCAGAGAAATTGACTTTTTCAAATTATTTTTCTCTGATGATTTTATAAATTTAATGGTGCACCAAACTAATTTATATGCCCAGCAGTTTATTGCTCAAAACCCCACGTCATCATTTGCTAGGTGGACCCCTGTAGATGCAGTAGAGATGATGACATTTTGGGGTCTGGTGTTTCATATGGGCATAGTAAAAAAGCCAGAAATTAGGCAATATTGGAGTACAGATGTTCTGTACAGCACCCCATTTTACCGTATGGCCATGCCCCGGGCTCGATTTGAGACGATCCTTAAATTTTTGCATTACAACGATAATGCACAGTGCCCACCCAGAGATGATCCCACCTTTGACCGGCTATTCAAAGTCAGGCCGGTCATTGATCATTTCAGTGCCAAATTTGAAGAGATGTACATCCCAGATAAATTCATTTGCATAGACGAGTCCCTTATACATTTTAAAGGAAGGGTTAAATTCCGCCAGTACCTTCCCAGTAAGAGGGCAAGGTATGGCATAAAAATGTATAAGCTGTGTGAAAGCACCTCAGGGTACACTCACAGGTTTAGGGTATATGAAGGGAAGGATTCAAGAATTGAACCGCCAGAATGCCCCCTCGTAGGTGTTAGTGGAAAAATTGTCTGGGATTTAGTGCACCCCTTCCTGGATAAAGGTTATCACCTCTATGTGGATAACTTTTACACTAGCATCCCCCTGTTTAAGGCCCTTGGTTCAAGAGGTACAGCAGCTTGCGGTACTGTGCGCAAGAACCAAAGAGGCCTCCCAAAAACGCACATTGCCCAAGTAATGAGAAGGGGTGAAAGCAGGGGAATATGCACCGAAAATATGTTGTTGGTCAAATATAAGGACAAGAGGGATGTCCTTATACTGACAACAATTCACGGAGACAGTACCACCTCCGTCCCTGTACGAGGTACCAGTACCCACACCTCAAAACCTAATTGTATCCTGGATTACAATAGGTACATGGGCGGAGTGGATCTTTCAGATCAGGTACTGAAGCCGTACAGTGCCCTGCGGAAAACAAAAATCTGGTATAACGCTTACGTGCTATTCCGTTCTACCGGCCAGAGGGGGACATTTATGCACTTTCAAGAGGAAGTCATAAAGGGCCTAATATTTGGGAACCAGCAGGCAGAGGGCCCCAGTACTTCTAGTACTGGCCCCCGTATTGTACCAGGGCAGCATTTTCCTGATGAAATCCCCTCCACTGGAAAAAAGGGCAGGACACAAAAAAGGTGCAAAGTTTGCTATAAAAAGGGAATAAGAAAGCAAACTATTTTCCAGTGTGACACTTGCCCCGACAAACCCGGCCTATGTATAAAGGAGTGTTTTAAAATATACCACACATCTATGGATTATTAGGTTCATAATTTCACCGTGCTTCGGGGGTCTTGCTAATGCCACATAGCACCCACCATTCATTCCACCAGAATCTGAGCCGCAAAATCCAAAAATCACTCCTTCCCTTCTGAGTCCTGCCATGCACCCAACTGGTATTTTTTGGTCACATGTGAGGCATTGCCGTACTCGGGAGAAATTGGGGCACAGATTTTGGGGTGCTTTTTCTCCTTCATACCTTCTGAAAATGAAAAATTTTGAGCCAGAACTGCATTTTTGTGTAAAAAAATGTAATTTTTCATTTTCACTGCCCAGTTGTATCAAAATTGGTGAAACCCCTGGGGGTTTGAAATGTACACTATACCCCTAGATGAATTCCCTGAGGGGTGTAGTTTGCAAAATGGGGTCACTTGTGGGGGGGTTCCACTGTATTGGTGCTTTGGGGGTCTTGCTAATGCGACATAGCACCCACCAACATTCCACCAGAATTTGTGCTGCAAAATCCAAATATCACTCCTTCCCTTCTGAGTCCTGCCACTTTTTGGTCACACATGAGGCATTGCCGTACTCGGGAGAAATTGGGGCACAGATTTTGGGGTGCTTTTTCTCCTTCATACCTTCTGAAAATGAAAAATTTTGAGCCAGAACTGCATTTTTGTGTAAAAAAATTTAATTTTTCATTTTCACTGCCCAGTTGTATCAAAATTGGTGAAACCCCTGGGGGTTTGAAATGTACAATATACCCCTAGATGAATTCCCTGAGGGGTGTAGTTTGCAAAATGGGGTCACTTGTGGGGGGGTTCCACTGTATTGGTGCTTTGGGGGTCTTGCTAATGCGACATAGCACCCACCAACATTCCACCAGAATTTGTGCTGCAAAATCCAAATATCACTCCTTCCCTTCTGAGTCCTGCCACTTTTTGGTCACACATGAGGCATTGCCGTACTCGGGAGAAATTGGGGCACAGATTTTGGGGTGCTTTTTCTCCTTCATACCTTCTGAAAATGAAAAATTTTGAGCCAGAACTGCATTTTTGTGTAAAAAAATGTAATTTTTCATTTTCACTGCCCAGTTGTATCAAAATTGGTGAAACCCCTGGGGGTTTGAAATGTACACTATACCCCTAGATGAATTCCCTGAGGGGTGTAGTTTGCAAAATGGGGTCACTTGTGGGGGAGTTCCACTGTATTGGTGCTTTGGGGGTCTTGCTAATGCGACATAGCACCCACCAACATTCCACCAGAATCTGAGCCGCAAAATCCAAAAATCACTCCTTCCCTTCTGAGTCCTGCCATGCACCCAAATGGTATTTTTTGGTCACATGTGAGGCATTGCCGTACTGGGGAGAAATTGGGGCACAGATTTTTGGGTGCTTTGTCTCCTTCATTCCTTGTGAAAATGAAAAATTTTGAGCCAGAACTGCATTTTTGTGTAAAAAATTTAATTTTTCATTTGCACAGCCCAGTTGTATCAAAATTGGTGAAACCCCTGGGGGTTTGAAATGTACACTATACCCCTAGATGAATTCCCTGAGGGGTGTAGTTTGCAAAATGGGGTCACTTGTTGGGGGGTTCCACTGTATTGGTGCTTGGGGGGTCTTGCTAATGCGACATAGCACCCACCAACATTCCACCAGAATTTGTGCTGCAAAATCCAAATATCACTCCTTCCCTTCTGAGTCCTGCCACTTTTTGGTCACACATGAGGCATTGCCGTACTCGGGAGAAATTGGGGCACAGATTTTGGGGTGCTTTTTCTCCTTCATACCTTCTGAAAATGAAAAATTTTGAGCCAGAACTGCATTTTTGTGTAAAAAAATGTAATTTTTCATTTTCACTGCCCAGTTGTATCAAAATTGGTGAAACCCCTGGGGGTTTGAAATGTACAATATACCCCTAGATGAATTCCCTGAGGGGTGTAGTTTGCAAAATGGGGTCACTTGTGGGGGGGTTCCACTGTATTGGTACTTTGGGGGTCTTGCTAATGCGACATAGCACCCACCAACATTCCACCAGAATCTGAGCTGCAAAATCCAAAAATCACTCCTTCCCTTCTGAGTCCTGCCATGCACCCAAATGGTATTTTTTGGTCACATGTGAGGCATTGCCGTACTGGGGAGAAATTGGGGCACAGATTTTTGGGTGCTTTGTCTCCTTCATTCCTTGTGAAAATGAAAAATTTCGAGCCAGAACTGCATTTTTGTGTAAAAAATTTAATTTTTCATTTGCACAGCCCAGTTGTATCAAAATTGGTGAAACCCCTGGGGGTTTGAAATGTACACTATACCCCTAGATGAATTCCCTGAGGGGTGTAGTTTGCAAAATGGGGTCACTTGTGGGGGGGTTCCACTGTATTGGTGCTTGGGGGGTCTTGCTAATGCGACATAGCACCCACCAACATTCCACCAGAATCTGAGCTGCAAAATCCAAAAATCACTCCTTCCCTTCTGAGTCCTGCCATGCACCCAAATGGTATTTTTTGGTCACATGTGAGGCATTGCCGTACTCGGGAGAAATTGGGGCACAGATTTTGGGGTGCTTTGTCTCCTTCATTCCTTGTGAAAATGAAAAATTTTGAGCCAGAATTGCATTTTTGTGTAAAAAATTTAATTTTTCATTTTCACTGCCCAGTTGTACCACAATTGGTGAAACCCCTGGGGGTTTGAAATGTACACTATACCCCTAGATGAATTCCCTGAGGGGTGTAGTTTGCAAAATTGGGTCACTTGTGGGGGGGTTCCTAAATTTTAGCATCTTATGGTGCCTAGAAACCTACATGGTGCCTAAAAAATAATCTCATAAAAAGGAGGCTCCAAAATCAAGTAGGTGCTCCTTCTATTATGAAGCCTGTGGTTTGGTCAACGTGCACACTAGGGCCACATATAGGATATTTATGAAAACAAAAGAATTGGGGGAATCAATTTTTAGTCACATTTCTCTAGTAAATTCTACTGTGTTCCTTAGAAAAATGTATTAAAATTGCAAATCTGCAAAAAAAATGAAATTTTGAAATTTCACCTACACTTTGTTTTAATTCCTGTGAAACACCTAAAGGGTTAACAAACTTCCAAAATGCTGTTTTGAATACTGTGAGGGGTGCAGTTTTTGAAATGGCATCATTTATGGGGGTGTCTCACATACAAGTCCCTCAAAGTCACATCAGAACTGAACTGGTCCCTAAAAAAATCAGTGTTTGAAATTTTCTTGAAAATTTGAGAATTTGCTATTCATATTGTAAGCCTCCTAGTGTCCAAAAAAATTAAAAGGAAGTTGAAATAATGATGGAAACATAAAGTAGACATATGGTCTATGTTAGTTATTAACTATTTTGAGTGGTATGATTATTTGTCTCACAAGCAGAAAATTTAACATTTTGCAAATTGCTAAATTTTCCATTTTTTTACGACATTTTGGTATTTTTCACAAAAAAACACAGACTGTATCGACCCAAATTTACCACTAACTTGAAGTACAATGTGTCACGAGAAAACAGTCTCAAAATCACTGGGATAAGTAAAAGCAAAAAAAGTTATCCACACTTAAGTGATACATGTCCGATTTGAAAAAAAAGGGCTCTGTCAGGAAGGCAAAAACATGCTGTGTCAGGAAGGGGTTAAGAGCTGCCTTAGACTAAGTAGTGTATCACACAAACATCAATATTTGTCTTGCCATGCAGTGATTGCATACCTGTCTACTTGCACTCCTGGAGTAATCCTCTTGCAGACCTTTAAGTGGAAAATGTATGTGTGCATGTGTGTGTGTGGGTGACAAGTGCAGATTTGGTACTCTTTACTTAGAAGGGCGGCCATTGCGGGCATCACATGTACCAAAAAATCGCATGCGATGCGACCGACGCGATGACCGCGATTTCCCATAGGGAACAATGTTAAATGTCCCAATTGACCCGATTTTCCATAGGGAACAATGTTAAAAGGCCCACAGAGGCCAAATAGGCACCCTGAAGTGTGAAATGGCCCCCCCAATTGTTAACGCCACCCCACGATCAACGTCAACCCGAAGTGTGGCGAGCGCAGCGAGCCCGCGAGGGGCGGCGGTACGCGTCCTCTGACTTTTTCATACCCCCACTATCCACGTCGGCGTGGAGTTGAGAATATAAAGTGTGGCGAGCGCAGCGAGCCACCGAGCCCGAAGCGTGGCGAGCGCAGCGAGCTCCGCGTGGGGACGCGGACACCTGTGAAGCCCGCGAGGGGACGCGTATACCTGTGAAAGTGTCCGCGTCCGCTCGCCACGCTTCGGGCTCGGTGACTCGCTGCGCTCGCCACACGTTCTATTCTCAACTCCAAGCCGACGTGAGTAGTGGGGGTATGAAAAAAGGTCGTAGGACGCGTACCGCTGCGCTCGCCACGCTTCGGGTTGACGTTGATCGTGGGGGTGGCGTTAACAATTGGGGGGCCCATTTCAAGCTTCAGGTTGCCTATTTGGCCTCTGTGGGCCATTTAACATTGTTCCCTATGGAAAATCAGGTCAATTGGGACAGTTAACATTGTTCCCTATGGGAAATCGCGTTTTTTGGTCGCATGCGATGCGACCGACGTGATTTTTTTTCTTTACGATGCCCACGATCAAAATCGTGGGCGCCCTTCTAAGTAAAGAGTACCCAGATTTGCCCCCACTTTGCTTTGTGTATAGTAGGAGGGGGTCAGTACTACAAAGGTGTTCTTCTTCCTTCTTATTAAGGCCGTAGACCACCTAGAAGTTAGCTTTTTCCTGGAGCCTGGCCTACAGTATGTCTAGAAGAGATAACAACAATTATTATTATTATTATTATTATCCTTGATTTATATGGCACCACAAACAGGAAAAAAAGTGACTTACAGTTTAAGAAAATACAGGACAAATACAGGGTAAATGATTATAGGAACATCAGCCGATTACTGCAACAGAAGAATCCAGGTGGCAGCAAACAGCGTGCTTTGGTGCAGTTGAAGACTGCTGAAGTAAGAAAGGACAAGCACATGAGGTAAGAGGTCCCTGCTCGTGAGAGCTTACATTCTAAAGAGATGGGGCGGACAGACAGGGGTGACACCAGATGGGTAGACAGGGCGAGGACCAGAATATTAGGAGGACAGTTTGCTGGGTTTGGTGAAGAAGTGGGTCTTAAGAAGTTCTGTATACAATTCTAATATATTCTGAACATCACATGGGCATAGACAAGTAGAAATTATTTTCAGTGTTTTTTTTATAATTTAGCAATTACACATTGATACAGTCACGTAGTGTCATTGTGATGACCTTGTCCACCACACAGTCCTCATTATCAGCGTTGCTCATACTGTATTTAACAGATAGGTTTGTAATATTCCATGTACAGTATTACATTTGTGTAAAGAATCAAATTATCAGTCCAAGATACACTACTATATACTGTAGATTTATAGATTATGATAAATGAAATGCACGCCTTTAAAGTGTGTTGAAAAATAGATACTACAGGATTATACAAATGTCTATTTAACAGATTATAAAAATATAACTGGAAATTGTGTGCCTTTGTCTACACACAGTAATTAACTACAAGTTTACTAGACAGGTAGTCTTAATAGGCATTCCCTCTTCTTCCTAAGTAGTGCTATTAACAGATCCATATAAATGACTACTAATCCTTCACTGATACATTTAATATCTTAGATTTACAAGTTCTCTGTTTTTATTAGCCTGACGAAAAGAATGATTTATCAATTCTGCGTAAACACGATCTTCTCATGCCAGGTTCCAGTTCACATTCTGCTTGACTTAAAGCAATTATATTTTAGATATCCACTGTAAAATATAAGTCTATGTATAGGATGTATCTGCGGGTAGTATATACGTAAGGATGCTTACACTCATACAGTCTTCACTTTCTATTATACAGAAATAAAGTAGGTGGCAGTATAGAGTAGAAATAATCACATGCTTATTTTAGGATGCCTGAATCGTCTTTTAGAAACTATACTTGTTCTCTCAACATAACCTGTCTAAGGCAAATGAAACAAGCACCGGTGATTGGTGATTGGTGATCTCTCTCCTCCAGTCATCTAGTCACTGTGGCCTTGCTAGGTGACCCTGCTCAACTCTGCTGGCATCTCAATTTACAGCAAAAAGCAGCTGACTAGGGTCACAGACCAGGAGCCGAATGGCCAGCTGTGCATGCATATACACCTTCTGTTCTGACTGTATATTTTGTGTTTTTTACATATACCGAACATATAATTGATGAAAAGAGGAGTCTCAGTATGTTTTACATAACGTCTTCATGTTATTGGCATAGGTGCATGTTGTGGGTACATTTTAGAGTTGATTCCATGGCCTTTGGGTTAAACTCTTAAGCTGGGTCCCTTAGTAATGTAACGATTCATCCCACTGTACACACATTGGGCGGTATTCAATGAGGCTGATTCGCCAGGTTTTTATGGCGATTTTGTGCTGTAAGGCGAATTTCTGACTAAAGCGGTGAATCACCCTATTCAATGACCAGATGGCGAATACATTTCAAGGTTTTTTTCGCCATGATTCACCGAGTAGCAATCGCTATCTTTTTATGGTGAAGTGGAATGTGAACTTTTAAAATAAAGTGTTTTGTTTTTTACAATTGGTGTCAAAAAATCTGGAATTTTATTCTGAGGAGGGGCATGCTATTTTTATTCATGTGCTGTAAGCACATGAATATATATTTAATTAAAATAAATATATATATATATTTTTTATACAGACCAGCCAGCAGGGGGCCGGAGCCGAGCCGCTCATTAGATATTCATATATTCACTTCACCCGATCATTACATATTCATGATCGGGTGTAGTGAATATACGCAGTCCCCTGCTGGCACCCCCGGGGGGCAGCCTGTGCTGTCTGGCACCCGGGGAGCCCACCTCCCCCCCACAAACGTTCTGGGGCAGGCAGGGAGACTTCCATCTCCCTGTCTGCCACTGTCCTCAGGCTCCCCGTGGCGTTCGCCGCAGGAGCTCAAATTCGCCGGTCTGGGGCAGCGAGCCCCTGATTCGTTGAATACCGGAGCAGGCGAGGCTCCGGAACGCGGCGACCAGTGGCGAATGTGCAGCGAATCCTAAACAGGATTCGCTGCACATCGCCAAAATCCACATTGAATACCGCCCATTATATGGTCCGCTATACAATGGCACAGTATATTATTACATGCTGTATGTTACTGCATAGCATTGGCAATGGAATTGCATACAAAGGGATGATTTAACAAACAACAACCAGGAGTGATGGATTGGGGTTACTCACTATACGGTGTGTCCAATACTGTATAACTTTCCATTCTGCGTTGGAACAATACAGTATATTGAATGGTACTGTAGATCAGATAGTGTTTATCCAGCATTAGTGTATACTTAGTTTATGAATTTTAATTAAATTGAAACATCTTGATTATTCCTGTATATTTTTGCCTGTGATAAGCAAAAAAATGACAGTAAATAAAAAAAAGACCTACTGTGCTGTTACACATGGCAGTGGAGGAAGCATATGGCTTCTTTTCTATTTTTTATTGACTTTTAAACTCAACATTTTGAGCATGTTATATGTTTATTAACTAAATAAACATATTGCATTTTAACAATTTAGTCATCTCTGTTTTAAAGTCTTTCTTACATTAATTATCATAAAGCCTTTAACATCAATAATAGATTCATATACATTGATGGCCGGTTAAGTTAAGCGAAGGAAGGTAAAAAAAAAACACAATATTTCGGAGATGAGCTGTTTGGTTTTGATTAAAGCTGAACACATCCAGGGCAGCCGAGAGGAATGCCGGGCCCTGGTAAAATTGTGGGGGCGTGGCCTATGTGTGGGAGGTGTGGCCACCTCCCTCGCTTAGGCCACACCACCAAAATGTTTAGAGGGGAATAAAGAAAACTCTAAATACTCTAAACTCAGCAGCAGCCGCAGCACACACCTACAGCATGTGCTGTGCTTACAGCCGGCTCAGCAAGAGCTCTCACACTCAGTCAGTGAGACACTCATACTAAGCCTGCTGTCAGCACAGCACATGCTGTAGACAGGGGCGGATTGGCCCCCCGGGAAACCGGGCCATTTCCCGGTGTGCCGGCCGAAACTTCGTAAAAACGGGCCGTCCGCGCTCCCCCTGGACTGTTTGGCCACATCCAAAATGGCCAGGGGAGGGCAGCTTCGCAAGTGCGATAGCGCACAGCACCTCCGATGGACCGTATGTGCGGCGTCAGTGGGCTCCCAGCTCCCGTTCACCTGGAGGCAGAAGAAAGTAGCAGGTGAGCCCCCCGACTCCGCATTCGCATTACATGCACTGCCGCCGCCCAGCTCCCCCAGGCATTACATCAGCCCCCCGGGCTGCCAACACGCCGCCAGCACCCCACCGTCCCAATCCGCCCCTGCTCCTGTCTACAATGTGGCCACTACCCCTGTCCCAATCAGCTTACTGCACCAGGTTATTTATTTATTTTAAAGGAATAAATAAAATTGCAAATTAAACTATTGATTACTATTGCCAATATTACGGACCCCCAAGGGGTGCCTGTAATTTGACAGGACTGCCCTCATTTATTATTTGTCTAGTGTTGGCACTGAATTTATTTTCAAAGGGAACATCCAGGGGCTGTCTAAGCCCCCATAACGTTTAGAATAATATCCTCAATTACACATATACTGTTGAATCTCAATAATTGTGACCCATTGCTGTGTGTCCTACATATGTACAGTTAGTATGGATGCTTGGATGCCATTGGTGTAATTACTGGCATCTGTTAGTAATCTTCACTCCATTACACTCAGTAAGTAATAGTCATTAGGGCTTCATGTGTATTGGGCATTACAATATGTGGCGTTATGTGTACTGGGCATTATGGTGTGTCATGTCATGTGTATCGAGCATTACGAAGTGTAGCGTCATGTGTATCAGGCATTGCGGTGCGTGGCAGCATGTGTATCGGGCATTAAGGTGTGTGGCGTCATGGGTATCGGGCATTATGGTATGTGACGTCATGTGCATTGGGCATTACAGTATGCGGCATAACGTGGCTATGCCCCTATTGTCATTAAGCCACGCCTCTATTTTGTGTGACCACTCCTCTAATGACATGTAGCCACGCCCATGTTTGCGCGTGCGCCTAAGGTGCGCGCTATCAGTATCACCAATGAACAAAGATTCAACTTGCACCGTTGGATATCATGGTGTGTGGCATATGTATAATGGAGCATGGACACCAAAATTGAGGGGGTGGGCACTTAAAACAAATCTTGCTCAGGGTGCTAGTAGGCCTCGAGTCGGCCCTGCTTTAACATAAAGTACAAAAACATCAAATGTCTTAAGCGCTAAATACAGTGGAGCAAATCGGTAAGATCACACTTACACTATTGATATGGTAAAGTCCCAAATGGTTCCTATTATGTTTATAACGATGTTCTAGGAACAACACATTAATGGGGCTTGAACCCAATAGTAATCGTTTCCCTTTCTTGATGGATCTGGTAAAGAAAGGAAAATAGTGCAGACACCTCTTGTACAGGGGTGTCTGCACTATTTTCCTTTCTTTACCAGATCCATCAAGAAAGGGAAACGATTACTATTATGTTCAAGCCCCATTAATGTGTTGTTCCTAGAACATCTTTATAAACATAATAGGAACCATTTGGGACTTTACCATATCAATAGTGTAAGTGTGATCTTACCGATTTGCTCCACTGTATTTAGCGCTTAAGACATTTGATGTTTTTGTACTGTATATCTTGTTGAAGTCTGGTGTTTTACTTCATTATCATCTGTCTAAGCTGCTTTATTTGCGCAACTGTACAGAATACCCTCCAATTTTCCACTGCTTTAACATAAGTAACTGATTACCATGGCCAATGGTGCTTTTATACTGTGCCTCAGCAAAACCCACCTCTCAGCAGATCCCGCCTCTCAGCAGACCCCGCCCCCTATTAGGGCTGCTTTCAAAAATTTCCCGGGCAGGTTTTTCAACCCAATCTGCCACTGGCTGTAGAAGTGTGTGCTGCTGTTGCTGCCCAGGGGACACGGAGGGGAAAGGGAGGGGTCGGACCAGGGCCCCTGTTGGGCCCCTCCAGCAAGCCCGGGCCCGGGTAATTAGTACCCGCTCTTCTCTCGGCTGCCCTGAACACACCAGAACTACTCTACTGGGATTTGTTGGGTCTGCCCTTGAGTTTGGAACTTGGTTTTTGAAACCGAATCACAGGTTGCATAGGCATAACAGCATGGCTTCCATGGCAGGGTGTGGATTATTGGGTCAAAAGTAATTAGAGTGACAATCAATAGGTTGATCACTATTGGTTGACAGACAATAGGTCGATACAAGAAAAAGGTTGACTTTCGCAAAAGGTTGACAAAGGCAAAATGTCGACATGGAAAGGTTAAATGAAATTTTACTTTTTTTGGTGTCTATGTTTAAATATGCCAACATGGACACTGTATAAGTGAACCTCATCGGCTCGCCATGCTTCGGGCACACTATTATACTCTAAATATTTGCCCACTTAGATTGTGGGTTAAAAAAAATCATAGAAAACTAACGTCAACATTTCAGTTATTCAACAATTAGCCTGACAACCTTTTGCTTGGTCAACCTTTGTCAATAAAAACCTAGACCATGTTGACCCTTTTGATGTGTCAGGCTATTACTTGTCGACCAATAGTGGCTGACCTATTGAATGTTAACCTAAATACTGTCCACTCATCCACTGGATAATGCATGGCAAGTGTGCCCATGATTGAGATGCGTACACCATTAACGTCTACTAGCAATTACTGGATGTGACTATTTTAAGACCGGCGCACCCTGCCAGGATGCAAATGCCCATGTGTACACATTGCTGCAAAGCTAAACATGGCTACATCTGTAATCCCTTCCCTCGTGCTTTGTACTGTTTCACTCTGGTGAGGTGCGGAAAAATTGACAGAAAATGGATGGACATAAATTCTATAGATGCCAATTAAAGTAGAGGAACAAAAACAGGTCCAATTTACTGTACATTTTTTTAGCTGTTTTTGTTTATTTTTAATAAAAAAAACCTGATCCAAAGCAAAACCCCAAATTGGACCCAAAAACATTTGAGGGTGGTTTCCCAAAAAAAACACTATGATGATTAAGAGCTACTGTAACAAACAAAAATAGGGGCGGGGGAAGTGGGGGTGTGCGCACATGTTCTATAAGGTTATACTGTCATCCTTTTTTTTCTACACCACCATACCTTTTCATTTCCATCTGATTTTTAATTAAACAGAATTGCATTAACAGATTTTTGTTTAAAACTTGTGAACTATTAAACATCCCATCACCTTACTTGTCAACCTTTATCATGTAAAACCTTAAACATTTCGTAACTTATCACTATAACACCTGAAATAATGACTCGGAGACTTGGGTTTGGCAGAAGTTGTTAACTGATTTATTAATCGGAAATTTTTTAATCTAATTGGATTATTTTAATTTATTTAATTTGATTAATGGTGGCCAAGAAAGAACGGCTGCTAACTCAAACTCCACCCCAACTACCCACGTGACTATCCTAACTCAACATAGCGGTATCCATCTCACCCCACTGCATGAACTACCCACCCAGCCGGGTGGGGGTCACTGACCCCGACACGGGTGTTACAGTGACAGGCCTAAATCAACTAGAGGTGAGAGCACCGAAACAAACCATATACACGAGATCAATAACTAATGTAAACTTATTTTTATTAAAAACCTGCCGTTCTTTCCCGCCTATCAGCTAACGCGATTAAACTTCCCACCCTTCATAACCAAAGGAAAAAATTACCCTGCAATGGGGAGGGCGGGAGGGAATTTCTGCAGGAAGAAGAGGACTCCTCCTCTACTTCCTGCCCCTATATTCTAAACAACCTCAGTCAAACCCACCCCTTCTATTGGATCCCCTAGTCACCTGATATTCAGTGTGACGAAGGTGGGGGATGTTTAACCCACTCCCTGCCTATGCAGGCATTACGTTATTCTAAACATCCCATCACCTTACTTGTCAACCTTTATCATGTAAAACCTTAAACATTTCGTAACTTATCACTATAACACCTGAAATAATGACTCGGAGACTTGGGTTTGGCAGAAGTTGTTAACTGATTTATTAATCGGAAATTTTTTAATCTAATTGGATTATTTTAATTTATTTAATTTGATTAATGGTGGCCAAGAAAGAACGGCTGCTAACTCAAACTCCACCCCAACTACCCACGTGACTATCCTAACTCAACATAGCGGTATCCATCTCACCCCACTGCATGAACTACCCACCCAGCCGGGTGGGGGTCACTGACCCCGACACGGGTGTTACAGTGACAGGCCTAATTCAACTAGAGGTGAGAGCACCGAAACAAACCATATACACGAGATCAATAACTAATGTAAACTTATTTTTATTAAAAACCTGCCGTTCTTTCCCGCCAAAGCGAGGCATCTAAAAGATGCCCCGCCCCGCCACCACTCAGAATACCGACTCGATACCCAAGAACAGATCCTCCAGAAATATAAACAGGCCCTCATCGCCTAGGTGAACGCCATCCGGTCTAAAAAGGTGCTGGTACCCAAATCTTATCCTATCGTGGGAGACTACTGCCCCCCCAGTAACCAGCACGTATCTTGCTACAGCTGCGTTCAGCTTCTTCCTGGCCTCGTCGATCGCCCTAGGATTACTAACCCCCCTCCATGCCAACCTGGGAACTACAAAAGACCAGACAATAGTGCAGCCAGGCCAAGATGTCACGATGGCGGCCAGATCACTTAAGATCAAATTCCTGAGCTCTAATTGGGGCAATTTTCCAAGGTCATTACCCCCTAAATGAAGCGCTAGCACCCGGGGCCACCCGTAGTTGTGGACATTCCTCCTAAGGAAGGCCCGAAGTGCCAACCACGACATCCCCCGAACTCCAAGCCATCTGATCGACCCGGAGCAGGCACTGTAGGGGCCCCTGCCTGAGCCAGCTAATCTGGCCGCCCAATGAATAAAAGAGTGGCCGACTACCCACACCTGGAGCCTATCGAATCCCAGACCTAAAAGGAAGAGATATAAAATTTTTGGGGTTAGGAATGGTTCGGTTCAAGGCCTATTTACATATAAGGAGGGATCTGCCAAAAGAAAAAACAAATTTGAAACTTTTAAACTAAGGCACAAGTAATGGTGCCTAAAACATGCTCCAATCACGATTGGAGCCATCCAGGAAACAATAGGGAAGCGACAAACAGGGTAGGGCAAGGTAGTGGAAGGTAGGGAATGAGGGGTGTACTCGGCCGGAGAAAAACGCGAACCTGCTGAGGGACTCTTAATTGGACTATAGCCGAATTGGTAGCAACAGATTCAGTCCGTCAGGTCAGGCAAAAAAGCGACAAAACTCCGGACGCTGGCCCAACAGCAGAGCGTAGATAAGCCCCGAGTAGGGTGGACATGGGGTAGGGGAAACAAATGACCATCCAGCACACCAGACAGATATACAATACAGACACAGCAGCGCTCAGGGCAGTAGATGGGGCCTAATATACTTTCTATAGCTCGCTGAGCGCCATCTTCCTAAGGATTTGATGTCAGCCCATTATATGGTCCGCTATACAATGGCACAGTATATTATTACATGCTGTATGTTACTGCATAGCATTGGCAATGGAATTGCATACAAAGGGATGATTTAACAAACAACAACCAGGAGTGATGGATTGGGGTTACTCACTATACGGTGTGTCCAATACTGTATAACTTTCCATTCTGCGTTGGAACAATACAGTATATTGAATGGTACTGTAGATCAGATAGTGTTTATCCAGCATTAGTGTATACTTAGTTTATGAATTTTAATTAAATTGAAACATCTTGATTATTCCTGTATATTTTTGCCTGTGATAAGCAAAAAAATGACAGTAAATAAAAAAAAGACCTACTGTGCTGTTACACATGGCAGTGGAGGAAGCATATGGCTTCTTTTCTATTTTTTATTGACTTTTAAACTCAACATTTTGAGCATGTTATATGTTTATTAACTAAATAAACATATTGCATTTTAACAATTTAGTCATCTCTGTTTTAAAGTCTTTCTTACATTAATTATCATAAAGCCTTTAACATCAATAATAGATTCATATACATTGATGGCCGGTTAAGTTAAGCGAAGGAAGGTAAAAAAAAAACACAATATTTCGGAGATGAGCTGTTTGGTTTTGATTAAAGCTGAACACATCCAGGGCAGCCGAGAGGAATGCCGGGCCCTGGTAAAATTGTGGGGGCGTGGCCTATGTGTGGGAGGTGTGGCCACCTCCCTCGCTTAGGCCACACCACCAAAATGTTTAGAGGGGAATAAAGAAAACTCTAAATACTCTAAACTCAGCAGCAGCCGCAGCACACACCTACAGCATGTGCTGTGCTTACAGCCGGCTCAGCAAGAGCTCTCACACTCAGTCAGTGAGACGCTCATACTAAGCCTGCTGTCAGCACAGCACATGCTGTAGACAGGGGCGGATTGGCCCCCCGGGAAACCGGGCCATTTCCCGGTGTGCCGGCCGAAACTTCGTAAAAACGGGCCGTCCGCGCTCCCCCTGGACTGTTTGGCCACATCCAAAATGGCCAGGGGAGGGCAGCTTCGCAAGTGCGATAGCGCACAGCACCTCCGATGGACCGTATGTGCGGCGTCAGTGGGCTCCCAGCTCCCGTTCACCTGGAGGCAGAAGAAAGTAGCAGGTGAGCCCCCCGACTCCGCATTCGCATTACATGCACTGCCGCCGCCCAGCTCCCCCAGGCATTACATCAGCCCCCCGGGCTGCCAACACGCCGCCAGCACCCCACCGTCCCAATCCGCCCCTGCTCCTGTCTACAATGTGGCCACTACCCCTGTCCCAATCAGCTTACTGCACCAGGTTATTTATTTATTTTAAAGGAATAAATAAAATTGCAAATTAAACTATTGATTACTATTGCCAATATTACGGACCCCCAAGGGGTGCCTGTAATTTGACAGGACTGCCCTCATTTATTATTTGTCTAGTGTTGGCACTGAATTTATTTTCAAAGGGAACATCCAGGGGCTGTCTAAGCCCCCATAACGTTTAGAATAATATCCTCAATTACACATATACTGTTGAATCTCAATAATTGTGACCCATTGCTGTGTGTCCTACATATGTACAGTTAGTATGGATGCTTGGATGCCATTGGTGTAATTACTGGCATCTGTTAGTAATCTTCACTCCATTACACTCAGTAAGTAATAGTCATTAGGGCTTCATGTGTATTGGGCATTACAATATGTGGCGTTATGTGTACTGGGCATTATGGTGTGTCATGTCATGTGTATCGAGCATTACGAAGTGTAGCGTCATGTGTATCAGGCATTGCGGTGCGTGGCAGCATGTGTATCGGGCATTAAGGTGTGTGGCGTCATGGGTATCGGGCATTATGGTATGTGACGTCATGTGCATTGGGCATTACAGTATGCGGCATAACGTGGCTATGCCCCTATTGTCATTAAGCCACGCCTCTATTTTGTGTGACCACTCCTCTAATGACATGTAGCCACGCCCATGTTTGCGCGTGCGCCTAAGGTGCGCGCTATCAGTATCACCAATGAACAAAGATTCAACTTGCACCGTTGGATATCATGGTGTGTGGCATATGTATAATGGAGCATGGACACCAAAATTGAGGGGGTGGGCACTTAAAACAAATCTTGCTCAGGGTGCTAGTAGGCCTCGAGTCGGCCCTGCTTTAACATAAAGTACAAAAACATCAAATGTCTTAAGCGCTAAATACAGTGGAGCAAATCGGTAAGATCACACTTACACTATTGATATGGTAAAGTCCCAAATGGTTCCTATTATGTTTATAACGATGTTCTAGGAACAACACATTAATGGGGCTTGAACCCAATAGTAATCGTTTCCCTTTCTTGATGGATCTGGTAAAGAAAGGAAAATAGTGCAGACACCTCTTGTACAGGGGTGTCTGCACTATTTTCCTTTCTTTACCAGATCCATCAAGAAAGGGAAACGATTACTATTATGTTCAAGCCCCATTAATGTGTTGTTCCTAGAACATCTTTATAAACATAATAGGAACCATTTGGGACTTTACCATATCAATAGTGTAAGTGTGATCTTACCGATTTGCTCCACTGTATTTAGCGCTTAAGACATTTGATGTTTTTGTACTGTATATCTTGTTGAAGTCTGGTGTTTTACTTCATTATCATCTGTCTAAGCTGCTTTATTTGCGCAACTGTACAGAATACCCTCCAATTTTCCACTGCTTTAACATAAGTAACTGATTACCATGGCCAATGGTGCTTTTATACTGTGCCTCAGCAAAACCCACCTCTCAGCAGATCCCGCCTCTCAGCAGACCCCGCCCCCTATTAGGGCTGCTTTCAAAAATTTCCCGGGCAGGTTTTTCAACCCAATCTGCCACTGGCTGTAGAAGTGTGTGCTGCTGTTGCTGCCCAGGGGACACGGAGGGGAAAGGGAGGGGTCGGACCAGGGCCCCTGTTGGGCCCCTCCAGCAAGCCCGGGCCCGGGTAATTAGTACCCGCTCCCCCTTCTCTCGGCTGCCCTGAACACACCAGAACTACTCTACTGGGATTTGTTGGGTCTGCCCTTGAGTTTGGAACTTGGTTTTTGAAACCGAATCACAGGTTGCATAGGCATAACAGCATGGCTTCCATGGCAGGGTGTGGATTATTGGGTCAAAAGTAATTAGAGTGACAATCAATAGGTTGATCACTATTGGTTGACAGACAATAGGTCGATACAAGAAAAAGGTTGACTTTCGCAAAAGGTTGACAAAGGCAAAATGTCGACATGGAAAGGTTAAATGAAATTTTACTTTTTTTGGTGTCTATGTTTAAATATGCCAACATGGACACTGTATAAGTGAACCTCATCGGCTCGCCATGCTTCGGGCACACTATTATACTCTAAATATTTGCCCACTTAGATTGTGGGTTAAAAAAAATCATAGAAAACTAACGTCAACATTTCAGTTATTCAACAATTAGCCTGACAACCTTTTGCTTGGTCAACCTTTGTCAATAAAAACCTAGACCATGTTGACCCTTTTGATGTGTCAGGCTATTACTTGTCGACCAATAGTGGCTGACCTATTGAATGTTAACCTAAATACTGTCCACTCATCCACTGGATAATGCATGGCAAGTGTGCCCATGATTGAGATGCGTACACCATTAACGTCTACTAGCAATTACTGGATGTGACTATTTTAAGACCGGCGCACCCTGCCAGGATGCAAATGCCCATGTGTACACATTGCTGCAAAGCTAAACATGGCTACATCTGTAATCCCTTCCCTCGTGCTTTGTACTGTTTCACTCTGGTGAGGTGCGGAAAAATTGACAGAAAATGGATGGACATAAATTCTATAGATGCCAATTAAAGTAGAGGAACAAAAACAGGTCCAATTTACTGTACATTTTTTTAGCTGTTTTTGTTTATTTTTAATAAAAAAAACCTGATCCAAAGCAAAACCCCAAATTGGACCCAAAAACATTTGAGGGTGGTTTCCCAAAAAAAACACTATGATGATTAAGAGCTACTGTAACAAACAAAAATAGGGGCGGGGGAAGTGGGGGTGTGCGCACATGTTCTATAAGGTTATACTGTCATCCTTTTTTTTCTACACCACCATACCTTTTCATTTCCATCTGATTTTTAATTAAACAGAATTGCATTAACAGATTTTTGTTTAAAACTTGTGAACTATTAAACATCCCATCACCTTACTTGTCAACCTTTATCATGTAAAACCTTAAACATTTCGTAACTTATCACTATAACACCTGAAATAATGACTCGGAGACTTGGGTTTGGCAGAAGTTGTTAACTGATTTATTAATCGGAAATTTTTTAATCTAATTGGATTATTTTAATTTATTTAATTTGATTAATGGTGGCCAAGAAAGAACGGCTGCTAACTCAAACTCCACCCCAACTACCCACGTGACTATCCTAACTCAACATAGCGGTATCCATCTCACCCCACTGCATGAACTACCCACCCAGCCGGGTGGGGGTCACTGACCCCGACACGGGTGTTACAGTGACAGGCCTAAATCAACTAGAGGTGAGAGCACCGAAACAAACCATATACACGAGATCAATAACTAATGTAAACTTATTTTTATTAAAAACCTGCCGTTCTTTCCCGCCTATCAGCTAACGCGATTAAACTTCCCACCCTTCATAACCAAAGGAAAAAATTACCCTGCAATGGGGAGGGCGGGAGGGAATTTCTGCAGGAAGAAGAGGACTCCTCCTCTACTTCCTGCCCCTATATTCTAAACAACCTCAGTCAAACCCACCCCTTCTATTGGATCCCCTAGTCACCTGATATTCAGTGTGACGAAGGTGGGGGATGTTTAACCCACTCCCTGCCTATGCAGGCATTACGTTATTCTAAACATCCCATCACCTTACTTGTCAACCTTTATCATGTAAAACCTTAAACATTTCGTAACTTATCACTATAACACCTGAAATAATGACTCGGAGACTTGGGTTTGGCAGAAGTTGTTAACTGATTTATTAATCGGAAATTTTTTAATCTAATTGGATTATTTTAATTTATTTAATTTGATTAATGGTGGCCAAGAAAGAACGGCTGCTAACTCAAACTCCACCCCAACTACCCACGTGACTATCCTAACTCAACATAGCGGTATCCATCTCACCCCACTGCATGAACTACCCACCCAGCCGGGTGGGGGTCACTGACCCCGACACGGGTGTTACAGTGACAGGCCTAATTCAACTAGAGGTGAGAGCACCGAAACAAACCATATACACGAGATCAATAACTAATGTAAACTTATTTTTATTAAAAACCTGCCGTTCTTTCCCGCCAAAGCGAGGCATCTAAAAGATGCCCCGCCCCGCCACCACTCAGAATACCGACTCGATACCCAAGAACAGATCCTCCAGAAATATAAACAGGCCCTCATCGCCTAGGTGAACGCCATCCGGTCTAAAAAGGTGCTGGTACCCAAATCTTATCCTATCGTGGGAGACTACTGCCCCCCCAGTAACCAGCACGTATCTTGCTACAGCTGCGTTCAGCTTCTTCCTGGCCTCGTCGATCGCCCTAGGATTACTAACCCCCCTCCATGCCAACCTGGGAACTACAAAAGACCAGACAATAGTGCAGCCAGGCCAAGATGTCACGATGGCGGCCAGATCACTTAAGATCAAATTCCTGAGCTCTAATTGGGGCAATTTTCCAAGGTCATTACCCCCTAAATGAAGCGCTAGCACCCGGGGCCACCCGTAGTTGTGGACATTCCTCCTAAGGAAGGCCCGAAGTGCCAACCACGACATCCCCCGAACTCCAAGCCATCTGATCGACCCGGAGCAGGCACTGTAGGGGCCCCTGCCTGAGCCAGCTAATCTGGCCGCCCAATGAATAAAAGAGTGGCCGACTACCCACACCTGGAGCCTATCGAATCCCAGACCTAAAAGGAAGAGATATAAAATTTTTGGGGTTAGGAATGGTTCGGTTCAAGGCCTATTTACATATAAGGAGGGATCTGCCAAAAGAAAAAACAAATTTGAAACTTTTAAACTAAGGCACAAGTAATGGTGCCTAAAACATGCTCCAATCACGATTGGAGCCATCCAGGAAACAATAGGGAAGCGACAAACAGGGTAGGGCAAGGTAGTGGAAGGTAGGGAATGAGGGGTGTACTCGGCCGGAGAAAAACGCGAACCTGCTGAGGGACTCTTAATTGGACTATAGCCGAATTGGTAGCAACAGATTCAGTCCGTCAGGTCAGGCAAAAAAGCGACAAAACTCCGGACGCTGGCCCAACAGCAGAGCGTAGATAAGCCCCGAGTAGGGTGGACATGGGGTAGGGGAAACAAATGACCATCCAGCACACCAGACAGATATACAATACAGACACAGCAGCGCTCAGGGCAGTAGATGGGGCCTAATATACTTTCTATAGCTCGCTGAGCGCCATCTTCCTAAGGATTTGATGTCAGCCACTGACCAGCCAGCCGCGGCTGCCGCGGTAGCGGCGCCAATGCGAAATGAATGAGTGCCAAAATCGCCCGGAGACAGCCCCAAACGCACCAAACAGCGGTCCAGCATCCATCTGAACTGATAGACCGTCATGGGCGTACCATCATAGTGTAGGAGCCAAGAGCGCCCTGCCTCCGATCTCACTTGTATATAAAGGGACGCCAATGCCACTGGGCACTCCCACTCCGGGACGACCGGGCACATGGAGGACCATCTGCCCCTGGCTGACTGGTCGGTCTTAGACCGCCTAATCCTAAACCACAGCGCTCCTCCCTCTAGCCTAATGTCAGAACCTAGCAAGACAGCATCCCTGGCCTTCCCGGTCGCAACCAACTCCGATATCCTAAACGCCCCGTGAAAAGCCATGGAGAACGCCAATCTAAACAGCAGTGTCTCAAACGCTGAGCTAGCGCAATGCTCAACCTCTTTCAGGAGAGCTGAAAGAAGAGAGGCATCAATAGGCCGACGGCAGTCAGGGGAAGGAGGGGCCACTCGGGACCAGCCCTTCATGGCCCTGGTTATAAGGAAACCTTTAGTAAAATCTGGCCTACCCTTAAGCCTAGTGAAGAAAGAAATGCCCGCTAGATAGCGCGCAGCTACCGCCCTAGACTTTCCTGCGCTGTAAAGGGACCAAATAAATGACAGCAAACCCTGTTGACCCCGCCTACCTGGCTGCGCATTCCCTCCAGAGAAAGCCTCCCACTCTGTCCAGGCCTGCCGATAAATCCTCAGGGTAGCGGGGGCCAATGAGGATACCGCTAACCCCTCCAGTCCGGCCCGATCACCTGCCAAACATAAGAGGGGCAGGGTACCCCCACAACATCAGCCTGAGGAGCCAACTCTCTAAAACGCTGCCACTGACAGCGGGAAAGCGCATCCGCTATCTCATTCTCGACACCTGGTATATGCTGGGCCCGGAATGAAATGTTACACCTCAAACACTGCAAGGAGAGCTGCGCCAGAACCCGCAAAACTAAAAGAGACTTGGCCTTCTGGTTGTTGATCGCATGTACAGCGCTAAAGTTGTCGCACCAGAATAGCATGCTCTTGTTAGCCAGTTCCGTCCCCCATATCTCGATTGCGACCATAATGGGGAACAGCTCCAGCAACAACAGGTCTCTGGTGAGCCCGGACGCGGCCCACTCTTTGGGCCACGTCCCGGTGCACCAATGTCCCGCCAGGAAACAGCCGAAGCCCGTTGACCCGGCGGAATCCGTGAACAGTTGCAGCTCAGTGTTAGCCATGACCGGGGAGAGCCACAACCGCACCCCATTGAAATCCTCCAAAAATGAGGACCATACCAACAAGTCGCGCCGGATTTCGGACGACAAGCGAACCAGGTGGTGCGGTCTTGTCACGGCAGAAGGGCTGGATGGAGTCGTGTGGTGCACAGAAGCTGGAGACGGACCAGGGCGAGTAGGATTGAAACGTGCAGGTTTAATAACTGATTTCATAAATAATAAGTTCACTTAAATACTTCTTTAAGTGGCAAAAGAATAAATCAATAAGTCCAGCACAATACACTGCCAGTGGTAATTCTGGAACCAGTCTTTAGGTGAGCCAGAGTACATAGAAGAAGATGCAGGAAGAGGTTGATTTGATGATGGAAGAAATGGATCCGGAAGACTGGAAGAGGATGGAATGGATGGATGATGAAGAAAGGGAATTCTGGAACAAGCAGGGACCAGCACTAGATAGCGCTTGCAGCATTGGTGTCAGGAGAAAACCTTCCTTGGATAAGGTGCAGGGAGCAAGGCACCAGAGTAAGGAGAGAGAACCAGGATCCAGGAGTCAGCTCGGAGTAGTGAACGACTCAGAAGACTCATTGCACTGACACGGATCAGCCTGGGCAGCTCCACTATATCCCCAGGGAGTGGCTGCCATTGGCTGTCCGTGCAGGATGAGGAGGAACTCTCTACTCTGGCCCAATCCGCTACCTGCCCTTACTCAAGATGGCGCCGCCGGCCTCCCGGCGCCGCAATCGTCAAGGACGCTGCTACCTGATGCTCCGTCGCTGCCGCCTCTACCCAGCGCTGCCCCCACCTGCCCGCCTCAGAGTGGAGCCTGCACACGCTAGCCGGCGGCGGGCGCGGACGGGTGAGTACTGTACCCGCCGCGCTCCGTCGCGGCTGCGTGTGACAGTACCCCCCCTTTTCAGGGTGGCCCCAGGACGCCTATGGGCCTTGTGAGGATTTCGCTGCAGAAATTGCTTAATCAGCTTTGGAGCGTGTAGATCAACGGAATCCACCCAAGAGTTCTCTTCAGGACCAAAACCGACCCACTCCACCAGATACTGAGTACGAGCATTGCGGTGACGAGAGTCTATGATACGTCTTACCTCGAATTCGATCCCACTCTCGGAGTTAATCTTGGGTGGTTTGGGAACCTTCTTCTGATAAGAGTTCAATCTTAAAGGCTTGAGGAGGGACACATGAAAGGAATTCGAGATCCTTAGGGAAGGAGGAAGTTGAAGTCTATAAGCGACTGGATTAATGACTTGGGTGATAGCATATGGCCCAATGTACCGGGGAGCCAGTTTCATAGAAGGCAGACGGAGGCGTATATGACGGGTAGATAGCCATACCCGATCCCCGAGTTTTAATCTGGGCGCTGCTCTTCTTTTCCTGTCCGCCATTCTCTTATATCGAGCAGAAGATTTAAGGAGAGCGGTGTGGACATCCGACCAAATCTTCGCAAAGCGTTGGAGGGAAGTGGTCGCTGCAGGAACTTCAGAAGAGGGTAATTCTGAGAAGTCTGGAGATCGTGGATGTTTACCAAACACGGTAAAGAAGGGCGTGGTTCCGGAGGAAGAGTGATAGGAGTTGTTATGCATAAATTCTGCCCACGGGAGGAGATCTACCCAGTCATCTTGCGAGGAGGAGATGAACAATCGAATAAAGGCCTCCAAGTCCTGATTCACCCGTTCCGTCTGGCCGTTGGTCTGGGGATGAAAGGCAGTAGAAAACTTGAGGTTAACCTTTACCGTGGCACAGAGAGCTCTCCAGAATTTCGCCACGAACTGTACTCCGCGATCAGACACAATTTCTTTGGGCAGACCATGTAATTTAAAAATGGTGGAAATGAATAGCTGAGCCAGTACTGGAGCAGAGGGAAGACCTTTTAGTGGGACGAAATGGACCATTTTTGAGAATCGGTCAACCACTACCCAGATTGCTGTATGACCTTTGGAAGGGGGCAACTCGCAAATGAAGTCCATAGATAGATGAGTCCATGGTTCTGTGGGAATGGCCAGAGGACGGAGAGGACCAACAGGAGTTGTTCTGGGCACCTTATGCTGAGCACATTTTACACAAGACGCGATGAAGTTGGTGACGTCGTGACGAATGGTTGGCCACCAATAAGAACGTGACAGGAACATCAAGGTTTTCTGTATTCCTGCGTGACCTGCGAAACGGGAGGAATGTGCCCATGATAATATTTTTTTTCGCAGTTCGAGAGGAACAAACGTCTTGCCTGGAGGAGGAATTGGCTGTACGGACACTTGAGCAAAAACCACTGGATCAAGGATTGGACGAGGAAGAATCTCTATATCAGAAGTCGTTTCAAAGGAACGGGATAGGGCGTCAGCTTTAATATTAGTGGTGCCAGGTCGAAATTTAATTTGAAAATTAAAACGTTCGAAAAACATAGCCCATCGGGCTTGACGAGCAGTGAGGCATTGAACTTGTTTGAGAAAGGACAAATTCTTGTGATCTGAATACACGGTGATCTTATGCCGCGCACCCTCCAGAAGGTATCGCCACTCCTCTAACGCAGTTTTGACAGCAAGTAACTCTTGTTCCCCAATGGGGTAATTCTTCTCTGCCGGAAGGAATTTTTTGGAGAGGAAAGCACAAGGATGTAATTCTTGATCCTCTCCTTTTTGTGACAAGATGGCCCCAATACCTTCCGAGGATGCATCCACCTCGAGGATGAAGGGCTTGTCGAGATCTGGTTGGAGGAGAATGGGTGCCGTCATAAACGCCCTCTTTAACTGTTGGAAGGCTGAGAATGCTTCTGGCGGCCATTGACTTGGATCAACTCCTTTGTGGGTAAGAGCTGTGAGGGGAGCAGCGATGGTAGAGAAGTTCCGGATGAATCGCCGGTAATAATTTGAGAATCCTAAAAATCTCTGAATTCCCTTGAGTGTCGTGGGAGGTGCCCAGTCTTGGATCGCTCTCACCTTCTCTGGATCCATCTCGATACCAGTAGCAGAGAGAATGTGGCCTAGGAATGGAATGGAGGTGACTTCAAAAACGCATTTTTCCAACTTACAGAATAGTTGATTTTGACGAAGACGTCGTAGCACCTCGGACACGGTCTGTCTGTGATGTTGAAGATTGGAGGAGAAGATGAGTATATCGTCTAGATAGACTACAATGGAATGGTACAGCAAGTCCCGGAAGATATCATTCACGAACTGTTGGAAGACGGCAGGGGCGTTGCAAAGGCCGAAGGGCATCACCAGATATTCATAGTGACCGTCTCTTGTATTAAAAGCCGTCTTCCACTCGTCACCGGAACGGATTCGTATCAAGTTGTAGGCCCCTCGTAGGTCCAATTTGGTGAAGACAGTCGCTCCTCTGATCTTATCAAACAGTTCTGTGATAAGGGGTAAGGGATAGCGATTCTTTATAGTGATGTCGTTCAGACCTCTATAGTCGATACAAGGCCGAAGACCGCCATCTTTCTTTTTCACAAAGAAAAACCCAGCCCCGGCCGGAGAGGTAGAAGGTCGGATGAACCCCTTGTTTAAGTTCTCTTGGATGTACAAGGACATGGCCTCAGTCTCGGGTAGCGACAGAGGATAAATGCGGCCACGAGGAGGAAATTTCCCAGCCATCAATTCTATTGGGCAGTCCCAAGGCCGGTGGGGAGGTAAAGTGTCAGCACCTCCTTTACTGAAGACATCTGTAAATGGACGATACGGTACGGGTATAGACAAGGGTGGAGCTGAAGAAGATGAAGAGCAGTTATCCTCACATTGTGGATGGGTCTGGTAGACCGGAAGGATCTGAGGAATGCAAGTAGACTGGCAGACTGTTCCCCAGGCCTTGATCTCCATAGTGGTCCAATCAATTTGTGGATTATGTTTGGAGAGCCAGGGAAGACCCAGGACCATTTGATGAGAAGATTGTGGAAGAATGAAGAATTGAATGGTCTCTTGATGTAAGGCTCCGATGAGCAACTTCAGCGGAATGGTTTGATGAGTGATTTGTCCACTCCGAATTCGACTCCCATCCACAGCCGTGAGGACCAGCGAATGATCCAGAGGTTGCACAGGCAGGGCATGCTGGTTGACGAAAGAAGAAGAAAGGAAGTTCCCCGCTGCTCCAGAATCCAATAAGGCCTGAAGTCTTCTCTCGCCTTGGGGACACACAAGAGTCACTGGAATAGTAGAGTCAGTAGAAGAGGGAGATGAAAACAATACTCCTAATCGGACCTCCCTCGAGGGGATTAGGAGCGGTCGTTTCCCGGCCGCAGTGGGCAGGCAGCCAATAGGTGAGCAGATGAGCCACAGTACATACACAAATTCTCTCGCCGTCTTCGGAACTTCTCCTCGAGGGACAGGCGGGAACGATTGATTTGCATGGGTTCATCAGCTGGTGCAGCAGGCGAAGGAATTGCCTTGGGACCCGGAGCAACATTGGGAGAGAAACGAGGACGAAGGCGATCAGAACGATTCCTCTCAAGTTGGCGTTCTTGGAGTCGCAGGTCGACTTTGGTACATAGGGAGATGAGTTCTGCCAGGGTGGAAGGAGGATCGCGAGTTGCTAACTCGTCTTTGATGCGCCCAGCCAGACCGTTCCAGAAGGCAGATACGAGAGCCTCTTCGTTCCATCGAAGTTCGGACGCCAGGGTTTGGAACTGTACGACATATTGTCCCACTGGGCGACTGCCTTGACGAATCCTCAGGATCTCCGTGGCTGCAGAGGACACTCTGCCGGGCTCGTCGAATATACGACGGAAGGAGGCCACAAACTCTTCATAATTATTGAGAAGAGGGTCCGCACGCTCCCAGAGGGGGGACACCCACTCCAGGGCTGGACCAGCCAGTAGGGATACGATGTAGGCCACCCGGGTTTTGGGCGAAGGGAAATTGGAAGGCTGGAGGGTAAAATGCACGTCACATTGATTTAGGAATCCTCGACATCCTCTCGGAGACCCGTCATATTTACTGGGTGTCGACAGCTGTAGATGGTGAGGAACAGATGGACTCGCAGGAGCAGGAGGGGCAGAGACTCCAGCAGTGGGTGCGGCCGAAGCTGAGGGAGCCGCCTGAGGTGGTGACAAGGACTGGAGGAAGTGAGCCACTTGACGCTGGGTGGTTTCTACTTGTTCCAGGCGAGCCATGATGCCTTGAAGAACATCCGTCATGGAAGCCTGTGCTTCACCCGATTCCATCGGGTCAGTGCAAACTGTCACGGCAGAAGGGCTGGATGGAGTCGTGTGGTGCACAGAAGCTGGAGACGGACCAGGGCGAGTAGGATTGAAACGTGCAGGTTTAATAACTGATTTCATAAATAATAAGTTCACTTAAATACTTCTTTAAGTGGCAAAAGAATAAATCAATAAGTCCAGCACAATACACTGCCAGTGGTAATTCTGGAACCAGTCTTTAGGTGAGCCAGAGTACATAGAAGAAGATGCAGGAAGAGGTTGATTTGATGATGGAAGAAATGGTCCAGGAAGACTGGAAGAGGATGGAATGGATGGATGATGAAGAAAGGGAATTCTGGAACAAGCAGGGACCAGCACTAGATAGCGCTTGCAGCATTGGTGTCAGGAGAAAACCTTCCTTGGATAAGGTGCAGGGAGCAAGGCACCAGAGTCAGGAGAGAGAACCAGGATCCAGGAGTCAGCTCGGAGTAGTGAACGACTCAGAAGACTCATTGCACTGACACGGATCAGCCTGGGCAGCTCCACTATATCCCCAGGGAGTGGCTGCCATTGGCTGTCCGTGCAGGATGAGGAGGAACTCTCTACTCTGGCCCAATCCGCTACCTGCCCTTACTCAAGATGGCGCCGCCGGCCTCCCGGCGCCGCAATCGTCAAGGACGCTGCTACCTGATGCTCCGTCGCTGCCGCCTCTACCCAGCGCTGCCCCCACCTGCCCGCCTCAGAGTGGAGCCTGCACACGCTAGCCGGCGGCGGGCGCGGACGGGTGAGTACTGTACCCGCCGCGCTCCGTCGCGGCTGCGTGTGACAGGTCTGCTCACCCCAGCCGTGGCCCGCTCTAATTTTCTGCAGAAAAGCCTACCCATGGGAATAACCTTGCATGCAAAATTAAGCTGTCCTAGAACTGACTGGGCTTGGCGCAAAGTAATCTTACTCCTCCTACTGCACAGCTGAATTGCTTCGCTAAGTTTAAGGACCTTGTCCTGCGGCAAGCAACAAAGACCCCTTTCGGTGTCTATTTGAATGCCCAAAAACGACAGACAAGTGCACGGGCCCTCAGTCTTGTCGTCAGCAATAGGGACGCCAAAGTGTCGAAATAGTGTCTGGATCTTAGCCAGAAGGCTTGCGCAGCGGTCGGAACCTGAAGGACCCACACACAGGAAGTCATCGAGGTAGTGAGCGAGCCCGCTCTCCCCCGACGATCTTTCCACACACCAATGCAGAAAGGTACTGAACCTCTCGAAAAATGCACAGGATACTGAGCACCCCATCGGCAAGCATTTGTCGATGAAATACTCCTCTCCTATGCGGAAGCCCATGAACCTGAATGCATTGGGGTGCAGCGGAAGCAATCGGAAAGCCGACTCAACATCTATCTTAGCCATGAGTGCTCCCCGTCCAAACGACCGTACCATTGCCAGGGCATCGTCAAATGACTGGTAAGTCACCGAACAACATTCCACCGGAATAGCGTCATTGACGGAGAACCCCGCTGGGTAAGAAAGATGCTGAATGAGGCGGTACTTCCCTGGGGCCTTCTTAGGGACAACCCCAACCGGGGAGATAACCAGGTTATCCAATGGGGGCCGCTCAAAGGGGCCCGCCATGCGGCCCAATTGAACCTCCTTGTCAACTTTCTCCCTTAAAACCTCGGGAAGGGAGAGAGCCGATTGCAGGTTCCTATAAGCGCCCCCCCGTACCTCTCCTTGGATTGGCAAACAAAAACCTGAACTAAAACCTTGAAGAAGGAAGTCAGCCACTTCCCTATCCGGGTATCTCTGAAGCCACTCGAACATGGCCTCCACCCGTACTGGCGTATGCGCCCTAGCGAGGATTCCCATTTCCCCCTGGCCTGGGGGCAGGGGCTGGACCCGCCCCTCTAGAGGGGCGGGTGCCCCGAAAGCAGTGTACGGCTTGGTGATTGCCTGAGCAGTTGATGCAAATATGCCGAAAACGGCACCGCTGCCCCAACTGACAAGACGAATTGTTGAAGGCATAACATTTGCCTTTAGAGGCCCCCACTGCCCGGGCCTATTTCCTGGGGGAAAACGCCGCTGCTGGGGGTTGTCCAAACCTGGACGCAGCGGGGGAATGGGCACCGTGGCTGGCACCACTGTCGCGGCGGAGGCCTCCGCCGCGTCCGCGCGCACCCTTGTGAGCCCCATCCAAATTTCTACATCTTTGCAACCCATATCCAGAATGAATAAGCAATCCTGCTTCTTCCTGAACTGCTCGTCATAAGTGCGCCACGCTGTCCCCCCATAAGTGCGCTGCATCTCGTGCACCATGTGCAGATAACGGATTACATTAATGTGTTCGTCTGGCCGATCTTCCAAATAGCATGCTGCAAAGACGCAGAAACCGGCCACCCAATTGTCGTAAGACCGGTATGCCTCGGCCCCAATGCCATCTTTCTCTTTGGCTGCTTTAAATGCCTTTTTGGAATCCTTGGTCAGACTAAACACATCAACATAGTCACCCTTTTGTATCTTGACCCTACAGCTCTCGCGCAACCCTCGCAGTACTGCCGTGTAGTCGCAGTGTACTACACCCGGCTGGTTACGCCTTTTCCTTTCCCTGCGCGACAAACTGGCCTTATGCTTACGCTTCCTACTTTGCGCTTGCCTCCCCGCCTCCTTCTTGGCGTATTTAGCGGCCCGCTTGCGCGTCTTGGTCGCACTACCCGCCTCGGAACCACCTGCGGAGGATGAGGAAGAGGAGGAGGAGTGGCTGCTATGGGACCCCGCTGAGGAAGCAACATAATAATCTCCATCGGTCCCTAAGGACCCCTCACCTGACGACTCTGGCGGCTCCGCCCAGGTGTCATCATCATCCGCGTCGTCATCCGGGTTGTCGGCGTCGTCATTGTCTCCCGGATTGTTAGCGAAATCCCCAATCTCGTTGTCCGAAGGGTATAGTGGCCCGGCCTGCAGCCTCTCCAAGCCTCGGGCCCTCCGTCTGCCTTGGTTTGCTGCAGAGACCCCTTCTGCCGAGGACCCTCTGCCTTCCATAACTGCCACCACGTCCCCCATGTCCCTGAAGGCCTGCATGAACTGGGAGCACCCAGGAATAGGTTCCCCGTGAGAACTGGAGTTTCCTCTCCTCGCCCCGCGCCCCCCCCCCTGTGGGGATGCTGTCAGCTAAGGGCGCAAGGGCCCCAGCCACTGAGGACAGGGCTGCTGACAACATAGAGGGGTCAAAAGTTGGGGCTGTGGCCCCAGAGCCGCGTCCGCGGCCCCTACTAGCCTGGCCTGAGCCCTCTAGAGGCCTTTGGGCTATATGTGAGGGGCCATCCCTCCTGCGCCCCCGCCCTCTGCCTCGTGGTGCTGCCCTGGGCGGTGGATTGTCCTGCATATCCCCCACATGCTGGGCCCCCCTGCTGGCTGCTCTCCCCCCGTGCCTACCGACACCGCTGGCAGCCGACTCCCTCCCTGCGCCACGCTGTACACGCGCGCGCCCTGAGCGGGAGGTACCAGCGGGCGGTGCGGCACTGGGTCCCCCTTTTCTGCCCGCTCCCCTGCCTCTCCCCCCATCGCGACCACCAGCCGGGGCGCCACTACCCTGCGCCCGGCTGAGTGAGCGCGGCACTTCCGTCCCCCTCCCTCCCCGCCGCGTCACAACCCCGCGCCTACCCGCCGTCGCCCGCCGAGCAGGCCGCACAGGCTCCACGGGCGCGATGCCCGCGTCACCCATCGCCTGTGATCGGGAGCGGCGGCCGGGCGCTGAGGCCATAGCAGCGGGGGCAGGAGCCAGGTAGTCCGGGAAGCCACTCTCACCCTCCAGCCGGAAACGGGCAGGCTGCCGGGTGGAACGCCGCGGGCGGGAGCCAGGACGAGCCATTCCAAGCGGTGAGCTTTAACTTTCTGCCCTTCACTAACCTGCACTACAGAAACACTTATTCTGACCCTGAGACCTAGCGCCAGCAGCAGGAGCTCTCCGTGCACGTCCGCACGGCTGAATTTCTGCAGGAAGAAGAGGACTCCTCCTCTACTTCCTGCCCCTATATTCTAAACAACCTCAGTCAAACCCACCCCTTCTATTGGATCCCCTAGTCACCTGATATTCAGTGTGACGAAGGTGGGGGATGTTTAACCCACTCCCTGCCTATGCAGGCATTACGTTATTCGTTCATACTGGGCACATAATATACAGTAGTTATCCATCATTTCATTTTAATTTTGGGAAATCAGTAAAACAAAATTTTGGGATTGAAGAGATCTCTTATGATAGTTCTTGCATAATACCTTTTATAAATCAACAAATTGCAAAATTAACATTATTGTTAAATTGCATAGCATACTAAATGCTTTTCACTTTTTCCAGTAGCCATTTAGATTTTTATTTCAGCTGGAAAAAAATAGGTAGTTCTAAATATCAGCAGTTTTAGAAGAACAATAAACATAATTTCCCTTAATAACTGCACCATAATTAGCCAAAATTCCTTTTTTAACCTCTGACTAGTAACATTTTCTGACTTAATCATTATATTTGTAAAAGACTGCTGTATGAACAAAGTTCTTTAGACATTAGTGCCGGTGTTGCCCAATTAAAGTGTTTTTGTGCTGAATATAAATGCAGGTTTTGCAACACTATATTAAACTTCAGGCAACTTTAATCTAGTTATTTTAAGCGAACCTGGGTTTGTGTCCTATGGGATAATATCAGCAGAAGCTGAAAAGGCATTTTTTAAAAATAAATAAAAATATGAACATAATTACTTATTTGTTGCAGTCACAATAGATTAATCTTGTGCTCATGTTGATGCCACTTAAAAATAAAATAAGCAAAAAGTAGTACTAAAACACATTTTATAACACTCAATATTTTTTTATAGTCTTAACGGCAAGAACAAGATTATTAACTAAAGCAAATGGGATACGGTAATGTCCATTATGCAACTGAAATTATTAAACATTACTCCTTATAGTTGAATAAAAAAATTCTAGCACATTAAATTGAAAGCTAAAATCAAACAAATATATTTGTACAATTTGTACAATGCTATTTCATTGCCAATAACATTACATAACACAGCCATTAATCAACAATTAATCATCTCACAATATCATGTTGTATTTAAACTAATGTTTCTAACAATATTAAATAGAATGTTATATCACTATTTAGTATCATCTACCAATTGATTATAAGAATGATGTAATAACAATTATTGAGTTGTTAGACAACATAATTGCTACAATAAAATTATAATAAATGCACTTTTTGGATTAAGGGGGTTATTGAGTATGGATCTCAAAAGCAAATTCCCTCTCAAATGGGCAAAACCATGCGCACTGCAAGTGGGGCAGATGTAACATGTGCAGAGACAGATTTGAAAGGGGTGTATTCAAACTGAAATCTAAATTGCAGTGTAAAAACAAAGCAGTCAGTATTTACCCTGCACAGAAACAAAATAACTCACTCCAAATCTAACTGTCTCTTTACATGTTGCATTTGCCTTACCTGCAGTGCACATGGTTTTGCCCATTAGAAAAAAACAGATTTTGCTTTTGAGATACTTACTAAATAATTCCCTAAATGAGTAATCATAGTGCCCCTGTTCCCCTCTGTAATATTTGTCCCATGCAAGTTTTGCTGCCAGTTGTGATTCGGCAAAGTTTACCAGTGTTAGCTGGTTGATGGGTGTTTTTACTTCCCAATTCTTGTGTCTTTGCTCATTCCATGCATATCACTGTTTATTAACACCATATATGTACTTACATGTAACCCCTTAAGTGGCAAGCCCAGCAATATTTCAGGGGCAAGCTGCGCTGCTGACGTTGTCCATCCCAGAAGATTTCTAGGCTACATGATACCCAGGAAATGCCCCTCTGTAACTCCCCTCTGCACTTTATCCCCTGCACCCCAATAAAATTAAAAAGCCCCCCCTTACGGTTTTTTTTTGTTGTTGTTGCATCCAGTCACTGAAGAGACATGTAGTTGCTCAGTCACTGAAGAGGTTAAGCAAGGACATCTCTCCCAATAAGTGTATGTGTGAGTATGCGCGAGAGGGTGATTTTATCTTTCCAATGTTATGTGATTAAGAATTTACAGTAGATTAAAAATTTGGCTGTATTGGAGATGTAAGTGAGCAGTGTTTTTTTTAATATACAGTATGTATTACACAGCATTTGCAACAGAATTCACATGGGTTACCACATGAATCTAATGTTACTGCAGTTCCAAGAGCATGGCTGATCAGAGATATAACACAACAGCAAACAGGGCAAACCCGCCATATAGAGCATGAGACCCTCTTCTACACAAAGTCACTAACCTAAGCTGGATGAAAGACCCAATACTCAGAGAGGCCTTGATGATTGGCTTGGGGGTTTACCCATGCATTACCAAATATATGTAACCAAGATCTCTGAATTATCATGTAGATTAAAATCTGGTTACTGATATCACACAGTATTGCTGGGGGAACCAAATTTTAGGTATTTGTGTACTAGCGTGGCGCCCACGATATTTGGTCACACAACATATAATCGCATCGCATCGCATGGCATACACCTGATGCACTGTGATGCGATGCGATTTAAAATTGTATAAGGCCCCTATATGATGTTTAATTGTATAAGCACCCTAATGGGGGCTTACAATGTTAAATGCACCCCCACGCCACCCCCACTATAAACTTGAACCCTTAGCGCGGCGAGCGCAGCGAGCCCGCGAGGGGCGGCGGTACGCGTCTTATGACCTTTTCATACCCCCACTATCCACATCGGTGTGGAGTTGATTTTATATGGTGTGGCGAGCGCAGCGAGCCACCGAGCCCGAAGCGTGGCGAGCACAGCGAGGGGACGCGTATTACTTTACATGTATTCCGTGTCCGCTCGCCACACTTCGGGCTCGGTGGCTCGCTGCGCTCGCCACCCTATTTAAAATCAACTCCACACCGCTGTGGATAGTGGGGGTATGAAAAGGTCGTAGAAAGCTGAGAAGTTTTCATGTCTCTGCAGTAGAGATAAATTATTGCTGTACTGTATATGGATATGCTGATAGAAATTTAACTGCAGAGAAATTGGATGTAATTTTACATATTACAGGTTGAGTATTTATTATCCAAATATCCGTTATCCAAATTATTCCGAAAACCATACATTCCAGAAAGTGATTTTTTTTTATTTTTCTTGCTAAAACCTACTTGGGACATCTGTAACAGCACTACTGAGGACATGATATGTAGCGGGCACTACTGGGGGCATGATATACAACTGGCACTACTGAGGACATGATATGTAACTGGCACTACTGAGGACATGATATGTAGCTGGCACTACTGAGGACATGATATGTAGCTGGCACTACTGGGGGCATGATATGTAACTGGCACTACTGAGGACATGATATGTAACTTGCACTACTGGGAGCATGATATGTAACTGGAACTACTGAGGACATAATATGTAGCTGGCACTACTGAGGACATGATATGTAACTGGCACTACTGGGGGCATGATATGTAACTGACACTACTGAGGACATGATATGTAACTGACACTACTGAGGACATGATATGTAACTGACACTACTGAGGACATGATATGTAGCTGGCACTACTGAGGACATGATATGTAACTGACACTACTGGGGGCATGATATGTAACTTGCACTACTGGGAGCATGATATGTAACTGGAACTACTGAGGACATAATATGTAGCTGGCACTACTGAGGACATGATATGTAACTGGCACTACTGGGGGCATGATATGTAACTGACACTACTGGGGGCATGATATGTAACTGGCACTACTGGGGGCATGATATGTAACTGGCACTACTGAGGACATGATATGAAACTGGCACTAAATATCTGCAAGAAAATTATTGTTTGGCATTCAATTCAAATTCAGTGTATGAGATTGTATACAAACTTTGTTTCGTGTTTTGAAACCTTGTTTTATGCACAAATAAAATATATGTGTGTGTATTTCATGTGTTTATACAACATAAATGCAAGATACCTCAGGAAACATCATTGAAATATAAAAATATTCTGAAATACGGAATAATCTTCTAGCCCCATGCATTATGGAAAAGGGATACTCAACCTGTAGCTGATTAGCTTTCCAAGAATTATTAATATTATTATTATTATTATTATTATTATTATTTTTAATTATTAAGTAGTTAAAGTCAAAAAGAGCTGTAAGATTTCTTGATGTCATTGTCTCACCCATGGACAAAAGCCACATTACTGATCACAAAAACAGTAACTAGTTTCTTTCTTTAGGACATGAACTGAAATAGCAATAACAACAAACAGATACATAAATAAAGATGACACTAACCAAACACTAATGGAGTTCTAGGGTCACAAAAAAGTAAAAGCTAAGATGGAGCATAAGTATACATTACTAGGTGACTTTGATACTCAAAATAAAACATGATACTGCAAAAATATTAATATCAATGTCTATTAATTAGAATAAATGATATAAGCAACAATAAATGAGAAAGGCAGTTAGTTACTGATGCTACCAAATGTCTTTTTAGAACATAGTGAATGAAAGCATATTTACCCATCACCCCTAAGTTCAAGGTAAAATTAATTTGGCATCCTTTAGAGCTAGTCAATTACATTCAGATTTAAAACATAACGTTATAAAAGTGGTTCCCTATCTTTTTTGAATCACAGGGCCCTAAAATATCATTTTGTTTATGGCACCCCTAGAATGTTTTTTTTTTATAGATTTGTGGGAAAGTGTTAAAAAAAATTACATTAAATTGGAGAGATTAAGATTTGAGTGGGGTTTGTTCATACTGAAATCTTAATTGCAGTGTAAAAATAAAGCAGACAGTATTTACCATGCACAGAAACAAAATAACTCACTTAAATCTAACTCTCTATGCAAGTATTACATTTGCCCCAACTGCAGTGCACATGGTTTTGCCTATTTTGAGAATAGATTTGCCCAGTGTTTTGTTTCTCACCTTAAGAACGACAAACAAGGATATCCTGGAAAATATAGCAATTCCAAATAATGCAATTTTCTTTTCATTAATGTAATTATTTCTTATGTCCTATCTGTATCACATTTGGATTTAGTGTTAAGGGTTGGAGATCAGTCTATCAATGATAGACAATAATAGGATGAGAGATTCAGAAAGTGAAATATTTGGTAAGAAATCTCCAGTTTTTTTAAAGCGGCAATCATTTAAACTTCAAAATCAAACTGGTTTTGCAGTGTAAACGATTGCCGCTTTAAGAAATCTGGAGATTTCTTACCAAATCTCTCCTTTTCTGAATCTCTCATCATATTAAATCCCCCCCTGAGTTTCTTTCAGAAAGGGGTAGAGGGTAATCAATGTTGCAAGATATTCTCACTTCAACATTAACTAACTGTCCTGAGCAGATATCAGCACCTCTAGTTCCTGAACAGTTTCCTATTTAAAAAAAAAATTGGATCATCTTAACCTTTATTGAATGATATATTTTTCATCTCTTTTTTTAATTCACTCGTCTGTCTTCTGTATTAAAAATTATTTTGATTTTTTTTATTGTGTACCAACTCCTTCAGACTGTATATACTGTATCATCTTGTACTTTACGTGTCTTATTACTGTCATTGGTTATGAATATGATTTGATTGGTGTCATTACAGATTCAGGAGAGACCAACATATAATTGGCCATGTAATAAGATATCACTGCACAAGTCCACATTTATTTATTTATTTATTAACAGTTTCGGTACTCTTTACCTAGCACGGCGCCCACGATTTTGATCATGGGCATCGCAGGTAAAAAAATCGTGGGCATCGCGGGCATTGAATGCACAAAAAATTGGGTGCGACGCGACCGACGCGATGCCCGTGATTTCCCATAGGAATCAATGTTAAATTTCTCAATTGACCCGATTTTACTGTTCAATGCCTCAATTGACCCGATTTTTCCATAGGAAACAATGTTAAATGGCCCACAGAGGCCAAATAGCCACCCTGAAGTGTGAAATGGCCCCCACAATTGTTAACGCCACCCCACGATCAACGTCAACCCGAAGCGTGGCGAGCGCAGCGAGCCCGTGAGGGGCGGCGGTACGCGTCCTACGACCTTTTCATACCCCCACTATCCACGTCGGCGTGGAGTTGAGAATAGAATAGTGTGGCGAGCGCAGCGAGCCACCGAGCCCGAAGCGTGGCGAGCGCAGCGCGCCCCGCGAGGGGACGCGGATACCTTCACAGGTAAACGCGTCCCTTCGCGGGCTTCACAGGTATCCGCGTCCGCTCGCCACGCTTCGGGCTCGGTGGCTCGCTGCGCTCGCCACACTATTCTATTCTCAACTCCACGCTGACGTGGATAGTGGGGGTATGAAAAGGTCGTAGGACGCGTACCGCCGCCCCCTCGCGGGCTCGCTGCGCTCGCCACGCTTCGGGTTCACGTTGATCGTGGGGTGGCGTTAACAATTGTGGGGGCCATTTCACACTTTAGGGTGCCTATTTGCCCTCTGTGGGCTATTTAACATTGTTTCCTATGGAAAAATCGGGTCAATTGAGGCATTGAACAGAAAAATCGGGTCAATTGAGACATTTAACATTGTTCCCTATGGGAAATTGCGGGCATCGCGTCGGTCGTGTCGCACCCGATTTTTTAGTGCATTCAATGCCCGCGATGACCGCGATGGGCGCCGTGCTAGGTAAAGAGTACCACAGTTTCTTATATAGGGCACACGTATTACGCAGCACTTTACAGAGAGAATATTTGAACATTCACATCAGTCCCTGCCCCAGTGGAGCTTACAATCTATATTCCCTACCACATGTACATGCCCACACAGACATTCTAGGGTTAAATATGTTAGGAGCAAAATAACCTACCTATTTTTGGATTGTGAGAGGAAACCGGAGTACCTGGAGGAAACCCACGCAAGTACACGGAGAATATACATTCTCCACACAGTTAGGGCCATGGTGGGAATCAAACCCATGTTCTCAGCGCTGTGTGGCAGTAATGCTAACCATTACACCATCCATACTGCACATCAACTACATTGAAGGACTTTTCATGCATTTTGATTATTGTGATGCTAAAACATATCACAAAGGGACATTGTAAGTGCTTACATTCAAATGGCAAATATGACGGAATCATTTGGATTGTAGGAATATGATTTCACTTCCTGCAAGCTCCATCATAATGATTTCCGCAATGACATTAGGCAACAGAAGTCTAATCTGCAAGTGTGTGCAATTGCAAAGCTGGGGTAGCTTTATAGTCCTTAACATTATCCTTGGAATAGCAATTTCCAAATTCAATTCATGTGATGGTAAAGAGGATGTATAAGTGAGTCTGATAAATAGATAGAGAGCAACTTTTTGGATGTTTACCATTGTGTCTAAGGACTTTGGAAATTGATTGTATAGAGTGTATACAGCTGTTGGCATAAATACATCGAAAATGCATGATGTTTTCTGTTTTTAACTGTTTTATGATTTTTTTTATGAGATATGAAACTAAATCCGAACCAAAATACTTGATATTTTTTGAAACAATATATTGTTTTAAAAAAAAAAAAATACACAGAGGGTGAAATGTACTAGGATGCGATTTTATCGTATCGATTTTATCGTATTTTCTGAAATCGCACTTTTTAAAATCGCATTTTTTGCTGCGAATTCGCATCTTTAACGAGACGCAAAATCGTGGCAAAAAAGTGGGATATGATGCGGTTTTTAGTCATGAAAATGTGCGAATTTGAGGAAATGTGCGATTTTGTTTTACAAAATGAGACGCCTACAGCCAATCAGGGCTGAGTGCATCTAAAGCACTCTGACAGCATGTTCCTCCGCTGTCAGCACATCGGAGGCAGCCGGCTTACCCTGCAGTCATTGCAGCATGAGCTGCTGCAGGTGAGAGGGGGAGAGTCTGCGCTGGATCCTGGTTTTGTAAGTATGGTGTAATATTAACAGGTGTGTGTAATAAACTTTTCTCAGTGTCTGTGTTTTTTTAAACATTCTTTTTACAGGTGGACTACAAGTTCACCAAGTTGACACAAACACCAGTCACGCCGAGGCGTGTGAGCAGCGCTAAGAAAGGGTGACACACACTGAAGGTACAATATAATTTTTACTCATTAAAAAATGAACATATAATATAGCACAATACAATTAGCAATATAAAAACGATAAGGGTACCATAAAAACAGGTTCTTCACATCATAAGTGAGGGTGGGCGTGATGATATAAGTCCAGTTTGGACAGTAGATGAAAATGATGAAGTGGATTTGGAGAGGGGGAAAAAGCAAATAATCACAGGTAAGTGCACTTTACCAATTGATGGAGGGTCTGGATGTCCAATGATGACAACAGGTGATAGTTGGAATCCTCACCGTGGTATATAGTTGATGAAAGGATACTGTCGGTCGGCTTCCGCTTGAGGACTTCTGGTTCTTCACTCCAAGTGCTCCAAGTGCTCCAAGTGTTGGATCCTTTATCCAGATTGGACCCGTTTGCTGGTGTATTATCACCCACGGATTTACCTGATTCACCTATCCTCCCCACCACCCCATCCTTCCCATTGTGTTTGGTGGCCACGGTTCCTCCTAAATCACTCAGCGGCAAAATTCCAGCTTGCCAACAAAGGAGGACACTGTCAAACAAACCGATACCACCTCTTCAATTCGTCCCAGTCGTGTTTGGCGGACACCGCTCATCGGAAATCATCGGGGTAATTCCCCCCCTCCCCTTCAGTTACCATCAGTATTCATAAGGGGCATCTCCTCAAGCGGAAGCCGACCGACAGTATCCTTTCATCAACTATATACCACGGTGAGGATTCCAACTATCACCTGTGGTCATCATTGGACATCCAGACCCTCCATCAATTGGTAAAGTGCACTTACCTGTGATTATTTGCTTTTTCCCCCCTCTCCAAATCCACTTCATCATTTTCATCTACTGTCCAAACTGGACTTATATCATCACGCCCACCCTCGCTTGTGATGTGAAGAACCTGTTTTTATGGTACCCTTATTGTTTTTATATTGCTAATTGTATTGTGCTATATTATATGTTAATTTTTTAATGAGTAAAAATTATATTGTACCTTCAGTGTGTGTCACCCTTTCTTAGCGCTGCTCACACGCCTCGGCGTGACTGGTGTTTGTGTTCTCTTTTCGGTGGGGACTGACTATCCCCCCATTGAGCAGCAGCTAACACCCTGAAAAACACATCCTGTCAAGCGCCTGATTCTTTTCCCTTGGACTTTCCCTGGGAATATTTCCTTTCTTCAAGTTCACCAAGTTCCCGCATGCGGGGGAGGCCTGCTGGGACTTGTAGTTCACCTGTAAAAAGCAATGTTTTGTATGATTTTAACGTATCAGGCCAGCGTCCACCACCCATGTTCGCCGGTGACAGCCCCAGGGTTCAGCCCAAGACAGGTGAAGGCTGGGGGGACCCCTTTATTTGGGGGTCACCACTCCCCCAGGTATCCCTCCAGGGCTGACTTGCCACGGTGAGCATGATACGGCCGGGGGACCTTATGTAAAAAGTGTCCCTTGGCTGTGGCATGACACCACAGGATATTGGAGCCCGGTGCTGGTTCCAAAATATGGGGGACCCACAGTTTTGTTGTCCCCGTATTTTTGGAACCAGTACTGGTCCAAGAGTCCTGGGCTGGTTTCAGAAATACAGAGGACCCCTACGCTATTTGGCCCCCATATGTTTGGAACCAGGTCCAGCTCAATGAGCCCGGGGCTTGATGGAAATAGCTCCTGTGCTGGAATCGGTGGAGGATACGGTGTTAAGGGCTGGTTCGGATGGGTCCCAATGGAGAATGATGGATGTGGATTAGATACCAAGATTCAGTGGGATGTGGATAACACCACTGACGCGTTTCACTGTGTCAAACAGCTTTATCAAAGGAAGTTTTACACAGCGAGACACGTTAAGTGTGTTATCCACATCCCACTGAATCCTGGTATCTAATCCACATCCATCATTCTCCATTGGGACCCATCCGAACCAGCCCTTAACGCCGTATCCTCCACTGATACCATCACAGGAGTTATTTCCATCAAGCCCTCACCGCCAGCTATCCTCCAGGGTGGACTGGACATCATTTGGACCAGCTTACACACCTGCCCAGGAGGCAAACAACAGCGCGGGACTGTGCCCTAAGGTGGACGGTAAACAACACCCCTTTATTTACATCTTGGGAGTGACTCAAAGGGTTACATAGGAACGGACAGATCCCCAATCTACTATTTTTGATGTACCAGGAACTGTGTGGGTTTTAAGTCTAGTGCACCAGCACCTCAGCACTGATTTCACACTTTTTTTTATCCGACAAGTGATTTTATTTATAATGTTTTATTTATATTTATTTTCTGGTCATAACATTTTTAATAAATAGTTTTTTAATTGTAAAACCAGTCCAATTGTTTTTTAGAATATATTTCTTAAATATAATTAGCGCTGCTATTTGTATATTTCCCCAGGATCTGATTGGTTACCTATAGCGACATCAGTAACTCTGATCTTGCAGCTGATATTTATATTCAACAATATATTCACAGAAATCTCCTCTGAGTGAATACTGTACATGCTGCAGTAGTGTTCCTGATTCTGCATCCAAGTGTAAAACGAAGTTTAGTTTTGCAGGTCAAGAAATTCCAATGAACTTCATTGAATGGAAATTGTGCATTAGATGGTTGCCAACTAAGCATTTTTTTTTAGCTCTGCAAAATATTCTAATTGTTGCACCACTTTAAATGGAACAGTAATCAGGAGCTATCCATTAATGTTAATGGTATTGCTTTTATGCCATCTAGGTATAATTTATATGGAAAACAGCTATAATATGCACATGTAAATCAATGTAATACAAACATTGAAATGTACAACTGCGACACTTAAAATAAATATTGGATGACTCCTTTCTTTAATGATTTAATTAAAACATAAATGAGTGTTAGTGTATTAGCAGACAAAATGATATGTTGTCCAAATGTGCTAGAAGGTCTTACTTTATGGAGTTGTTTGTTATTAGCGCCCTCCATGCAATATCCCCAGGGGTCAATAGACTGTAGAATATTGTGAAAAGTATATATATATATATATATATATGGAAGGACGTGAGGAGGCACTCCACAAATATCCAATGTTAGATGTGGGGATGGAGCTGAACAATCCGGTGCCCTCCTGGCTATGCCTTGGCTGGGTGCCAAATACGTAGAGGGGGGTTGGCGGCACTCGGAAATAAAAAGCAGACCACAAGGGTGTACCAACGTTTCTGTGCCAAACTGGCACTTTTATCAAGGTGCAGGAACCCCCCTCTCTCTCTCTCTCTCTCTCTCTCTCTCTCTCTATATATATATATATATATATATATATATATATATACAGAAAACAATATACTAGCATTAACCATTGTCTACACTTGATTATGTGATATGTGCAGTCATAGTGACCCCATTCCCTGCCTAACAATGACAGAAATCTTGGCATGTTTGGTCTGTGTTCCGGGAGGAAATCTGGATGAGATGTCAGTTTTCACTATCCAATCACGGATATTTCCGTTGCTAGGTTACCACTGACCCTTTGCGGGGAACCAGGAAGCCGGAGACAGTGACGTCTCCAACAGGTGATCGGGTCAGACCGGAAGTGAAGGAGGGTCACCGGCACACGGAGAGAGATGGACCAGGGACAGCGCAGAGCATATAGGTGAGTGCACTTCTCTGTTGTATTTGTTCTAGCCTTGACAAGGGAATAAACTTCCGAAACGTTGGCCTCACCGCCGGTGTGTGGAGCAGTTATTCATTCAAGTCCGTCTGAGTGCCACGACCCCATCACGCATATCTACCCCCCCAGCATGCAGCACCACGGCAAAAATTTGTCCATGATTGCGGAGTGCCCTCTCAACTAATATTTATATATATATTACAACAATATTCCAATTTGCGCTTAAAGTATTTCGTGTCATTTCTACAGCAGCCTATACACTAAATCCGTTGAAGGAGGGGAAAAGGAAATAACATACAAAACAGTAGTGTATTGGCGCTAGTAATAAAATAAAATGTCCATAATGGTTGCCAATGTGAATAATGTATTTTTCCAAATATCCAGAGTACGAAGCAGAAGTCTTATCCAGTGTTTTTTTTTATTAAAAAGTAAATAAATATGAACTGGCACAAGCCAACAGGTTCTTCAACAGTTTTTTACGGTCAAGAAGAGGTACTTAACGTGTTTCGTCCTTAAAATGACTTCATCAGTGGTCAGGGCCGGCGCTACCCGCTCAGCGGGTCCTGCAAAGCAGGGAGGCGCCGTGCTGAAAAGGCGCACTCCCTTGCTCTGCGAAAGTTGCCTTTGCCGCAGCACAGGTCCGTGCGGCACCTTTTTCCCCCAGATCGCGATCAATGACAGGCACTTAGGAGCCGGGAGCCCTCAGTGTCAGCGTGGACTCTCGGCAGCAGCATCGCGGAGATCAAAGCAGTGGCGTGAGGAGGAGGACGGGAGTGACAGGGAGCTACAGTACTGCTAGCAGGAATCAGCTCGGAGGAGAGGCTGGGGGAGGAGCATGAGTGCTCCGTTCCCAGGTTAGTGCTTGTATTTCTGGCTGCCTCAGCACTGCTGCTCCTATCTGGTACTGTGTGTAGGCAGCAATGTGATGTAGTGTTTTTTTTTGTGCATACAGTATGTAACGTGGCACTATCTCTAATGTATGTTTTTAGGTGACCCATGAGTGTATCTATTAGACCTGCCTCTGCCCCCTGTTTTTGTGTGTGTGTGTGTGTAAGCTGGTAGTCACCCGTGTGTGTGTGTAGGCTGGTAGTCACCCCTGTGTGTGTGTGTGTGTGTGTAGGCTGGTAGTGACCCCTGTGTGTAGGCTGGTAGTGACCCGTGTGTGTGTGTGTGTGTGTGTGTAGGCTGGTAGTGACCCCTGTGTGTAGGCTGGTAGTGACCCCTGTGTGTATGTATGTGTGTGTAAGCTGGTAGTGACCCCTGTGTGTGTATATAGGCTGGTAGTGACACCTGCGTGTGTGTGTAGGCTGGTAGTGACCCCTGTGTGTATGTATGTAGGCTGGTTGTGACCCCTGGGTGTGTGTGTAGGCTGGTAGTGACCCCTGTGTGTGTGTGTAAGCTGGTAGTGACCCCTGTGTGTGTGTATGCAGGCTGGTAGGGACACCTGTGTGTGTGTGTAGGCTGGTAGTGACCCCTGTGTGTGTGTGTGTGTGTGTGTAGGCTGGTAGTGACCCCTGTGTGTGTGTGTGTGTATATATGTGTGTGTAGGCTGGTTGTGACCCCTGGGTGTGTTTGTAGGCTGGTAGTGACCCGTGTGTATGTGTAGGCTTGTAGTGACCCCTGTGTGTGTGTAGGCTGGTAGTGACCCCTGTGTGTGTGTAGGCTGGTAGTGACCCGTGTGTGTGGTTTAGTAGGCTTGCAGACACTTCCGCATTTTGCAGGAGGCTCCCACTTTAGCCACCAGTCCCCCCCAATGCCCCACATTGCCCTCCTAATACCCCCAGAATACTAGTAAGCCTGCCAAGCACCGCTGCTGTGGTCAGCGCAAGAGCCAATCAGGCCAGAAGAGCCTGCTAGTGACCAGCCACCATGGAAAAATTAATTTGGTGAAGCAAAATGTGAATTTTGGCTCATTCTGTGTAATATATTGTTGGCATACGTATATAAGCAGTGTTGCTGTCAGCCACTGGTGTGGGCATTACTTATGAGCAGCGCTACTTCTGTCGGCAACTGGTGTGGTCATTGCGTATAAACAGATACTACTGTCAGTTACTTATTATGTATAAGCAGCAAGCACTACTACTACTGTCGGTAACTGTGGGCAATATGTATAAGCTGCGCTACTACTGTGGGCATATGAAGGAGTACTCAGGGCATTACATTTAGCATAATGTGTGTCAAGGGGCATCATAATGTATGGTATAATGTGTTATGTGCATTAGTGTGTAGCATAATGTGTAATGGGCATTACAGTGTGCTGCATATTGTGTTAGGGGCGTCAAGATGTCTTACATAATGTATAATGGGCATTACTGTGTGTGGTATAATGTGCTATGAGCAGTATGATGTTATTGGTACTTTTATGTGGCCACACCCCTTCCCCATGAAGCCACACTCCTACATTTTTGCTGCACGTCTTCGGCGCGCACTCTCACTGTATAAACTGGTGGGCCAGTCAACAATTCCCTTTCTGGCACAGGGCACCAAAATGGCCAGATATGGCACTGGTGCTGTATAATATGAATAAGATTGTGCTACTGTGTGGTGTAATTTGGAATGGGAGTACTACTGTATGGCCATGCTCCTTCCTTGTGAGTCCACACGTCTTTCTTTCAGTGTGCACTGTCCCTATGTAAAGTATAGAAGGGCGCAAATTTATAGTTTGCAGGAGGGAGCCAAACACCCTAGCACCGGCCCTGTAAGTGGTAACAGATTCTTTGATATTAGCTTTATTATAAGATGCCATATTTAACCATATTGTTGGGAAATATCAAATAAATGTAATCCCTTTTCCTATATGGGCAGACAAAGCTCATCATAGTGGGTAAGAAAAAGACTGTTAAACATTGTTAACTTTGATAGGGGTTTGAGAATGACAATTGTCAAGAGGCCGAGGCATATAAACAAAATAAGTTTTGAGACAAACAGGGACAGACTACTATGTTACAGGCTGGTTGTTTATTACTCTCCACTTTATCACTTTTTGAGACTTGGCACATCTGGCCCATAATGAGTTCAATTGTCCATGGCAGTGAGATAGAGCATGCAATTTTTGAATTTAGCAGATAAAGATTGCTGCTTGTGGAGATGTTCAGTCCACAGAGCAAATGCATTGTATATTGGTCTTGTAAGACTGTAGTATCCATTCACTTTTGAAGGAAGTCGCAAATGCATCCAAAACAGCAAATGCCACCCACTATAGTGGCTTACTTTAGGAGGGTTATTGGTCGAACCAGTACAATGTAATCAAATTAGAAAACTGTTAAATGATTTAGGGGGAAATTTACTAAAATGGGAGTTCTATTTCACATAAGATGTTGCTATGGGCAACCAATCAGAATCCACTTATTTATTTAGCACCCTCTAGAAGATAATAGACAGTATCTGATAGGTTGCCCAAAGCAACATCCGGTACTTGTGTACTTTCACGGCTCCCACGATGTGCATCGTACAGAGAAAAATCGCATCGCATGCGATCGCATGAGATCGCATGCGATCTCATGCGATGCAATGTCATTTTTCACAGAAATTATGGACATGAGTTGACATCATGTAAAATGCACCCCAAATGTCATTTTTCACACTGTTCCACCCCCACTATCAACGCCAACCCGAAGCGTGGTGAGCGGCGGTGGTACGCGTCCTATGACCTTTTCATACCCCCACTTTCCACGTCGGCGTGGAGCTGAGAATAGAAAGTGTGGCGAGCGCAGCGAGCCACCAAGCCCGAAGCGTTGCGAGCGCAGCGAGCCCCGCGAAGGGACACGGATACCTGTGAAGCCCGCGAGGGGACACGGATACCTGTGAAGGTATCCGCGTCCGCTCGCCACGCTTTGGGCCTGGTGGCTAGCTGCGCTCGCCACACTTTCTATTCTCAACTCCACGCCGACGTGGAAAGTGGGGGTATGAAAAGGTCGTAGGACGCGTACCGCCGCCCCTCGCGGGCTCGCTGTGCTCGCCACGCTTCGGGTTGCCATTGATAGTGGGGGTGGTACAGTGTGAAAAATTACATTTGGGGTGCATTTTACATGATGTCAACTTTCTGTGAAAAATGACATCGCATCACATCAGATCGCATGCGATTTTATAAAAAAATGCATAAAAATACGGGAAAATCGCATCGCATCGCATCGCATGCCATCGCATGCCACTACATATGGCATGCGATGGCATGCGATGGGAGCCGTAAAAGTACACAAGTACCCAACATCCTATTTGAAATAGAACTTCCATCTTACAAAAATTCCCCCATAGAAGTGGAAAACAGATAGAGCCCCACTCTTCCTTGGCCAGCGCTCACCAGAATGTTCCCGCTGGCGAGTGTTGCCCTGCTGTATGCTCGCCTCCCCCGACTGCCAAAGCTCCTAGGGAACATGTGAGGGGATGTGTTCGCTATCAGAATCGTCATGTCATGGATTTAATGATCCACTGGCAAATTGTGATCGGGTCAACAGAGTGGGCAATTGCCAATACAATTAAGCACCTTTTTATAGTGGATACACCCAGATTTGCATGCGATTCGATCCCGATTCGATTGGGATCGAATCAGTCTTGAATGGAATGGTACGCCAAATGCATTAAATTTGACTATATAATACAGATCTGTACTATATAGTCTTGCCTACCAAGACTATTTTTCTATTCAATGCACACTACACGGGAGCACGCATTGGGATTGAATCTACATCGAACGTAGAAAAACCCATTTGATTGTCTATTCGATTTTGCTTCTATAAGCAAAATCAAATAGAAAAATAGTGCATATCTCACCTTGGGGGGAGATTCTCTAAGAATCTCCGCCCCCCCTTCGCCTCTCTTCGCAATTATAATTATCGCATATGTTCTAACATATGCGATAATTATAGCTAAGGACAGCTCTTGCATTAAGAGCTGTCCTTTGCGGTGAGAGTCGCCGGGTACCAGCAGGTCCCGGCGGCTCCCCCCTCCCTCCCACACCCGGCGCTGCTGCTGCTGCGCTGGGCTCTCCTCTTTCCTGCACCCGGAAGAGGATCAGTGCAGGGAGGAGGTCACAGGTCCGGGCAGCACAGCTCTGTGCTGCCCGGACACAGGTGAGGGGGGGATGCGGGGCGGCGGGGGAGCATTGCGGGGCGGCGGTGGGATGCGGTAAAAGCCCATTGGCTTCTATGGGGCATCGCCAGATTTTTCTGGCGATGTCCCCCGCCGGGTTACCCGGTAACCCGGCGGGGTTTTTACTGCACTTTTTGCTTAGAGAATCTCCCCCCTTGTGTACCCTCTATAAGAATGGTAATGGTAATTATTCCCAGTTAATACATTTTACTGTATAAATAATAAGTTAAAAACTCAAAAAGATTATTTAGTTGTTCTTTTTATAAGCTAGCAGTAAGGTATATAATAAGCAGTAAGGTATATAATAGTTATTCTAGTACTTTCAAAGTTTATTGAATTTATACAATATTACAATTAGCAAAATAAGCTTTGAAGGAGTGTGACAACTTCTTAATAACTTACATGTTGTGTTAGTAGTACTTTACACTTGGGATACAAGGCAGAACAAATTTTGTTGAATTGAGGAAAAGAGCAGACAAAGCAATAAATCACATTCGTTCTTGTTATAATGAAATATGCTGAGCACACTGTTCTTTCAATGAAATTTGGCCTTTCTTTTTTACTATTTTCTCTCTGTAAGCAAATAGACTAAAATCTGTTTTATGCATTGTGATTCTAAATAAAAACATACTGTGTAAAAACAAAACATATATATACTGTAAATTGACATATAACTCTGGCAACAGGTCATTTTTATTGGTATTTTTCGCATTTTTTTCCATTCATGTGAGAAATCTGAATAAGATTTTGAATGGAAAAAAAAATCTCTTCGCATTCTTGAAATGTAATTTAACATATTTTAATAGAGAACTTAAAAGACAATCTTGTTATGTAATATTAATTATTGCTGCAAGGTATTTAATTAGAACATGTTACATATTTAATTATTTTGTGGCTCATTTGGATGTGGATGGTTTTTCAGTTTTGTATTAATCCATAAATCCCTGTAACACTAATGTGTTAGCAACTGAATACAGTATCGGCTTCTTTCACCTTAGTTGGGTTTTATAATAGTAACTGTTATTCTGCTGGGAGGCAGGGATATGGTTAGGGGGACAGGGGGCGGTACTTAGGTCATCCATATTTATCCCATGTATGAATATACAGGTTGAGTATCCCTTATCCAAAATTTCGGAATTTTTTATATAGCACTGAGGTATAGCATAGACTCCCTGCAAACTGATAAGAAGGGGGCATCTAAATTTAGACGCTAAAGCGTCTACATTTAGTTCGGTCTACGGGTACATAGGGGTGCACTGTGCAAAACACTATTAAACCTGTTCACAATGACACTAGTCGACGTAACAGCTGTCGACCTTGTTAATTCCACTATCCACGCCACCCCGAAGCGTGGCGAGCGCAGCGAACCCCGCGAGGGGACGCGGTACGCGTCCGACCGACCTTTTCATTCCCCCACTATCCACGTTGGCGTGGAGTCGACTTTATAAAGTGTGTCGAGCGCAGCGAGCCACCGAGCCCGAAGCGTAGCGAGCCCCGCGAGGGGACGCGCGTAACTTCACAGGCATACGCGCCCCTCGCGGGGTTCACTGCGCTCGCCACACTTCGGGCTCGCTGCGCTCGACACACTTTAGCGTCTAAATTTAGATGCCCCCTTCTTATCGGTTTGCAGGGAGTCTAGATTTAGACGCTTTAGCATCTAAATTTAGGTGCTCCCTTCTTCTCGGTTTGCAGGGAGTCTAAATTTAGACGCTTTAGCGGCTAAATTTTAGCGTCTACATTTGGGACACCCCCTTTCATAGCGGTGTGCCGGGGTGTCTAGTTTAGAAGCCCCGTTCATTAGCGTTGTGCCGGGGTGTCCACTGTGGAACTACAAGTACCCCAATGACCTGTCAGCGCTGGGCAGCGCGCGTTGCTGCAGCCAGTGCTATGCTGATAACGTACATTACATCTAGAGCGGCACGCGCACAGTAAACACAGAGTCTGGCAAGCTGCCAAGTTTCATGAGAGACTGTGTGCACGGTGGCGCCGTGAAACTACACAAGTACCGTCTTGTCTTCCTAGCAGTGGAACCTTTTTTGTCTCCTACTAATCACGGATGTCTTAGATCAATCTGACTCTATGACATTTTTATATAATGTCACTATTATTTATAAATAGTATAGTTTGAATCCATGCAATTTTGTTGCATTTAGCAAATCACATGATTTACGTATTTTACATTAAATCACATGAAAATATGTGATTAGTTGAAAACAATTTAAAATACAGTTTACTTTTAACTTAAGAGTTTTAGGAGCTGATTCAATTAGTTGTGATAACCCAATACCCCACATACTGTATTGAGGCATTGTCGTTTCTACAGTGTACAGTATAACAACAGTAGTTTACTTTCAAAGAAGAAAAATTTGTAATGATAAAGCTGACAATGTGCCATACCAGAACGGCATATCACAAACAAACTGCTAATTGAATTGCCTATTTATAGCTTTATACTAAACAAAAAGAATCTCTTAGCATGTACAATGTGGTCTTACGTAACCACCTACACATAGGAGTGTCATAGTTTCATGGGATTGTGTTTGGTGTGTAGCAAAATATCTATGCATTTCTGAGGCATGGATATGGAGAATAGACACCTCGATAAAGCCATCCTAATGGCGAAACGCGTTGGTGGCTGAGAGGGAGTGCACTGCTGAAATTTTGTCTGCCATATAGGAACCTGCAATTGTCCCAGAGACCAGACCAGCCTCATAGAATCTTTCTCCATCAAAATCCTCCCTTCACCTCTTTAATCCAGCTCAGAAGTGCTGTACCAACTAATGGTGTGGAATGAAGAATTATGATAACAAGTTATCAGGGTAGAGGCACATGGTGATGGGTTGCTATGCCAAGCTGCAGTGTACCAAACAAGGGGTTGTCACACCCGTAAGTGAAAAAGGATGTAAAGAGAGAGGGTGTACAACGCGCTCAATTAAGAACAATTGTAATACAATTTTGGTAGTTGTTAAGTAAATTTGATTGAAAAAAAATATATAAAACATATGTATTTATTAACAATCAAAATATAAACAAATAAACCGATATTAAAATGTATATAAAGTAATAAACCCAAATGCTGCTAAGTAAAAGGCTGTACCAATAAACGATCAAGATGGTTCTCAAAAATTATACAAATTTATTACAAATAAAAAATAAAAACATTAAAATAGCTGGTATAAGGTGAATCGTTGAACATGAGGTCAATGTAAACAATTCAAGTTATATCGCAGGGATACTTTTGCATTATTTTTCATGGAAATAGATGAGGGCTGACAAAGAAATGATATTACCATCCAAGTAGATGTTGTGTTCAATGTCGGGTGACTCAGTAGTCCTTGGTTTGCTCTATAATTTCAAGGGCTCAGGTTTCCCACTTTAATGGATCTTCCTCCTTGGCTGGATTTTTTAGGAACAATGCAGATATCCCATAGATGGATCCAGATGATTGGAGGTTCGTAGGTGAAGGATGGACAAGGTCACTGGTGGACTGGATGGTGTCAGCAAATGCAAGATGAGCAGCTCAACGTGTTTCCCCGGATGTACCTCCAGCTTCCACAAGTGATGGACTTTTCTTAAGAGGCAACATAGGAATGGACCTGGACAATCAAGCCGATTATAAAATATGGTACCATATGGACTCTCATTTCAATCACTCCCCTCAAGGCAATATTCCATTTTTTATATTAATTGTTTTACTTTGTCTCTGAAAGCACCTACTATGGTTTTTAATGCTAAAAATACTTTTTATTAAACTTTATTAAATTGAACACATATACTGTACTAAAACTTGTGTAATATACAAAATTAATATTTACTATAGAGCAGAGCACAAACCTTTCTTTCTGTGTATACTTTTGTACGGGTGTGACAACTCCATTAGGTGCACCACAGCTATTTCGGATAAGAAGTTATCAGATCTCTACACCCATATGGAGAATGGAAGCTTGTCCTTGACTTATCTCTTGCACACAGCAGGTCTCTAATGCAAGTGCCAATACTAAGGATCCCCATGTAAAACTAATGGGTTTCATAGGCTTCCACTTGCATATGCACAAACCCCAGCATTACTTGCATGGATACTTGCACTAGCATATGCAACTGTAGTAAACCTTGCTCCTGTGGATTGCCACAACTCAAGTCCTCTATGTATGTTCACAGCAATGATTGTCTTCTTCTGTATGTGAAAATTATTGTAAAGCCTGTTCTTACTATAGCTAGTATTTAGGCCCTTACACAGATCTGATCGCAGTACAAATTTGTTCTCAAAATGGGCAAAACCATATGCACTGCAGGTGGGGCAGATGTAACATGTATAGAGAGAGTTAGATTTGTGTGAGTTATTTTGTTTCTGTGCAGGGAAAATACTGGCTTTATTATTTTTACACTGCAATTTAGATTTCAGTTTCAACACTCCCCACCCAAATGTAATTCTCTGCACATGTTACATCTGCCCCACCTGCAATGCACATGGTTTTGTCCATTTGAGAAGGAATTTGCCTCTGCGAGTGAACCAAAATAAGGGCCTTAGTCTGCAGATTTTTATTATAAAATGATTACCATCAACTGGTCATGATGATATATGTACGGGTTTAGTATATTACGTGCACTTAGTTTTATAAGTAATTGTGCTAAATGCCCTACTTGTAATAATGTATGAATATATACTGTATGAATATATACAGGTCGGGTATCCCGTATCCGGGCATCCCGTATCCGAATTATTCCAAAAAACGTGTTTTTTTGGAATAATTCAAATCCCCCCCCCCCCCTTCCCAACCGTCTTTTAATACTTACCAAGTCCTCCGGCGTCCATAGCAGGCCTTCAGCATCCTCTCCGGCGTCTCCAGCGGTCCCAGTAGTGCTTTGCGCGAGTGCGCGCGCGCCGGTGACGTCACCGGCGCGTCTGAGAACTTGCGCAAAGCACTCCTGGGACCGCTGGAGACGCCGGAGACGGTGCTGGTGGCCTGCCGTGGACGCCGGAGGACTCCATGGACGCCGAGGGACCATCGGGGACCCACCAGGGGCAGGTAAGTATGCCTAAAAAAAAATATTCCAAAAACCGGAATATTCCCTTATCCGGAATGCTCGTGGTCCCGAGCATTTCGGATAAGGGATACTCAACCTGTACTTATATCCATGAAAAAGACAATTCTAAACTGCAATAAAATATATACAGTAGATCCCTAACGTGTGCTGTAAAAAAATAAAATGACAATGTATTATATAAGTAATTACAATAAAAAGTATGATGCTTTGTAGGCACATAAAACTAAGGTAAAATTGAATGTGTACATTGTATTATTAATTAAGCCTAATTCATTTGTTCTGCTATTGCTCATCATTAGTTATTAGTTTCAACAATTTATATAAACCACATCTTAAACTTAGCAAATGTAAATCTTGAGCTGCAAGTTTCAGACAGTGTAATTAAAATAGGGAAAATGATAACAAGTTTAGCATGCAGAGTATGGAAAAAATAATAACACCATCATAGAAAATAATCTGGTGTAGTGTTATTATGTTAGTCACATTTGTATACAATCTAAATATTAGCACTTAAATCATGTTCATGTGAAGACTAACGTGATGATGCAGGAAAATAAGTGTTGAACATTTTAATTGCAGTATGTGTAAATGAAAATATTAAATAGATCAAACAATGTAGTTAAGCAGCAGCGGCAAGCGTAAATTAATGAGAAATTTATTGTTAATTGTATACTGGAACTATGGGGGTTATTTTGGTTCACTCTTTCTGACAAATTCCTTCTAAAGCTGGTTTCACATTGCAAAAACCTGCTTTCAACCCGTTTTTGTAAAGATGTCTTAAAACGGGTCAAAAGCCAGTTAAGCCCCTTTCATATTGCATGATGTAAAGGTATATTGCAGTTTAAATACCGTTTTTGTACCTTCAGATTCAACCCGTTTCACCCATAGAAAGCCATACAATGTCATTTTAAATGTTTTTTCCCTGCTTGTGGGCGGGGATCAAGTGTGGTTATCATTTATAGCAAATACCGTTTCTGAACTGTTCAGACTGCAGGGAAAACGGCTCTGAAACGTGTACAGTAGGATCCTGATTTTAACACGTTTCAAAATACCGGTATTTTGTAACCGGTAAATTGATTGTGGAGCTTTCAAATTGCAGCTGGTACCGCTTTAAAGCAGTTAAAACTCAGCAATATGCCATGTTAAATGTGAAAGGGGCTTGAGATGGACAAAACCATGTGCACTGCAGGGGGGCAGATGTAAAATGTGCAGAGAGAATTGCATTTTGGCGAGTTATTTTGTTTCTGTGCAGGGAAAATACTGACTGCTTTATTTTTACACTGCAATATAGATCTCACTTTGAAGTAAAACCCCACCCAAATCTAATTCTCTCTGCACAAGTAACATCTGCCCAAGCTGCAGTGCACATGGTTTTGTCCATCTAAAAAGGATTTTGACAGAAAGAGTGAACTAGAATAAGGCCCTATGTCAGTACATACAAATAATTGTACAATTAAATAAAATACAATGTAAATAGTAATATATATATATATATATATATATATATATATATATATATATATATATACACAATGTAGTGCATGCTATGACCATTTGAACCATCTAGGCAGATTACCAACACTTCCTGTACAGCAATTTATTTAAATGTATTTATATGTTAGATACATTTATGATCATTGATAATTCAGTAAAATATCCAACCTGAATTTCGAGAGAAAACATATAGATGATGTGTGAAGCTATACTGGTGAGAAAAATGTAACAATATCTATTGACTCTTATGGGTTTATTTGATAATTTAAGATGAGAGTGAGTTTTATTGAAGATGAGATGTTGCTATAGGCAACCAATCAGATACTATGGGGTATGGTCAGTGCCCTGATGGCGAGATATGATGGCGAGAGTGCCAATAGCTTGCCATCAGTGTATTCAACTCACTCCCCTTCACTTGCTGTTTCCGCCTCGCCTGTTCCCTGTGTCAAGATGGAAACGGCGAGTGTGGCCATTAAATCGAAGGGGCTCCCCAGATTAATCCATTTTGGACAAAAGTACATGACATCTTAAAATCTCTCTCTGGTCTTTCACTTCCACAAGACCAATGGTCTTTTTTACTATCCTGCCCATTTCCTAATCTAGACCCACCTCTGAATAAACTGCTCTCCCATATATTAACAGCAGCCAAATCGCTTATTGCCAAGAATTAGAAGTCTTCTGCTGCTCCTACAATACCTGCTCTAAACAATTATGTTTGGTTTGCTGCAAGCATGGAAAAGATCACATACTACTTACATGACTGCCCCATAAACTTGTTCTGATATGGGGTCCTTAGCTTCTAGCAATGGCTAATCCTATCCCACTTTAATAGCCTCACAGTAATTGATATCTCATTTGATTAACCTCTTCAGTGGCAATCCCGAGAATTTTCCGGGCTGTGCCTCAGTGCCCAGTCTGGCAAGCCCGGAAAATTCTCAGGATTGCCATTGTTTACAGCTGGGCAGCGCTGCTGATTTCAATCCGGCTCCCTCCCCTCTGCGGCGCCTCCTCCTTCCTCCTCATCCCCCCTCCCCTCCGGGTTTTGTATTGAAGTCCCTGGCGCCAGCTCATGACAAGCCGGCTGCCGGGGACAGGGACGCATTGCGGGGACGCAGGTCCGGGCAGCCGCTGATTGACAGTGCAGTGGCACTGCCCAGACCCAGGGAGGCAGTGGTGGGTTTTAGATAAGGAAGTGCTCCCCATAAAAAACTCGCCCAGTGGGGAGCACTCCCAAAAAAAAAACACCACTGAAGGTTTTAATACCCCAGAGCTTGGACCAACCCCCGGAGTCCTACCTGATAATAATTATTTCTGCATTAGATAACTCCCTTATAGTCCTCATAAATTCTCACTGTACTTATTGTACATCCGGATAATACTGTCCACCTTTGACCATCTTACCCCCCTCCTCTCCCCCACCCTTTTGCGGTACCCCTTTCTTTCTTTCTTTCTTTCTTTCTTTCTTTCTTTCTATCTCTTTTGTTGTTCATTATTAAATAGAAACATTTGGGGAGAAATGTATATGTTTTATATTTATCTGTTATATATGCCTGAAGTTGTATACTCTAAATTGCTTTCTCCTTAAAAAAAACAAAAAAAACCCGGCAGCGAACCTTGCTGTTTAAGGGTATCCATGGCAAGGATTTGGGCCATACATTGAATATGGCAAGGGGACAGCAAGGGGGTCCAATATATTATCTTATAGAAAGTGCTAAATAAGTTATAAGTAAATTCTGATTGGTTGCTATGGCCCATCTTTAACAGAACTCCCATTTTAGTAAATAAAACCCTAACAGAGTGTTCAATAATTGTAGCATTTTTACCAGCAGTAACAAAAACTATTTTGAACACAAATAAATTCTCAGAATTGGGAGGAACAAATACAGCAAAGTGTAGATCACTGCTCTATAGACTATAAAGGATTAACTTGTGGTGCTAGAAAGAAAGACAAATCTCCCATAAATAAATATATACAGACACAAGAATCAGGCACTCGTAAATGGGAAACTTGATTGCGACATTGGGCATAAACAATACTACAATGTTTGCAATCTCCAAAGGATGTTGTTCTTTCATTTTTTTCCTGGAACAGCTTCTTCAAGTAATTATATTATAAATATATGTTTGCAACATTTTTCAAATATAATTATTCAGTGATTGCATTTTTAAAGTGAAGGGATGTTTTGTTTAATTATTCTGTTAGTATTAAGACAATTACTGTATTTTTATTATCAGTGTGTGATCACAATGTTTCTCCCTACTAGATTGGGAGCGCCCAGTTTTATATTTCTTTACAAGAATACATAAGAAACATCATTTTGGTAGAGGGCACTGATAAAGGATGAGATATTCAGGATAAGGCCCTTTGTCTAACAATACATAAACTGTATCCCACCCCAATCTTGCACACTGTCCACCACATTCATTACATCCTCATATAGTATAGGTTTAGAATTGTGGTCCAAAGGAAGTTGTCATCACTATTTATTATTATTATTATTATTATTATTATTATTATTATTTTATTTATAGGGCGCTACAAGTGTTTTGCAGAGCCGTACAAAGGAACAGTACAGGGAGACAAAACTTAGCATAATTTTAATCTAATAACAAAAAAAGGGTAAAGAGCGCCACAGTTCAATACACATTACAGCTTAAATATAAGTAGTGAGGACTTGATCAACGTACTACTAGAGGCTTGAGGCCAATGATGGAGATGTGTATGCAGACAAAGATGGTTACTGAGTGTTTGAGTATGGGAGAGCTGAGTGACATGTGAACAGAAGAAGGCTTTGACAACAGGAGGGAAGAGGGCCCTGCTCTGAGGAGCTTACAATCTAGTAGGAAGGGAATACAGACAGATTACATGAGGTGCAAGCAAGTGGGAGGTGGCTTGATAGCAGGATGTAAGCAGGCAGGGGGTCGGAAAACCAGCCTCAGGACTAGTTTATGCAGCAGAAGGGTATGCTTTTATGAATAGGTGAGTTTTCTTTCATATTTCTTTATTTGATTTTTAAAATTTGCAGACATACAAATATACAAAACCTCACAGATACATGTGGTTAGATATAGACAGATGTTAAAGACCTATATTAATTCAGCAGATCAATCCAAGCACATGTATATAACATACAACACTTAACATACATACAACAATTGGTGAATTAAACATCCTACCGCTCTCACCTACCCCCCGTATCTCTTACCCTGTCCTAAGTTCAGTTTCTACAATACCCAGTTATGCCCCCAGATCCTTAGGCCTCCTAACTCCATACCTTAACCCCTGCAACATGGTTCTCCCTCCAGATGAAGGGTACTTAAGCCTCAGACAATGGGTCATATATCATAGATTATTTTATTTTAATATCGTTTTTTAATTTAGATTATCTATCCACTAAACCTATCGTGCATTCGTGATCTATTTTAATTGGAGATTATTATACTGAAAGCTACTATGTGTCGATCATTTTTATTTTATTTTTATTTTTTATTTATTTATTATTATTTTTTTTCGATGTTAAAATATAGAATAAATTTGATAAATTTAGCTTAAATGCACTTTAAGATTAAAAATTATATCAAAATCATGAGAGCACGAGTGGTTTATTAGTAAATCAAATAAAGCACATTTACGCCGAGGTCGGCACTTAAAAAATTCTTTCTCTAAAATAATTACTTAAAATGAATAAACAAATAAATAAAAAGAATAGGTGAGTTTTCAGTGCCCGTTTGAAGCTTTGCAAGGTCAGGGAGAGTCTAATGGAGCGAGGGAGTGCGTTCCACTAAAGGGGTGCAGCTCGGGCAAAGTCCTGAACTCTAGTGTGGGAAGCAGTGATTAGGGCAGAGGGAAGACGACAGTCATCGGCCAACCGTAGAGGTTGGGATGGTGTAAGAATGGTGATGAGGATAGAGATATATGGAGCAATGGAATTTGAGATGGCCCTGTATGTGAGTGTGAGGTGTTTGAAAAGGGTTCTATAGGGGAATGGGAGCCAGTGCAGATTTTGTTAAAGGGGAGTGACAGAAGTAGAACGTTGGGAGAGGAAGGTAAGCCTGGCTGCAGAGTTGAGGACAGATTGGAGAGGAGCCAGTGTGGATTGAGCGAGGCCAATGAGGAGAACATTGCAGTAGTCAAGCCGTGAGATGACCAGTGGATGATAAGCTTAGTTGCTCTCTTTGAGAGATAAGGCCTGATGTGAGCAATGTTGCGTAAATGGAAAAAACAAGAATAGACCAAAGCTTGAATGTGGGGTATTTAGAATCAAAATAATAAAATATAATCAAGTTGAATGCTGGGAAGTACAAAGATTAGATTCACGCACAAAGCTCCTGGGAATGATTGTCTTCTTTTCCTAGCCTAGATAATATATGATTACTGATCATTCCAAAAGTATGGTGCAAACTACTTACTATGTATAGAATTCCTTAATGATTGTCAAAAAATATTGTTTAGGGGTGAAGCAAGGACCAATGGCCTTACCATTTGGGAAATATAATATGGCCAATTGTTGGAGTTAATTTCCTTCTAAGGAGAAGAAAAATCCCAGTCCTCTTCAACATGATCCATTGTAGACCTTTCTGTTGAAAGTTTCCCTAATTGAAATGCAAGTGCTCTTCAATTTATGGAATCTGCACCAGAAAGGACTTTGTCTACATTGACAAAAACTTATTTTTACCTCAATTGTTTCAAGATATGTGTGATGAATCTTGCTTTGTTTTTCACATCCTGCAATGCTAATCTCTACTGGGAAACAAACTGGGCATGGTTATCTCTACTGGGAAATAAACTAGGCATGCTCATTTCTACTGGGTAATAAACTGGGCATGGTCATCTCTACTGGGAAATAAACTCTGCATGCTCATTTCTACTCGGTAATAAACTGGGCATGGTCATCTCTACTGGGAAAAAAAAAATATTTTAAAAATTGGATTGGCTAACATGGGTGCATTTTATAGAGTAGTTTATAATCTTTTAAGAAAAAAAATTGAGATTGTAGTTCACATTTGCAGCTTGCATAAAATAGACTTTAAAATAAACTAAATGTTTGCCTTGCTGCCAATCTCAACCTAACTCAAAAGTAAGTTAAAACATTTTATAGAATTAAGGAAAAGATGCAAATAGCAAAGATTAGGTTTAATTCAGCACTGATTGCTAAATTGAGAAAATGCAATTTGGTCACTAATCAAACGACTGTGCATGTACAGCATTTGCAATCAGTGTCCATGCATGCAATTTGCTAATTATTCTGCGTACTCATTCTGCTTTAATGCAGTTGCAATTTGTATAACAGGAAGCTAGCATTTAGGGGAGGAAAAAGGGTATTTTGTGGGTGTGTTTGTCCAAATGCAGGCATGATGTACTAAGCAAATTGCTTTCTCCCTGATTTTTGCCATGATTCACCATTTTGCATTCAACATCTTTTTAAGGTGAATTGGAAAGTGATCTTTTAAAATAAAGTTTTGTTTTTTTTTGGTGACAAAAAAATCTATTTTTTTTTCTGTGAAGGGGCGTGCTATTTTTATTCATGTGTTTGAAGCACATTAATATATATTTAATTTTTATTTTATTTATTTTTTTAACATTTTTTTTTTACACTTTCGCCAGCAGGGGGCCGGGAGCCACTCATTAATATTCATAAATTCACTGCACTCTGGTCCCGATCATTACATATGCAGGATCGGGACCAATGAGTGCCGCGGCTCCTTTTCCCATCCCTCTGCCAGCTCTTGGGGGGCTCTCCCTGTGTCCCTGCAAGCCCTCCTTAACCCCCTCAGTGTCCGGTGCAGGCAGGGAGGCTTCCACCTCCCTGCCTGCCACCGTCCCCCAGCTCCCTGTGGCATTAGCCATTGGGGTTAAAATTAGCCCCCCCTGATGCGTTGAATAGAGTGACACCGAGGGCTGGCAGTGAATGCTCCAGCCCTCTGGAACCTTGCGAATGTGCAGCAAATCCTTAACAGGATTATAATTTAGTATAATGTAGTTTCTGTTGTCTGTGTTTGGGGTGGAACAAATTTGAAAAAAAAAAATCAGCCTTTTCCATGGCATAATGTGTATAAGAGGCACTACTGTGGGGTCATTCTACTGTGTGGTGCAATTTTCTGCAAATTATACAGTCTACGATATAGTCATCTATTATCAGCTTTTATCATCTATTACCTCGTTCTTGTTCCCTTACTCACTACACTATCTCGGCTTTTCCTCTTTCTGACCATCACCTCATCTCTTTCTCCCTCACTGCTTCCCCCTCTCCCACCCCCCTCCCAAGCGCATTGTCTCACGGCAAAACATCAACACACTAGATCTTGCTGCCTTCTCAAACACGCTGTGTCCTCTTCTCGCCCCAATAGCTGTCATGTCCTGCCCGAACCTCGCTACCTCCCTCTATAATGACACCCTATCTTCGGCATTGGACTCTGCCTGCCCTCCCTCCTCTATCCCCCTTCAATGCTCCAACCCCCAACCGTGGCACTCGCCTATCACCCAAATCCTTAAAAAGTGCTCTCGCACTGCTAAGCGCTTCTGGAAGAAATCACGCTCCCTCGCGGATTATCTCCATTTCAAATTAATTCTTTACTCCTTCAGCTCTGTCCTTGCTCTGGCCAAGGAATCCTACTTTAAGTCCCTCATCTTTTCCCAATCATCCAACCCCTGCAGGCTCTTCGCCACCTTCAACTCCTTGCTCTCCCCCCTCCTCCAGCTCTTCCGTCCACCATCGTAGCCGCTGATTTTGCTACCTACTTTTCAACCAAAATCTCATCTCTCAGGACTGCCATCACTGCTGCCATGACCTCACCCTTTCCCTCCTCCCCTCCTACATCTCCTCTCACCTCCTTCCCACTCCTGTCCTCATTTTACCCCACCACTGCCGCTGAAGTCCACTCTATCCTTCAATCCGCTTCACCCTCCACCTGCTCGATCCTATCCCCTCCAATATTATCGATCGTCTCAGTTCGTCAGTCTGCTCTCACCTGGCTCACCTCTTTAATCTTTCACTATCCTCTGGGATCTTCCCTTCCTCCTTCAAACATGCTCTTGTCTCCCCAATTCTCAAAAAAACAAATCTGGACCCCAACTATCCATCCAACTAGAGGCCCATCTCATTTCTCCCTTTTGCATCCAAGCTCCTAGAACGTCTGACCTATAATCGTCTCCTAAGCTACCTTACTGCTAACTCCATTCTAAACCCCCTCCAATCCGGGTTCCGCCCTTTACATTCCACTGAAACTGCCCTGACCAAAGTCACTAACGATCTACTGTCGGCTAAATCCAAAGGCCTCTTCTCTATCCTCATTCAGCTTGATCTGTCGGCTGCCTTTGACACTGTTGACCACCCTCTCCTGCTCAACACCCTCCGCTCCTTTGGCATCACTGGCAGGGTCTTCTCCTGGTTCACCTCATACCTCTCTGATCGCTCCAACTCCGTCTCCACTCCAAGCTCCTCCTCTCCTACTACCCCGCAGCCAGTCAGTGTTCCCTAAGGGTCAGTCCTTGGCCCTCTCCTTTTCTCCTTCTACACCACCTCTCAGGGCACCCTCATCAGCTCCTATGGTTTCCATTACCAAAACTATAGAGAACACAATCAGGCGCAAATTGTAATAATATTGTTGATATTCCACCAGAGCCAATAGTTTGAGTCCAATAGACTTATTTTGATTAATAACTATATCACCACACTAATGTATACTTAAGGCTGCTCCCATTTGCAACAAGGAGATTGCCAAGTTACTGAAATGAAAGCTTATTTATACACTTTGAATATATCTGATTGTAAGTATATTAAGAGAGCGCCACACAATCAGAACTAACAATTATTTGTTTTTAATAATAAGAAGTAAGTAATAAAAAACACAATAAAATTATACACATATACATACAATTTTTTTTTTTAAATAAAGTTTAATTATCGGGAGATTTTCAGTAATAAGAAATATATATGCAATATTATCCAACTCCAGATTGTTTAGTGTGTATTGCACTGTCACTTTTTAATAGAGTTAATATCAGCATTAGTTGATGTAACTCTCTCTCACAGTCTTGCCGCTTTCACCTACAGTATGCAACATCTCGCGCATAAGACCATTCCTCTCCACTGACGCGACCAAAATTCTCATTCACTCTCTTGTCATCTCACCTGTCCTCCTGTCCTGTTCTTCCCTTCCTCTACTTCATCTTCAGTCTCCTCGACAATTTCGACACCTACTTCAGAACTGATGCTGATTTTAGTTCTACCAGCTATACCCCTATTTATGCTGTATTTTATCATCACACCCTGTACGTTACCTTGTAATTTGTTTTTTGTTTGCTATGTACGTCACTTTGTGGCGCCTTATAAATAAACGTACTACTACTACTAATACTTTTGATTACCACTTTTCCTTTATATTCTGCACCGTGAATGTAGTGTCCTCTTAATGACATATGAGCATTAAACTAATGATATTGTGCTGATGAATAGTGCTGAATTTAAGGAGCATGTAGCAACCTCTCTAGTAGTGAACTAGGGATGTGTTGGCACATCCAGGTATCACCCGCAGAGGGGTGACACCAAACTCCTCCAGTGACAGGAGCTAGCACTGCAGACCAGACTGTCTCCGGGGCAACATGCATCTCCTGTACCCCCAGAGTGATTCAAATGGGAGTTCAGACCCCAAAGCCATACCTCCTACACAAAAGGCTAATGCCTTTTTTCACTGGAGCATGTGGGAAAAAATAACCACCCGTACCATGTGTCAAAGGAGGTAGGGACACCTCTGCTCTCCACATGTATTGCAGTCAGTACCTTACTATACTGACATCTCCTGTCAATACCCTGATATAATACATCCAATTGTAGTCTTCACTTAGCTCTCTATCACAGACACAGCAGTTCCCAGCACTCTCTGTCTGCTCTGTATTCAAGCAGGTGTGTTTAGTTTCTCACTGCTACTCACTGTCTCTGTATGCTGGGTTTACCCTCAGAACAGTTATGTCTCCTCTCAGATGCCTCATCTCTACAGTCACTCACCTCTGCAACTGATTAGGCTGCAGACTGGAGCACTGGGTCTTGGAGGGGGGGCGCACCAGTACAATAGATTGTGCTGGGTTGGGAGAGATTTCTGTGTGCTGCTGGAGTTAGGGCTGAGCAAGGTCGCATGAGATCCCCCAGGAAATATGAGCAGCGGTGCCTGCTGGGATTGTTGGCATCACTGATGCAGGACACTTGGAACAGGCCAAGGCTGTGGTTGACACCACTGCCATCATTGCCAGCACTGATAGGGCACTCGCAGATCAGAGACACCATAGAGGTGTCTCTGATCTGCAAGTGCTGGAGAAATCATTCAATGGTCGCCGATAATCAAATGATTTCTCCCCTGCACCCAAGGCTGCGAATGGATGATAATGCAGGTGCAAGGATGGGCGGTCGGCACTGTGGGCGGCGTTAAGTCCATGAATTTTGCAGCGTTGCGCGTGGACCAGAATAAGGTCCCTGATCCAAGTCAGTGGGGATGTTATATGCAGTGGAGTTTTGTATTATAATAATCACCACTATGGCATCGTATACAGAATTCTGGGTGATATTTACATACTAAAGCAAGTACCACTATGGCCTAGCATACAACATCATAGGCCTCATTTCAGGCTGACCAGTACTGATGATGAACACAGTAAGCACTGCTATGGCATAGTAAAAACAGCTTTAAGGGGCTGATTCTAAAACTTAAAAGAGGTGATGTTGCCCATAGCAACCAATCCGATTCTGTCTATCATTTTTGAAAAATGTGCTGGGCATTCCAGTGTGGTTACAGGGGGGTGGGCTAATCATTCTCAGATGTAGCATAGCATGTGAGTTTTGCAGGCATGTTGCTGAAAGCGGTTACGTGCACAGCAGTGGTGTACCTAGGTGCCACAGTGCACGGAGCAAGGGCATGTTCAACCCCCCCCCCCCCAATTTGTAGTAGGTAGAGCTCGTGCATGGTGAAAAGGCGGAGAGGCCTAGCTGGACATGTGGGGGAGGAGGGGAGCGGGTGAGCAGGGCAGGGGAGCTGGTGACAGAGCTTGAGATGCACGGCTCCGGCGCTCTGTGATATTTCGGTGCCCGGGGCATGTGTTCCATCCTTTCTACACCCCTGGTGCACAGCCACTAAATCGCTCACATTGGATGCCATATTCAGATGGATGATCTGCACCTACTGTAGCAGGTGGTGCTACTGTTAGTGCACCAAGATGTGTTGCAGAGTCTGTATACACTGACAGTGGAAGTCTCAGTCCTTGCACAGTTGAGGACATAGATGTACACCAGAGAAGGTCTTGGTAGTGGCTTAAGGAAGGCCAGGTCAGGCTACATGATGAGGCAGTATCCCACCCATATTGACAGACCACACCGCAGGTTGAATTTCATTCCCCATCCTCCCCTGATGAGGGCACACATGTATACTTGAAATTCAAAGTTAAAAAATTTATTGCAAATACAATCTCAAAACTTTAGAAGTGATTTACTGTTCCATAGTAATGTTAGTTTTCTTGATTACAGAGTAAGGTTTGCAATGACAAGCTTAAAAGTGAAAAAGAAACAAATAAAAATGTTCCATTTGTTAAAAGAAAAACAGCAGGAGAACTACCACACAGCTACCTTATTACAATGGTCGTAATGCTTTTTTGATATTTTTAAGGCACTCAGTTTATGCATTTTTAGGGTTGTTAAATGTTGGTGCAGAGATTGCTTTGAGAAACACCATGATTTACTTTTTAAATCACCCATACATGAGTTTTATTTTACTCCTACATAACTAATAAAATGTCTTATTCATACAGTATGTGTCCACAATAAAAATTTGGAATGACATGCTGTTCCATTTAAGCAATTTTAATTTCCTAAGCCACATTTTGTTAAATTCTGCTGCTGTGGCTAACTGTTAATTAGTATGTGTTATTTCCTTAAATATTGCATGATTAACTATTCTATTCCAAGTGCTAATTATATTAATTGCATCCACTTTCAGTTTTTAGTTTTGTTTTGTTGTTGTTTGTCTGATGCTAATAAGCTCGAGACAGCTGAATATTAACAACAAAACATATTTTTTAATATAGTTAACAAATAATATTAAGCCATAATTTAATAACTTAGAGCTACTGTAAAATCCACCACAGCTGCTTTGTACAACACCTCCAAATTAATCTCTGGTTCCCACCACAACGCAAGCTGGACACAGGTTAAGGGGTGTACACACGAAGATATTTTGGCAGGAAATTTTAACCAGACAGTCAAATCTCCCAATTTTTGTATGGATTAGATACCGACGATATGTCATTATCTCCTAGCATAGATAGACTGTGCAGACAAGGCAATATAGACTAGGTCATAGACTATCATACTTCAAAATCAGTTAGTCAAAATCTCCAGTGCATGTAGCCAAAATCTCTTGTGCATCTAGTCAAAATTGCTTAGTCAAAATCGCAAAGTCAAAATTAGCCAATATCTCACCATGACTTTAGTGGTGGATCTTCCTCTTGCCAGAGAACTGACTCGCTATATGGTTTAAATGAGACCTGGGTTGGATGCCCCACATTACTTATTTACACTGCACCCTTACCAGGGTCCCTCCGGGCAGAATCCCAGGTAACTGGAATTGGGGCTATTTTTCTGACACCCTTTTGACTGAGCCACAACCTGGGTAGACAAGGCAATAACCCAGTTTGAAATTGGATATAACATTAAATAGGCTTGATATTGGGTTGGGCGCACATTAACTAAACATAAAGAAATTTGGTAAAATTTTGTGTCAAAAAATCTAACTCCAGATTATAATAAATGACAATAAGGTAAAAAAAAGAATGATGAATAATAAAATATGACTCGGATGCCACTCTAATTCTCATCTGCCTAACCCATTCAGAGTGAATAGATTGTGGATGCATACTCATGCTCCCGCTATCCTGCTCAATGCATGCATCGCAACAACAATCTATCAGGGCGTATCTATATAATGATCTGACAATAATTAAACAAACTTCAGTACGAGAAACTCACAAAAATACTTTTATAACAGGGAGTGAATACAATCAACAGAGCGGTGCTGCACTTATAATGTAAAATCAAAGGTATTGGTATGGCAAATTGATGTAATAAATACACTTATTATATAATAACACCATATAAAATAAAAATAAATTCACACAACAAAACAAAGAGATTTCAGACTCAAAATATATGGGGTAACGGGTTCGGATTCTCCAAATCCTAACACCACCGAACAGCCCGTATCTGAACCCGGTCTCCAAGCCTGTTTGGGAATTTCTGACCCAGGCGCATCTCGGGAAAACTTCAGATCCCGCTGTTGGATCTCACAAGATCATGACCCCATATAATTGCACTCGGCTCGGTGCCATTTTCAGTCCTGGTTTGGATGGAGAGGGGATACAAAGGGTCTGTGGTGTGCTCTGTGGTCTGGTGTTGAGCACATGGGGTGGCAACCTGGTGCTCTGTCCATGCAAAGTCAAAGTGCTGCTAGTCTAGTCCAGTGACAGTCTGTGATACTGCCGTTAAAATCCAGACTGGTGATACCACTGCATAAGTCCACTCCAGTGATACTGCTGCATAAATTCAATCCATTGATACTACTGTATAAGGCCAGGCCAGTGATACTGCCACATTAGTCCAGTCCAGTGATACTGCCACATTATTCCAGTCCAGTGATACATCCATATAAGTCCAGTCCAGTGATAATGCTGTATAAATCCAGTCCAGTGATACTGCTGTATAAGTTTAGTCCAGTGGTAATGCCGTTAACATCCACAAATACTGCTGCATAACTTCAGTCCAGTGGTACTGCCGATAAAGTCCACAAATACTGCTGCATAAGTCCAGTCCATTGATACTTCTGTATAAATCCAGTCCAGTGATACTGCTGTATAAGTTCAGTCCAGTGTTACTGCCATTAAAGTCCAGTCTAATGATACTGCTGTATTAGTCCAGTGCAGCGATACTGCTGTATAAGTTCAGTCCAGTGGTACAGCCATTAAAGTCCAGTGTCACTGCTGAATAATTCCAGTCCAGTGATATTGTTTTATAAGTCCAGTCCAGTGACACTACTGTATAAGTCTTGTTCAGTGGTACTGCTGTTAAAGTCCATTGGTACTGCTGTTTAAGTTCAGTCCAGTGACACTGCCATTAAAGTCCAGTCCAGTGATATTGCTGCATAAGTCCAGCCCAGTGATCATTCCATTAAGGTCCCTTGGTACTGCTGCATAAGTCCAGTCCAGCGATACTGCTGCATAAGTCCAGTCCAGTGATACTGCAGTTAAAGTTCAATATAGTGATACTACTGTATAACTTCATTCCAGTGATATTGCCATTAAAGTCCAGTCCAGTGATACTGCTGATTAAGTCCACTCAGTGATACTTCTATTTAAGTCAGTACAGTGATACTTCAGTTAACGTCCAACCCAGTGATACTACTGTATAAGTTCATTTGAGTGATACTGCCAATAGAGTCCAGTCCAGTGATGTTGCTGCTTAAGTCCAGTCCATTTATCCTGCCATTAAAGTCCAGTGATACTGCTGTTGAAGTCCAGTCCAGCAATACTGCTTCATAAATCCTGTCCAGTGATCCTGCCATTAAGTTCCATTGGTACTGCTGCATAAGTCCAGTCCAGTGATACTGCAGTTAAAGTCCAATCCAGTGATACTGCTGTATAAGTTCAGTCCAGTGATACTGCCATTATTGCCCAGTCCAGTGATACTGCTGCATAAGTCCAGTGATACTCCAGAAGGATAATAGAGAACCAAAATTTGGAAGATAAAATACTAAAAGAACAAGACCCACTTCCTCCTAGTGCTGAAGCTGCTGCCACTAGTCATGACATCAGATGGAGCGCCTCTCAGCCAGCGACAGGGATCACCAGTATGCCCCCGCTGGTGATTGCTGGCAGAGAGGTGCTCCAACTGACTGGAACAAGCGAGCATCCCACATACATGCACATCCCAGTTTTCGGGTGGCAGGGGAACCAAACCTTGCCCATCTCTGCTTCAGGGAGATGGGCAGGGTTAAGGGGGGTGCGGGGAGGAGGCAGGGACAGATGAGGAGCTCCATTGTAAGGGGACGCGTGAGCGTCTCTTGCGCGCGCATCCCCTTCTGGCGGCTGAAAGGGGGCTGAATTAGCCCGGCTCCATCTGTAGAACATGTAATTCCATCAAAGTAATATGCCGAGGCTGATACCCAATGTCATCGTAGAGGGCATTATTGGCATCAATAAACCTAAATGACCACTTTAGGGCAGCAAAGGTCACTTCTGCGACCCTTGCCATAGCTATTGCATGGTATTTAAGGTCTCACATTCATTTTTGTGAAATAAAGTAGTTCAAACTATTATCATTGGTGATTTACACATTTTTAAACATTTGCTATAAATAAAAAAATACATAAAAATCCATCAAACATTTTTTTAAACTGTGCCAGCATAAAAGTTGAAGTAAGATGATTCAGAAAATCCCCTATGTAAGATACAAAGGTTTGGTATCTTTTGATCTCTCATTCTCTCAAGTCACGATAAAAGTTACTTTGAACAGTTATACTACTGTTATTATCCACTACAATGAATTAAATCTTACTTTTAAAAATATATTTTTATTATGATGACACTGCAGCATTTCTATGCATTGGAGGCAAGCATAACTACAACCATACAAATACTTATAAAAATATAAACATATATCAATAAATAAGCAGATATAAATATATTTAGTTGTTGAGTTGTTCATAAATTAAGCGTCAGTTTTGCTTAAAAACTTGCCAAACTTGCATATCTTTACCTTTATACAAAAACAAATAGGTTCTATATTGTTGGAACTGTAGCATGTACAAAAGTAGTGTACAGTATCTACATATGTACAGTCTCTTTTTATGCATTAGAAGCATTAACAATAGATTTTATTTAAACAAAAAAACAATTTGCAAATACACAAATAGAATCAATTAATTAATTCACTCAGTAATACCCCTTTCACACGGAAATTGAAATTCCCGGGTGAAGAAGATACATTCAGGAATTTTAATGAAATACACGGGTCCTTTTCTGTGTGAAAGGGTCAATCCAGATATTAAGCTCTGGGTCTCTGACCCTGCAAATGACCAGGGTCAGAGACCCGGAGTTTAGGACCCAGAGATTTGCTCTCTTGTGTGAAGGGGTCTGACAGCATGCATCTGAATAATTCGGTGTTTCAAAAGCTGGGTAATTGCCGAGTTATTCGGCCGCATCTGTCTGAAAGAGGTAAAAGTGTTCTTACATTAAACCTGCATTTTTATGGTGTTTCCACATAATAGCTATATTTTATACATCAGCAATAATAAACACCACCAATAGTTACCATGCACCAGTACTCACATTGTATACATAATTATTTGTCCATGTAATCTATATTAAATAGGCCAGACTACCATAATGATGAAAGAGACTGGCTCTTCATCGTATGGCCTTACGACAAGCCTTATCTGGTAAATTACTAGACCAACCTGTGGCCAAACACTTTCCCGAGAAACAACCTTCCCTTGTATCTTTGAAATATATGGCAGTGGAACACATCCCAACATCACTCAGAGGAGGGGACAGGGCAAAGAAACTTTTATGTTTAGAGATCAAGATGATTTCTGTCCTCAATACCATCCAGTGGATTAGTACAGATGGGGCTGGCTTTTCTAACGCCAGTCCCGCCATCACGCCAGCCCCGCCAGGGGGTACGTGAGCATGAGACGCTCGTGCGCCCCCTGGCAACGGATCCTGCCTTTGGTCCCCACCGCCTCCCCAGCCATCAACGCCCATCGTTACAGGTACCCCTTGCCGCCCCAAGCGCCCCCCCCCTAACCCTGCCCATCTCCCTGAAGCAGAGATGGGCAGGGACATGCAGCATCCCCGCCAAGAGACTGGAACGCGTGTGCGTGTGAGATGAATGCGCATCCCAGTTCAGTGTAGCCCCTGCCGCTTGCCAGCGGGGAGGGTCTGGCGAGCCCCGGCCAAGGATGGCAGGGGCTCCATCTGTACTTCTTAGTTCTAGAAGAGACTTGATTCAAAAAGGGGAGCCATACCTAATGCCACTCCAAACATCACTGTCCTGGACTCGCTGGCAGTTGATGTGACCCCTCTCTTTGAATTATGGTATCTGCTAGAGTCCAACCTCTGTAACTGCCACTGGCAGGGAAGTCCAGGAACAGAGCATTTCGTACCTAATGGAATGGGTCATGTTGGAGGGTATGCTTTATTTCACTTTCTACTTTGTTCACTACTGTAATATGTTGATGCACTTTGGTTTTTCCAGCGGCACCCACACATGTCAAATATGGTTATTGGTTACCAGGACAACCGGATGTCAGCCATGCCCCATGATGCAGTGACCTAGGAGACCAGACGCAGATGACAGATGACATCACTGGAAGTGTTTCCAGGAGATTCCTGGAAGCACCATGGAATCCTGTGCAGATGTTGGTAAGGAGTTTGCCATTCTTGGTCACCGGGGCACCTCCTCCTTGCTTTTTATAGGGATGGTCTTTTCACTTAATTTGTTATTACATCTTGAAAAAGATGCATTCAGCCTCAAAATGTTGGTTCCTTTTTGTGTGATCAATACACTGGATCTCTTCACTTAATCCGCAAGTGCCGCTGTTTTTTTGTTCTCTACTTATACTGCAAGCAGAGGGCACCACGATCTGGTCAATTCAGCAAGGGGAGTGCCGGTCTACTAACTACAAAACAAAGACCAAGATCTAACCTTAACCAGTGTACTGTACATATGTCAGACTCATTCCTTGTCACAAAAAAATGCAGTTTTCACACACATTACACAAAATAACCTCAAGGAGTCAATAACTGTTGAATGGAAGATGTCCTGACTTAATAATCATTAGGTTAAAATACTTGCTACATCAGCTTCCACAGTATTTAATTAAAACATATAACTATTTTGGTGACTGAGAATGCAAAAGCTAGGTCAGCATAGAAGATTTGCATAAGTCAAAACATTCAAGGTATCGAGATGCAGTGCACTGCATTAATGCATTTTGGTGTGTTAAGAACCCACAGCATCTTCAAAAACATTTACAGTACTTGCACTCTAAAGGTGATGGCTTTATAGATCTAAGAATATCAATATTCCTATCCGGACCTTGTTCATCATGTTTACTATCTACCAGCCTCACCAGCTGACATCATACTGCTGCAAGGTCAACTTGCTAGAGACAATTTGATGGACTTTGTGGGTGTAATCGAGGTGATTATATTCCATTGTTCTCTGATAATTAGAAACCCTTAATTGTGCACATGAAGACCATTTTATATGTTTGCAATAGGACTAATTCCTAAAAAAATGTCAATACCATCAATGGTCTAGACTTCCTTTAGGTGTCACACATACATACCATTGACAGAAACGGCAGCCAATCGGGAGCGGTGGCAGGTGGGCTATTTTGCGCCCCTGGCATAACGTGTAATGGGAATTATGGCATGTAGGATAATATAAGTGTGTGACGTGTAATAGCTATTATGGTTTGATTTTTTGGCGCGGACTGTCTGTATTGTCCCTAGTTTTTTTTTTTTTTTATTGTCCAGTCATGGCATAATGTGTAATGGCCATGTAGTATACTATGTAATGGGTGTGTGATGTATAATAGGCATTATGGTGTAAATTTTTGGCGCGCACCTACGATTTAAAAAAAAGTTGGTGTGCCCTGGCATAACGTGTAATGGGAATTATGGCATGTGGTATAATATGGGTGTGTGACGTGTAATAGGCATTATGGTGTAAATTTTGTTCACGCCTTTGGTGCGCACTGTCCAGATTATCCCTTTATTTATTTGTTTTTATTTGTCCAGTCATGGCATAACGTGTGATGGGCATTGCGGTGTGTGGCATAATGTATAATGCGCATCACAGTGCTTGGCGTACTGGGCATCATGGTGTGTGGCATAACATGTAATGGGCATTACAGTGTGTGACATAATGTGTATGTGGCACAACCGTGTGCAAAATCAAGAATAGATTTGAAGCAAATGTAAAAAAAAACATGATAAGGTGGTTCAAGGGGTGTGGCTGGGGCGGGTCAGTGGGTGGGCTGTGGGTTTGTCAAGGGGCGGGCAACTGTCCGGGAATCTCTCAACACAAAGGTGTTTCCAGTGTCTGAATGCAGCTTCATTCAGTAGCTGCATTCAGACACTGGAAGCACAGGAGCTACAGTAGATCATTGATCCAGGTTAATGCACTATACCTAGTGGAAATATGTTCCTTTAATCCTACTTGAGATTCTCTTATCCTGTGGAAAAGAGTTCTTTTCCATAATCTTTAACACTATCAAGAAATTTTTAAACCTACTTCAAATGGTTTAGAGAACATAACCCCTGATGAAGTCATTTATGACGAAACGCGTAGGGTATCATTTTTGGAAGAATTGGATTATGGAATCCATGTCTGTTTTGATCTAATAAATTTTACTGATTTTAATTGTATAGTCTACCATTTAATTGTTGATTGAGGTGGTGTTGAATTGTTGATCATATCAAGCGCGCCCTATATCTTTTTCATATATATATATATATATATATATATATATATATTGTGCAGGTAAACAGCATATAAGGTTCACATTTTGGAAATTAGATTACAGCACCGCAGGTATTTCCACAGGATTCACAGACACGGTACATTCCATAGCACGTAACCAGCCAAACCTTGATCATATCAATTTAGGAAACCTGGACTGGATCTAATTTCCTGCTGCTGCTGTAAAAACCTGGACTGGATCTTCTACATTAGCCTCATGTGGAAATATTCTGTCTCTGTCACAATATTATATATTATACTACTAAGCCCGCTCAAAGCAACAGCTTTGAAATCTAGTCTACTATCTTCTGTGTTTGTGCATGTGTGAGAAAGAGGAGTAGTTTCACTCTCGGCCAGCAGATGGCAGTATTTCGGAGACTCACGGACACAAGACATATATATAGATGATATGTATATATATATATATATATATATATATATATATTCATACATACACACGCACACACATACACAATATTATTACTTTATTTTGTGTAATACACTTACAGAATAATGAAATGCATTCAGTCACTAGCTGAAAAATACACTTTTTTCAGTATCTATTCTACTGGTTTTTAGCAACACCTGTTTTGTTATATCAGTACTGTCTTAAGTAGTAGTGTTATTATCAAAATAATTTATGAATTTTACCAACACACACACGCAAAAACATTTCAGTAAATTTGGTAACATATATATACATACTCTTTATAGTTTTTTTTATGGATGGAAAAATTATTTTCTCTGGGTTTAAATATGATTTAACGTAATTTGAGTACTAAATTGAATCTAATGCAAGGAAATATGTTTTAGCTTGAAAGGAAATGTGTACCACTCCACAATACTAATTTTAAGGAACTGTTGAATCTCAAAGTGCACTTCATTGGTTAAATGCACTGCACAAATAATAAACACCCGCCAATGTTCCATTAGTTGCTAAGCAACATGTTTTTATGTTCTGTTTTGAAGACAGTTTTAGTAAATAAAATACCTACAAGGACTATCTGCTTTTAACCTATGTAGAGTTTAAAGAAATCTCATGCAGCACTCTTGTATACCTGTGGCTGCCCTTTTGTTACATCCGTGGCATTATAAAAGAGCCAAGAAAGATAAGATGCTCCACTTTAGGGTAGAAATTATATTTTAAGAATCTTTTCTGTAAAAATAACACTAAAATGTATTATTACAAATATACAAATGGAGTGTGTTATATATGATTTTTTTCTCCACAGTTTTAATTACTTTAAACATTGTAGATTTGGTGCAGAGTTGGAGTTAAACTGATTGAACAGTCTGTTGCACTCAAACGGAGTACAAGGAAACAAAGCGTACTGTCTGTTCCATTATATGCATTTTATAATATGTCTGCTATTATATGTGTACAACTACAACAGGTTATGATGACCTGCAGCTACTCCTTATATACGCATGCCATTTGCGGCATGTGTGACAGGAAAATAGGCGTCTGGGGGTGGAAACTGACCATTTATTGCGTGTTCCAGAAAAAAATGCTGTGAGTACGAGGAAATGCCAAGTGTGCCTTTGCGTTTTGAGGGAGGGTGTATGACATCAGCAATAGGCCAGATACACCTTTTTCCATTGCACAGCTGAGTCTCTGGGCACAAGTCATTGCAGACTCAGAGTAGCCAGTGTAAAAATCATTTGATGCTGAGCCTGTTGTGATGGGTGTTGGACATATTCGCTTGGCTGAGAATAGAATTGTAGCCGTACACATCCACTGGCCCAGCCAGCACATTAATTCGCAAGGCGGGACTTCACTCTAGTGGGGTTAGCAGCTTTACTGAATTCTGGCTGTGCGGTCAGGTCTGAATTACCCCCTATGACTTTATATACAGTATGAAGTGCTACAATGTAGAAGCTGCAGCTTTTTATTAATACAAGTTCGGTTGTGCCCTGTATATAGGCTCACTCACACACAATATATAACAGTGTAGCATATCAAAGTAATCAGCACAGTCTCCTGACGCATCCTTCTAAACAACACGTTGTGATTATGATTTATTTTTGGCTACAAAATATGCCTGATGCTAGCAGGGAGAACTGCATGGGACCCGGAGGTCAGAGTCAGCTCTACAAATATACTGCCTTAATCAACTGACTTTTGGGTTCAGAATAGGGGGGAATACTGAGTCTGAATATCAAAAATTTAAGGATTTCAGAGATTAGAGCGGTGATTTTGCACCACTCGGGAACAAGGCTTATTCGGTCCCTTTCCAATTGTGGGGGGTCTGCGCATGTGCAAATGTGTATTTGCGCATATTCAGACCCCCATCAATGAACGGCTTTGGCGAGGTACACACTAACCGAGCCGTTAACTGCGGGGAGGAAGGGCAGGGGGCTTACAGTGGAGAGAATGGGGATCGCCCATGGGAACAATTAGCATTTTATGGGCATCCCCATGAAAACACTAAGCCTTCCTATGGCATGCCTGCCAGGGGATGGCGGCTGACGTCACAGGATGTCAGTGCCCACCCCATCTTCTGCGATTTGCGGAAGAAATAAAAGTGAGTTCAGACTGACTTTTATTTCCATAGGTAGGAGAAATCATTCGATGGTCAGCGACCGTCAAATGATTTTGCCTGCTCGTGGAGACTGCAAGTTGATGTGTTAGCAAGCAAATCCCCTTGCATGATACCGAGGGGATGCGGCGGCGGTAGGAGTCATTCGGTAGGGAGGCGATTCAATGCTCAGTAAGCCACGTTCTTTGCTGCTTACAGAGCCAAGCTGAATCAGGGCCTAGAGGTAGATATAATGTATCAGGTAGTTGTACAGTATGTAGATATAATGAATAAGGTCCTAGATGTAGATTTGATGTGACTATTTCTGAATCAGGTCCTAGATGTAGATTTGATGTGACTATTTCTAAATCAGGTCCTAGATGTAGATTTGATGTGACCATGTCTGAATCAGATCCTAGATGTAGATGTGATGTGACCATGTCTGAATCAGGGCCTAGATGTAGATTTGATGTGACCATGTCTGAATCAGGGCATAGATAAAGTTTTGATTTGACCCTGTCTGAATCAGGTCCTAGATGTAGATTTTATGTGACCATGTCTGAATCAGGAGCTAGATGTAGATTTGATGTGACCATGTATGAATCAGGACCTAGATGTAGATTTGATGTTAACATGTCTGAATCAGAGCATAGATTTAGATTTGATATGACCATGCCTGAATCAGGGCCTAGCTGTAGATTTGATGTGACCATGTCTGAATCAGGGAATAGATGAAGTTTTGATGCATGTGACCATGTCTGAATCAGGTCCTAGATGAAGTTTTGATGTGACCATGTCTGAATCAGGTCCTAGATGTATACTTGATGTTACCATGTCTGAATCAGGGCCTAGATGTCGATTTGGTGTGACCATGTCTGAATCAGGACCTAGATGTAGATTTGATGTCACCATGTCTGAATCAAGACCTAGATGTATACTTGATGTTACCATGTCTGAATCAGGGTCTAGATGTCGATTTGGTGTGACCATGTCTGAATCAGGGCCTAGATGTAGATTTGATGTCACCATGTCTGAATCAGGACCTAGATGTAGATTTGATGTTACCATGTCTGAATCAGGACCTAAACGTAGATTTGATGTGACCATGTCTGAATCAGGGCCTAGAGGTAGATTTGATGTGACCATGTCTGAATCAGGTCCTAGATGTAGATTTGATGTTACCCTGTCTGAATCAGGGCCTAGAGGTAGATTTGATGTGACCATGTCTGAATAGAAGCGCATACTGTCAGATGCAACTCTCAATCATTCACTGAAATGTCACCATCCTCCTATTTATAAACCAGGCCTCGCACAGTGTCTTTAGTTTCACTCCATATTTATGGTTTTAAAATGCAGCGTATATTATTGCTGTCCTTTGAATTTTAGTGCATTTTAAAATAATTATGGTCATAAAAATATGATTTTAATAGTAATACAATATTAGTCTGGTGCGAAGTGTATTTGTTTCCATTTTCATTTGCAAGGTAGAGAACTTGAAAGCCGAGGATTGCCTGCAATTATTTCAATGTAGCGAGAAAGCAGAAAACAGTGTTAAATAATAATACCACTGAGGGTCTTCAATCTTTTAATATTACAGCTACTCACTTGCTACATAAAAGCAATTGCCAGTTTTTTTTTTACCCTAATCCTATAAAATGGGTCTGCTTGTGTGAGATTAATCCGAAACAATACCTGCCTGCTTTCCCGCTGCAAGCAGATGTCTTCACTCCTGCACAATTAGAGCAAAGCCGCTGTGGCCAGTATGATGCTGCGGCTGGTGCGATCCGTGTTATATGCACTGTCAATTCATCACACATAAAAGTGTCAGTGCACACATAAAATCCCCACTGCCTTCAATGGATGAATAACAAGGCTTTCAGAATAGACAAATAATGGGGCTTCCAGAGCAGCTCTCCTGCTTCTGTATATCATGACACACAGTTTTATGTTTAGTTTCATCTGGAACACCTGTTATTTGTCTATTGCAGACTTTGGAACTTTTTATGGGTTTGCTACTTTTTTTGTCATATACAATCAATGTAAAGCAATCATACTGTAGGCTGTAGCATACCTCCCAACAGTCCCGATTTTATCGGGACAGTCCCGATTTTCAGGGCCTGTCCCGATGTCCCACCCGCGGGCGGCAGTGTCCCGCGGTGTGGGGGGGGCTGTTGGGAGTCCCCCCTGTCAGCTGCTAAGCAGCGGGGAATAAACGCTGTGCGCATGCGCACAGCGTCTATTCCCGCAGCCAGGGGACTGGGGGCATGGCTAGAGGCTCACAGAGCCTCTGGGTCATGCCCCCATAGCGGCAAAATGGGGGCGTGGCCTTGCGGAAGAGCCGCGAGTATAGGCCACGCCCCAAATTAGCCCCCCCCCCCCCCCCCCGAAATTTTCAACGCGCCTCCGGCGCGCAGGAGCAGCGTCCCGCCTGCAGAACTTCAAAAGTTGGGAGGTATGCTGTAGTCTACATAATGATGCTAGTCACTGAAAAGTAATTAATACACCTGGACACTACAGACAAATGATCTTTTCTGAAGTGTCTGTGATCTCTCACAAACAGACATGGAAGCCAGGAGCTGTCAAACACTTAACTGAAGAACAAACATAAAGCAACACATTTTGCTGCAGGTTGTAAAACAGCATTGTAAAACAACACAGTGGTGAGACATGGTACTGCAGGGTTGAAAAAGCATTGTGAATCTAGCAGAGCCATATTCCAATATTTAAAAATTCCCTTCTTTCTATGGGCCAGAATTCCCTTCTCTCTGTGGGCCAGATGTATCAAGCTTCAAAAAGTGATGAAGTAGTTGAGAGTAATTAACAGCCAGCCAATCAGCTGTCATTTTTCAATACCCAGCCTGTACCTTGACAGGTAGGAGCTGATTGGCTGGTTGTTTATCACTCTCCACCTTATCACTTTCTGAAGCTTGATACATATGTCCCATACTGAACATAAATGATCCCATAGTCTTAAAATTCCAGTCTTGTGGTGCAAATCTTACATGAGGAGGCTACGTTATATTAAAATTCAATAAAAAACAAGTAAAAAACGAAAAAGTACAGGATAGGATAAAATCAGTCATGAGGGGGACTGGGGACTAAGTAGCAGCAGGTGAGAGGATAAAGGATAACAAAGTGAAATTGCTGGGGGGGGGTCTATAAGTGTGAAAAAGATGGAGCTCTAGAACAGAAAAAGCACATGGGGGAGGTGGAATGAGGTCAAGGATGACAAAACATACAGCCACTTGCACACACAGTCGATGTGTCGGTACAGAATATTGTGGGCTTGTAGCTGCAAACCAAGTTCAGCAGAACAATAAGGAACTGGTTCAGGTGAAAGTGCTTTTACATATGCAAACAAAGGTCTCAGTGCTTGTGAATATATACAGTTAGCTTACATTTATTTCTATAAGATTTTACACTGTATACAATGTGGGATCACGGCTGTCGATCCCCGCCGGAAGCCGTGATCCAGGCCCGTTTGTGGTCAGATCGACTGCATAACAGACGGGATTCAATGTCCCACCTAATGATGGAGGCAAAGGGGGCGTGGCCATGAAAACGGCCGTGGATTGTCGATCTGTGGCCCGGATAATGACAATCCATCGGCAGAACGGGCCCTACAGCTTCTGAAGTTGGGCCCGTTCTGCCGTGATCCCGCATCAATGCTGTCGTTAACGCTGTCCCACGTCGGAAATAGTGGCGGAAGATTGCATACTACCCTATGTCTCTATCTATCAATCACATATTAATCTATCCGGCCCCATTTATTAAGTGCCCATGGCCCACTGAAGGTTTAATCCAGCTCTGGCTATATGTAAGCCGCAGCATGACATCATGACATCATGACATAACGCAGTGCATACAGAGAAGGGAGCAGCAGTGCACAGCACAACCATACACCTCTATCTGAGGGATGCAGACACCATGACGATGTGGCTGAGGCTGACAGTGACAGGCAGGCAAGATATTTGGGCAGCAGAGCAATGTAAAATTATTGCAACTGTGCAGTTGCTGGTATCATCTTGGATCCCCCCATCATGTAATATACTATATGTTTATAGTATATCATTTATAATATAAGTGTATTCATATAATAAAAATAAAAGTGTTTAATTTTTATAGAACTCATTGGAAAAGTAATGAGGGGTGAGGATGGTATTGAGGGGGCTGAGGAAGGTAATGAGAGGTGAAGACGTGATGTCTGGGTCATACTTGCCTAACCTCCCGGAATGGCCAGAAGGCTCACAAAAATGGTGTCCCAGCCCCTGCCAGAAAGGATGGCAAGTGCCCCGCATTTTTACTTTGACTCCTGGACTTCCAACCCGCCATCCCAAATTGCCCTTAAGTAGAGAATTTAAAACGACCATTCTCAGCAGTCCGGGTGGGGCTAAATGACACAAACTGCATCATTTTGTGTCATTTACATCAGCATCTGCTCCAACCCCAAAACTGCAGGCTTCTCCCGGAAAGGAGGACACCAAGGTATGGTTTGGTTTGGGCTGAGGAAAAACAATAATGCATGTAAAAAGGAGGATTTCTACATAACTCAATATACCTTACAACATAAAGAGTTGGAAAGAATGATTAGTAAACATTGGGGATTACTAAGAGACCCTTTCCTGATGTTACATATAGGCAATAAACCAACATTTATTTATAGAAAAGCCAATTGCCTTAAGGCCCCCATATACAATGCGATGAGAAGCTGCAATGCCCCACGGGCATCCCATTGCACAGTACAAAAAGTATGTGCTGCACATACTTTTTGTACTGCCAGCGGATCACATCGCATGCATTCCGCCCGATAAAGTGTCGCATTGCACGCAGTTATCGTAACGTGTATGGGCACCTTAAGGGATGATTTGGTGAAAAGTGTCTTCCCTTAACAACCCGCATAACTTCAAAAGGTTTTTTTTCGATGTGGCGAATGCAGCATCTGTAAAAACTGTAAAACCAATAATAAAGTTGTAGAGTATAAGTCTAATATAACAAATGTTGCTTTTCCCATAGATGATTTTATTACATGCTGCACAAAAAATGTTGTGTATTTATTAGATTGCATATCTGGGCATCAATACGTTGGAAACACAGGAAGGAGATAAAAAAAAAACGTTTAACAGAACATGTCAAAAACACAAAAAAGGGTTTTGATAAGCATAGTGTGTCGATGCATTTTAAGGAACACCACAAGTGTAATATGAGGGGCTTATAAAGCTTTTGTGGAATTAAAGATTGTAAATAAAAATTGGAGAATCAATAATATGGAGACTTCATTAGCACGTTTAGAGAAAAAAAAATTATATGAGTTGAGAACCCTAACTGGGATACGGTCGTACTTTCGACCAGTCTTAGGTCGACAGTCATTGGGTTGACACCGTTGACACCATTGGCAACAAGGTCGACAGGGTTCTAGGTCGACATGGGTGAAGGTTGACAGGTGTCTAGGTCAACATGGGACTAGATCGACATGGTTTTATGTTGACAAATGTGTTAGGTCGACATGGGTTAGGCCGACAGGTCATGAGGTTAACATGGGTTTTTTCACTGTTTTTTGAGCTGACAGCTGGTATTTCATGCCCTACCATCCACTAGGGCATGGCAGGAGAATAAAATTGTGTGCCAAGCGCAGCGAGGCACCGTGCCCGAAGCATTGCGAGCGAAGCGAGCGATGCGAGGGGCTGCATTTGACTTCCAACTGTGTCCATGTCGACTGTGTCGACATTCAGGTAAAAAAACTGTGAAAAAACATGTCAATCTCGCGACCTGTTGACCCATGTCGACCTAGTCCCATGTCAGCCTAGAAACCTGTTGACCTTCACCCATTTTGACCTAGAATCCTGTCGACCTTGCTGCCCGTCGACCCAACAGTGTCGACCTAATGAATGCCAACCTAAGTCTGGTCGACAATACAGTTAGTCCCCCTAACTGGCGGACTAAATTTGGACTTGGAGACAAGTGGTTTATACTGTATGAGTGTAATACAGTATGTTAATACCTTTGTAAGAATGCTTCATTTTTGTTGCCACTAATATAATCTCCTTGCCCATCGCAAAATAATGCCAGAAGCGTGGCGAGCATAGCGAGCCCCGCGAGGGGACGCGGTTACCTTCACAGGTAAACGCGTCCCTTCGCGGGCTTCACAGGTATACGCGTCCCCTCGCGGGGCTCGCTGCGCTCGCCACGCTTCGGGCTCGGTGGCTCGCTGCGCTCGCCACACTATTCTATTCTCAACTCCATACCGACGTGGATAGTGGGGGTATGAAAAGGTCGGAGGACGCGTACCGCCGCCCCTCGCGGGCTCGCTGCGCTCGCCACGCTTCGGGTTCACGTTGATCGTGGGGTGGCGTTAACAATTGTGGGGGCCATTTCAGACTTCAGGGGGACTATTAGGGCTCTGTGGCCCATTTAACATTGTTTCCTATGGAAAAATCGCGGGCATTGAGGCATTGAACACTAAAATCGCGTCCATTGCCACTTTTAACATTGATCCCTATGTGAAATCGCGGGCATCGCGGGCATCGCGTCGCACCCGTTTTTTTAGTGCATGTGATGGCCGCGATGCCCGCGATTTTTTACCCCCAATGACCGCGATGGACATCGTGGGCGCCGTTCTAGGTAAAGAGTACCAATACATTGTGCCTTTCCTTCGTCTACTGTAATAGTACTGAATGTTTGTCTAGAATTTGCCCTAGCAGTAGTAATGACATCCGACGTAAGAGGACATTTTTCTGATCTGCTAAATGTTATCATTAGATGAAAAGATATCGGGAGTAACATGACATTTTTAAGTTTAACTAATAACTTTGAAGCTTCTTTCCAGTAAATGTGCATTAGCCCTAAATTACAACATAATTTACTGATGCTCGCTGATCCTGCAGTGATAAGTTTTGTAACTTCATTGGCTGGATTATGTTATCCACGATGAGAAGTACTGTATGGTTTCTGCTCAATAAATGTTACCATTACCACTTATAATACAGTCTATGCAATGCATGAGACTTTTTCGACAGGACAGAATACAGAGCAGTAGCGTTACATACCTTTTTTCCAATATGGAAATGTTCATTCTCAAATACTTATAAAAAAGAAAATAGAATACAGGTTGTTTACAATCTCATTCGCTGTCACATAACTTCAATCCATGTACTAAACAATGTGAAAGTATGCATTTATTTTTGGGCAAAAAAACCTACTTAAATGCCAATGATTTTGGCACATAAGGATAGAAGATTCTCATGCTTATGGCCTCACTGCAGGAAGACATTTTGTGGGCTTAACCAATATTCAGGAGGCTGCATATCAACTGACGATACACTGATGACATCACTGATACCTGTACCCCCTACTGCAGTGATGTCATACACTGAAGGAAGACATTTAGTGGGCTTAACTAATATTCAGGAGGCTGCATAATATCAACTCACTAGACACTGATGACATCACTGATACCTGTACCCCCTAATGCAGTGATGTCATTAAGCTCTAGTGAACTAATAGAAACAATATTGATGAGACAACAATTACTGTACTTGAATCAAAATCCTAGGTATATGAAGTTTACCTGGTGGTACTAGTGTTGAGTCACCCTTGCCTACAGGTATATGAAGTTTACCTGGTGGTACTGGTGTTGAGTCACCCTTGCCTATAGGTATATGAAGTTTACCTGGTGGTACTGGAGTCACCCTTGCCTAATTGGCCTGTATTTAGACTAACTTCTGCCAAAAAAACTTCTTTTTGAAATAGAAAATGTGTTTTAGTATTTTTTGTGGGCATATGCAGTGGATTTCACATCAACATCTTGAAAACTTGACTCGGGACTGGGGGGTTTAACAAAATATGTCTGCAAGCCATGCTTCCTATTTTCCGTTACTGTGGAGGCATGCCCAGTGCTTCGGGAGCTGCTGGCCATGCCCCTGTCCCTATTTCCCATGAATAAATGCTAATCAAAGCAGCAAGTGGCAGGTGCCCCCCCTCCCTTTCCCCCCACTGCGGGACACTACGGGCTGCAGATGGTAAAATCCTAGAAAATTGGGACTGTCCTGTAAAAATCAGGACAGTTGGTAAGTATGCATCAGTAGGTAACAGTTACCTACTGTCCCTTAATGAGTATTGCCAGATTAAGCCTTCGGGGGGCACTTTAGACAGGGGGCCCCCTTGCACTTGTCATTACTGGCCTCAAACTGCATGGGAGAATATTACACTGTCAAAACACAGAGTAAAGGCAGTATAAACTTGGTCAATGGGTAACTGCAGGGGTTATATATATATATATATATATATATATATATATATATATATAGTCCAGGATCCACACTCAGTGTGGAAGCAGAGCACTCTCCAAAATCACAAATCAGCCTTGTGATTTATATAAAAAGATGATTTAATCCAATAGGTGCAGTAAGGCAATATACTTAAGAGTATGTATGCTCCGACGTTTCGGTCCCAACATGGACCTTTATCAAGGAGCGTTTTGCATCAAACTAGCATTCAGTCAACGGCGTGGGTATCAGCCTGGTGCAGGATAGGGTCAGCAAGCTTGCTGACCCTATCCTGCACCAGGCTGATACCCACGCCGTTGACTGAATGCTAGTTTGATGCAAAACGCTCCTTGATAAAGGTCCATGTTGGGACCGAAACGTCGGAGCATACATACTCTTAAGTATATTGCCTTACTGCACCTATTGGATTAAATCATCTTTTTATATAAATCACAAGGCTGATTTGTGATTTTGGAGAGTGCTCTGCTTCCACACTGAGTGTGGATCCTGGACTATTTGTTGGGTTCATGCGTTTGCATGCACCTTTGCCGGGCACCCCAATTGTTGCTTTGTTGGGTGAGAGTGCGGTCTTTCCAGATATCTATATATATATATATATATATATATATATATATATATATACAGTATATATATATATATATATATATATATATATATATATATGTACATACACATAAATGCATACCACATGAAAAGCCTGTGTTTGTCCCTCTGCACCTTACTCTGTAGGAGACCTCACAATCCCAGTGCTGCCTCTGATTAAAAATCCTCCCATGACTAGGCTGCTGCTGCTCTCCATGGGCCTGAGAAGCATGTAATGAGCTGTACCAATCAGAGCTTAGCACAAACATCTCAGCCTCTGCCCTCTGGTGCAAAGTGTCATGGGACTTAGTCAACTCCGAGTAACGCATTGCACACTTGTGCAATCAGTGTGCCTTGGCTCCCGATGCTCAGCACCATTAATCATTGTCACATTGGCAGATAGGTGAAGCTGCAGCACTACCCCACTCCCATGCAAAAAAAAACCTTTAGCTAAAAAAAAAAAAAAAAACATGCCAACCACAGGGGGCCTCTAGCTAGAGGGTGGCCCAGGGGTACTGACCCCTTGTGCCTCCATTATAATCCGGCCTTGTTAGTGAGAACAATTTATAATTCCATGTCTTTAGTTCAGTAACTTTGCAGCGATTCTTGTTTATTTGTTTGTCTGTTTTACCGGTTATGGCGCACATTTAAACAACTGCTAAATTCTGAATACAATCTATTTTATTTTTAAATTAATATAGGTCTCCCACATTTCTTCATTTGTTGCTGTGTTATTCTAATTAAATGACTAGCATGCATTCAGCCAGGGGATATGAAATTCTGTAAGTGCTGTATTGGCCCAGTGCCTTATATAAAGTGTGCACAATAATGATTCTGTTGAAGTTTCCATTGCGTTAAGTGTTCTTGCATGTTTTACATATCCTTTCACTATGATTATATTATGGCAGAGAATAAATTTGTAATCATACCTTTTATTTGGCATTCAGGATATATGAGAAAATACCAAATACTGATGGAAAAACAATTCAGAATATTTTTACCAATAATTAACTTCTTTTGATAAATTATACTATTACAAAATTACTAGGTACATTTACTATACTGTCCCCATAATGATTAGTAGTATTACTCTTTTTATGGACAATTCCTGTTTAGTGAATGTCAATTTGACAAATCATTACATTTAAAATCAATTTTCAGAGAACGATTGTCTGTAATATGAATTTCGGTTTAGATTTGGCAATACTGCTCTTTTAATCACTAGACAAAAAAAATGTCACATAGAAATTTAAAATGTATTTCGAGGTATGCTAGGTATCACCACCTCAATGTTTTCCATGTATTTTTATAAAATGCCTAGAATAAAAAAAATCAGTTTATGTTATAAATAAATAATTTACTGATGTGTTTACATACACTATTGCTGCTGTCAAGCCAAAACCCCCTTCTGGGTGGTTCAGACTTGTTCCGGGCGTCTAGTAAGATTCTGAAAAATCACTGAACAAGACTGTGCTGATTAATCTGATATTCAGCACTTGTTCGTCTGCGAATGAGTCTGAGGGGGAAATTTACTAATTTATTTATTAACAGTTTCTTATATAGCGCACAAATATTCCGCAGCGCTTTACAGAGAATATTTGAACATTCACATCAGTCCCTGCCCCAGTAGAGCTTACAATCTATGGGCCTTATTTTGGTTCATTCTTTCTGACAAAATCCTTCTTAGATGGGCAAAACCATGTGCACTGCAGGGGTGCAGGTGTTACTTGTGCAGAGAGAATTAGATTTGGGTGGGGTTTTACTTCAAAGTGAGATCTATATTGCATTGTAAAATAAAGCAGTCAGTATTTACCCTGCACAGAAACAAAATAACTCACCCAAATCTAATTCTCTCTGCACATGTTACATCTGCCCCCCTGCAGTGCACATGGTTTTGTCCATCTAAGAAGGATTTTGTCAGAAAGAATGAACCAAAATAAGGCCCTATATTCCCTACCTCATGTACACACACACACAGACATTCTAGGGTTCATTTTTAGCTGGAAGCCAATTAACCTACCTGTATATTTTTGGAAACAGATATTGGGGGAAATTTACTAAGATGTGTATTCTACTTTGTGACGTCTCTATGGGCAACCAATCAGAATCTACTATTTATTTATTTAGCACCCGCTAGAAGATGGTAGACAGGATATAATTGGTTGCCCATATCTACATCACATGTGAAGTAGAATACACATCTTAGTAAATGTCCCCCAATATCTGTTTACAAAGTGCTACGATCTGTGGCTGTATTTTATTTCAAGTTCCATTGTGCTTTATCAATGACTTTAGGGTTGTTTCATTTTCAGTACTTTTGCAAAACTTTGCATAAGGACAACTGACATCGGTACTCTAAGGGGAGGGGGGAGGTATGATTATTGAAAATGTTCCAGCCCCCTGGAGAGGAGCTGACAGAGAGAGGATGCTTCATCAGAGAGAATTAAAGTGGATCCAACAACTTGGATATCCAAGGGGCCTAAAGGAGCATGTCTCCCTTAATTTTTTTAATGATTTTTTATTTTTATTTTTTTAAACGGATTGAGCAGGCTAGGGTACGGATGTCTATTTTTTTCCCTTATGTCACTAATTAATGATTGCTGGAGCACTTTTGTTTCAAAAATCAACACTGTCTTGTTTTTGTGTATGTTTTATATGAGTCTCTATATGTATTGGATGTGTTAAATAAATCCATTCGATGCCTATTAATATGAAATGATGTGAATGGAGAGGTGCATCTCAATTAGATGAAATGCATAGTACATAGTACATACTACATACTGCCCAGGTGCCTAGTTGTATATATATAGTTTAGAGCAGAGATGGGAAATGGGGGGCATGATAGAAACTTTCAAATATATCAAGGGTTTTAACAAGGTCCAGGTGGGAGACATTCTTCACAGGAAGAGGAGCAACAGAACACGAGGACATGCACTGAAACTAGAGGAATGAAGATTCACAGGAAATCTGAGGAAGAATTACTTCACAGAAAGAGCAGTAGATAAGTGGAATAGCCGACCATCAGAGGTGGTAGAGTTAAATTCAGTATAGCAATTTAAACATGCTTGGGATAGGCATATTGATATCCTTACAAAAAAAATAAGGATCAAATATGGTTTGAGGTGACATATTTAAAAAAAAAGGGGCAGACTAGATAGGCCAAGTGTTTCTTATCGGCCATCAAATTCTATGTTTCTATGTAAGCATTTTCACACTGAATAAGTTGCTACTTCCGGCAGAAGTATGTTCCTACTGGGTGGAATGCATGATGCTTCTGGGTAGGCGGGGTTTGTGTGTCTGGATGCCACTTCTGCTAGTGGGATGCATTGCACTGAGGTGGAACGCACAGTACTACCAATCCCACGAAGTTGAGATCATGTGTCTATTATAGATGCGCTGTACACTTTGAGGTATTGTTAATTATATGTGGATATGGCGCTTATCCTTCTGGTTTGACATATATATAATACATATTTAAATTAACTTTTGTTGTGAATCATGTACATTTTATTCACTATGGGTAATACTGTTTTGTGATTGGCTGAATTTGTAACTTCCTGTCTATTATCACACACAAAAACAAAGGTGCTAGATTTTAGTAAGGCTGATTTTGTAGAAATGGGAAACTCTGTAAGGGATTCTTTGGCAGAGTGGAGGAACTTGGAAGGAGTGCAGGAGAAGTGTAAAAAATAAAAAGTGCAATATTAAAAGCAACAGAACTTTGTGTCAAAAGGGTTAAAAAACACAAGGAAAAGGAAGCTAGTATGGTTTACAAAAGAAGTAGTAGAAGTATTGTGAAAGCAAAGAAGTTGGCCTTTAAGAAATACTGTATAAACAGATACAGAATAATAAAGACAAAGAGGTGTATCTTGTTACACAGAAGGAGGATAAGAAGGTAATCAGATATGCAAATGCACAGGCTGAGGATAAAATCACCCAGTCAGTGGGTACAGGGGGGGATTTTTTTGTATAATTGAAAGGAGAAAAACAAAAACTGGAGTAATAAGACTAAATACAGAGATTGGAAGTCTTCTTGAGAGAGACAATGAAATAGCCGATTATATTAATAATTGTTTCTGCTCAGTATTCACTGATAAAAGAGAAGGGAAGGGGCCAAAGTTAAGTTGCAAGTATAGTCAGGGAGAAAGTCCAAACAGAACTCACAAAACTGAAAGTGGGTAAATTAATGGGGCCAGGTGGGATACATCCAAGGATACTAAAAGAGCTTAAAGGGGAGCTGGTAAAACCATTAACAGAATTATTCAACCACTCATTAGCTACTTGAGTAATCCAAAAGGACTGGAAAATAGCTAATGTCATCCCACTGCACAAAAGGGGGAGCAAGGAAGAGATAAGCAACTACCGACCAGTGAAGCTTACATCAGTAGTAGGGAAATTGATGTAAACACTCTTAAAGAGTTCTAGAATATCTCAAAACCAGAAACTTACAGGATCTAAACAGCATGAGTTTACTGGGGGAAGATCATGTCAAAAAAATCTTAATGACTTTTTTTGACTGGGTGACTAAAGTAATATATTAAAGTGTGGCTGTAGATGTAGCTTATCTAGACTTTAGTAAGGATTTTGACACTGTCCCACATCGCAGACTGTTAAATAAACTTGAAAGCTTGGGATTGGATTCTAAGATGGTTGAATGGATACGATTTCGGTTTGTAGGACAGAAAACAGAAAGTTGTAGTAAATGAAGTGCAGTCACAGGAGGGGAAGGTTCCCAGTGGAGTAAACCAGGGATCTGTACTTGCACCAGTGTGTTTTAATATCTTTATTGGTGATATTGCAAATGGAATTGAGGGTAAAATGTGCCTTTTTGCAGATAACACAAAGGTATGCAACAGGGTAGACACACCAGGAGGGGTAAAACAAATGAATGATGGTCTAGGTAGATTAGAGGAATGGTCAAGAGCATGGCAACTACAGTTCAATGCCAAAAATGCTAAATCATGCACTTGGGTCTCAAACATCCAAAGACTTAATATAGTTTAAATGGCACTATAATGGCAACTAGGAATAGAGGGGTCTAGTTGTCACTATTTCAGATGTCTTAGAGACAGGTAGGCAATGTAACAAAGCAATGAAGAAGGCAAGCCAGATGCTTGGTTGCATAGGGAGAGAAATCAGCGGTAGAAAGAAGTAATAATGCCACTGTATATGTCATTGGTACAACTTCATCTAGAGTACTGTGTTCAGTTCGGGAGGTTATATCTCTAGAAGAAAATAAATACATTAGAAACTATACAAAGAAGGACATTTAAAATGGTGCATGGCCTACATCACAAAACTTACCAGGAAAGACTGAAAAATCTTAATATGTATAGTTTAGAGCAGGAAAAAGGGGGACATGATAGAAACTTTCAAATATATCAAAGGTTTTAACAAGGTACAGGTGGGAGACATTGTTCACAGGAAGAGGAACAACAGAGCATGAGGACATGCATGGAAACTAGAGGGAGGAAGATTCAGGGAAAATATGAGGAAAATTACTTCACAGAAAGGGAGAATAGCCACCCATCAGAGGTGGTAGAGTCAAGAACAATTGAGCAATTTAAACATGCTTGGGATAGGCATATTGATAACCTTACAAAGAAATAAGAGGTTTGAGGTAACATGCTTAAAAAAGTGGCAGTCTAGATGGACCAAGTGGTTCTTATCTGCCATCAAATTATGTTTCTATGTGGGTATATTAGCCTGCTCCTGATTCATTGGTAGTTAGGTCTCTCATGGAGTAGGATCTCATTCTAACACATGGCCTGATGTCTTGAAAAAGGTCTGAGATGCAGACCAAAATGTTGACCAAACTATTGATATAAATATGCTGCAATAAATGTAAGATTTTTTTCAACTACTCTGCTGAATGGTGAGTGCACTTTTTTGCTCTCTATATTCCCAACCACATATACACCGGATACCCGGTGTAAACCAAGGCAAAAAGAAATTGAAGGACTGAAAATAAACATATTTTTCTGCAAAAAGTTTTGACTTTGGAAATGTAATATAAGTATAAAATTACTGTAATACAAACACATGTTGTGAATGTATCATACTTTATGTAATTGGGTACAATTAGATAAATAAGTGATTTACTAGAAATAGAATTTTCACCGTTTGGTTAATGATTAAGATTCATGGCAAGCTACAGTAACTACTTTACAATAATGCATGGTAATTTCAGGTCAAAAATTGAATTTAAAAAAGTTTTAAAAGGTGCATTTGTAGTTTGCTTATAGCACTTTTTATTGGAGTTAGAAATATATTCTAATTAGAAGACGAGTGTAGGAAAATATAAATATATGGGTGTGGTATAAAGATCTACAGTATTTAGGTTGGCAGTCAATAGGGTGAGCCCATACAACAAACATTAGGACAACCGGTACAAAAGGTTACCAGGGTCAAAGGGTTGACATGACAGTTGGTGACAAGCAAATGATTGATTTTGCATTCAATCTTGCATGTTCGGTAATACGTAGTACTATCAGTAGAAACATATTTTCTTCCAGGCTCGCTTTGCTCCACACATTTCGGGCATGATTACTTCCAGTGTTGTTAGGAAACATGTCAAGCATTTGTGTCTAGACCATTGTCATGTCTACCCTTTGAGCCTATTATACTTAAGCACTCTAGATCTTTACCTAAAACATAGAATTTGGTGCAAGATAAGAATCACTTGGCCCATCTAATCTACCACTCTTATTAATTTACCTATTGACCTTTTGTACGTAGATCTCATGATTGTTGGCCATATGGGGCCAAATGTAATAGGGTGTGAAAATCAGAAAGTGTGATATTTTGGGAGAGTTTTCCCATTTATTTAAACTGGCAATCATTCACACTGAAAAACCTGGTTGATTTTGCCATGTAATTGATTGCCGTTTTAAAAATGGGAGAATTCTCCCAACATCTCTTAAATCTAACACCCTATTACATTTGGTGTCAACCTATTAACTGTCTACCTAGACACTGTAGATCTATCATCCAGATACTGAAAAATATCAATTTTCGGTACTTGTGTATTTTGGCGGCGCCCATCGCATCGCATACCATAACACATACGATGGTATGCGATGCGACGCGATATCGTACGATAGAGCACGATGGCATACAATTTTGAAATTGTATGCCATTGTACATGGCATACGATGCCATACGATGCGATGCGATTAAACATTGTATAAGCACCCTAATGGGTGCTTATACTATGTTAAGCACCCAAATGGGTGCTTACAATGTTAAATGCACCCCCACGCCACCCCCCACTATAAACGTGAACCCGAAGCGTGGCGAGCGCAGCGAGCCCGCGAGGGGCGGCGGTACGCGTCCTACGACCTTTTCATACCCCCACTATCCATGTCGGCGTGGAGTTGAGAATAGAATAGTGTGGCGAGCGCAGCGAGCCACCGAGCCCGAAGCGTGGCGAGCGCAGCGAGCCCCGCGAGGGGACGCGGATACCTTCACAGGTAAACGCGTCCCCTCGCGGGCTTCACAGGTGTCCGCGTCGCCACGGACACCTGTGAAGCCCGCGAGGGGACGCGTATAACTGTGAAGGTATCCGCGTCCCCTCGCGGGGCTCGCTGCGCTCGCCACGCTTCGGGCTCGGTGGCTCGCTGCGCTCGCCACACTATTCTATTCTCAACTCCACGCCGACGTGGATAGTGGGGGTATGAAAAGGTCGTAGGACGCGTACCGCCGCCCCTCGCGGGCTCGCTGCGCTCGCCACGCTTCGGGTTCACGTTTATAGTGGGGGGTGGCGTGGGGGTGCATTTAACATTGTAAGCACCCATTTGGGTGCTCAAAAGCACCCTTTAGGGTGCTTATACGATTTTTGGTCGTATAGGGGGTCAAAATCGCGTCGCATCGCATGCCATCGGGTGCATGGCATGCGATGCGATGCGATCTGTTCGTCGTACGACGGACATCGGGGGCGCCGCCAAAATACACAAGTACCCAATTTTCTAACAAATTTGATTAGCCAGAGATCTTGTAATCAGGGGCAGATTTACTAAGCATTGGAGAGAGATAAAGTGGCCAGATACACTGATATCTCTGGTGCCCCCCTAACCCCCCTACCCTCCTTTGAGCAGCAGATTTTTATTAAATTGCATATTGACTGTTTTTTATTACAAAATAATATTAATATTCAATATGCAGTCATAAACATCTGCTGAACTACTGCTGAGCACAGTGGCCATAAAGCACTTGCACTGTTTATACATTTACAATTAGCTTTGTGTGTGTGTGGTTATAACTAATAACTGCCTTTTCATAAATCAGACCACTTGGGTGGTCGCACTTTCACACTGTCACTTTTACCAATGCTCCTTCCTGGTACTGCCGTTGCCACTCGTCAGGCTCCAGGTTCCTGTCCACATGTCCACATTGCCTGTGTTTCTTCACCTAAGTGGATAGACTGTTGCCACTCTAGGGACAGAACAGGGAAGGACAGATGGGAGGCTGCAGCATGTACGTAATGTGGTTCAGTGCGCAGCATGAAGTCACCAAATTCATTAGAACGGGTAGGCGGACAGGTGACCAGGCCCGGTGAGGTTCCGGAAGGAGGGTCCAAGTAGGTGCAATCGCCCCTGCATCACTGGCAAGACATCTGCTAAGTTTAATGATCTCATGGTCTATGTACTTTTACATATATAATGACGACTGGTGCTGTACATTTATAATAGACAACATTTCTAGTGTTTTTCCACTGATTTTCTCAACTCACTCAACTTTGCCATTATTAAAACAGCCCAAGCTGACCAATATTTAATAAGGGTGAAGTAAGGTTGTCATGTGGAGATTATCAATTGCTGAGTAGAGTTGTTGTCACTGTTTGACTTTAATTAACTAAAACTAGTCAACCACATTGATTGCAATCAAGAAAAAAAATATCAGTCATTAGCAACAGCAGGAACACCTATGCTATCATCACCACCCCCCAAAGACTGGATAGGAGAGGTTATTCCCTGATGTATGCGAAATGTGTGCACCCACACCTTGGAGCCAAGAGTCCCTTGGAGGGTTCATCTCATACACCTTTGTTAGGGGCAACATAGATGAAGTAGAGGCAAGACTAAGACAATGAGAAGATAAAGGTGTTGGTGAATTGGTGCCTCTTAAAGTGTGACATCGTGGTGCCTGGGTATGGAAGGCTTCACTCATTTGTGGACAGTCCATGGACAGAGGAAAAGAAATAGGCGTTTAGTTACTGGTGTTTGGAGGGGGCTAATGCTTGTCTCACATGTTATATATGTGTCTCATATGTCAGTCAGCTGTGGCAACAGAGATACACCACACATGTATGGACAGTATATATGTGATCATACTGTACTATATACACACACACTATGTTGAATGCAGGTACCATCTCTGTGCCCCTTCTGTGTTGGTGCCTGGGACATGTGCCTAGCTCACCAATGCCTAGTTGCACATCTGTTCCTTAGATGTGTCACACAGAAGGAAGGGGCATGGACATTACATCTGCCACCTTCTGAGAGCGCCACCAAGGAGAAATTAGTTATAAATTAAAATAAAGAGAACTCATTGGGGAGCCTTATGTCCTCATATGGACCATACTAGCCCGCACTTATGTACTGTAGATAAACTTTATGTTTAGTGGCCACGTAACATAAACAATTAATTACACAAATGTGTGGAAATGAAGAATCATGTCTCCATTGTTTGCAATGTGAGACAAGCAATAAGTCAATTTGTTCATTTCTTTTTAAAATAAGGTTTATGGAGTAGTACACATGGATTCCATTTAATAATGGTAGTAATTGGCAGCAGCACACTGCATTCACAGTAATACTAACAAATATGCGGCCAGAATTTAGCAAGACACTTCTCTGGCATGGACCAGTGACATACTCCTCTTTCACTCTTCCATAGACCTCCAATCTGTTACTGACAGCCTATAGCTGACTGCGATAGGCTGTTATGTAATGTGCATTCTAACTTCTATCTGCACAGACACATTACACTTCAACCTGCCACACAATGCTAAGCAGCATTACGCTTACTGCTGTTTGTTAATACAGAAAGGAAGACATAGGGGTTTATTTAGTAAGATGGGAGTTCTATTAAAGATGGGATGTTGCTATGGGCAACCAATCAGATTATGGACCTTATTCAGGTCCATTCGCAAAGCCGTGTGCATTTGCATGCTGCCACGATGAACAAACTGTTCACTTGGTGCACGCACCCATCCTTGCGAGTGGAGGGCGGGGGCGTGTGCTGGACCTTTAGCATATGGGAACACCCAGTGTTTCATGGGCGTTCCCATGAGAACACTGGGCATTCTCATGGTAATGGGTTGATGATGCGGGCATGGGGGGGCGGTTAGCTAACATCCCCGGATGTCAGCCACCCGCTCACTTCCCTTTCAGGGCTATTATATCCTTTTTGTACCTGTAGTATGGATTCATTTCTACTGTTCCTGAGGGCAGCGGGGTTTGCTGTCAACATTTGGGAGAGTGCCAGGCTGCACACTGACATATATATATATATATATATATATATATATATATATATATGTATACATGTATATACAGTATATACAGGTATATATACTAGTAAGCCCACTGCAAGCAAAAGCTTCAAAAGCTATTCTGCTACCTTCTGTGGTCGTTCATGTTGGAAAAGGAGATGCAGTTTCACTCTCTGCCAGCAGATGGCAGTGTTTTGGAGACTCACGGACACCAGACATTATATATATATATATATATATATATATATATATATATATATAAACCCTTTCCCTGCAGCCATGGATGTATATTGCATAATGATGAAGTCATGTTGGAACACAAGCATTGGTGTTGCTATGCAACGTGCTGCTGCGGGCTGCAGGAAGTAGGTCATCTGATGCACTGGAGGGATGTAAAGTGGTTGAGTACAGTATGTTCATAGCTGTAGTTTTATTTGACTTATTGAAAACGCCTCTTGAGTGCCGTTACTTGTGAAAGTTTTATATATATATATATATATATTTATGTAATTTAATTATATATATATATAATTTTATATATATATAGATGATAGATATGCATTAAAATTATTAAGCAATATAGGAAGACTTAAATGTCACTTTCTTCCAAACGTAAGAAATACTGTTCCTCCCAGTGGCGCCCTAAAAAGAAGAGTACGTCCCTGTGAATAGGGGGACGATCCTCTTCTCCGTATAGACGTGGTATTGTATAATACCCCAGACTTCCCTCCTTTTGATAAAGGGATCCTCTTCTCTGTATCACAAAGGAAAGCCAAAAGTAGGTGTTTAATCCCTTGGATCATCCACAGGGGGCAGAATTCCCTCCAATAGCATGGATACCGAAAAAAAGAGTGAAAGGAGGTACATAGAATAATACCCTTTATTTAAACATAAAATGAAATCCACACAAAACAGAGGTAAACAGTGGCCAATTACCCAGGTGTTGGAGAACTTAAGTGGGTACAGAAGTTCTCTAATGCGCATGAGATGAGGGTGAATACCCGGGATACACCTTCACATCCAGGCCAAAGGGGTAACAGGTCCAAAGTCCAGTCCTCACTTGAACAATAGGCAACAGGAGCTCCAAACGTTTTCGATCATCCACTGTGATCTTCTTCAAAAAGGGAGTGCTCCTGTTTGCCTCTCCTACCTATTTAACAGAGTCTAATCCAATCAAATATCCTGAAATCTAAAATCCTCCCATTGTAAACACCAATCCAATAGATGTTCCTAGATCAGTGTATATTAAATTCAGAGCGGAAGCAACCCACTTCCGGGTTGCGTTCCACCCGCACTATGTATGCACGCTACGCCGGAAGGTTCATACTTCCGGGTTGCGTTCCAGACATGAAAGTATCCGGCTGGTGAAGGACGCGTATAATACATTGCGTCACTTCCCCCGGATGTGTGGCTCCGTACGTCTGCCGCCATCTTTGTAGGGGAAAGGGAGAAGCGGGCTTCCCACGATGTTCTGGGTCTAGTTAGTCGCGTCACTTCCGCCGGATGTCTGGCTCCGTATGACCATTCGTCGCCATTTTAGTGTGGGAGACAGATTTTCTCACGATGATATGGGGTTTCTTGCTTTTTCAGTACGATCTGTCCCCATGCGGGTTATTCAGTCGCCATTTTGTTGGTTAGATGACTATTCAGCACAGCTCAGTGTCCTCATTTCAAGGCTGGTATTAATAGTAACAGATCATATTGGAAGGAGTAGAGTGTTTTCATCCATATTTTACTCCATATCCACACGACCAGATTTTAACCTCAAAAATATAAGGGGTATAAGTATAAGTAGGTAAACCATAAATACTATCAATCATGTGCAAAATTGCATTTAAACTGTGCAAAAATTAGCGAAAAGAGGAAGTTTAATCACCCCCACATAATAAGGAACATAAAATACATTTTAAAATATAATAGGATCACATGCAAATACTAAGCTAAAATCAAGTGGAATAAAAGCAAGCAAAAGCAAAATCTTGGGGGATATTTTACCGGATCGTCCGAAATTTATATATAGAAAAGCCCCCAACATGAGAAATAAGATTGTACGAAGCGCCCTTTTAACTACCCAAAAAAAGGGAAGGACACTGACCAAAGGTTTCCACAGGTGCGGATTATGTAAAGGATGCCGTGAGATCAAAAGTAATGGCACCTCCAAACATACCGCAGTAATCATCAATGGAGTCTCTTTCACTATCGAAGATTTCATTACGTGCAATAGTAAAAATGTAATTGTCACGGCCGCGGTTAGGACGCGCCGCTCACCTGTTCATCTCCGGCGGCGGGGCCTGCGGGCCATCCGTCCGGGTGCAGGGCGGGGAGCGCGGCGTCTAGGTCTTCCGGCTGCGACCATCCTTCTGGGGCCTGCGGCACACGCGTCCAGCATGAGAGCTAACCAAAGTTGTTTGTCTCCAGTCCGGTCGCCGCCATGTTGTTGTAGCCAGCCAATGGTTCAGAACCCCAGTTCAGCTCCTCCCATCCAGATCCGCCCTGGGGTATAAAGCAGAGCCCTCTGGGGCATACAAGCGCCAGTACTTTGTTGTCAATCCCTGTGGAAGAGGCTTCAGCCTGTGCTCCTGCTCTTGCCCTGTGGTATCTTTCATCCCTGTCTTCGTTACCTGCAGTTCAACACCTGATACCTGGATACCTGCATTTGCATTCTGCTTCCAGCCCTTACAGAGTCACACCTGTTTCCTGGACTTTGCAATTGCATCCTGCCTCCAGCCCTTTCAGGTTTACTACAGTGTCTCAAGCCTCTGCACATGCTTCAGCCCTGCGTGTCTGTTGACACATCTACACTCCTGCTGTCGACCAGTTGCATCTACTGCCAGCCCTGCGTGTCTGTTGACACATCTACACGCCTGCTGTCGACCAGCTACACCTGTTGCCAGCCCTGCGTGTCTGTTGACACATCTACACGTCTGCTGTCGACCAGTTGCATCTACTGCCAGCCCTGCGTGTCTGTTGACACATCTACACGCCTGCTGTCGACCAGCTACACCTGTTGCCAGCCCTGCGTGCCTGTTGACGCATCTACACTCCTGCTGTCGACCAGTTGCACCTGCTGCCAGCCCTGCGTGTCTGTTGATACATCTACACTCCAGCTGTCGACCCGCTGCTCCTGTCGTCAATCCTGCGTGTCTGTTGACACATCATCACGCCTACCTGTGGTCCAAGTGCACCTGCTGCCAGTCTCCGTGCCTGCTGACGCTTCATCATCCTGCTGTCTGCCTCCGCACCTACTGCCAGTCTTCCGTGCCTGCTGACGCCTCGCTATCCTGCTATCAGCACTTCCAGCTACTGCCAGCCCTCCGTGCCCGCTGACGTTTCTCCATCCTGCCGTCTGCATCGGCACCTGCTGTCAAGTCCTCGGATGTCGCTGACTTCCGGCTTCCACTGCCCACTGCCGTCAGCTCCCACAACTAGCCATTGTGTTTCCCTGTGAACTAACAGAGACTCTGGGATCACTCCCATCATTCTGGACTTTCAGCTGTTACCCAGGTACTTCACTGGGTTCCCCGATCTACAGTTTCATATATGGTTTTACCTTCTCTTGTTGGTGCTACAATAAAGAGTTATATTAAACCTGCTATTCTCCAGTCTCCTTCAAGCCACAAACACCCAACCTCCGGGCCTCAGACAGATCCACGAGGTACCCCGAGCGTGACAGTAAGTACTGGCCCAATGGATCCGTCCGCCAGCCAGGAGTTCTTTCAAAATGTGGTCGCTCGGCTGCGAGCACTGGAGGAATCCCAGCAGCAAGTTACTCAAGCCCTTCAAGGCATATCCCAAAGGCAAGCCGCAAACCCTCCGTCCCAGACTGTTTCCCCGTCTTTACGATTGTCTACCCCTTCTAAGTATAATGGTACCCCTCGTACCTGCCGGGGGTTTATCAATCAATGTGAAGTACATTTTTCCCTGCAACCAATGAACTTTCCTTCTGATCGTGTTAAAGTGGCTTACATTGTCTCTCTATTATCAGATTCTGCATTGGACTGGGTCTCCCCCCTTTGGGAAAGAAATGATCCCCTGCTCTCCAATTACTCTGACTTTATTTCCCAATTCAGGAAAATTTTTGACGAACCAGGACGAGTATCTTCTGCTGCTTCAGAAATCCTACGGATTCGTCAAGGCTCCCGCTCCGTTTCTCAATATGTTATCCACTTTCAAACTGTGGCATCTGAACTGAAATGGAATGAGGAGGCGCTAATTTCCACTTTCTTGGCAGGGTTATCTGAACGCATGAAGGACGAGTTAGCCACCCGAGATCTTCCTACCTCGCTGGGTGAGGTCATATCGCTCTGCAATAGGTTGGACCTCCGTTTCCGTGAGCGTCAACTGGAGAAATCCCGACAAGAGCGAGGCAAGTCTATTCCCGTGTCTCCTCGCCTTGGGCCTACTCCTCCTCCAAATTCTTCTGATGAACCTATGCAGATTAATCATACTCGTCTAACTCCCGAAGAACGCCAGAGAAGACGGCGACAGAATTTATGCCTGTACTGTGGGGAGTCTGGTCATCTTTTAGCCAAATGTACCCGTCGTCCGTTAAACTCCCGGTCCTAGTTGGTTGTGGAGAGGCCAACCTAGGACGAGTAGAAAATTCTCCAATCAAGTCCGACTCTTTGCTATCCATACAGGTGGTGTTACCCAACGGGTCACTCGCAGTATCTGCTTTACTGGACTCTGGGGCAGCCGCCAACTTCATTTCAGCCCAGTTTGTGTCCTATCACGGCCTGGACTCTCAGAGACTTTCACAGCCGCTCCATTTATCTGCCGTTGATGGGAGTCTCATTCCTCAAGCCTCCATCACTCATCGAACTCTGCCCATTAAAATTCAAGTTGGGGCGCTGCATCAAGAAGAATTGTCTTTTTTCATCATTCCTAAAGCGAACCATCCTGTGGTGTTGGGGTTTCCTTGGCTCCAGCAGCATTCTCCAAAAATCAATTGGAGTACTATGGAGATCCTGTCCTGGGGTACGAACTGCCGTCATACCTGTCTTCCCGAATTAGTGCGCATCCAGTCCACCTCGCCTACGTCTCCTGATCTTCTTCCTCAAGCCTATCAAGCCTTCTCCGACGTCTTCTGTAAAGGTTCAGCCGACAAATTACCTCCGCATCGGCGCTGGGACTGTCCCATCGACCTTATTCCAGGTAAAATGCCGCCAAAGGGCCGAACCTATCCACTCTCTTTGCCAGAGACAGAAGCCATGTCCCAATATATTAAAGAGAACTTATTAAAAGGCTTCATCCGGCCTTCCACATCTCCAGCGGGAGCCGGATTCTTTTTCGTTAAAAAAAAAGATGGAGGTCTGAGGCCCTGTATTGATTATAGGGGACTGAATACCATAACAGTCAAAAATAAGTACCCGTTACCCTTGGTGACTGAGTTGTTTGACCGAATCAAAGGGGCTAAAGTCTTTACTAAATTGGATCTCAGAGGAGCCTATAACCTTATCCGTATCCGAGCAGGCGATGAGTGGAAGACAGCTTTTAATACTAGAGACGGTCACTACGAGTATCTTGTTATGCCATTTGGTCTCAGCAATGCTCCAGCAGTATTCCAAGAATTCATGAACGAATTATTCCGTGATTTACTGTACTATTCTGTGGTTGTTTATCTCGATGACATTCTTATTTTTTCTCAGAATATTCCGGAACACCGTCTGCACGTGAAGGAAGTGTTACAGCGTTTGCGATCCAACCAGCTATACTGTAAATTGGAGAAATGCGAATTTGAAAAATCTTCAGTTCCTTTTCTTGGCTACATCATTTCAGGTACCGGGTTAAGCATGGATCCTTCTAAAGTGCAAGCAGTTCTTGATTGGCCACAACCTCATACCTTAAAGGCAGTTCAACGCTTCATTGGCTTTTCCAATTATTATAGGAAATTCATCAAAAATTTTTCTTCCATCATCTGTCCCATCACAGCGTTGACTCACAAAGGATCCAATCCTGCCAAGTGGCTTTTCGAAGCGGTGGCTGCATTTCAGCAATTAAAAGATGTATTTACTTCAGCTCCAATTCTTTTGCAGCCTGATTGTTCTCGCCCGTTTATCCTGGAGGTAGATGCCTCTTCTGTCGGGGTTGGGGCTGTACTTTCACAGAAATCTGAGGATGGTCACCTACACCCATGTGGGTTCTTCTCCAGGAAGTTTCTGCCAGCCGAGATGAATTACCCCATTGGTGAACAAGAGTTACTAGCCATTAAATTGGCCTTGGAAGAATGGCGGTACTTGCTGGAGGGGGCTAAATTTCCTATATCCGTCATCACAGACCATAAAAACTTGTTATATTTGCAGAACGCCCAGTGTCTGAACCCCAGACTAGCCCGATGGGCCTTATTCTTCACGAGGTTCGAGTTTGTGTTATCTTTCCGTCCTGGGTCTCAAAATGGCAAAGCGGACGCACTCTCCAGGTCTTTTACGTCCTCTACAGAAGATCGTACCATAAGCCCAGTTCTTAGCCCTACAGTGTTTGCCAAGACTGCTGTAGTAGCCATTCCTAGAGGAAAGACTTTTGTTGATCCTGGACTCAGATCATCTTTGCTTCAGTGGGCACACTCTTCTCGTTTTTCTGGACATTGCGGTATAAAGAAAACCTTAGAATTCATTAAAAGAGCGTACTGGTGGCCGTCCATGAGGAAAGATGTCACTGACTTCATTGCGTCCTGTACCCAATGTTCTCGTCACAAGTCTTCTCGTCAAGCACCAGCTGGTCTTTTACAACCATTATCCATACCCGAGTCACCCTGGTCACACATATCGATGGACTTTGTCACCGATCTGCCCCTTTCACAAGGGTTCAACACGATCTGGGTCGTCATCGACCGTTTCTCCAAGATGGCCCATTTCGTTCCATTGAAGGGCCTTCCGTCTGCTCCTAAATTGGCCCAAATATTCATAGCTGAGATATTTCGTCTACATGGTCTTCCGAGAGAAATTGTTTCTGACAGAGGGGTACAATTTGTATCGAAGTTTTGGAGAGCGTTGTGTAGTGCTTTACAGGTAAAGCTGAATTTTTCTTCATCTTACCATCCGCAGTCCAATGGTCAAACAGAAAGAGTAAATCAAGATTTGGAGGCCTTTTTACGCCTCTATCTGTCCTCCTCGCAAGACAATTGGAAGGAGCTTCTGCCTTGGGCCGAATTTGCACATAACAACTCTTATCATTCCTCCACCGAAAAGACTCCCTTCTTCATTGTGTATGGTCGTAATCCACGTGTTCCAGAATTCCAAAATCTTCCTGTTTTTGATATACCAGCAGTTAATTCATCTGTCCAGTTTTTCTCAAGCGTTTGGAGGAATGTTCATGCTTCATTAGAGAAAGCCTCCCAACGTTACAAGAAATTCTCTGATCGGCACAGACGGGCAGCTCCGAAACTCAAGGTGGGCGACAGAGTTTGGCTCTCCACCAAGAATATTAGACTCAAAGTTCCGTCTATGAAGTTTGCACCTCGATTCATTGGGCCATATACAGTAACTTCGGTGATCTCTCCATTGGCTTATAAATTACAGTTGCCTCGTTCTTTGAAAATTTCTAATACATTCCATATCTCTTTATTAAGACCATTGATATTAAATCGATTCCAGGATAAAGTACCCAAACCTCCTCAGCCTCAAGCTCATCATGATGTTGCTTTTGAAATTAAAAAAATTGTGGACTCTAAAATTCGTTCAGGGCAGGTTCAGTACCTGGTAGACTGGAAAGGCTTCGGTCCAGAGGAACGATCCTGGGTGGATGCTACTCGCGTCGATGCTCCCACTTTGGTCCGTAAGTTTCATCAACAATATCCAAGAAAACCATGGAAGTGTCCAGAGTCCACTTCAAAAGGGGGGGGTACTGTCACGGCCGCGGTTAGGACGCGCCGCTCACCTGTTCATCTCCGGCGGCGGGGCCTGCGGGCCATCCGTCCGGGTGCAGGGCGGGGAGCGCGGCGTCTAGGTCTTCCGGCTGCGACCATCCTTCTGGGGCCTGCGGCACACGCGTCCAGCATGAGAGCTAACCAAAGTTGTTTGTCTCCAGTCCGGTCGCCGCCATGTTGTTGTAGCCAGCCAATGGTTCAGAACCCCAGTTCAGCTCCTCCCATCCAGATCTGCCCTGGGGTATAAAGCAGAGCCCTCTGGGGCATACAAGCGCCAGTACTTTGTTGTCAATCCCTGTGGAAGAGGCTTCAGCCTGTGCTCCTGCTCTTGCCCTGTGGTATCTTTCATCCCTGTCTTCGTTACCTGCAGTTCAACACCTGATACCTGGATACCTGCATTTGCATTCTGCTTCCAGCCCTTACAGAGTCACACCTGTTTCCTGGACTTTGCAATTGCATCCTGCCTCCAGCCCTTTCAGGTTTACTACAGTGTCTCAAGCCTCTGCACATGCTTCAGCCCTGCGTGTCTGTTGACACATCTACACTCCTGCTGTCGACCAGTTGCATCTACTGCCAGCCCTGCGTGTCTGTTGACACATCTACACGCCTGCTGTCGACCAGCTACACCTGTTGCCAGCCCTGCGTGTCTGTTGACACATCTACACGTCTGCTGTCGACCAGTTGCATCTACTGCCAGCCCTGCGTGTCTGTTGACACATCTACACGCCTGCTGTCGACCAGCTACACCTGTTGCCAGCCCTGCGTGCCTGTTGACGCATCTACACTCCTGCTGTCGACCAGTTGCACCTGCTGCCAGCCCTGCGTGTCTGTTGATACATCTACACTCCAGCTGTCGACCCGCTGCTCCTGTCGTCAATCCTGCGTGTCTGTTGACACATCATCACGCCTACCTGTGGTCCAAGTGCACCTGCTGCCAGTCTCCGTGCCTGCTGACGCTTCATCATCCTGCTGTCTGCCTCCGCACCTACTGCCAGTCTTCCGTGCCTGCTGACGCCTCGCTATCCTGCTATCAGCACTTCCAGCTACTGCCAGCCCTCCGTGCCCGCTGACGTTTCTCCATCCTGCCGTCTGCATCGGCACCTGCTGTCAAGTCCTCGGATGTCGCTGACTTCCGGCTTCCACTGCCCACTGCCGTCAGCTCCCACAACTAGCCATTGTGTTTCCCTGTGAACTAACAGAGACTCTGGGATCACTCCCATCATTCTGGACTTTCAGCTGTTACCCAGGTACTTCACTGGGTTCCCCGATCTACAGTTTCATATATGGTTTTACCTTCTCTTGTTGGTGCTACAATAAAGAGTTATATTAAACCTGCTATTCTCCAGTCTCCTTCAAGCCACAAACACCCAACCTCCGGGCCTCAGACAGATCCACGAGGTACCCCGAGCGTGACAGTAATTTATGCCGTGGAATGCTCGTGCAACTTATTTTACATTGGACGTACCTCCAGACCTTTAAAAACTAGAATAAGTGAGCATCTGAATAATATAAAGAAAGGCCTGGAGACACACTCATTACCCCAACATTTTAAAACTAAGCATAACTCTTCATGTAGCCATATTATCAAATTTGTGGGTCTCAAACATATCACTACAAATGTGCGGAATAGGAACCTGGCCAGTACTCTGGCCAGGGAAGAAATGAAGTGCATTTATGAGTTGAACACACTCACCCCAGGGGGTTTAAATATGGATTTTGAGGTGAAATGGTTCCTTTAAATCTTTTTAACTTTTAAACTGTTCTACCACCTTACTTTATTACATTGCCCCGAAACTTTTATTGGCCGGTCTCTGGGTTTTATTTGTCTTTTTACACTAGGATTTTATGGGTGCACATGCTTTTGCTTGCTTTTATTCCACTTGATTTTAGCTTAGTATTTGCATGTGATCCTATTATATTTTAAAATGTATTTTATGTTTATGAAAACACTCTACTCCTTCCAATATGATCTGTTACTATTAATACCAGCCTTGAAATGAGGACACTGAGCTGTGCTGAATAGTCATCTAACCAACAAAATGGCGACTGAATAACCCGCATGGGGACAGATCGTACTGAAAAAGCAAGAAACCCCATATCATCGTGAGAAAATCTGTCTCCCACACTAAGATTGCGACGAATGGTCATACGGAACCACACATCCGGCGGAAGTGACGCGACTAACTAGACCCAGAACATCGTGGGAAGCCCGCTTCTCCCTTTCCCCTACAAAGATGGCGGCAGACGTACGGAGCCACACATCCGGGGGAAGTGACGCAATGTATTATACGCGTCCTTCACCAGCCGGATACTTTCATGTCTGGAACGCAACCTGGAAGTATGAACCTTCCGGCGTAGCGTGCATACATAGTGCGGGTGGAACGCAACCCGGAAGTGGGTTGCTTCCGCTCTGAATTTAATATACACTGATCTAGGAACATCTATTGGATTGGAGTTTACAATGGGAGGATTTTAGATTTCAGGATATTTGATTGGATTAGACTCTGTTAAATAGGTAGGAGAGGCAAACAGGAGCACTCCCTTTTTGAAGAAGATCACAGTGGATGATCAAAAACGTTTGGAGCTCCTGTTGCCTATTGTTCAAGTGAGGACTGGACTTTGGACCTGTTACCCCTTTGGCCTGGATGTGAAGGTGTATCCCGGGTATTCACCCTCATCTCATGCGCATTAGAGAACTTCTGTACCCACTTAAGTTCTCCAACACCTGGGTAATTGGCCACTGTTTACCTCTGTTTTGTGTGGATTTCATTTTATGTTTAAATAAAGGGTATTATTCTATGTACCTCCTTTCACTCTTTTTTTCGGTATCCATGCTATTGGAGGGAATTCTGCCCCCTGTGGATGATCCAAGGGATTAAACACCTACTTTTGGCTTTCCTTTGTGATACGGAGAAGAGGATCCCTTTATTAAAAGGAGGGAAGTCTGGGGTATTATACAATACCACGTCTATACGGAGAAGAGGATCGTCCCCCTATTCACAGGGACGTACTCTTCTTTTTAGGGCGCCACTGGGAGGAACACCTTCACTTTGCTTGTATTTGTTCTGTTTTATGATATTAAGGGATATCATTTAGGTGTACCTTCCCGCAGGCTGCCTAGTCGCACAGAGGGACCTTTTTCACTCTTTTTGTATCCGTAAGAAATACTGTGCACTTCTTACTTAGAAATCCACCGATGGAAAAGATGGTCAATTTATCTTCTAACATCATCTTCTCGTGTTTTGACTTCAGATAAAGGATAATCTTTTAGAACTTCCTCTGAGAGTAATTTGGATTTGTGCTCAGAATACAGATGGGTTTGGATACAGCTAGGATAGAGGTATCATTGTTAATAAAACATTTATTGTTGCCCATATACATTTTCTCTATAGGTGAAAAGCAATTTTCATAAAGTCTAAATTAAAATGTTTTTACACAGGTAGATAAACATTGACAAAGTAAAGAAGATGAGAGTTTGTGAAATCCCCTTAATAGTTTTTCTTCCATCAGTTTCTTAAACAATATGCACGATAACGATATCGGTAACGTAATTTAGTGTGTATGCACTCTATCTGACGGTCGGAAAACTTTACATTCAACCTACAGTGTTCCATCTAAGGAGGTTATTCTGCGCAAGGGTGCGCTATATTTTCACTCTGTTCATGCGCTGGGTGCAAGCGGTCACAGTGAACAGAGTGTTCGCTGGCTGTTTGCACCCACCAGTGCAGGTGGGGGGCGGCAGCGGGTAGTCGCGCCCATGGGAACACCCAGCATTTTATGGGTGTTCCCATGAAAATGCTAAGCATTCCCATGGTAATGAACCAGTGATGTGGGTGCCGGGGGCAGGCATCTGACATCACTGGATGTCAGCTGCCCACCATATTGCCCTCCAGAATACACGCAAATCTAAGGCATCTGAGAGTGTCTTCGTTTTGCGTGTACCTTCCACATCATTCGATGGTCGGCGACCATTGAAGGTTGTGGGTGTCTCCCCATAGGCTGTGAATGGATGTTTATGCAAAATATTCAATCACACCTGTGCGGGGGAATTTGCCCATGGAGTGGGGCGGCAGGCAGGTAAATAAAGAAACACAGCGCTGCAAACTTCACAGCGCGGCATGTCAACCAGAATAAAAAAAATAGGCATGAATAGGCAAGTCCGAATTTTTAACAGCATAATACCCCCCTATATTGTAAACGGCTGCATGTTCAGCAGCGGCCAGGTGACATCATTGAACAATATTGTTAACAATATCTTTTAGTGTGTATACACTAGATTGTTTGTCCAGGAGCACTGCTGATATATTTATCGAAATCGGAGTTGCAGCAAATAACATAGTGTGTACCCAACTTTATTTTCCTTTAATTCGATTTATTTTCTTTGGAAAACCTACACTGAACTGAATATACTGTCATAAAGGGAATATTTGACATATGACCGTACAATATCTAGGTTACTGTTATTATGCATTTTATTACTTGGTTTAATTAAATAGAATTTTTGTTATCATATTGTTTATACTACTTTCTTTCCTCTTAAATACACCCTTTGTATTCTCATTCTTTATCTTTTCACAAGCCACACACTAATTCAATCAAATATTGCACAAAAGTAAAGGTGAAAAGGAAGAAAACTTTTAATAAAGGAACAAAATAATATGTACAGCTTATTTCATGACAAAACAGGGTACAGCCAAATGTATTATTTTTTTTCTATTATGTAATGTTCCAGATTCCAGATAGCAAATGCTATGTGGGAGTATAATGCTGTCTGAAGGTATATTTGCCAACTAATTCACAAAAACTAATTAATCATTTTTATTTTACCATATTGTTGTCCATTAAAAAAAAAATATGTTGAAAAATAATGAAAAGATCTAATATTTAACATCCACTTGAAGAAATTTCAAATAAATCCACAGTAAAGTAGTTTACTCTTAGTAAAATATGTGCGTGTCAAAATGTATATTTAATAAGTTTGATGACAGTAGCCACAATTGTGGTTGATGGAACTTAAAAGCAGCGCAGACTAAGGCCCTGATTCAACTACACTGGGAACGGGGCAAATTCGACCCTGTTCCAAAACTAGGGGGTTTGCGCATACGGTGACAGCGTTGGACCATGAGAAAGGTCAGTGTTTTATGGGTGTCCCCATGAGTACACGGATGGGCCGATGCCTGCCAGGGGTGGGCGGCTGTCACAGGACGTCAGCTGCCTGTCCTGTCCTCATTGATTTGCAGAGGAAATAGAAGTCAGTTGAGTGTGATTTTTAATTCAGAAGGCAGGAGAAATAATTTGAAATCATTCATGGGCTAGTGGAGGCATGCGAGGGGATGTGTTCTTGTACACATCCCTTTGCATGGTACCGAGGGGATTCGGCGGCCGGGGTGCGGTGTTTCAGTGCTCGGTATGGTTTACCAAGCCAACGTGAATGAGGGCCTAAGTATTTCAGTCAGACCTCTAATGTGGCAAATGGAAGAGCAACCTTTCGAATTCTGTAAAATCGGTTTACTTTCTTTGATTCAAATTTCCCTCCTTACTTGCTTTTTTGTTATTTGCACTGGTGGGTGGAGAAGCAACAGTTCAGCAGAGCAGTGGACCACGTTCAGCTCCGTTCGCAGATTGCCTGCATTCGTATGGAGTCCGATGTTTGCGATGTGCATACGCAAGGTGCGTGCACCCACAGCGAACAGATTCATATTTATTAGGTTGTAATATACAGTGATTTGCAGCTCTGCAGTAAAACTTTTATTTGTCAGGTTTTCAAAATAAATCAATCAATTAAATGTACACATTTTTTTTTATTAAATTGAACCTGCCTGTCACTACATACTCAACCTCCATTTCCCACACTGCCTCTTCTTCTGAAAACATTCTTTCTATGGGGTCATATAGGGACCATCCTTACTAATTAAAAGAAAACATAATTAATCAGACATTGCTACACAGGTCAGTGCTGATGCTCACATGCCCATTGTAGGCGCCGAGGTTAGGGTGGGCATGATGACAGTCGGTGGGTGTGCAGGCTAATACTCAGAAAGCTGTGATATGCTGTGTGTTCCAACAACATTCTATAATAACCAGCTTTAGCATTTCAGCAATTTTTGCTACAGTAGTTCTGTGGGATTGGAATAGACAGGATAGCATTAACTTAAAACATGCATCAATAAGCCTTGGATACCAATGACACTGTCTCCAAATCCACAGTGGATCTTTTTTGGAACACTTTGAGTAGATACTAACCCCTGCATACCAGGAAAACTACAAAAGACTGCCGTTTTGGAGATACTCTTGCCCAGTCTTGTAGCCAACACATTTTGGCGCTTGTCAAAGTCACTCGGATGCCTACGTTTGCCCACTACTGTACTTCTGCTTCTAACACATCAATTTCAAGAACTGACTTTTCACTTTCTGCTTAATATATCCAATCCTTTGACAGGTGAGACTGTAACAAAATAATATACTGTAATCATTGTTATAAATTTCACTGATCAGTGGTTCTAATGTTATGGCTGTTCCAGTATGTTTAATGATTTAAAAGTGAAATAGGAGTTCCGTAAACATTAAAAAATATAAACAGATGTAGCGCCTGTCAGCCAGGCTGGTGGATGGCGGACTGGCTGAAGGGGACGCGTGATCGTCTCACTCGCTTGCACGTCCCCATCAACAAGGCGGTTGGGAGCGGCTTCGTTGCCCATCTCTGCTTCAGGGAGAGGGGGCAGGCTGGGGGACCTGCGGGGGAGCTGCTGGGGCTGCGGAGAGACCATCTTGTGCGTGCCCCCTTCTGACATAGGATGGCGGGCGGTAATTGGCAATAGAAACGCCAGTAGCAGCTCAAATGAGAGCTGCTCCATCTGTAGCAGCAAATGAAAAGCTTACAGAGGTTATGGAACTTTAATAAACATCATTGAAACAGAAAATATTCCCACGACAAAATGTTAATTCTAAATAATAAAACACAATGCATAATGCCCCCAAATACTAAACTGTTACATGGTATTATGAAAAGAACTGTTTTAAAAATGATTTCAGCAGTGGAATATATTATGGCATGTTTAATAAAATTGTATTACAGTATATTACTTAATTGACTGCTGTAATAAAACTTGCTGGGAAGGCTTCAAAAGGAAACCTTAGGCATATTTTGCCAAAGGCAAAACTGCTGCCTTAAATTCAACTACTGCAGTGATAATTTTAAGGCTGGACTAAAAGGTTAATAGTTTAAATCCAAGTCCCTGTAGATAAAGATGATAAGAACCAATTTGATGTTGAAGGCATTGAAGTATAGATGTAGTAAAGACTTTAACTCAGATTTTATACTTTTAAAGCCTTCTCTGTTTTGTTTATTTGTTCAGATATTTAGAATATGCTAAAACTATCTACCTATAAATACCTAATGACATAATAAATGCATAAAAAAAAGAAAACATGAGAAGAAAGATAATGGGCAATAAGCTTCAAAAAGTGATAATATGGAGAGTGATAAACAACCAGCCAATCATCTCCTGCCTGTCATATTTCAAACCCAAAAACCAGCCAATCAACTCCTCCCTGTCATATTTCAAACCCAGTCTGTAACATTTCAGGTAGGAGCTGATTGGCTAGTTGTTTATGACCCTCCATTTTATCACTTTTTGAAGCCTAGTAGTGCATCTGGCCCATGATATTGGCCCTTATTCTGGTTGGTGCGGTCAGAGCCGCACACGGGGCTCCGACCGCACAAACCAAGGGCCGCCCACCGGACGGATCGCCACGGCCGTCCATACACGGACGGCTGGCGATCCGCACAAAAATGGTGGAGGCTACGCCTCCACCATGGTGGGAGCTGCTACCTGCCTTCGATGGTCGACGACCATCGAAGGCAGGCCCGCACGCCGCGGCAGCTCCCGCAAGCTCAGACCACACGGACAATCGTCCGTGTGGGAGCTTGTAAGGGGGCTGAAAGCTGACATCCGGCGACGTCAGCTTTCCGCCCCCATGTCATGGTAATGAGGGCGTCATGCCCTCATTACCATGCATACGCCCCGCGTTTGCATGGGAACGCCCATGAAACGCGGGGCGTACACATAGGGAAATGAGGGGCTGAAGCCCCTCACGCCCCTATACGCCCCCTTTGCGGCGGACGAAATCCGTCTGCGGCGAAGGGGGCTGCACATGCGCAGAATGACCTCTGCGCATGTGCAGACAAAAAACATCGGCGGTACGGCCGCACGCGGGCCGTACCGTGCCGATCAAAATAAGGGCCATTGTCAGTTTACTCTGTGCATGATGACCAGATTATTTCCCTGTATCAGTTTACCTTATTGCTTTTTATAATATTATATTATTATTATTATTATTATTATTATTATTATTATTATTATTATTATTATTATTATTATTATTAATTGCAAGTCATGGCTCAATGGCCTGATTCAGACCTCATCATTAATCTGCAAATTTTTTAGAGGACTGCGAGTAGATAGCCGTCCAGACAGAAAGAAAACCCACCATGTGCAAACTTGTGAGCGATCTCGAAAATTCCGCTATCCTGATGCACATTCATACACCATTGATGAACCTACGAATGATTTTTCGAGCCTGTACAAATGTGACTTATTCTGACCCTATTACAACACTGATCGAGGTCGGCGCTGACGTTACATGCCATCCCATAAAATGCTGGGCCACTCCTGCATTTTTCTGTCATTCCCTGAAAATGCCCAGTTACCACCCCCAAATGGCTTCCTGTCAGCCCAATTGGCTGGAGGATTGGGATTAGATATTTTTGCTATTTTTGACGCTATTTTGGCTTGCGCATACAAGCTACGATCTGTATGCATGAACAGGCATTTGATAATCAGAAGGATTGAGAATTCGCACAATAGTGAACAATGAATCAGGCCCCAAGTCCATTTTAACCAATCCTGCTATAAGTTTCATTATTGTCAATTAGTTTAGTAGTCTAATTAGCACTATAGTTAAAAAAAAAACCTTTCTGTATTGGAAGTAGACGGAAGTCTTTCACTTTCCCGTTCACTGATAGGCAACCTCAGTTTGGGTCTTAAGGTGCCCATACACCGAGCCGATTTGGGCCAATTTCAGGTAATTGCGACAAATCGGCCCAAAGAAGCTCAGTTTGATGTCCCCTCAGGTTCCATGTGCGGTCCTGTGCACATCGGACACGAGCAGGTGGTCGGACCTGCTGCCCATCCAACCACCTGACCTGGGACCTCCTTCCCATTCACCGGGGGGCAGACATCGGGGTCCAGCCATCTGGTGGTGGTGGTGGGGGGCGGGCAACTGTAGTGGCAGGGAGCGGGATCCGTCCAAGCAGCGGCTGGAGCTTGTAGTGGCATTTAGCCAGGTGGTGGGATGCAGCTGCTGAATATTTTTAAATGACTGACCAGCTGTTGATTGGCTGAGACTCTCAGCCAATCCAAAGGAATTGGATCGTTATTTATACCGGAAAGATCAAATATATAGAAAAATTGCACTAATTAATTTCTCTATAAAGAATGAACACATGTGTTTTACAGAGAAATAAGGCCAACGGTGCCATTCGCTGAGAATGGGACGCACGTCCGAGTGAGAATCTTGCACGCCTCTATCTCAGCAAATGGCACGATCAGACATGATGACACGGCATGCTGTCAGAATTAATAAAATGGCTCAATCTGTATAGACAATTGGTTGGCCAATCCCACCTCCCTCTCCTATAGTGTACTAGACTTACCGTTTGGGGTGACTCAGTGACTCAATGGAACCCCTTTACATTTATTAGAATATAAATACATTTTAAGAAAATGTATATTGTGGAAATATATTGGTAAATTTTGGAAAAGCTGCAGATTCTATATTCAGCACATCAAATGGTACTTATATGGTAGTTGGGCGCCCACTATAGTTAGTACGCTCATACCGTTACTATCCATGTCGGCATGGAGTTGATTTTATATAGTGAGGCGAGTGCAGCAATCCACCAAGGCCGACGCGTGGCGAGCATAGCGAGCCCCGTGAGGGGACGCGGAAAACTGAGCAAATAGCTTAGTGGGCGCCCAACTAACATATAAGTACCCATGAAATAAATCATCTGCTTTACATCTAAAAATAAGCAGCCTTTAACCATGTACAGGACTTTTATTTGTTTGTCTTGCCAGTAAACAATGACGAATTGGAGTAAGCTAGTAATTGAGCACAGGGGGTGACATGCAAAGATAATAATGTTAACATGGCAAGTCTATGGCCAAGGTAACCAAGTTGGTCACCATGAGTTCTGCCAGTTCTCTATGAACACTTCTGTATATGCGCTTCTGTATATATTAAATAAAATTTACCTCACATCTATTAGCACTGACACCAGGGATACTTATTGTTCTCATTTTGAGAGAAGTATACAAATATGATATACCCATAGTCAGAGGATTGAGGAAATGGAGTTATGAGAATATTTCAGTGGTTTATCAAAAGTCCTTATGGAAATGAACAAAATAATGCATTTTAGGATCTGACTCAGCTTTGTTATCAAAGCATAAAGGCAAGCAATTGGGCACAACTATGTTGCAATGCAAGGGAGGGTGGGATGTAACACATGCAGAGAGATATAGATTTTGTTTGAAGGTGTTGAAATTGAAATCTACATTATAGTTTAAGAATAAAGTTAACATGTGAGCTACATGCAAAAACAATCAGTATTTACCCTGCACAGAAACAATACAAATTTCAAAGCCACATGATTGTTCCAGACAAAACATTTCTTGTTGTTTTTTTTTTTTTTGCTTTACTGCACAGGTTCTCAAAGTCGGTATTTTATTGAATCTGACCCATTGTAGAAGGAGAAAGTGAGGAGAGGGGTCTTGTCTAATGTTCCAAAAATAATTTACTACTCAATGAAAGCCTTTTCTTTTTTAAAAGGTAAACCATATCAGGTTAAGGTACTTGTTTCCTAGCACGGCCACAATCGCGATGGACCCGATTTCCTTTGAAATCAGGTCCATTTTGCCGGCAAAGGGAAAATCGCGGGCATCGCGTCGGTCGCGACCATTAACATTGGCCCCGACACGACCGACGCGATGCCCGCGATTTCCCCATAGGCTTCAATGTTAAAATAATTTTTAACATTGAAATCGGGAGCATCGCGTCGGTCTTGTGCCATTATAATCGCACAAGATGAGATGGACTTCATTAAGTCCATCTCACATAGTAAAAAATGTGAAATGGGCCAATATGACCCATTTCACATTATATATGGCCCCGTCGTCACCCCACAATTGACGTGAACCCGAAGCGTGGCGAGCGCAGCGAGCCCGCGAGGGGCGGCGGTGCGCGTTCTCTGACCTTTTCATTCCCCTACTATCCACGTCGGCGTGGAGTTGAGAATATAAAGTGTGGCGAGTGCGAAGCGTGGCGAGTGCAGCGAGCCCCGCGAGGGGACGCGTATACCTGTGAAGTTATACGCGTCCCCTCGCGGGGTTTGCTACGCTCGCCACGCTTCGGGCTCGGTGGCTCTCTGCGCTCGCCACACTTTATATTCTCAACTCCACGTGGACGTGGATAGTAGGGGAATGAAAAGGTCGGAGGACGCGCACCGCTGCCCCTCGCGGGCTCGCTACGCTCACCACGCTTCGGGTTGGCTTCAATCGTGGGGTGGGGTTTACGGTGTTAAATTTGGGGGTCTAGGGAATATTTTACATTGAATCCAATGTAAAATCGGGTCCCATGGACCCTATTCACATTTGATTCAATTAATGCGACCGACGCGATTTTTCCGACACGACCACCCCGATGGAAATCGGGGTGGCCGTGCTAGGAAACAAGTACCCAAGTTAATTTAAATAGACCTAGCAAAGAAAAAAGTTTAACAACTTGAAGTAAATGCAAAAAACCCCCCAGAAGAATGATGCAGTTCTATAGATAAAACAAACAGCATAACTAAACAAACCAAATACCAAACAAAGTGCTATATCATGAGCTTTAGTCAAGTAGAAAAGAATACACGAAGCGGTGTTTTATAAGAAGTTCTGAAATAATTACTGAACTTTATGTAGAAGACAGTAACTGTATTTAATAATTAATCTACTGCATAAATACATAATAAGACCTCCGCATAAAAAATGGACCTTTTGCAATACTTATGATAAGTTCCAATATGCATAAATATGGAATTCAGAAAAGCAAGCCAAGCACAATATTATAATATGAGAGGATGGCAAGTGAGGACAACCTAAATCTCTTTGTGTAAGGAAGTGCAGTTGCTTGAGGAAAGCTCGTTGCTTTGTATTCCTTACAGTCTCGAGAATAAAAGGAATCTATTACAGAAAGGCTCTGTGTCTATGTTAAATAAAATATTTGATGTCCGGCAATTTTTCTGTAGAGGCACTTTTAAGTTTTGCTAAGCTCCTGCCAAAATATAGGTAATAATGTATTTAATATGTTTAAATCACCCTAACTACTAGATAAAATCAAGGTGTGCCAACAACCAACTTTAGCTGTCTCTGTTTTCCTTATATGACATCTGAACCACTACATGGATCACAGAGGGAAAGGAAGAGGAGGAACTTTCATCCGCCCCCAAGTTATACAAGCCATTTCGGATGATTATATCTTTGATACGGTGTTTGGGTAATAAAGAACTGTAGTAAACTATATTGGAACACAGAATCATAGCACTCGGATATGATTTTCACCCATACTAGTCTACACTACCGGAATGGCCAAGAGGCTCCTGAAAATCAGGTACCCGGGCCTCAAAGAAACCCTCCTCTTGGCATCATCATGGGGCTGCCCCCTGCTGTACAATGCCTGTTCTGTCAGCATTGTGTAGTGGTTGCGTGGTCACGATGATGTAATCATGAGTGCCATGGCCCCTGTACAGGCTCCTAATGGGCCAAATGACACTAATGCCGTGTTCTCACTGCGAGTGAGAAATACACAGTTTTTCCTTGTCCCCGTTCTCACTGCAAGGCAAATTCCCGGGTGAAGTTGTTCTACCCGGGAATTTGCCTTTTAACACGGGTTTTTCGGCAGTGTGAATGGGTCGACCCATGTCTGCATACCCGGATCTCAGACACGGGTAAAAAGAAGGGTTTTACCCGTGTCTGAGATCCGGGTATGCGACCCGTTCACACTGTCAAAAATCCTGTGTTAAAAGGAAAATTCCCGGGTCTACATGCTAGACCCGGGAATTTGGCTGCAGTGAGAACGGGGTATTAGCTTGAAAAGTGATAAACGGAGAGTTATAAATTACCAGCCAATCAGCTGCTAACTGCCACATTGCAGGCAGTGTTTGAAAAATTATCACTCTCCATTTTATCACTTTTCAAGCTTAAGTGATAACTTCCACCTGTTGTCTACTCCATTTGCACAACAGCATGCAAAATTGATTGTCAATCAGTGTTGCTTCCTAAGTGGACAGTTTGATTTCACAGAAGTGCATATGTATATATATATATATATATATATATATATATATATATATATATATATATAAACCAATATTCCTAAACATGCTAATGTCTACAAAACAACTATACAATAAAGGCAGCCTATCCACTGTGTTCCATGGATGCAGGGATCCAAAGTAAGAACCAAATACATACATCAATATTGGTAAGGCACCACAAATACTGCAATCAATATGTGTGAATTGAAATACAGTTCATGATCCAGTGAAGCAGAAGAAGTTTTCATCCCAGATGCATACCTATATGACTATAAAATTGATAAAGACCTACTGTATAGGACATATATCCTTTATCAATTTTATTGTCATATAGGTATGTATGGGATCATATACCCCCAAACTCATCACTTCATTCATACATCTTTTGGCCCTATTGGAAATGTATATTATTATTCTTGAAATTGTAGGTTTTACACTAATTAGGATTCAACACATTTGTTGTAAACACATCTGTAGAGACCTCCCTTTGGGAAGGTATTAAATTCATTTGGATCTTTATTTCTCGATCACCTTTTCTCCTTCAATCTTTAATCTAATTGATTGATGGATTATTGATTCAATATTTATGTTTATAGAACTGTTACCCCTTGATATAGTCTGTCATAGACAAAATGCATTGCGTTTTTGCTGATATGTACATATGATCATGGACTGTCTCTCATTTAGCATAACGTATAATAAATAATTCCATTTTTTGGGATTCCAGTCACCATATTAAGCATCAATACAATTTTTATGAATTTTGTCTGTACCAATACAGAGACTCTGTTGTGGAGGATCTTTTTGGCAGATTTTGTGCACATTTTTTATTATTAGATTGTATCTTTGAACTCCATTATTAAATTGTTTTTTGTTTAACAATGAGTTTTTTAGCCAAAACAGGGGTGTGCAATGGGATCTCACATCGCACCTTCTTTCGCCAACATATATATGTTTTCTGTGGAGAAAAAATTGTTCCTAGACAACCCCCTCTTCAGTCCTTTTGCAAAGGTATTCATTCACTATATTGACAACATTTTGGTGCTTTGGATGGGAACCAGATGGGCTTTTGAAGAAACCATGTCCAATATCAACATTGCTCATGAATCAAATTCACGTATGTCTGTGACAGCAAAAATGTACACTATCTGGATGTTGACCTCAGCTGGAATGGGAAAACCATAACTTCTTCCATTTATAATAAACCCACACACTGCACCAATCTATTGCATGCATCTAGTCATCAGCCCATTTCTTTTAAAATTGGATTACCCCATTCTCAATTTCTAAAAGCCATACGGATTTGTCAAGATGCCACAGCAGCGGAGATTGAAATAGATCATATGATTGTCAGCTTCTGAGCGAAAGGATACCAGCTATTTGATCTTATGTTAGCCAAATGAAAAGCCCTAAATTTAGCCATTCTTACCCAACAGGGAAAGTCCAGTTTGCCAGAAAAACCTAAGACAATGGTATTCCCTACCAATTTTGTTACAGCCAGCAGCTTCATTGGAAAAAAACTCAAATGTCTTTGGCCTATCGTCAACACGGATCCAACTTTAAAACTAATAGTAAATTCAAGAGTAATGATGGCTCATAGGTGTGGAAAAAAACCTAAAAGACTGGATAGTGCATAATGATGTATCTTCTGATGGCCCAATGATTGACACCCATTTTCTTTCAAAACAAATAGGATGCTACTGTATAAGTGCATTGGGTGCACCTCTTGCTGATATATGGAAGCTGGCAAACATGTATGTGTACATCCACACTCCAATAAAAAGATACCCATCGGCCATGTCTTGAGCTGTTTAAGTAAATTTTTTGTACATACTTTATGCTGCCCATGCAGCTTAGTATACATAGGAAACCACCTGTAACTTTTGGACAAGAATGGCCCAACATCGGACCGCCATCCAACAAGCCTTAGAGGGAAAAGAAGTAGACCAACCAGTCACCAAACATTTTAAAGAACATTGACATTTATTGACAATTTTGTCCGATAAAATCATCAACTGGGTACCACCATCAAACTAGAAGCTCAGTGGATTTACCCCATGAACACAGTGTCCCCCATGGGACTCAATGAACAATTATCATTAATATGTTTTCTATAAGTTTAAAGCTTGCATTTTCATGATTTGTTCAGTTTTTCATGATATCTTCATATTTTGCCATTTTTTATTTTTTACATAATTTTATTAAAAAATTCTTCATTTCTTACTTTCATGTTTCTTTTTTATATCCTTATAACTTTTTTATATTTTTATTTGTTTATTTTTTCATTTAGTCTTTTTAAATAAGAGCACCAGTTACACTGTAGAAAAATTCATCAAATTTAATACAGATTTTCAGTCTCAAATTCAGTGCTGACACATTTTTTGCAACTCACGTTGTTATAAGAGTTAGACACCACTGCCCATTTACACTTGAAGTCCTACTATTTTACTTATTATATTATACTTGTAGTATGTACACGTTGCTTTTTTCCATTTGACATAGGTTCATCACCTACTGTCCCATTTCCCCATCCTACCTGTATAAACGGCTTCCCAAATAGCACTCTAGCATGAGACAGTTTACCGCCTACACACATTTTGGACACATATACTTTAAAACCATAGAGGAGTTCACTCTTGCTTAGTGATTAATGTAATATACAGTAGCGTCTTGTCTTATATGTTGTTATCACTGTTCTTTTTGTCTAGATTGGTGTTTTACATGTTCATATATTCCGTCCACAGACCACTTAGTTCGGGTAGCCATAGCAACCAACCCAACTTGGATGCGGGGCCCAAGAGTGGCACCACTGCTAGTGCATGCATGATAATGTACTCATTAATAAGTGCAGCTGGGTGCCCTGTTTGACACATGTATACTTACCTGAATCACTTGTTTGGTCAGAGTTATGATGGGTCCACTGACAAGTCAATCATATGTGTATCCAGGCTAAGACACACCCTGAATCTGCATGCGATGCAGTGGACTGCTGTTTTTTCCATGTCAAGTTCCATTGTGCCTTGTATACAGTAACATTTGTGCACACATATACAAGTGCCACAGAATAAATTAATCATCACAGTCTACTTATGTATCCTAGGTGCATCGCACTGTCACTAAGACACATTTTTGGAAAAAAGAAGCCCAACGCTAGAGTTGCACCCCACCAAGACCCTGTGCGCTTACCAACACTGAGGTGCCTTTACAAAAACCTAAAGTTATAATGTGCCTACGTGCCATTGTCTGATATGGGCCAATATTTTAACTTTCATTGGGTTTCAGGGATTTTGCACTGGCTACATCAGCGAGGTGGACATTCTGGGACTAGATGGTTCGATTCAGGGTATTCCACCATAACATGGTCAATCCAGACAGCTTTGAGCTTATACCATAAACGTAGTTCAGTGCTTCAAGTAAAATGATCTTTAAAGCCATCTATTGTCTTACCTGACAGTTCGGCACTAGCAGAGATGGAGAACACATTCACACCTGTCATGTCAGGCAGGTTAAAAGGGTAAATGGTTCCCACACAATGTAATAAGCGCTGATTCCACGCTGACTGACTACGCTAACTGCGTAATGCTGACTGACTACGCTAACTGCGTGAGCTCCAGTTAGGCGCGCACGTACACACAGTCGCAGACACAAGCTGACTACGCTGACTACACGCTAAATACGCTGGCTGCGGGAACACAATGCTGATGCTGACAGGAACTCTGACGATGCTGGCTGCGATGCTGACAGGGACACTAAGCTGACTACGTAACTGCCGCCATGAAACTACACAAGTACCAAAAATATTACTTACTGCTGGAGCAGAATCACCAACGCCAGCCCCCACTATCCGCCAGAAGGGGGCGCTTGTGCATGAGATGCTCGCATGCCCCCGTTCCGGATGGAGGTCTCCACCACCTCTTCACCGCCTCTCCACCACTCCCCGCCACCTCCCCTTACCCCCTAACCCTGACAGTCTTCCGGATGCAGAGCCCCGTCGGATGGAGTGCCTCTCCACCAGCATATGCCAGCACAAGGAATCTGGTGATTCCCAGTGCTGAATGAGAGGCGCTCCATCTGTAAATACAGCCACATCTCAGAGAAGCCAGGACTGAATAAGAATAGAATAGAATATAATCAATTTTATCGGCCATGTATGCTTGCGCACACTAGGAATTTTTTGTGGATATACAGTGCAGCATCAAGCAGGGATGAAGAGGGGGGGGGAAGGCATTACATACATTACATTAAGACATTACATGTGGGGAACAAATGCCGGCCATGCTGCACAGCGCCTAGGCAGCCATAAGCGGTGCCACTAGTCGCTGCTACAGCCAGGAAGGTAACATTAAGCAGAGACAGTACAGTTATCACATAGAGGGCACATACCCACTGAGCTGAAAAGTGCCTAGGCAGCCATCAGCGGTGCCACTGGTCACTGCTACAGCCAGGTAGGTAACTTTAAGCAGAGACAGTACAGTTATCAAATAGGGGGCACATACCCACCGAGCTGAACAGTGCCTAGGCAGCCATCATCGGCGCCACTGTTTGCTGCAACAGCCAGAAAGGTAACATTAAGCAGAGACAGTACAGTTATCACATAGGGGGCACATACCCATCAAGCTGAACAGTGCCTAGGCAGCCATCAGCAGCGCAACAGGTCACTGCTACAGCCAGGAAGGTAACATTAAGCAGAGACAGTAGAGTTATCACACATGGAACATATTTGGCTGAGCTGCACAGCTCCTAGGCAGCCATCAGCTGCGCCATCTCGATCATGCTGCTCAAAGGCAGCAGTAATAATATTATTTTTATTTAGCATGGCAACTGAAGCATGAGTTCGACTAGATGTAGCACTTTTCTTCCAAAGCTGGCACACCCTGTCAGCTTGTTGCTGGCAGGGTGTGCAACTAGTGATGGTACAGCATACAGGCTTTGCAAACAATGGTTACGGAGGTACATGGTACAAATCATTGTAAAGAAACAGTAAACAAAGAAAGTAATGCAAAGCTTTCATCAGCTTAGAGGCTGAGAGAGATGGTAATTGGTGAAAAATAAAATGATGCCATGTGCGGGTGTAAGTCCAGATCCAGTCCAAACTCCAGTCAAACTCATGCTTCAGTTGTCATGCTTACAATGCAGGCCAAGATGGCAGGCAAGCCTTTGAGCAGGCTACCAAATATTTTCAATTTTAAAGGAAAGTTTGGGTCAGCTGGTACAGGGGGAGGGGCTGGTGTTTGCACAAATTGCGCAACAGGTTAATTAGTGGAGGGGCAAATTGCAGGCTCCAATTAAAAAACATTCACAATGCAGACTGTTCTTTAAATGAAAAGCATCAGGTGTTCAAAATGGGATTCATGTACCTGTAAAATAGGAGATGAGATGGTTTTAAAACTTCTGTCCAGTCAAACTCATGCTTCAGTTGCCATGCTTACGATGCAGGCTAAGATGGCAGGCAAGCCATGGCGTAACAAGTAAAATATCCAGCTCTCAGTATTTAAAAAAAGTATTTTGCTACTGTAGGTCAATGCAGAAAAAGAGGTAGTATTCTGTTTTTGAAAAGTACAGACTAATCGGGCCTACACACAGGGAAATGTGCACCAGTGATCTGAGCAATGTAGATTGCTTAGCAAGATCGCTCAGCACACACCATGATCGCTCAGCACAACAATGTGTGCTGAGCAATCTGTCAGGGCCAGTGTTCTCCAGTGAGAACACCTGCAACCTGACTAGATTTACCATGCATGCATGATCTACATCGCCTGGTGATGTGCAGGGCCACACATCGCTATCGCTCCTACACATGGAGCGATGATGGGTCATTTTCTAAGTGATCGAGTCAACTTAAGTAAGAAAATGACACTACATGTGAATGCCTCGGTATTTATATTGAGTTCAGAGAAGGTCTGCAGTGCAGCAAAAGCAAACTTTGTTACCTACAGTATTGCTTGGATACATACAAAAAGGATCAGTTGAGTGTTGTATATAAGTTGCTAGAATTGTTAACGTAAAGAAGAAAAAAACAGAACTCCTGACTGAACACAGCTTAGTTAATTTCAGTTCTTGCTGCTTCAGAAAAATACAATTCAATCATTTTAATATACAGTACTCTACGTTATATTCTGGAGTGTGCACCAATGAACTTATTCTTGACAAACCATATTATATAGTTCTACGGTGCCCCAAGGACTAAATGATTGTCTGCAATTGTATTGTTTTTTTTTTTTTTTTTTAAAGATTGTTCATGCTGTAGAATATTATGGCTTGATGAATTAAATTAATTGCACAGTACTGTTCGCTGTATTTGTGTTGACCTGCCACAGGTGAAGGTACAAGTACTTTCAGTGCTCTTAAAAAAATCAAATTCATTACATGAATAGTACTAATGCAGAAAAGTGTTTTATTGTAACTATTGAGGCTATTATATTGCATAGTAATTAAATGTCCCAACTCACTCATTCTTTTAGCTGGATGCCAACAACCAGCCAAGTTCCAGTTAAATAAATTACAGCTAATATTACTGTTGTGAAAGTTATTAGACATTTTGATATTTCCTTTGTGTATTAAAAGTGATTGAACTACAATGCAATACTTTGTTTAGATATTGAAAATATATCAAATTTGAAGACTCTAAGCCAGGGATGGGGAACCGCCACATTTGAAATACACATCGAGGCACTCCCTTCAATAGTATGCAAAATTTATACTTACGCCACTGTTTCTTCTGAGAAACAGTGTAAACATCTTTCTACTGTACCTCTGTTAGAATGGAACCTGCTCTAAAGCCGTGGAACAGAGTATTACGTTTTGGTATGGAAAACACTTTATGACACAATACATAGTAACATAGTAATTTAGGTCGAAAAAAGATGTTAGTTGTCCATTGAGTTCAACCTGTTTAACTAGTCTAAGTCATAACCATCCGATTCCCTTTATGGCCAATAATGTATCTAGTTTTACTTTACTCATTTACAGTACCACATTTTCTGGCAAAGAGTTCCAGAACATAACTGCTCTTATGGTGATGAAACCCATTCTTAATTCTGTATGGAATTTATCTTCCTCAAGCCTCAATGCAAGCCTACGCATCCTAAGTACAGTCTTGTAATTGAATAAGTCTTCTCCTAGTTCCTTAATATTTCCAATCCTGTATTTAAACATAGTGATCACATCTCCTCTCAACCTCCATTTTTCCAATGTATACATATTCAGCTTGGATTGCTTATCTTTATATTCTAGTGACTCAAAACCTCTTATTAGTTTAGTTGCCCTTTTCTGAACCTGTTCCTGTTCATGTATGTATTTTTATGTGAGTTGTCCAGAACTGAACACAGTACTCTAAGTGTGGCCTCGCCAATTATTCATAAAGGGGCACTATCACACTGGCATTGCTGGAGTCCATAACCCTTTTAGTGCATGCCAGCCTGTTGCTTTTGCTGTAACACTTGAGCAGTGTGCACTATTACTCAACCTGTCATCAATTGGTTCTTTCTGCACTATAGAACTCCCCATATTAACTTCATATAACTTATAACGCATGTTTTTTTACTTCCACAACGTTAAATCGCATCCTCCATCTATCTGCCCACTTTTCTAGTTGAATTAAATAATTTTGCAGTGCTTCCACATCCCTTTTTTGAGTTAATTTCCTTACTCAGTTTTGTGTCATCTGCAGATATTGCAATTTTACTTTCTAGGCCATCCCTACTGTATATCGTTTATGAATATATTAAACAATATGATTTACCTGAGTATTACACTAGTAGAGGTGCACAGGACCTGATTGCTCAGTCATGTTGGGCATCTCCTGTTGTGTGGTGTACAGAGGCTAGATGTACACTATGATCACATTTGAACAATATATTCGTTCGCTTGTAGTTTTTTTTTTTATTAAATATAAGTCTTTATAGACTTTCTCCCAATCTCACTTACTGTCTCAGTACACTCTACAAAATTGTCATCACTGGAGACAAAAATGGGCTTTATCACAGATTTCCTTCAGGTTTAAGCAGTGTGTTGATCTATAAAAAGTTTTGATCTGATTTTTTGTATACTAGTAACTATAGTATTTCATACTAAAGGCTCAGTCATTTCCTCTACAGCAGGGGAGGCCAAACTGGTCCTTGAGATCTACCGTCGGTCCATGTTTCCCAAATCCCCTAGCTGGTGCACAGCTGTAGTCATTACTAACTGTCACATAACCCAAATCACCTAGCTGGTGCAAAGCTGTAGTCATTACTGTCACATTTTCAAACCTACTGCATTCATTCCTACTATAGACCCAGAGGCTGCCTGAAAAACATGAATTGTTGGTAGATCTTGAGGACAGGTTTGGCCACGCTTAGTATATCTCTCCATTTCAGCAGCAACCTGTTAAAAGGTTTATGATAATCACCTTTCCTATGGTGCAGCCCACACTGTTTACATACTAGGAGAAGTATGGTTACTTTTTATTTATTATTGGCAAATTTTGTTTATATGGAGCCACAGCACTCAATTACAAAGTATATAAACAAATAGGCAAAACAAGAACACAGGGTATTAGATGGCGTGAAAGGGAATATTGCGTAGAAAATAGTTAAGTAAGGTTTGGAGAAGTACATGAGGGAAGAGGGAGAGCTTACCTTCTAAAAGAGAGGGATCCACTGACAGGGGCAACACGAATTACCGTAGACATTTAAAATGTGCTTGACTTAATTTCTGAAAGTCACAAAGGCAGTATAAATTTAGGTGTATATTTTATTTCAAACCATCAATACATAAATGTACTAACAGCATCAGCTTACCAATGCACATCTGCTAAGAATGATTTAAAACTGGATGGTCATGTTGGAAGTTTTTATAACTAAATTTTGCAGACTTAAGAGTTTACCGGTAATCTTTTTTTTTTTGCTCAGCTTTCAGAAAATATAGTCATAGAGATTTCACAACGAGCCAAAATATAGACAATATAATTCACTTTAAAAATGGAAAGACTAGTGATATATTGTTGCTGATTACTTTGAGAATACCAATTCATCTTCAAGGGCCAGAAGAGCAGGTCAAGGACTTCAGGGAAATATTATACTTTTAAAATATTGCTGCAAATCAGGCAATGGTCAATTGATCATGAGAGATGCACTTGATGTGATATATTAAGCAAGCTGTTTTAGATGTTTACAACTGACACATTTTTAGATAAACCCCATAAATCACTGTGATATAAACATAAACCACACATACTCAAGTAATCCACAGTCGCTTCAATTTAAGGATACAGATATACCGAAAGGCCTGCAATAAAATGGCATCCATGTAAAGGCTTTATGTTGCCAATATAAAACGCAGACACATTAAAAATATATTTCAGATAGGGATTTTGTTTATGATGGTAATCTATTACAATGTTGCTAGGTTTGACATGTAAACTCACCGAAACTATAACACCTCTCAAAAACAATGATGTGGACAAGGTCCTCGTGATGAAATATTCATTATGCTAAGTATTTAAAATATATTTATTTTGAAATATATTATATAAAATAGAGAAGGTTATTTGAAAAGGCCATTATTGGCCATCCAAGAAAGTAGTTCAGTAATAAATTGCTTTTCTGCTGCACCCCTGTCATTAAAAGTTTAATATAGAATTAACTGCTTTAGTACAGTCAACTCCAAAACAGTCAGCTGGAACTGAATCCTATATCTTGAAGACTGTGTCCTAAAGTAACCTGTTGTTAGCTGTAAAAGATCTTGCTGTGATATAACAGGGCAGCCCCTGTATCCACATCTATGGACTAGACAGTATTTGCTAAAGCTTGTTTTGGTCGGTGCTGGTCTATTTTTCCTCAATAATGATCAATTTAAATCAAAATTAATTAATGTTGGACCTCAAGGGCTAAAACACACATTTACAGACATGTTCATTTTCATACTCATTTTTAAATGTTTGAAAATTTGTGTTCTACCCCTGGAACCTATTATCGATAAATATCAATTTTTAAATCGATCAACAATGCTCTAAATCGATCTTTAGTTAATTTACATTTAACTATTTAATTAAAAAAACACTGTCCACACCAAGAGACATAGTCAATCAAGTAAATAAATTAATTGTTACTTCATATACATTATTCAGCTTAATATATTTGTTTAGATGATTAAACATGCAAATTTAAAAGTAATTAATATGTTTATTATTTATTTATTAACAGTTATTTATATAGCGCACACATATTCCAGAATGATTTTTCAAAGAATATTTGAATATTCACATCAGTCCTTGCCCCAGTGGAGCTTCCAATCTATATTCCCTACCACATTGTAAATGCACACACAGACATTCTAAGGTTGATGCTGTGGGAGCCAATAAACCTACTACTATATATTGGATTGTGGGAGGAAACCAAAAAACCTGGAGGAAACCCATGCAAGCACAGGTTGAATGTAGAAACTCCGCAGTTAGGGCCATGGTGGGAATCGAACCCATGACATCAGCGCCATGAGGCAGTAATGCTAACCATTACACTGTCCGTGCAGCCACAATATATTTTATTGTTGTTGTTGAAGGGTTATAGATATAACTTGCATTACAGATATGGTCATTCTTAACAATTTACTATACCATCTAAACAACTAATAAATTGCATCTCAGTCTAACTTTGTGACAATGTATTTTAACCCAAGTGCACACTAAATTGCTGGGACAAAGCTTAACAGCTGCTTTAACAAAAATGTGGTTATACTAACCCAATACTAACCAAAAAGCAATGCCTCCAAATTGTTGTGCGACTTTGATTGAGTTTGTGCAGATTAGTCCATTTATCAGTCTAAAGTTTTTATGCTGTAGTCTAAAGCTGTGTAAACACGGGGGCTATAGGGGCTGAAATCGCTGGAAATATGGTCGCTGGCGACCATATTGCCAGTGATGGGAGTGTGGTAAATCGCGGGGTGCGCGCTCCCATTTTCAGCCCTGAGTTTATGCAGATTAGTCCATTTATCAGTCTAAAGTTTTTATGCTGTAGTCTAAAGCTGTGTACACACGGGGGCGATAGGGGCTGAAATCGCTGGAAATATGGTCGCGGGCGACCATATTGCCAGTGATGGGAGTGTGGTAAATCTCGAGGTGCGCGCTCCCATTTTCAGCCCCATTCTAATCGCTGATGACCTCTGCGGCTCCCCCGGCAGAGGTTCCTTTTCATCAGGGACCATCTCTGGTCCCTGATGAAAAGGAGACACTGAGCAATATATTGCTCAGCAATGTATTGCTAGCAATATATTGCTGAGCAATATATCTCCCCTGTGTGTATGGGGCTTAAGAGGAATAGATAACATTTTAATTTGAGCTCTATATATATTATTAATGCATTGAGTAAATACTGTATGAAATTGTCTCACCGGCCAGTGGTATTGTGAAAATATATATTTTTTATTCTACATTGTGAAAAATAAATATTTTATTCTTATCAAAATACTAGTGTTATAGTCCTTCAGCGCCGTTTACTTTGTGTCCTCATTTACTATATTTGAAAGACATTTACAAGGGTATTGATGCCTATTGGTCTATAGCAGTATTTTTCAACTAGTGTGTCGTGAGCTGTTTTCAAGTGTGCCCCCAGATCTAGAGATGCCCAAACCAGTTACCGAAAAAAGGGTGTGGATCAGTGCGCTACTATCTGCAGCTGGTACTGCGACTTGTCAGGTCCCGAAATTGGATACAAAGAAAAAAAGTGTACCAGCGCTGGCTGAAAAAGTATAAACAGAACGGTATCCTGTACAATAAATTTATTAAAAGAATTTCTATAAAAGCTGTATTATTTATAGCTTGATAGAATTATCAATAAAATAGGGGGTTACAATAAAACATTGGACATTCAATATGCATCACAATATTATTAACAGGCATAAATTGGTATATTACCAAACAGACATCTCAGATGTTAGTCCCATTGGAGCAGGTGACCAGGTTGCCAATGACAGTCCCAAAAACAGAGTCCAGTTGTTATGTTGGTTTCTCTGGTGGGAGAGATGGTAAACCTGGAGGATAGATGAATGTTCCAAGTTTACCATCTCTCCCATCAGAGAAACCAACATAACAACTGGACTCTGTTTTTGGGACTGTCATTGGCCACCTGGTCACCTGCTCTAATGGGACTAACATCTGAGATGTCCGTGCAGTAATATACCAATTTATGCCTGTTAATAATATTGTGATGCATATTGAATGTCCAATATTTTATTGTAACCCCCTTTTATATTGATAATTCTATCAAGCTATAAATAATACAGCTTTTATAGAAATTATTTTAATAAACTTATTGTACAGGATACAGTTCTGTTTATACTTTTTCAGCCAGTGCTGCCAAACCAGTTACCAGCACCACCAGTTCAACTGTTATTTACTTGTCTCATCTTTTCATGTAAAAGGCCAATGCATTTTATTTTTGGTACCTGCAGGGACCAGTGGGATTGTTTTTTATATGGGGGCCAATAGGTTTGTTTTTCCTGTGTGGGGCAATGAATTTTGGGTACTTGTGAGTTATCCGGGCGCCCGATTTTTTGATTGTATGCCTTAAGTTAAGGCATACAATCAGATGCGATGCGATGCGATATCGCATCGCATCGCATCGCATGCGACCATCGGATGCGATGACCCGATTTTTCCATAGGAATCAATGTTAAAATGATTCCTATGGAAAAAGGGGTCCTTTTCATACCCCTACTATCCAAGTGGGCATGGAGTTGGATATAAACCTGTGGCGAGCGTAGCGAGCCACCGAGCCCGAAGCGTTGCGAGCGAAGCGAGCCCCGCAAGGGGACGGTATTCCGTGTCCCCTCGCGGGGCTCGCTACGCTCGCCACGCTTCGGGCTCGGTGGCTCGCTACGCTCGCCACAGGTTTATATCCAACTCCATGCCCACTTGGATAGTAGGGGTATGAAAAGGACCCCTTTTTCCCACTGAATTCCATGTTAAAATGGACTCAGTCCATTTTAACATTGATTCCTATGGAAAAATCGGGTCATCGCATCGCATCGCATCGCATCCGATGGTCGCATGCGATGCGATGCGATGTCCCGATCCGACCCGATTTTGAAATCGGGCGCCCGGATAACTCACAAGTACCGAATTTTGCTCTGAGGGGATGTTGAAAATCACTGGTCTATAGCAACCAATCAGATTCTGTTTTTCATTTACTATCATGCAATAGAGAAATTAAAAGACAGAATCTGCTTGGTTCTAATTTTTAGAAGCCTTAGAAAATGTACCCTTACGTGGATGGATGGAATGATAATCATTAAATGAAGTTGTCCCCATTTAGGGAATAGGAGTAAATTAAAATAGACTACAACTTTATTTACTAGTTTTAAGTTTATATAAAATGACAACACTAATTAACACACAACATATTAATAAAACAGATTAGCAGTAAGGGAACCACCTAACTAAAAATTTCTTCTAATTGTTCCAATGTTGTTCAGCACACATTAATACAGTGTAACAAGGGTTAAACAGTAGATACTGATACACATCAATCCTCAAAAGACATAACCAAGCAAAACTGTAAAAGGTCCGTATCTTGAATATTTTAACAACTCTCTCAGAACTCCACAACTGCAACGACTTTGAATTATCAGCAGAGCTACTTCTAAAATAAGAACCCTGAAGAATCCCATTTTAAAGTTCTGACAGTTAAGAGTTGTGACTGTGCAGTCTCTTGAGAGTGGCAACGTGTGGCAACATCTAGTTAATGATGAAGGTGCCAATGCCCCTTGTGTAAAGTAGGGCAAATAAATTATACAATTGTTGATGTTATATGTGATTTCACTTTGTTAAATATATCATAATTGTTCATAGCACTGCTAACTAAATTTACTAGTGTACTTAATGTACAAATTATTATTCATGGCAATGTGCTAGCTTAATATTAGTAATAATTAGATTCATTAACTTCTCTATAGATGGATGAAACCCATAATGTATTGTGACTGCTAATTTAATATGCAAAGGAAATGTATACCACAAAGAATTCTGTGCATTCATTTTATCTATGTATATAATATAGGGACCTTTTCTTTGCTTTGCTTCCCGAATACACAATAAAATCATGAAATCAACAAAATTAAATCATGAAAAAATATAAAATTTTAACATTGCTTTAAAACCTGTTAACTTAATACAAATATATTAGATACAAATAATAAAAAAAAAAAACGACTTAAATTTTAAAATAGCACAACTACATACTTACCGTAGGATTTTATGAACTTCTCAACTCTCCAGATTCCCACTGCTAAAAAAAAAATCACTACTGTGAATCTGCAAACAATACACCATTCCGAGCTTTTTTTAAATCACTAGAAAAAATGGTGTCACTTTGCTTTATAACAGGAGGAAATAATACATATGAATTCATATGCCAATATTGAAATAATATTTTTTAAATAATCCGAAATCTGTTTGGGTTACCTACGATGCTACATTTATTTATTTATTTGAAAGAAGGTGGTTGGTTTAATTTATCAGTTCGCCACAGGCCCTCAATGTTTGAAGCAGTCAGTCCTAGAAATACAGTATGTGAGTGAATTGGTGTTTATTTTGCTGATGCAATGGCTTGTTAGATTAGGGGTGGCTGTCATCTTTTTTGTTTCAGTAGATAAAATCTCCCATTGTGAAAAATTACAGTAGCAATGTATCGTGCAATATTCATGAAGACCAGTGGCAGTTTTTACCTATGGGCTGCAGCCCCCCCAGGTAAAATCCACACTGTTCTCTGCCAAAGTGAAGCTAGATGCAGTCTGGCTTCACTGTGACTGGCAGTGACTTCCTATTGGAAGTCCGACCTGCCAGTCACCAAGGCAGTCTCATTGGGGAGTGTTCCCTCCCTCCGGGACACCTTTACATTGGCTGCTGAGCAGCAGCCCATAAAACCGGGTTCTGCACATGCGCAGTACGGGGACAGTACTGTGCATGCACCAGACCCGGGACCCTGAATATGCCCCTGGGGACTGCCGCAGCGGGTATTGGGACCGGCAGCTGGGACCGGGATTGGCAGTGGTGGGGTCCACGAGCACAGCAATGGCAGCGGTGGGCATAGCGGCAGCCTCCTCCTCCGCAGAGGTAAGAGACGCCGCTGTTGAAGACCCTACAACATTTGCACTCTGGTAGCCTCCTCATTCCCTAAGCATTGAGTGGCAGGGGTCTGCTACAGAGTGACTGTATAGATATGTAGACATTATGTAACTGCCATGCCTGACGGATTAGTGCATCACACTTTGCAGCCATTGCAACTGGTTTACGTGTCCTCGGATAGTCCCGCAGCGTGTCCCACAGCTTCTGCCTATATTTGTACCCTTGGCTCTTTGCCTCAACATGGAATAAAAGCAGCATAGATAAATACGAGATATATCATTTTCAACATATAGGGCCAGATTTCTAGTAAGACAAATGTCTGTAGCACTGACACAAATGGCAATTATCTGTGTACAGCACATGCGAAGAACCAGATTTTACATTGTGCATCCTATTCTGAGTTGGGCTGGATCCATTTAGTAAGCCATTTTGGGGCAGGAATCAGATGATAACAATGTGATTACATATAAGCACCCCGAATGATAGTGTTGCGGGCATGTTTGTAATGCTCAGTCCAAATAAAGTGTAGGTTATAACACAGAATCTCAAACTCGCTCTTCAGGAACCTACGCAGTTGATGTCTCCAGACCACTTGGGGATATTTAAAATGTGACAGTTGTTGATACATAGTGTATCTCCCAGGCAGCCAGAAGTGTCCAATGAATCTTTTGCACCTAGCTGGTAAAAGTCCCCACACTAATGAAAATAGTTCCTGCAGCTGGCATAAAATGAACAAGTGGCACAATTTCCCATTTGCTGAAGCACAAAACAACTGTATTAGCCTAAGGTAGTATATCAGAATTCTGTGGCTGTCTACTATGCAGCTTTTGCTTAGTAGAAAACCTGAATTGTTCTGGCCAATAAGCATTACTTAATGTCTTTTGGCCTGACCCATGACGTTTTCTATTAAGTAAACCAGTAACTGATACACTCACAAAGATGTAACCCATCAATGTGCTTAAGTTAATGTGCATGTGCAGATCTCAGAAAAAAAATGGTTCCTACAGTAGGCCATTTTTCCAGGCTGCTGCCATCATCTCTGGACATCCTTGGAAGCAACAGTGATAGCTCTGTATGTAAATGCAGCAGGAGGCATCTAGTACAAGCAGGCACCTCCAGTAGTGATCTGACCGGCATCGTAGGATGCAGCATCTGATCATTGTTCACTTACAAACAGCCCAACACAAAGGCCAGAACATCTCTGTCCAATGCAGCCAGAGACCCTGCCCCCCCCCCCAAAAAAAAAAAAAATAGCAGCAATATGCCTCCATTTTGGGTAAGAGAGGCCATTGTCACAATTCACAATTGCCAAGGCCTATTTGACTTCTGTACAACTGCCAGTTGCTAAATTGGTAGTAATTATAAAGTATACTTCATTTAGAGCAGCACAACCCAGAAAGCAGATCATATAGCAAATTGTATTATTATGAAAACAGGGTTCTCATATATGGAAATAATAGGCAGATGTATTAAGCCTTTTGAAGAGATAAAGTAGAAGGTGATAATGCACCAGCCAATCAGCTATGTTTAAAAAATGACAGATAGGAGTTGATTGGCTGGTGTGTCATAACCTTCCACTTTATCTTCACTTTATCTCTTCACCAGGCTTTATACATCTGCCCCATTATTTGATACTACGGGTGACATTCTATGGAATGAGAGAAAAGCGCACATATATATTTTGCACTCCACATCGCCGCTCTTCGCACTTTCAGAAATCGCATTTTTTTGTCATAATTCGCATATTTAATGGGATGCGCATTAGAGGATAAAAAGTGCGATGTAGTGCGATTTGCGGTGAATTGATGCGAAATTATGTCACTAAAAAATGCGATTTCTTCCGCCAGTCATGTGCGCATTTTAGACCAACCGGAGTGCGATTTACAAGACTGTCTCCACATGACAAATAACCCCCTAACCAATTGGGCCACCTAGGTCCCCTCCATTCTGCATCACACCCCCTATATAAAGGGGCATTGGCGCCATTTCACTCTTTGATAGGAAGTAAGGAGCATGGAGAGGAGCAGTGGCAGTGTGAGAAGAGGAAGAGGTGTTGGTGGCAGAGTGAGGAGTGGCAGAGGGGCCAGTGGCAGAGGGAGCAGTGGCAGTGTGACCAGAGGAAGAGGGGCCAGTGGCAGAGGGAGCAGTGGCAGAGGGAGCAGTGGCAGCAGCCAGGAAAGAGGAGCCAGTGGGAGAGGCAGCAGAGGACTGGTGAGGTCGACCTCCATTACAGGTAGTGGCAGCAGTGTGGCAGCCACCATGGCCACTGCAAGGGCAGCCCCAGACCAGGCCCTGACGGACCAGGCCCAGCAGGAGGAGGTGGAGGATCCGCTGGCATCCCCATCCTGTAGCCATGACCTTGCCCATACCCCACAGCAGCTGCAGGAGGGCCACATATCCAAGATGGAGGAAGATGGAGGTGAGGAGGAGGAGGAGGAGTAAGACACTGGCATGGAGGAGGATTTTGACATGCATGTGGAAGATATAGAGGATGAGGAGGAGGGTGAAGCTGGCCGCACCAAAAGTGGGAGAAAGGTCAGATTCAGCTATGAGGAGAATGTGGCGCTTGTCCGGGCCATCATACCCCTGTATGACCGCTTACTGGGGAAAAACCAGCACAAGACCACCTCACATCGTAAATGTGGTATGTGGAAGGACATCACCCAAATGGTCAACGCTGTCAGTCACCGCAAGAGGCTAAGCAAAAACGTTAAAAAGCAGTTTAACGACATCAAGCGGCAGCTGAAAAAGAAAATGGCCATGGAGATGGAGGAGGCCACCAAGACTGGCAGAGGAAGCCCCACCACAATAACCTACACATCATATGAGGTGAAGCTCAAAAGAATTATCCCCCCCTGAGGTCCTGCCTGGGATGCACATTGCGGATACCGATAGGCCGGCAAGCCCATCTCGAGCTGGTAAGTGTCACCACATGCAATATGAAACATACATGCCAATGTATTTAAACTGCAATGTTATTTTGTATTGTTATACTAATTAATGTGGTGCTGTGGAACTACATAGCCCAGCAAGGTCTGTCAATGGCAATAGTTTACACCTACTTTAAAAATGATCAGAATGCTGGGCCTTGTAGTTCCACAACTGCACATCTATTGTTCCACATTGTAACATTTTTTCTAGCAGCTTCATATGTATGTGGCCCAAAAACATTGGTGTACTGGTGGTTTAGCAGTCACGCCTACATACCACAGATTTGCCAACAGTTGTAATGTGTCAAGCAGTGTTTTAATTTTTTGGCCTGACTACAGGTGCAAAACATCAATGTAAAAATATGAATAGTAAATAATATAGCCCTAAACCAAAGGTAAATTTGTCCATTATTGTAATTTATTTGATGATTTTGCACAAAAGCATCTGCATTGCTCGAACATAAAGTCTGCCGATCTTTACTTTCACAGATTGTCCTTCCCGAAGTGATCAAGCATTCAAGAGAAGATGCTCCGATGGTGCCGCATCTGTGGAAGCAGGTAAATGTTCAAACCACAGGCCATTACACATACAGTACACACACCCATGTCACATCAAATAATAAATCACATTACAGTCATCTCCAGCTGCTACATTGCAACAGACATGAATGTAATGTGGCCTAGCCATGTCAATGAAGATTATTGTCAATGTTTCATGCAGGATCGGGGTCCATTTGTAAGTACATAGCACCCCTAGGTATGGGCGTCCACCATCTTAGACCCTTTCCAAAACAGAACTGACGACAGAAAGGACAATATATGCATCTGTACTTACCTCTTCCTCTGTATCCACAGGTACTGTACAACTAGGACAACAATCCACAGAATCCTCTGATATGCCGGTGGATGACATAGAGATAATTCTGGAACCAGTGGACACGTTTGCAGCTGAGGAGGAAATAAACACATCATCACAGAGTGATCTTGTACCAAGTGGGGTGACTCCAAACCCACCCCCACCCAGAAATACTCCCCTACAGCTGCTTCTGCTGCCCAAGTAGTTACCTCCTTGGTACATTTCAAGGACAAACAACTAGAATTTATGGCCTCCCAAAGTCTGGAAATGGGCAACATTAAGGGGTACATGCGTGACACCTTTCTACAGTTGAGAAAATTGTCTAGGAGTGTACGGGTTGGTGTAGGCACTCAGGTGCATATGGCAAATAGCATAGACACCCGTCTTGCTGAACTTAGTTCTGCTGTAAGGGAGCAGAATATCCATATTGGCAGCCTTGCACATAGTATTCATTCAATTAGTCAATCGTGTACTGCGCAGACCAATGCGTTGATCGCTATGCAGGCACAAATACATCAAATGGAGGTGTCAGGTGTCATAGGTGCAACTACATCTACAATTAGTAGTGTATCTAGCACACCAGTAAGTGGCTCAACAACTTCCCCACCCTGTCGGAGTATTAGGACCCGGGGTGGTGTGTGCGCAGGGTCAAGAGGTGGTAGTGTGCGGCCTGATGGAGGGAAAAAATAATTATTTAACATAAAATAAATTGATAATGCATGTACTATGCTTGAATTTTTGTGACATTAATACACATTTCTATTGTTTGCGACTGACAAATGCAGGTTATGTATGACATAATATACTGTAGTAAAAATGTCACAACTCATACCATTTTGTCTGTGTGTTATTCTTCAAACATTTGTTGTGTGATCTGTTCCATAATGTAATGATATATGGGCAAAGTATTGGTGGAAGATGCTGTTGTCTCAAATCTGGCCCGTCTGAGGTTGTGGAACTACATATTTCAGCAAGCTGTGGCAGTCATGTTTTGAGCTGTCATGCTTACAGTGTGTCAGGGCATGCTGGGCCATGTAGTTCCACAACAACAGGTGAGCCATAGTTGATTGCACAAAAATCACATACATGTTGTGAATATACAGTACTTACAAGTTTTTTTACAGCAAGGGATAGGTCTGCACCACCAACTGTACCCTTGGACTGTGTCTATTGGGCTAAATGTGGGGGCAAAAATATGTTAGTGATAAATGTAATGTAGGTGAGTTCACTTCCAGCAAAGGTACATGTAGGAATAGAGGGCACATGTTCTTTAACAGAAAAGTAGTGCCTGATGATGTCTGTACGCACCAGATTCCCCCTCTGCGTACCCCTCACTACACGAGGTGTGGTAGGTTGGGCTTCCTGCACGACTGCTGCATGATCCTCCTCCACATGGTTGGTATAGGGCTATGTTGTGTAACATGCAGCAAGCCTGGACGATTATCACTACTTTTGCAGGGTGGTAAAGCAGCAAACCAGATGACCGGTCCAAACACCGAAATCTACTTTTCAACACTCCAAACGTACGTTCCACCACATTGCGGGTTGCAATATGGGCTTCATTATACAGGTGCTGTGCAGGGCCATTGGGGGTGCGCAAAGGTGTCATGAGCCAGGAAAGACACCCATATCCTGAGTCACCTAAACCAAAGAAAGCAAGTTATTGCCTTATATGGTAAGGTATGTGCAGTGGGCAAATAGTATTTACTTAGACAAGAGTAGTAGGCTGGTGAAAATTGAAACACACACACACATTTCAGCAGGTACAAACACGAATAGAGAGGGTAATATGTAAAAATGTACTTACCAAGTAGCCAGCCCTCTGGCATTTGTTGTTGAGTAAATCGGTTCCAGAGGCCGGAGTGTCTCAGAATATAGGCGTCATGGCAGTTCCCAGGGAAGCCTGCAACCACACTTAGGATTTTCAGATGAGCATCACATACAACCTGCACGTTCAGGGAGTGCCGCCCACGCCTATTGACATAGACGTGGCCCCGCACGTTCGGTGCCCTAATCCCAATGTGTGTGCAGTCTATAGCTCCCAGCACGTGAGGGAATGCTGAGAGTCTATAGAAAGCAACCTTGTGGTCCTGCCACTCTGACTCTGAACTGGGGAATCTGATATATGTCCGCCACAACTTCTTAAAAGCAAGTAACACTTGCGTAATATGCTTTGAGAAAGTGGCTTGTAATACCCCCAAGGACCATGAGGTCACGGACTGAGTGGAGACAGTGGCCAAATAGTAGAGGGTACACATTAATTTCTGCAGGCCAGACACTGCATAGTTGCCCCCCCAAAAGTGTCCAAATCATCTCTCACCTGCAGGGCTGGCATCAGAAATCTTGGGGCCCTGTACAATTATATTTCTGGGGTCCCCACCTAATCCCAAATCCACACAACCCTCTTCTGTATGAGCCTCATTTAACCTTAGCGGCTCCAGATCCTGCTTTCAGGTGCGGACTTCTCTCTTTCTCAGTCCTGTTGGCCTGGCTGCTGCCTTCTGCTGGCCTGTCACTTTCACAAAAGAACGCCGAGCACTACAAGCAGGCACAGAACAGACGACCCGTGCATGTACAGGAGCCAGAGATTGAGGCTACAGTGCCAGCGGCGGGTATGGCTGTGTGCCTGCGGCCACAGGCCATGTGCACACACAGAGTAGATGGCTCTGAACACCAAACGGCAGGGCACACACACAGTAGACAGCAGTGGCACACAGTGAGTCAGTAAGACTCAGCCACACACAGATGGTGCACAGTAGATGGCCTGGCTGCGAGGATCACTAACAGGCCAGTGGCCGTGATGGGGCATGGAAGCTCTGGGGCCCTTGAGATTGCTGGGGCCCGTCACACTTGTCCCCATTGACCCCCCCTGTCGCCTGCCCTGCTCACCTGCTCATATAAGTTCAACAAGTTATTGCGGTTTAGCCTAAACATCCCCACAACCTGTTGATCCGAGAGGGAGTCCAGGTACAGCCTAGCACGATACATACATGGGGTACGCACTATTTGGGGTACGCACTTCCTTACTCCTGCCCAGCTCCTCCAAATGGGCCAAATCCAAAATGGGCAACTCAAATCCACTCTGCACAATCTCCATGTCTCAAACCCTCACAGGTGTCCTTAATGATGTGGGGTATATGTAGGGGTGTTTGTGAGTGAAATTAAGGACACCTGTGATGACATTAACCATATGTGAAAATACAAGGTGGTGTGTTGGAAAACACACACAGTAGTGTTCTAATCTCCTGCGCTCTGTTTATGTGAAACAAGGAAATATATAATATATAATAGCTTGTGTATACAGAGGTTTTGAACCCTTCACCATAAGTGTATGAGGGGGATACTGTACATCCCTTATTGGGGATATGCGTCTCCTCTTCTCCGTATTTAAAAACAGCAATCAACGTTGATTCAAGGTATTTTTTACCACAGTGAAAACAGGGAGGTTATAGGGAGGATACTGTACATCCCTTATTGGGGATATGCGTCTCCTCTTCTCCGTATTAGAAAGGCAGCAATCAGTGTAGATTCAGGATATTTTACACCACAGTGAAAGCAGAGAGGATACCGTACATCCCTATCTGGGGATATGTGTCTCCTCTTCTCCGCACAGAATGATAGCAGTCAGATGAGGGAGTAGACAAAGCAAGCTTCACCAGTCACAGACCGTTTTCCGGCGTGTAAACATACGGAAGACAAAATATGGCCATATAGTGTAATACTGTTTTATTTGGATATGGACATAAACAAGGGGTAGTTTTTTTAAAACATAAGTATGTAAAAACAGAAAAGATCCACAATGGGCAATTACCGGAAATCGTGGAGAACTAGTTGGAATAGTCCTCAAGTGAGCACAAGATTAAAAGTCCCGGAAACTTTCAACAGTGGCACAGCTGGACTCCCGCAATAAGTCCCACGGGTATCCTGCTTGATAGATCCCTATCTATCCACGATTTCCGGTAATTGCCCATTGTGGATCTTTTCTGTTTTTACATACTTATGTTTTAAAAAAACTACCCCTTGTTTATGTCCATATCCAAATAAAACAGTATTACACTATATAGCCATATTTTGTCTTCCGTATGTTTACACGCCGGAAAACGGTCTGTGACTGGTGAAGCTTGCTTTGTCTACTCCCTCATCTGACTGCTATCATTCTGTGCGGAGAAGAGGAGACACATATCCCCAGATAGGGATGTACGGTATCCTCTCTGCTTTCACTGTGGTGTAAAATATCCTGAATCTACACTGATTGCTGCCTTTCTAATATGGAGAAGAGGAGACGCATATCCCCAATAAGGGATGTACAGTATCCTCCCTATAACCTCCCTGTTTTCACTGTGGTAAAAAATACCTTGAATCAACGTTGATTGCTGTTTTTAAATACGGAGAAGAGGAGACGCATATCCCCAATAAGGGATGTACAGTATCCCCCTCATACACTTATGGTGAAGGGTTCAAAACCTCTGTATACACAAGCTATTATATATTATATATTTCCTTGTTTCACATAAACAGAGCGCAGGAGATTAGAACACTACTGTGTGTGTTTTCCAACACACCACCTTGTATTTTGTCTGTTTTTGGGAGTAGGGTTACCCATTTTGTGTTCATATCTCCAGCTGATCTGAAGCGCGATTAGTATACCATTTCAAAAACTCCTTCCATTGTATTAACCATATGTGCACTTGAGCAAATTGAGTTCACGGTCAAATCGCCCAACAGAACCTGGTCTGAAAAAATGGCGATTATTAGACACCTTAAAAGTGCGATTTGCGAAATCCCATTCCATTAAATAAGCGAATTGTATACTTTTCTATTGGAAAACATCTGGATGCGATAAAAGTGCAAATTTTTACCGCACTTTCAGTACGCATGCCAAAAAATATGCGATTTAGGGACCTTTTCGAATCACATTAAATATGCGAATTCACGGAAAAATGCAAATTAGCCGTTTTTTGGAGTAAAAATCGCCAAAAAAACACAACTCTACATCATCATACTGACAACGACTGTATAACTGCTCTTTCCTAGATCTTAAACTATCAATTATTAGTGGCCTTAATTATGTAGTGCGACCTTTCCTGCTTCTACTGTAGCTGCATATCACTTCATTTGATCTATTTCTTTTAACCCATAAGCAACACATTTTTAGCATTATAACACATGCCTCTTCTCCGGAGAACCCGAATTGGCCTTTACTTTGTGATGTCATCAATATTTAATACTGACTTTGTGATCAATTTGTTTGTCTCACATTTAAAGTAACTGAATTGATGACCACTTATTAATGAAAGATGGTAATTAACACAACAAATAGCAGCAGGTTGTGTGGTACTAATCAATACAGATTTTAAAGGCAACTTTGCAAAGAAAATTTAATTATAGTTATTGAAAAAGCGAAGGACATATTTTTTTGCATAGAAGAATAAATGTCTCTGGAAACTTTAATTACTAAGTGTGAAGGAAATATGAATGCATTTTTAAAGTTAAAAAAATATATAAATTGTTTTTTAATAAAGGTCTGCTACCTCCTAAAGCTGAGATATTCAAATAAATACTTGTTCCTACTGTATGTGTGTTTAATATTCTATTGCTTATTTAATAAAAAGTAAAATCATGGGTTCGATTCCCACCATGGCCCTAACTGTGCGGAGTTTGTATATTCTCCCCATGCTTGCATAGGTTTCCTCCAGGTACTCCGGTTTCCTTTCACAATCCAAAAATATGCCGTACTGGTAGGCTAATTGGCTCCCAACAAAATTAACCCTAGAATGTCTGTGTGCGTTTATATGTGGTAGGAAATATAGACTGTAAGCTCCACTGGGGCAGGGACTGATGTGAATGTTCAAATATTCACTGTAAAATCGCTGCAGAATATGTGTGCGCTATATAAGAAACTGTTAATAAATAATTAAATAGATAAATAGAATATTGGAAATAAATGCTAGTAATGGTGCTTAGTTATAATCAAAGATAATTATTTTTAAACAACTTACTCATTTCTATCATAAATCAGTTATGTGCTGCCTCTTAAATTAGAGAAATAGCTCCCTCATAAATTCCCAAATGTACAACTTGTAGGGAACTCTGCATTAATCATTTTAGAGTATGCGGGTATAATAAAATCAAGCAACAGAAAAAGAAAGACAGGGCTGAAACAAAATAATTAAACATCACACACATTTAGTAGACATAAAGGACGAAGATTGTCAATAGAACATAGTCAATATACTGGTGTTCAAGATGCTGACTGTCACAATCCCAGCAGCGGACCCCAACAGATTTGCTCACATTTGAATAGAATTAATGCACATTAATTCTACTCAAATGTGAGTGAATGGATTAACACAATTTAGACAATGCTGAACTATTTTCCTTTCTTTTTGAGTTTCTTTTAGTTTAAAGGAAACATCACCCCATGAATTGTATTTTAACTATCGTGTAATTGACACTTGTGAACTCCCCAGTGGGTGTACAATTTCTTTATGTATATGTACAGTATCTCTAAGCTTTGGTGAAGGCTTCTTCGTATCTCCCTGGGCAGAGCCTCACTATCTGCATTGTGGGTATCAATATTCCTGTTGCTATTTCTAATAAAGGGGTTAAACACTATGGAGAAGGAGCAGGCTGTAGGAGGGAACAATAAGATATAGGGTGCAGGAGAGCATAGCTAAGGATAGGCTGCAGAAGGAGATGGTTAGGGAATGCTGCTAAAGGGGATGATTATGGTTAGGCTGTGGGAGGGGCAGTTAAGGTTATGGTTAGGATTAGGTTTACAATACTTACCAAAATCCATTGAGCTGTTGAACATCGGGATTCTGCTGCCAGGATTCTGACTGTGAGCATGCTAAATGCAGGGATGTGAAACCAAGACAATGACACAGGAAAGATAAAGTTCACAGTAGAAAATTTCACTGATTAAAAGATCTAGAGTACTGTAAGTCTGGAAGCCCAATCAGCCTTGATATGAGATGCAACTATGATGCCAATAGCCAACAAATCTCTTACAGTAGTTGCATACGCTCAACAGATTCAAACAAAGAGGGATATTCAATCCCAGATTCCAACTGTCAGGACGCCCCAACAGTCGGAATCTGGGCCATTCTTCGTTCCTTATGATAGGAACTTGACATTCAGTACTCAAGGTACAGACTGTTGAATGTAGGAAAGTCTGCAAATCATCAAAAATGGCAGCAAATTGACAATCCGTGTCTATTTCCAACAAAACAGATCCGACTTGTTTAAAAGTTGGATCTGTTTTGTTGGAATCTGCCTTCAAGGCTGTCAATAATGGCAACATTAAATAGGCAATAGCCGCTATTTCCCCCAGTATTGAATACCACCCAAAGTCTCCATATGATGATTACTGTAATCATAGATATGTTTTCTACACTGAAATTAGTTGCAATTAAATACATTAATATAATATAATCTGTGTCCTTTTTGGGTTATATATAAAGTAAAAATTCTACTTAAAGATAAGAAATACTGGCAATTATCTGCAGATCACTAGCACATACTAATAAATCTTCTTGATGTTTGTGTCCAGTGCCAGTGTTCATTCTCAGCTTATAGCCAGCCATAACGCTGGCTTGCATGCCCCAGGCTACATGCTCCATGGCACAAGCTTCATGCTCCAGCTCCACATTGCAGGTGGGTCAGAACTGTGCTATGAATAGCAAGCAAGCAATATGTTTCCCCCTCAAAAGGCTGAAACAACCATCGCACTCAGTCTCCTGGTGCAGAGAGGGGTTTGTAGACATGTGCTTCTATTGAAGCATGAAGGCACAAGAAACTGGCTCACTCGAGTCACATCCCTGCACCATTGGCTAATCAATGTCTTTCATTGATATCTGCTACAAGGTTCACTGTATTTTTCCTTACCACTGACATGGTTAATAGCAAATTAATAACTTTTCTTGCACCATTGGTCACCGCTGGATCCATTGGTAAGGGTATGGAGTAAAACATGCCCTTCAGACAGCATGAGCATGCCCCTCAGTTGGCTATCTGTCCAGTGCAGGAGGCTCTAATTAAGACTGCAAGCTAGGTCATTTTGCTTGGCATGGACAAATGTTGTATATGGTAATCTTATAGGGGATTTTTAGAATATTTGATGAAACTTTTCCTCAAAGGTTGTTTCTTCTTGCCAAAGGCTAGGTTAATATCTATAGGCCCACAAACATATGTTTTGTGCTAGACTATACTGATATACTTAAAGGGAAGGTTATGAAGGATTTATTGTTTACGTGCATGATTTGACCTTTTGGGAGTCCTCAATTGTCTTATTTAATCATTTACCCAGTTGGATTTGATATTTCAGCTATACAATGGTACATTTAGAAACATGTGGAAGTCGCACCTACTGAACGGTTAAACGTTTCTCTGCAAGGCTTGATACACCTCCACTACAGTATTGTTGAAAACAAATGGAAGAGAGCAGAAAGAAATAATTTGGAAATATCTGTTAAAAACTAATCAAATTGTAATAACATCTATCTATATGTCTAGTGTCCATGAGTCTCTGAAACACTGCCATCTGCTGGCAGAGAGTGAAACTACATTTCTTTCTCACACATGCAGAAACACAGAAGGTAACAGAATAGCTTTCGAAGCTTTTGCTTCTAACGGGCTTACTAGTAATTTATATTAAAATAATAGATGTTATTAGTTAGATGTTAAGTTACTACCTGATATCTATCTATCTTCCTATCTATCTATCTATCTATCTATCTATCTATCTATCGGCCATAGACCTTCAAGGGAAGATTCCCAGTAGGCCAAAGCACTTGTGAGGCCACTTATCAGCCATTCAGTTCTATTTATGATCTGGCACTGCCCAGAGTAGTGGCCCGGTCCCCCTCCTGTCTCCCATACACACAACATTTGCCAGTTCACAGAGTACCTGACGCTGCACATACTCATCTAAGGTGGGTGACTATCTGTTTCTGGGCTCCATTGGGGGAGAAGTGGGGATAGTTGTGATATTCAGGGGTTTATGGTAATAAATTGTTTGTCTGCACGACGGTGGTTTTGGAGTCTGTGGCCAGTCTCATTGGGGGAAGGGAAGTATTACTTAAAATGGGGAGATTTGTGGTTTGTCACAGCATATTAACAGTCTGGCGGTCACTAGACTGCCAAGCATATTAAAACCAATGGCTTACACACCAGGGCCACTTTTAGTTCCCAATCCACCCCTATATCTATCTATCTATCTATCTATCTATCTAAATATCTATCTAAGATCTGAGACTTTATTCATACAGTGAGAAATCAAGGTGAAGTTGCTAATACCCTCCATGTGCAGCATTGATTAAAGTACAAATAGATTGCTTAATAGAGGTCCTTCAGATGATGAACAAGAGCTAGAGCGGAAGAGTGTTGATTGATTAAGGATTATATATATAGCTATACTGTACATGCCAGTTAAAATGATCAAAAATATGCATATGAACATAAGTTTAGCTATTTGCAGAAGCTTAAATTATAAGTACATGATTTTTTTATAGTGTATTACTGGAAATGTTCATTTTATGTTACACTGGTTAGAGGAATTATCAATGACCAGTTTTCCTAGGTTTGTCTGTTTTAAAAAAAAATAATAGTTCTACTGTATTTTTGGAAGAAGCTCTGTTATCTGTTGGTTATTAAGTGTAAACATTAAAATGTATAAAAACATTTTTATTCAGAAACTTATTTTTAAAAATACAACTCCAGATGCGTAGCAAAAAAAAATGTACGTTTTGTTTTTATGAAGTAAGTATGATCATAAAACATTAAAACACATTGTAGATGAATTACAGTACAAAGAGGACAGCTATGCTAAGGTTATACCATCTTGTCTAAATTTACAGTCCAGGTTTTAAGTATCTTCCATGGTTGAGCCTAGATGGGTAAATCAAATTGACAGAGGTACTAATTAAGTAATCTGTACTCAAACATGGATATTCTTAAAACTTGCATTACAATGGCAGAGTTTGATAAACTCTTAACTTACTAGAGATGTGTGCATATCCTTGGGGGTTTTTTTTTTTTGGGGGGGGGGGAGGGATCAACAAAACCACTGAAGTGTATTTTTTTTAGATTTGGTCTTGTTTTTTTAGTTTCTTTAAAATTCATAAAAACAGCTAAAATCCTGTAATTTGGACCTTTTGTTGTTCTTGCAGTATTAATAACACCAATTATATTCATTACCATTCAGTTTTGAGCACACTCTCTTGTAATTGAACTAGCAATCCAAAATCAAAGATTCTGATTTAAAATCGGGATTCGGTTCAACTCAATTCCCTAAAGGGATCTGAGCCAGGTGCCAACTCAGATCCCCTAAATTTGGATATTTAAAAAAACCAGAACCACATATCTCTAGAACTCACTAATGCACAATGTAATAGGTGCACTCTATTTTTAAAATACTTGAAGGGTAGATTTAATAGGGAAAGTTTTGGGAATGTTGTGTTCAGAATGGAACCATCATTATTATAGCTCTATGAGCAGCATTCTCTTCAACATCAATGTTACGGTACTTCCTAAGAGAGTTCTCACATACTTTACTGCTCAATGAGTTATATCTTATAAAAATATGCTCTTTGACCAGAACCATGTAATGTATGTGTCGTAGAGATTGAATGATCGGCATCTGCACCTGAACTGAGCCAGGAATTTGCTCTGATTCTTAAGGCGACAGACTTTTGCAAACAGTGGAACTCTGGACCTGAACTTTTAGTACAAAAAGAAAACAGTTGTGTGTAGAGGTTATAGTGAGCCAAGCTATGTCCCAACAGCTTGCCATCAAATTTTTTATCATAGTGAGTGGCTTGGGGCTTGGCACATGATTCATATACAGTATACTGTATATGCTACAGTATATTACATATATGGATGCATATTGAGAATACAATTTAGGGTAGGTTCCAATAACATAGGTGAAACAGGGTTAGTTCAACCAGAGAATGCTGTATTTTTCTGGTCACAACTTCCCTGTAAAGTTTAAAGAGGAGCCGTCCAGCCTCAAAGAGATTGCTTTGCAGCCAGGTAGGAGAACCTGGTTCCCAGCCAAGCCAGAAATGGGTGTGCTTGAGGAGAGAAGGGTGGGCTCTCAAGCATATAGCTCTGGTTCAGGTTTTCAGACCTTCACAGTCACAGCTGGGAAATGATCTGACTGTAGTAACTGGGATTTAAACCCTGCTGATGTCCACTGCTGATGCCAAAAAGTGGCCAGTTGGTAGGCCCCAAGTATTGTAGCGCCAGGCACTTGGGCTGTTAGGGAAAGGTGGCACTGAGACACTGCGCAAACAGAGCGCTGGTTGGAAAGATTTGTTTGTTTAGTTTTTCATGTGAAGTTTGTTTGCTCTGAAGTTGGTTTGATGCATGTATTGGTTTGATGCATGTATGCCATTAAATACATGCACAAACACTGAATACTGTCTGCTGTGTCCTGGCTTGACGGTGAACTTGTTATAATATGTAGTTATATAAAAATAATTAATCTTTGATTAGAGTGCATTTTAATGCTTATTGCCCAAACATGTTGTAATATGCAAATATTCCAGTGCACTTAACCCCTTCCTGACGCAGCCAGTTTTTGCCTTCCTGACAGAGCCATTTTTTTCAAATCTGACATGTATCACTTAAGTGGGTATAACTTTTTTTTGCTTTTACTTATCCCAGTGATTTTGAGATTGTTTTCTCGTGACACATTGTACTTCAAGTTAGTTGTAAATTTTGGTCGATACAGTCTGTGTTTTTTTGTGAAAAATACCAAAATGTTGTAAAAAAATTGAAAATTTAGCGATTTTCAAAATGTTAAATTTTCTGCTTGTGAGACAAATAATCATACCACTCAAAATAGTTAGTAACTAACATAGACCATATGTCTACTTTATGTTTCCATCATTATTTCAACCTCCTTTTAATTTTTTTGGACACTAGGAGGCTTAAAATATGAATAGCAAATTCTCAAATTTTCAAGAAAATTTCAAACACTGATTTTTTTAGGGACCAGTTCAGTTCTGATGTGACTTTGAGGGACTTGTATGTGAGACACCCCCATAAATGATGCCATTTCAAAAACTGCACCCCTCACAGTATTCAAAACAGCATTTGGGAAGTTTGTTAACCCTTTAGGTGTTTCACAGGAATTAAAACAAAGTGTAGGTGAAATTTCAAAATTTCATTTTTTTTGCAGATTTGCAATTTTAATACATTTTTCTAAGGAACACAGTAAATTTTACTAGAGAAATGTGACTAAAAATTGATTCCCCCAATTCTTTTGTTTTCATAAATATCCTATATGTGGCCCTAGTGTGCACGTTGACCAAACCACAGGCTTCATAATAGAAGGAGCACCTACTTGATTTTGGAGCCTCCTTTTTATGAGATTATTTTTTAGGCACCATAAGATGCTAAAAGTTAGGAACCCCCCCACAAGTGACCCCATTTTGCAAACTAAACCCCTCAGGGAATTCATCTAGGGGTATAGTGTACATTTCAAACCCCCAGGGGTTTCACCAATTGTGGTACAACTGGGCAGTGAAAATGAAAAATTACATTTTTTACACAAAAATGCAGTTCTGGCTCAAAATTTTTCATTTTCACAAGGAATGAAGGAGACAAAGCACCCCAAAATTTGTGCCCCAATTTCTCCCGAGTATGGCAATGCCTCACATGTGACCAAAAAATACCATTTGGGTGCATGGCAGGACTCAGAAGGGAAGGAGTGATTTTTGGATTTTGTAGCTCAGATTCTGGTGGAATGTTGGTGGGTGCTATGTCGCATTAGCAAGACCCCCGAAGCACCAATACAGTGGAACCCCCCCACAAGTGACCCCATTTTGCAAACTACACCCCTCAGGGAATTCATCTAGGGGTATAGTGTACATTTCAAACCCCCAGGGGTTTCACCAATTGTGGTACAACTGGGTAGTGAAAATGAAAAATTAAATTTTTTACACAAAAATGCAGTTCTGGCTCAAAATTTTTCATTTTCACAAGGAATGAAGGAGACAAAGCACCCCAAAATTTGTGCCCCAATTTCTCCCGAGTATGGCAATGCCTCACATGTGACCAAAAAATACCATTTGGGTGCATGGCAGGACTCAGAATTGAAGGAGTGATTTTTGGATTTTGCAGCTCAGATTCTGGTGGAATGTTGGTGGGTGCTATGTCGCATTAGCAAGACCCCCGAAGCACCAATACAGTGGAACCCCCCCACAAGTGACCCCATTTTGCAAACTACACCCCTCAGGGAATTCATCTAGGGGTATAGTGTACATTTCAAACCCCCAGGGGTTTCACCAATTTTGGTACAACTGGGCTGTGAAAATGAAAAATTAAATTTTTTTACACAAAAATGCAGTTCTGGCTCAAAATTTTTCATTTTCACAAGGAATGAAGGAGACAAAGCACCCCAAAATCTGTGCCCCAATTTCTCCCGAGTACGGCAATGCCTCACATGTGACCAAAAAATACCATTTGGGTGCATGGCAGGACTCAGAAGGGAAGGAGTGATTTTTGGATTTTGCAGCTCAGATTCTGGTGGAATGTTGGTGGGTGCTATGTCGCATTAGCAAGACCCCCGAAGCACCAATACAGTGGAACCCCCCACAAGTGACCCCATTTTGCAAACTACACCCCACAGGGAATTCATCTAGGGGTATAGTGTACATTTCAATTCCCAGGGGTTTCACCAATTGTGGTACAACTGGGCAGTGAAAATGAAAAATTACATTTTTTTACACAAAAATGCAGTTCTGGCTCAAAATTTTTCATTTTCCCAAGGAATGAAGGAGACAAAGCACCCCAAAATCTGTGCCCCAATTTCTCCCGAGTACGGCAATGCCTCACATGTGACCAAAAAATACCATTTGGGTGCATGGCAGGACTCAGAAGGGAAGGAGTGATTTTTGGATTTTGCAGCTCAGATTCTGGTGGAATGTTGGTGGGTGCTATGTCGCATTAGCAAGACCCCCGAAGCACCAATACAGTGGAACCCCCCCACAAGTGACCCCATTTTGCAAACTACACCCCTCAGGGAATTCATCTAGGGCTATAGTGTACATTTCAAACCCCCAGGGGTTTCACCAATTTTGATACAACTGGGCTGTGCAAATGAAAAATTAAACTTTTTACACAAAAATGCAGTTCTGGCTCAAAATTTTTCATTTTCACAAGGAATGAAGGAGACAAAGCACCCCAAAATCTGTACCCCAATTTCTCCCGAGTACGGCAATGCCTCATGTGTGACCAAAAAATGGCAGGACTCAGAAGGGAAGGAGTGATATTTGGATTTTGCAGCACAGATTCTGGTGGAATGTTGGTGGGTGCTATGTCGCATTAGCAAGACCCCCGAAGCACCAATACAGTGGAACCCCCCCACAAGTGACCCCATTTTGCAAACTACACCCCTCAGGGAATTCATCTAGGAGTATAGTGTACATTTCAAACCCCCAGGGGTTTCACCAATTTTGATACAACTGGGCAGTGAAAATGAAAAATTACATTTTTTTACACAAAAATGCAGTTCTGGCTCAAAATTTTTCATTTTCATAAGGTATGAAGGAGAAAAAGCACCCGAAAATCTATGCCCCAATTTCTCCCGAGTATGGCAATGCCTCATATGTGACCAAAAAATACCAGTTGGGTGCATGGCAGGACTCAGAAGGGAAGGAGTGATTTTTGGATTTTGCAGCTCAGATTCTGGTGGAATGAATGGTGGGTGCTATGTGGCATTAGCAAGACCCCCGAAGCACGGTGAAATGATGAACCTAATAATCCATAGATGTGTGGTATATTTTAAAACACTCCTTTATACATAGGCCGGGTTTGTCGGGGCAAGTTTCACAGTGGAAAATAGTATCCTTTCTTATTCCCTTTTTATAGCAAACTTTGCACCTTTTTTGTGTCCTGCCCTTTCTTGCAGTGGAGGGGATTTCGTTGGGAAAATGCTGCCCTGGTACAATACGGGGGCCAGTACTAGAAGTACTGGGGCCCTCTGCCTGCTGGTTCCCAAATATTAGGCCCTTTATGACTTCCTCTTGAAGGTGTGGGTACTGGTACCTCGTACAGGAACGGAGGTGGTACTGTCTCCATGAATTGTTGTCAGTATAAGGACATCCCTCTTGTCCTTATATTTGACCAACAACATATTTTCGGTGCATATTCCCCTGCTTTCACCCCTTCTCAGTACTTGGGCAATGTGCGTTTTTTGGAGGCCTCTTTGGTTCTTGCGCACAGTACCGCAAGCTGCTGTACCTCTTGAACCAAGGGCCTTAAACAGGGGGATGCTAGTGTAAAAGTTATCCACATAGAGGTGATAACCTTTATCCAGGAAGGGGTGCACTAAATCCCAGACAATTTTTCCACTAACACCTACGAGGGAGGGGGGGCATTCTGGCGGTTCAATTCTTGAATCCTTCCCTTCATAAACCCTAAACCTGTGGGTGTACCCTGAGGTGCTTTCACACAGTTTATACATTTTTATGCCATACCTTGCCCTCTTACTGGGAAGGTACTGGCGGAATTTAACCCTTCCTTTAAAATGTATAAGGGACTCGTCGATACAAATAAATCTGTCAGGGATGTACATCTCTGCAAATTTGGCACTGAAATGATCAATGACCGGCCTGACTTTGAATAGCCGGTCAAAGGTGGGATCATCTCTGGGTGGGCACTGTGCATTATCGGTGTAATGTATAAATTTAAGGATTGCTTCAAAACGAGTCCGAGTCATGGCCATACGGTAAAATGGGGTGCTGTACAGAACATCTGTACTCCAATATTGCCTAATTTCTGGCTTTTTTACTATGCTCATACAGATGTGGCCAAGTACATCGTGGTTTACAACGCGCTTTTGAGGTCTCTGAGTCGCGAGTTGTAGATTGCGTTATGTCCTGCGTTATGTCCCACACCATGTAATACATAGTTTAACCACTGGGTGACAAATGTTCCACGTTAAGACTACGGTGCTGAATACATTGATGTTGCAGTTGACATTGATCTGTGAGAAGCTGGCCAATCAACATTCTTCACTTTATAAAAGAAAAAAAAATCTGTCTTCTACAAAACGAAATGTCAGGCTGCCACGCAACTTCCCACTACAGATTTTGTCCAACTTCCCACTTCAGATTTTGTCCTTACTTTAGAGAAAAAGTACTTACAGTACTTTAGAGAAAGAGTACTTGGATTCAATTAAAGCAGATCTGTTTGGTTATACATTTTGTTGGTACAGATTGCTATATGGAATCCATGCTAACCTTTACTAATGCTGGAAACTTTCACATGGTATATTATTTACGGAGGTGTCTATCATTATGCTGTACTGCGCCATGAAAACAGCGCAATCTACTGGGCATGTCTCATACTTGACTGTACAGTATATTGTACACCAATGTAGCAACTGAAATCACAGGTTTCTGTGGCCTAGCGGTTAAAGACACAGTTACTGTATACTGTTAGCAGCAATACTGGTTCGATCCACAGTGTGGTACAGTTGTTTTTTTTTAAACGTACTATTTTTTTTTTTTTTCATTTTTTTAATCAATAAAGTAATTTGGTGCTTTGCAAATTCCTTTTGCACAAAAAAATTAACAATGGCAGGCTGCAATTTACATGATACAGTTATTGTCGTTACATACTGTAAGTTACAAAGAACGTTTTTATTTTCGCAAGAGTAAATTTTCCACTTCATGTAAAAATCCTTAATTTAGGGAAAGAGTACTTACTTTACAGAAAGAGTTCTTGGATTAAATTCGCAGGAGGAGATATGATCAGATATACATGTCATTGGTACAGATTGCTACTGTATAAATATGGAATCCATGCTAACCTTTACTTTTTTTTTTAAATGCACTATTTTTTTTTTTTTAAATCAATAAAGTAATTTGGTGCTTTGCAAATTCCTTTTGCACAAAAAAATTAACAATGGCAGGCTGCAATTTACATGATACAGTTATTGTCGTTACATACTGTAAGTTACAAAGAACGTTTTTATTTTCGCAAGAGTAAATTTTCCACTTCATGTAAAAATCCTTAATTTAGGGAAAGAGTACTTACTTTACAGAAAGAGTTCTTGGATTAAATTCGCAGGAGGAGATATGATCAGATATACATGTCATTGGTACAGATTGCTACTGTATAAATATGGAATCCATGCTAACCTTTACTTTTTTTTTTAAATGCACTATTTTTTTTTTTTTTTTTTTAAATCAATAAAGTAATTTGGTGCTTTGCAAATTCCTTTTGCACAAAAAAAAAATAACAATGGCAGGCTGCAATGTACATGATACAGTTATTGTCATTACATACTGTAAGATACAGAGAACGTTTTTTTTTCTCGCAAGAGTAAATTTTCCACTTCATGTACAAGTCCTTAATTTAGGGAAAGAGTACTTACTTTAAGGAAAGAGTTCTTGGATTAAATTTGCAGGAGGAGATATCAGTTATACAATTTGTTGGTACAGATTGCTACTGCATAAATATGGAATCCATGCTAACCTTTACTAATGCTGGAAACTTTCACATGGTATATTATTTACGGAGGTGTCTATCATTATGCTGTACTGCGCCATGAAAACAGCGCAATCTACTGGGCATGTCTCATACTTGACTATACAGTATATTGTACACCAATGGAGCAGCTGAGATCACAGGTTTCTATGGCCTAGCGGTTAAAGACACAGTTACTGTATACTTGTAGCAGCAATACTGGTTCGAGCCAAAGTGGGTTACAATTTTTTTTTTTTTAAACGTACTACTTTTTTTTTTAATTTTTTAATCAATAAATTTATTTGGTGCTTTGCAAATTCCTTTTGCCTTTTGCACAAAAAAATTAACAATGGCAGGTGGCCATGTACGTGATACAGTTATTGGCGTTACATACTGTGTTGCAAAGAATGCTTTTTTTTCACACAAGTAAATTTCCCACTTCAGTTAAAGGTCCTAACTTTAGGGAAAGAGTACATTCTTTAGGGAAAGAGTACTTTGATTAAATTCCACACAAGTAGATCTGTTCGATTATGCATGTCGTTGGTACAGATTGAGTTTGAAAGTCAATGCATGCTTCTGCACCTTCCCCCATGATCACTCATTAGCATTAATTCCCATTGAGCCCACTGTTTACTGTATACAGTATGTCTGTAGCAAAACACCTCCCCCAGCCACTCTGTGCATGGTCACATTAGTGCCATGCAATCCATGCAATGCGATCTCAGTAGTTTATGGATAGAGTACTGATAGACGTTTTTCAGTTACCGTAGCTATGGAATAAGCTTAAGCTATGGAAATAGCGCAGTCAGTCAAAACTTGCGTAAGTTCTCCCGGGCACCAGGGCCGGTGCTAGGGTGTCCTTCGCCCTCATGCAAACCATAAATTTTGCGCCCTTTCACATTGCCAATGCAACAAGCTGCAGCCCGATTGTGGGAGCGTATGCAGCATGCAATGCTATGGAGGATCTCGGGTGCATGTACATGTTTGCATACACCATCTCAGTGCTGTGTCCGCAAAATGTTGCAGGCACTAAAGGTGCCCATACACGCTATGAGAATCGCATACGTTATGGGCTAGATAGCATCGCACGGCATGCATGCAATGTGTGTGCGATGCGATCCGAAAGCAGTACAAAAAGTGTGTGCAGCACATACTTTTTGTACTGTGCGATGCGATGCCCGCGGGAGCGCAATTGCAGCGTGTATGACCACCTTTAGGCACATAACCCAGCCCATTATTTAAAAAGTGTCTGGCACAATAATATACTGTAAGTTATGGAATGATAAAAATCAATAATACAATACTTTATTGAAGAGGATGGAGATGCTTGGTAATTGAAAGAAGTATTGGAGGATTGATTGAAGAATTGGATGATTGTTCTTAGGGTTGGATGATTGGATGAAGAATTGGATGATTGAATAAAGAGTTGAATGATTGGATGAATATTGGATGGTTGGAAGAACAATTGTATGATTGGAAGAACAATTGGATGATTGAATGAAGATTGGATGGTTGGAAGAACAATTGGATGATTGGAAGAACAATTGGAGGATTGAATGAAGATTGGATGGTTGGAAGAACAATTGGATGATTGGAAGAATAATGGGATGGTTGGATGAAGATTAAATGATGAAGTTTGAATGTCCTTGCTGAATTGGATCGTGGCTGCAGAACCAGGAGTAACCGTGGAGAATAACCGTCAGGATTGAGGAGAAAGATAATACCCCTTTGGGGGGCTAACCTTGTCCAGTCCGTATTGGCGGCAGCAGGTTCCTTGGTACACAGGTGTAGCAGTGAGACGATCAGCAGGAATAGAAGAGAACTTCACCAGAGGCGCAGGAACTGTAGTAACTACTACAGACAGCCAGGAGTGAGCAATGATGCTTAGGCATGGACATCATTGTACTGGCTGCCGGTCTTGCAGGGCAAGTCAGTACTTAAGGAGTGAGCTGTGCGGCGATTGGATAGCCGTTTGACAGCAAGGTGGAGCCGCACAGTACAGGTTGCAGGATCCCAAAAGATGGCGGCCGCCAGCGGAGGCGACAAAAACCAGCCGGTGGTGAGTGTGCGCAGCTGTGCAGTTGCCGGCGTTTCCAGACAGAGGCCTAACCAGGCACAGACACACATGGCGGCTCATGTCTCACGCCACCTATGTCCTGTATGGCACCGGAGCACTTAGCACCACTGTCACCACGTGGTGACAGTGCGGGAACATGCACCCCACCAGTACAAGGAACAGGAGTGGAGGTGAGCGCCAGGGTAGGCGACACGCTGATACAGGACCCAGGGCTAGGCACAGCACAGGGGAACTGGGTAGCAGCCATGGTGATCGTGACATCATCATTGTTATCTGGACATTCGTCCTTATTATTTAATATTATTTTGCCTGTCTTTTCCTCAAAGAAGTATTTGAGTCCCTGTATGACATCTTTTATTAAACCCGCTCATTTTAACCCTACTGCTGCTGCCTCGTCTCCAGTCCCTGAACACCACACAACCCCATAAGAACCATTAACCGTGACAGTTTGCACTGACCCGATGGAGTCGGGTGAAAATCTTTGGCAGGGATCTTTGGCAGATGTATTGCAAGGCATCATGGTCCGCCTGGAAAAGTTGGAGTCCTCACAGTGGCAAGTGGCGCAATTCCTACAAACGCTGACTTCTCCACCAGCTGCTCCTCCAGTTGCTGCAGCAACATCATAAGCTCCTTCAGGAAGTTCCTCTGCCACGCTGCCAGCCGGGTCTATTATTCCTCCTCATCTGCATCTGACAACCCCCAGCAAATATGATGGGTCTCCTAAAGGATGTCGCGGGTTCTTGAATCAGTGTGATGTGCACTTCACTCTCCAATCATCCAAATTCAAAACTGCCAAGGCACGAGTGGCCTACATCGTCTCACTCCTCTCTGGTCCAGCCCTGGATTGGGTTTCGCCTCTGTGGGAACGAGCAGATGCTCTGCTGAATAATTATGACGATTTTATCACTTCCTTCCAGCGAATCTTTGACGAACCAGGTCGAGTATCATCTGCAGCTACAGAGATTCTGAGAATTCGTCAAGATAGCAGACCAGTGGGTCAATATGTTGTGCAATTCCAGACGCTATCATCTGAGTTAGGATGGAATGAAGAGGCACTCGTCTCTGCTTTCTGGAATGGCCTAGGCGGTCGCCTCAAGGATGGATTGGCCACCCGTGATACACCCTCCACCCTGACATATCTAATCTTCTTGTGCAATAAAGTTGATCTGCGGATTCAAGAGCTACAACTGGAGAGAGCTCGTTCTGATCGCTTTGTCCTCGTCCCTCCCCTGCTGTTACTCCTGTAAAAAGTGGATTGTCTACTACTTCTGCCACATAAGAACCAATGCACATAAACTGGTCTCACATTTCCCTCGAAGAAAAGAACCGACAACGTCGAGACAATCTTTGTATGTACTGTGCCTCTTCCTCCCATCTCCTGGCCTCTTGTCCACTCCGTCCGGGAAACGACCGCTTCTAATCCCCATGAGGGAGGTTACCGTAGATTAGGAGTGTTATTGCCATCTCCCTCTACCATAGACTCTGCTAGACTCAGGCACAGCGGGAAACTTCATTTCGGCCGATATCGCTGCACAGCTCTCCATACCCCTCCAGCCATTAGAGCAGCCTTTGGTCCTGACAGCCGTTGACGGTAGCCACATCTCCAGTGGTCAAATTACCTCTCAGACTGTACCAGCACATCTTCAAGTTGGAGCGCTGCACCAAGAAAGGTTAGAGTTTTTGGTCCTTCCACAGTCCTCTCACGCTGTAGTTCTGGGAATGCCGTTGCTTACCTTGCACAACCCCTATGTTGAGTGGCTAACTATGGAGATTAAGGCCTGGAGTAAAGACTGCTTTTCTTCTTGTTTATCTCGAGTCATACCCGTCCTTCTGAGTGAGTCACAAGCATCCTCTTCCAAACTCCCTGCCTCCGCCATATTACTATCGCCACTTCATCTGAAATTTCTCCACCATAGCAGCACCTCTGACTGCACTCACCCAAAAGGGGGCCAATCCTGCCCAATGGCCGCCCGAGGCCTCCGAGGCCTTTTGACAACTAAAACAGGCCTTTATAACCGCCCCAATCCTTCTTCAGCCAGATGTGAATAGGCCCTTCATCCTGGAGGTCGATGCCTCTTCAGAAGGAGTAGGGGCAGTCCTTTCGCAAAAAGGAGAGGATTCAGAGCTTCACCCTTGTGCATATTTCTCCAAGAAATTTCTTCCGGCAGAAAAGAATTACCCCATTGGAGCTGCTAGCAGTTAAGTTAGCCTTTGAGGCGTGGCGGTACCTGTTGGAGGGGGCTCATCACCAGATTACAGTCTTTTCAGATTCTTTCTTACGTCATGTCCAGTGTCTCACTTCTCGACAAGCCCGCTGGGCTATGTTCTTTGCACGATTTAACTTCCAAATCAAGTATCGTCCAGGGGTTTTAAACAACAAGGCTGACACTTTATCTTGTTCCTTCGATGCCAGTTCAGACTCTGAACCTCTAAAGCAGCCCATCCTGAACCGAGTAGTCTTCGCTCATGTCACTCCTCATCCTACACCTCCTTCAGGCAAGTTCTTTGTGCCACCCAATTTACGCAAAAAGCCTCCCGTTTTGCTGGACATTCCTGTATTCAAAAGACTTTGCAAATTCTCCTGCATTCATATTGGTGGCCGACCATTCGGCAGGATGTACCAAACTTTGTGTCATCATGCGTCAAGTGTGCTCAGCACAAGACCTCTCGAAATCCTCCGGCTGGAGCTCTGCTACCACTATACATCCCAACGGAACCGTGGACGCATCTCTCGATGGACTTTATATCCGAACTACAGCCATCTGGCGGGTATACTGTCATCTGGGTGATAGTCGATAGATTTTCAAAGATGGCCCACTTTGTGCCCCTAAAGTCCCTGCCTTCTGCTCCTGTGCTTGCTCAACTCTTCATATCGTCCATCTTCAAGCTTCATGGTCTGCCAAAAGAAATTATATCCGACCGGGGTCTTCAGTTTGTCGCCAAATTCTGGAGAGCTCTATGTGCTGCTCTTCAAGTAAAACTGAAATTCTCCACCGCCTTCCATCCTTAGACTAACGGGCAAACCGAACGTGTCAACCAAGATCTAGAGACATTCATTTGACTCTTCATGTCCTCCTCTCAGGATGAATGGAAGGATCTTTTACCTTGGGCAGAATATGCACACAATAACTCCTACCATTCCTCTTCAGGTACCACACCTTTCTTTACAGTTTATGGCAAGCATCCACGGTCCCCTGACTTCACAAGTCTGCCGTCCCCAGAGGTTCCCGCAGCTGCTTCTTCTCTTCATGGTTTTGCAAAAATATGGGCTGAGGTCCATAAAGCTCTTCTTCAAGCTTCTTCCAGATATAAAAGGGCAGCTGACAAGAAAAGAAAGGCGGTTCCACCATTAAAGGTAGGGGATCGAGTATGGCTGTCCACCCGCAATCTTCGTCTTCGTGTACCCTCCATGAAATTTGCCCCACGCTTTATTGGGCCATTTCCCATCACTCAAGTAATCAATCCGGTGGCTTACAGATTGCAACTTCCATCTTCCATGAAGATATCCAATTCCTTCCACGTATCTCTTCTTAAACCTTTAAAATTGAGCATCATCAAAAGGAAAGTACCCAGATCCTCAAAAGTCAATACAGAGAAAGATGCAGAGTTTGAAGTCAAACGAATCATAGACTCTCGTTATCGCAACTCCCGGCATCAATTTCTGGTGGAGTGGGCTGTTTTCGGACCAGAGGAGAATTCTTGGGTAGATAAGGCTGATTTACACGCTCCAAATCACGTTAAAGGCTTTTTTCTGAAGAATTCCCATAAGAAGCACAAGCATCCTGAGGTTACCCGAAAAGAGGGGGGTACTGTCACACGCCGACACGGTGGTACACGGCGGGTACTGTACTCACCCGCCCGTGTCCGCCGCCGGCTGGCGTGTGTAGGCCACCATGTCAGGTGAGGCGGCAGGCAGAGGTCTGGCAGTGTTTGAAGGCAACATGGGAATCTGCAGCATGGTCCCGCTCTAAGGCTATAGATGCCGGGAGGCCAGCGCCGCCATCTTGCTTAAGGGCAAACAGGGGATTGGGCCAGGTCAGGTATTCTCACCTGTTTCACTGTGACAGCCAATGGCAGCCGCCCTCTTTGCATAAAGGGGATCTGCCTTGGTAGCTCAGTGTCCGTGCAAAAAGTCTTCTGTGCCATGCACTTCGTCTCCAGCATCCTCAGGTCAGCCATTCCTCATAATTCTTTCAGTCACCGGATCCACTATTGTTGCCATCTTCCCACTTCTTTATCAGGACATTTCTCATCATTGTTATCTGGACATTCCTCCTCATTGTTATCTGGATATTCCTCCTCATTGTTATCTGGATATTCCTCATCATTTTTATCTGGACATTCATCCTTGTTATTTATTATTATTTTGCCTGTCTTTTCCTCAAAGAAGTATTTGAGTCCCTGTATGAAATCTTTTATTAAACCCGCTCGTTTTAACCCTACTGCTGCTGCCTCGTCTCCAGTCCCTGATCACCACACGACCCCATCAGAACCTTTAACCGTGACAGCTGGAGATGAGGGTCCATATATTGATGCAAGAAAAGCTTTGGATGCTGCAGTCTGCTGTAACAGCCAGGAAGAAAAAAACTCCTGTGAACAGCACTAGACATCTGCAAATGCTGTGGGCCTTTTTTGGAGGTTTATTTGCAACTACAGTAATTGTATGCTGATTTTTAAATAAATAAGTTAAAATTATTTTTTTTATTATTGAATGTAGCTTATTTTAACACTTTTCATGAATATTTTAAGTATTTTTCATGCATATTTGCATGCATATGTCAAGCTTTTTATATGGCATATAATCCTGTCTCTACTAATAAGTGATCATGGGGGAAGGTGCAGAAGCATGGTGCAGAAGCATGCATTGACTTTCAAACTGTACCACAGGGCAGCAGGTGCCTACTGTAGCATGGAAACAATACAGTACCATGTGAATAGCTCATACTAAATACAGTATCTTTATTAAGTTAAAACTCTTCAGAAAATGACACTGCTTTGTCTGCAATTGCAATCCCGGATTGAGTACACAATGTAGGGACAAACACACAATAGGGTGAACATAGTCATGCAACATTGATAGTAGTTCTTCACTTACTCATGTGACTATGCACAAAGGAGCTGGGGGAGGTGTTTTGCTACAGACATACTGTTTACAGTAAACAGTGAGCTCAATGGGAATGATCGTGGGGGAAGGTGCAGAAGCATGCATTGACTTTCAAACTCAATCTGTACCAACGACATGCATAACCAAAAAGATGTGGAATTTAATCCAAGTACTCTTTAGATAAAAAACGTACTCTTTCCCTAAAGTACGTACTCTTTCCCTAAAGTACGTACTCTTTCCCTAAAGTTAGGACTTTTACCTGAAGTGGGACATTTACTTGTGCGAAAAAACCCATTCTTTGCAACACAGTATGTAACGACAATAACTGTATCATGTACATGGCCACCTGCCATTGTTAATTTTTTTGTGCAAAAGGCAAAAGGAATTTGCAAAACACCAAATTACTTTATTGATTAAAAAATGAAAAAAAAAAAAGTAGTACGTTTAAAAAAAAAACCTGTACCACACTGTGGATCGAACCAGTATTGCTGCTAGCAGTATACAGTAACTGTGTCTTTAACCGCTAGGCCACAGAAACCTGTGATCTCAGCTGCTCCATTGGTGTACAATATACTGTATAGTCAAGTATGAGACATGCCCAGTAGATTGCGCTGTTTTCATGGCGCAGTACAGCATAATGATAGACACCTCCGTAAATAATATACCATGTGAAAGTTTCCAGCATTAGTAAAGGTTAGCATGGATTCCATATTTATGCAGTAGCAATCTGTACCAACAACATGTATAACTGATATCTCCTCCTGCAAATTTAATCCAAGAACTTTCCTTAAAGTAAGTACTCTTTCCCTAAATTAAGGACTTTTACCTGAAGTGGAAAATTTACTCTTGCGAGAAAAAAAAGTTCTCTGTATCTTACAGTATGTAACGACAATAACTGTATCATGTACATTGCAGCCTGCCATTGTTATTTTTTTTGTGCAAAAGGAATTTGCAAAGCACCAAATTACTTTATTGATTTAAAAAAAAAAATAGTGCATTTAAAAAAAAAAGTAAAGGTTAGCATGGATTCCATATTTATACAGTAGCAATCTGTACCAATGACATGTATATCTGATCATATCTCCTCCTGCGAATTTAATCCAAGAACTCTTTCTGTAAAGTAAGTACTCTTTGCCTAAATTAAGGATTTTTACATGAAGTGGAAAATTTACTCTTGCGAAAATAAAAAACGTTCTTTGTAACTTACAGTATGTAATGACAATAACTGTATCATGTAAATTGCAGCCTGCCATTGTTAATTTTTTTGTGCAAAAGGAATTTGCAAAGCACCAAATTACTTTATTGATTTAAAAAAAAAAAAAATAATGCATTTAAAAGAAAAAGTAAAGGTTAGCATGGATTCCATATTTATACAGTAGCAATCTGTACCAATGACATGTATATCTGATCATATCTCCTCCTGCGAATTTAATCCAAGAACTCTTTCTGTAAAGTAAGTACTCTTTCCCTAAATTAAGGATTTTTACATGAAGAGGAAAATTTACTCTTGCGAAAATAAAAACGTTCTTTGTAACTTACAGTATGTAATGACAATAACTGTATCATGTAAATTGCAGCCTGCCATTGTTAATTTTTTTGTGCAAAAGGAATTTGCAAAGCACCAAATTACTTTATTGATTTAAAAAAATAAAATAAAAAAAATAATGCATTTAAAAAAAAAGTAAAGGTTAGCATGGATTCCATATTTATACAGTAGCAATCTGTACCAATGACATGTATATCTGATCATATCTCCTCCTGCGAATTTAATCCAAGAACTCTTTCTGTAAAGTAAGTACTCTTTCCCTAAATTAAGGACTTTTACCTGAAGTGGAAAATTTACTCTTGCGAGAAAAAAAAACGTTCTCTGTATCTTACAGTATGTAATGACAATAACTGTATCATGTACATTGCAGCCTGCCATTGTTATTTTTTTTTTGTGCAAAAGGAATTTGCAAAGCACCAAATTACTTTATTGATTTAAAAAAAAAAAATAGTGCATTTAAAAAAAAAGTAAAGGTTAGCATGGATTCCATATTTATACAGTAGCAATCTGTACCAATGACATGTATATCTGATCATATCTCCTCCTGCGAATTTAATCCAAGAACTCTTTCTGTAAAGTAAGTACTCTTTGCCTAAATTAAGGATTTTTACATGAAGTGGAAAATTTACTCTTGCGAAAATAAAAAACGTTCTTTGTAACTTACAGTATGTAATGACAATAACTGTATCATGTAAATTGCAGCCTGCCATTGTTAATTTTTTTGTGCAAAAGGAATTTGCAAAGCACCAAATTACTTTATTGATTTAAAAAAAAAAAAAAAAAAATAATGCATTTAAAAAAAAAAGTAAAGGTTAGCATGGATTCCATATTTATACAGTAGCAATCTGTACCAATGACATGTATATCTGATCATATCTCCTCCTGCGAATTTAATCCAAGAACTCTTTCTGTAAAGTAAGTACTCTTTCCCTAAATTAAGGATTTTTACATGAAGAGGAAAATTTACTCTTGCGAAAATAAAAACGTTCTTTGTAACTTACAGTATGTAATGACAATAACTGTATCATGTAAATTGCAGCCTGCCATTGTTAATTTTTTTGTGCAAAAGGAATTTGCAAAGCACCAAATTACTTTATTGATTTAAAAAAAATAAATAAAAAAAAATAATGCATTTAAAAAAAAAGTAAAGGTTAGCATGGATTCCATATTTATACAGTAGCAATCTGTACCAATGACATGTATATCTGATCATATCTCCTCCTGCGAATTTAATCCAAGAACTCTTTCTGTAAAGTAAGTACTCTTTCCCGAAATTAAGGACTTTTACCTGAAGTGGAAAATTTACTCTTGCGAGAAAAAAAAACGTTCTCTGTATCTTACAGTATGTAATGACAATAACTGTATCATGTACATTGAAGCCTGCCATTGTTATTTTTTTTTTGTGCAAAAGGAATTTGCAAAGCACCAAATTACTTTATTGATTTAAAAAAAAAAAATAGTGCATTTAAAAAAAAAGTAAAGGTTAGCATGGATTCCATATTTATACAGTAGCAATCTGTACCAATGACATGTATATCTGATCATATCTCCTCCTGCGAATTTAATCCAAGAACTCTTTCTGTAAAGTAAGTACTCTTTCCCTAAATTAAGGATTTTTACATGAAGTGGAAAATTTACTCTTGCGAAAATAAAAACGTTCTTTGTAACTTACAGTATGAAATGACAATAACTGTATCATGTAAATTGCAGCCTGCCATTGTTATTTTTTTTGTGCAAAAGGAATTTGCAAAGCACCAAATTACATTATTGATTTAAAAAAATAAATAAATAAATAATGCATTTAAAAAAAAAGTAAAGGTTAGCATGGATTCCATATTTATACAGTAGCAATCTGTACCAATGACATGTATATCTGATCATATCTCCTCCTGCGAATTTAATCCAAGAACTCTTTCTGTAAAGTAAGTACTCTTTCCCTAAATTAAGGATTTTTACCTGAAGTGGAAAATTTTCTCTTGCGAAAATAAAAATGTTCTTTGTAACTTACAGTATGTAACGACAATAACTGTATCATGTAAATTGCAGCCTGCCATTGTTAATTTTTTTGTGCAAAAGGAATTTGCAAAACACCAAATTACTTTATTGATTAAAAATTGAAAAAAAAAAGTAGTACGTTTAAAAAAAAAACCTGTACCACACTGTGGATCGAACCAGTATTGCTGCTAGCAGTATACAGTAACTGTGTCTTTAACCGCTAGGCCACAGAAACCTGTGATCTCAGCTGCTCCATTGGCGTACAATATACTGTATAGTCAAGTATGAGACATGCCCAGTAGATTGCGCTGTTTTCATGGCGCAGTACAGCATAATGATAGACACCTAAAATAATGTTTTAAGTAGTCATCCAGCAATAGCAAAGGTTAGCATGGCTTCTGTACCAATTACATAAATGACCGTACGTAGCTGCTTCTGCGAGTAAATACAAACACTCTGTCCGTAAAGTAAGGACAAAATCCGTAGTGAAAAGTCGTGGTGGCCACTGTTTTGTAGAAGAGATTTTTACGCATGCGCTGTACTGTTTGGGAAAAGTGACATCTGGTGGTCAATGAGTGTAAGTGCAGGTTACATTTACAAGATTACGTTACATTATAACGCGATCTATAACGGGACTATAGCGCAAGGAGCAGGCGCGATCCATGCGCGATTTGCATGGCGCACTTTATGCGCAACGCAGCCACGATGTACTTGGGCATAACTGTATGTAACACCAGACCCCAAAACATCATCATCTCTACTGCATCTACAGGGGTCCACCTAGCAAATGATGACGTGGGGTTTTGAGCAATAAACTGCTGGGCATATAAATTACTTTGGTCCACCATTAAATTTATAAAATCATCAGAGAAAAAGACTTTGAAAAAGTCAATTTCTCTGAGACCTGTACTATCAAATTGGATTCCTGGGATGGCCAAAAACTCAGGAACCTGGGGCTCAAAATTGTCTGGTGGTGGGGTCCATACGGGATTAATCATTTGGGGGGGTCTCAGCTGCTCTACGGGGGCGTCTTTGAGGGGGTCCCTCATCACCAGAGGAGGAAGAGGAGCTTAAGACGAATCCTTCAAATTCCCCGCTTGCCTCACTGGCTGTGTCAGAGTCAGAGGCAAGCATGGCATATGCCTCCTCCGCTGAATACATTCTTCTGGAGGACTGGGATGACATTTGGGATGACATTTGGGATGCCATTTTTATTTTTGTGTTTCTGTAAGTGTAATGTTTCAACACGTGTATAGTGTAGGGGGGGTACAAACTTTATTTCAACACGGGTGGAATGTAGTGTGTAGTGTGTATGTAGTGCAGAAAAAAAAAATACTTTATACAGGAATTTGATCCCAATAAAAAAAAAAAAATTGAAGGGGTTAAAAAAAAAAAAATTGAAGGGGTAAAAAAAAAAAAAAAAAGGTCCTGCGCCAAAAATTGAGCACAGATGTTGGTCAGTAACGACCGTCACTGAACAGCGCTCAAAGGCAACAGGACACCCACAAAAGCAACGTGGGTGTAAAAAAAAAAAAAAAACAATTAAAAAAAACTGCAGAAAAAAAATTATATCAACCCTGTGCCAAAAATGTTGTTCAGTGATGTACGTCACTGATCAGCGGCCACAGGACACCCACAAAAGCAACGTGGGTGTAAAAACAATTTAAAAAAATATACCACAGCACTCTCCAAAAAAAAAAAAAAAATTTAAAAAAACTGCAGAAAAAAAATTATATCAACCCTGTGCCAAAAATGCTGTTTAGTGATTGTACGTCACTGATCAGCGCTCAGCGGCCACAGGACACCCACAAAAGCAACGTGGGTGTAAAAACAAAACCCCACTGCACTCTCCAAAAAAAAAAAACTGCAGATCAGTGATGCAGTGATCAGTGAACACTGATTAGCAGTGAGGGGCAGCAGGCACACAACTGTGTGCAACCTGACAGGGTATACTGTATATATAAAAAAAAAACCTGGACCCCCAAAAAGTTGCTGATTAATTAATTTAAACTAATCAGCACAAAAGGGGGGGCAGCAGGGGGGGGGCAGCAGTCAGTTGCACACGCAGCACAACCTTTGGTGCAACTGACAGGTATATATATAAAAAAAAAAACCTGGACCCCCAAAAAGTTGCTGATTAATCAATTTAAACTAATCAGCACAAAAGGGGGGGGGGCAGCAGGGGGGGCAGCAGTCAGTTGCACAGGCAGCACAACCTTTGGTGCAACTGACAGGTATATATATATAAAAAAAAAACCTCTGCACCCCCAAAAAGTTGCTGATCAGCTCAGATATAGTGATCAGCACAAAAGGGGGTGCAGCAGACACAAAATATATCACTCTCTATCACTCTCTATCACTCTCTGTCACTCTCTGTCACTCTCTGTCACTATCTCTCACTATCTATCACTATCTTGGACTCTATGACACTGCAGCAGCAGGACACAGGAAGTCACAAGATCCAGGAAGCATCCAGCTGCTGGCAGCACGCTACCAGCGGTGATCAGCGGTGATCAGGTAAGTATAAGGCAAGGTTCAGGTATGTATAGCAGGACAGAGTGGCCGGTGACCGCTCTGCACGCAATTCCAGACCGGAATGGCGTCTGCAGCGCAGTCACCGTTAGTTTAAATGGCGCGCCTTGGCTGTGATTGGCTCGTCGGTCCGACGAGCCAATCACAGCCTTGGGGGCAGGTGGGGTGAGGTGTCGTCGTCACCGATGACCCCCTCATGCCCCCTGACGCCCGGCGGTGATTGACACCTGTGTTACCGAGCGTCTGATTCGCCGGTAACACAGGAAAATGCTGTGAATGGCTGTTCACACTGAACAGCCAATCACAGCGATCGCCGAAGGGGGGGCGGCATCGCAGCCCCCCCTGGGCATGCAGGGACATGTCTGCTGTCAGGGACAGTTTAAAGTCATGACGTATATATACGTCATGTGTCGGGAAGTACATCCCGGCCATGACGTATATATATGTCAAATGTCGGGAAGGGGTTAAACATATAACCTCATCGGGGTGTATTCAATGCCATCGGTGAGCGGAGACAGAGAGCAGGGCTTCATGCTCGCTGTCACCACTCACCCTGTCAGTATTCAACGCACCCCCCTCATACGCCAATTCCCCCTCGCTCTGTTTTTTGAGCGAGGGGGAATTGGCGTATGCGGCTCCAGAAGCAGCAAGACTCGCGGCTAAATACAGCAGGTTTTCTGCATTAGCTGCGGGTCTTGCTGTTTTGGGGAATTCTCACTATCCTGTTACGACGAGGATTTCCCCAGAACGTTGAATAGGGCAAGCGGCTGGTGAGGGGGTTAAATAGCGAGGATCACTGGTTTTCTGCAATCCTCGCTGCTTAACCCCCTTGCCGGCCGCATTGAATACTACCCATTATCATGTTTCTTTATTCAAGTTTATACAAGATGTGTTCTTATCCAACACACGTATGTTTTTAAATATCTATATTTGTGGTGTATTCTACTATGCATTGTTCTGATTGGATAGTGCTTAACTGCATTTGTTACATGATCATTAATTGATGCAGCTGTTTTTGGCTTCAATTTAGCCACAGTGTAACCTATTTAAACCATTTGTAAGCACTTGTTTTGTCGATCATATAGTAACTGTCGACTAGTGGCATCAACATGATGGAACGTCTTCATTGTTATTGTCAAGCCATTGACTTTATCCCACATAATCTATCTAACTATAGGCATAAGCCAGGATAAACAACATAGTAGGATTAATCTTGGTCATTGGGTTAGTACAGGACAAAATACATATTTATTTTCCCATTGTTTACTTTCCAAAAGGAATAAGTATTATGCAGGAAAAAAAATTAGCAAAGAAAAAACGGTTTAACAAATAGGAACCCGCGATCACTGTTTAATAATTCAACATTGCAATCAGCAGCATTTTATTATAGTGCTTATTACCGCTCATTAGGAAGAAGTTCCCAAAATCTAAAATTGAAATACTTTAACTATGCATAAAAACAATGTTTTGAGAAGAGGTATTGAACGTCTTTTAATCCTAAATAAGCTTCAAGTCAATTTATTGTAGCATGACCTATATCTAGACCCACTATCTTTTATTATAATTTAGATCATTTCTCATGCTTTTCTTTATGTGGTTATCTGCGTGAAAATAAACTTATTTGAAGGATCTTAAATTCATTGTTACTTGTCATGGTTTAGACTCATTTACATCTCTGCTGTTTCACTGAATATGTTAATCATCTCTCTTGATGCAGAGTGTCTAAAAATAACAAGTCAATTATACATTTGGGTTAATGATTTTAATGTTTAACATGAGACAAACATTAACAATTTTCCCTATTGAATTGATTGGTGAGAAAACTGGATGCATTTGTACAAATGAAGGCTTTGGCATGTCAGTTTCTAAGCAGTCATGTATATTACTACCGACAACAATGTAAAACACGATGCTGTCTATTATAATCACTCCGTTTTTTTTAACACTGAGAAGAAATATAAATAGATAGATAGATAGATAGATAGGTGAGGAATTGAACAGTGACACTTGTGGATAAAGTGTATTAAAACATGGTCACATAGTCAGACCATGGTCAGTGACCATTTTTTTTTATACTTTTATCAAAAGGACACCAAGTTCGGCTGTTCATTTCCTCGCATACCTTATATCTCTCTGAGGGCACCAGGGCATTAGAACTTGTTTTGGGAGTGTTGGACAGTATCCGCATTTATGTATGTATGTATGTATGTGTATATATGTGTAATATATATATCCAGAAAGAGAGGATGTATGGCGCCATATGGCGCTGTATATATATATATATATATATATATATATATATATATATAGACCAGAAAAATAAGTGGCACTGAGAGACTTCTTGAAGGTGAAAAAAGTGGGACTGGTTGAATCCATTGCTTGGATTGGATTAAACCAGTCCCACTTTTTTCACCTTCAAGTAGTCTCTTAGTGCCACTTTTTCTGGTCTACATATTGAATTCATTACCCCACGTTGGAGGCACCTAAACAAGGTTTATTTCAGCAACCTTAAGTCCTGAGTGACGAGTTTTCCCATCTGCTGTATATAAATAAATATATATATATATATATATAGCGGCGGTGGCGGCGGCACTCAGGTCTTGGTAGAAAAAACTACAGTAGGCTGTAGAAGGTTTTCAACGTTTCAGCGCTTGTCGCGCTTTTATCAAGAACAGCGTATAATGATAAAAAGTGAACTCACCAAATATATAGGAGCTCCGGGCTGGTGCTGTGTCCGCCTCCATCAGCTTCCTGCTTCCCTCCAGTGACGTGGGTCGCCCGGAAGTGATGTCATTCGGCAGTACCCGGTAGCTAGGCAACAGATACACAGTGCATAGACGTGAGCTGTAAAACATATGCATAAGACATATAAATCAAGTGCAATATCGTAGTAACAAACAGTGGTATTGAGGGCTTAACCCATATGCTGATATACTCTGTAGACTAAATGAAGAAATACTGTAGCAAAAGTGTATAAAAAAACACAAGTGAACAAAAAAGTAGTAGCTGAAAAACCTAAGATGACATGGGTGAACACGTTTTCATGCATGTCGCCAACAATTAAACATACTACCCGTAAATATTGGCCACTGGTAAAAACAGATCCCAGCCTTCAGTTAAAAGATACACATCTAATGCCCTGCTACAAAAAAGGCCGGAGCCTTAGAGATCGCCTAGTCCGGTCGGACATTTCTGACCTAGGCGCACCTAAACAAAACACCTTCCTGCCACCTCCTAAAAATGGGTGCTATAAGTGTCCCAACTGTGTTACCTGTGGTTTTTTACTTACAGGACCCACGTTTAACCACCCATTCTCAGGTAAGAGGTACCACATTAAACACCGCCTCACCTGTACTAGCAGGTACGTTATTTACGTCATCACATGTCCTTGCTCACTGCAATATGTGGGCAAGACAGAGAGACAGTTCCGGGAGCGTATGGCCATGCACCGGTCATCTATAAAAGCAGCACTGGCGAAGGGCACCAGCGACCAACCAGTCGCTAGGCACTTCGCCCAGGCCAGACATGGGATCACATCTATCCGCTATAGAATTATAGATCAAGTGCTACCCACGACACGAGGTGGAGACAGGGGGAAGAAACTCCTCCAGCTTGAGTCTACCTGGATACACAAATTGGGGACAGTGACCCCAAGAGGGTTAAATGACTCCTTGGGGTCAACCTGTTTCCTATAACGCATAGTTTTCGATAACTTATGGTCCTTCTCAACATCAGCTCCGTGAGATATTGACCTCTTGAAGGAAGACATCTTTCCAGCAGATAATGTCATGAGCTTACTAGCACCTTTATTAAAATCCATTTAAACAGTGGAACTTTTTAACACCTCTAAAAATAGCTGAGGTATAAATAGACTGTTTTTAGAACAGGGACCCTATGGGACAATAATTAGTCACAATATTTTTAACTAGCCTCCCTATTTTTATTTAGTGTGAGGCCCCACCTATTTATATCTTTATTATATTTTATATTATTATGTTTGAGTATCACTCTGATTCATAACATGTTTTTTTTTGCACGTTTGTTCACTTGTGTTTTTTTATACACTTTTGCTACAGTATTTCTTCATTTAGTCTACAGAGTATATCAGCATATGGGTTAAGCCCTCAATACCACTGTTTGTTACTACGATATTGCACTTGATTTATATGTCTTATGCATATGTTTTACAGCTCACGTCTATGCACTGTGTATCTGTTGCCTAGCTACCGGGTACTGCCGAATGACATCACTTCCGGGCGACCCACGTCACTGGAGGGAAGCAGGAAGCTGATGGAGGCGGACACAGCACCAGCCCGGAGCTCCTATATATTTGGTGAGTTCACTTTTTATCATTATACGCTGTTCTTGATAAAAGCGCGACAAGCGCTGAAACGTTGAAAACCTTCTACAGCCTACTGTAGTTTTTTCTACCAAGACCTGAGTGCCGCCGCCACCGCCGCTATATCTATCGGGCCCCTGTTTCCACGGTGTGCCCGCCCGGAAGGCACCAGGCAAGTACCCCTCCTATCCGGAGTGCCGGGGACTACCTCCGATATATATATATATATATATATTTGCGATGAGCTGGCACTCTCCTCTCAGTTCACAACTGCCGGAGTGCTCCGTCCTGTATCTGCATACAACAACTCCTCCTTGGACTGGCACTTCCACGGTCTTTGATGCTCAATAATACAATGTCACACCAACTGGATTGCGACGTTTCGAACTTTAATCAGTTCTTCATCAGGCAGCGTGCCGCGAGGAGGAGGCCAGGGGATATAAGGTCAGTTTATTTCTTTATTTAATGTCTGTACGCTGCCTGATGAAGAACTGATTAAAGTTCGAAACGTCGCAATCCAGTTGGTGTGACATTGTATTATTGAGCATCAAAGACCGTGGAAGTGCCAGTCCAAGGAGGAGTTGTTATATATATATATATATATATATATATATATATATACAGTGTTTAATACATTTTTTTCAAGCACAACATACAAATGAATATACACATACCTTTATAGGTCCACCCTCACCCACCAGCGTGTAGCGCTTCCGGTCCGGGACCACGCACCCGGCCGGGACGCAATCAACTGACGTCATCAAGGCGTTCCTGTTGTCCAGGTAACCAAGACGCTTCAGATGCAATGTAAACACCTCCTGACACCGTGAAAATAGAAACATAATATCAGCATGTAGAACAGGCACAAAAGTCAATTTAAACCTACCTCATAGAACCGCACTAATAAATATATGACTGTAAATAGCACAAACTGGGATTGCTCAAAAAAGATCATAAATAGCAATCATAAAAAACAATTGAGACCCAGCTGATCGTTGAGCCCAAACGGGGCCAATGTGTTCAATCGTACGATCCATTGGCTCTCCCTGCGCAACAACAAAGTGCCTCTGTTTTCACCCCTTTTAGGGGGGGGGATGTAGTCTATCATCCTATATCGCAAGGAGGTTAACGAATGCCTGCATTCAACAAAGTGGCGGGCGACAGGCTGCTCACTGCCACCCACCTCCAAAGCAAGTTTGATGGCAGATCTGTGGGCTGCCATACGCTCCCGGAACATTCGCTCCGTCTTACCAACGTATGACAGCCCACAGGGACACACAATTTGATATACCAGGAACCTCATTTTACATGTAAGATGGTACCTTATTTCAAACAATTTTCCTGACTGAGGATGAGGGAAACTGCTGCCCTTTAGTAAAAAACCACATGTGGTACAGCCACAACCAAAGCAGCCGTTGCCAGCCTGGAGAAAATGCTTGCTTTTTGCACCTTTCATATCAGACATGTCGGTCTTTACCAAATAATCGCGTAAGTTTCTTCTCCTCCTATAACACGAGAGGAGTCTGGTGTCAGCCAACCCCAAAGACTCATCGGATGTCACTAAAGGCCAATTCTGTTTAGCCACCCTCTGGATCTGCTTGCTGAGCGGGTTGAATACAGTAGGCCATGGTAACATTTTCTTAGAGGATAAATTGGCAGGTTTTTTTACCAATAAATCCTTCCTCTCTAATTTCAATACCCTGGATTTAGCTTCGTTCAGTAAGGACCTGGGATAACCCCTCTCAAAAAATTTGTCAGCCATATTGTCAATTTGACTTATAGCTGTCTGTAAATTGGAATTAATCCGCCGTACTCGTAAAAATTGCGAGTAGGGTAACCCAGCTCGCAGTAGTGCTGGGTGAAAACTGCTGTACAGAAGCAGATTATTCCGGTCTGTATCTTTAGAAAAAAGTGTGGTGACAAGAGCTTCATTCTCCTTAATGATTTTTACATCCAAAAAGGAGATTGTCTCCAGATCCATACTGAACGTAAATTTAATGGGACAAGTGCTGGAATTGTGTTGCTGGATGATATCCGCAAAGCTTTCGGGGGACCCCCCCCCCAAAACAACAGAACGTCGTCAATAAATCTTGTATAAAACAAGATTTTTGATGAAACATCCTCATTGCTGAAAAAAACCATCTGTTCAATGAAGAACATAAAAATATTGGCGTACGATGGGGCCACTGGGGACCCCATCGCACACCCGCTAACCTGTAAGAAAAAATCATTAGCATGAGTAAAGTTATTTTTGTTCAGTAACATTTCCAGCAACTCCAAAACTAAAGTCACATTGGGGCCAGTGTATAATGGGTGATCCACTAAGAATTGTCTAACAGCCTGCACCCCTTCCCTGTGGGGGATCGAGGTGTACAGGCTGCTGACATCTATCGTGACCAGCCATACATCAGCTGGCACCTTCGGTAATGACAACAATTTATTTAGTAATCCAGTCGTATCTAATAAAAATCTGGGATGACTTTGTACACAGGGTTGAAACAGAGTGTCCAAATACGTCGACACGAGTTGAAATAACGACCCTCGAGCCGCTATGATAGGGCGGCCGGGCGGATTTAAAGGGTCCTTATGAATTTTGGGGATCAGGTAAATCAAGGGTGTCTTAGGATCTTCTGGGATAAGGGCATTCCTTAATTTTTTATCAATCAAATTGTTTGCCACTGCAGAGTCCAATCAAACGATTAAATCTTTCTTAAAAACTGATGTAGGGTCTCCCGTCAATTTACAATACACTGTAGTGTCATCCAATTGCTTGGACATCTCTCTCAAGTAGTCAGAAGTGTTCAAAATAACCAAAGCTCCCCCTTTGTCCGCTGACCTAAATATAAGGTCTTTATTAGAAGACAGACGATGTAAAGAAGACCATTCATCCTTGGTCAGATTGCTTCTGTTAAACCCATCGATGACTAGGGGTTTACAGCTTGCTTGTTGTTCAATACGTCTCATAAATGCTTTAATTGATGCATTAGATGATGGAGGGTCGAACTTGGAACGAGGAAGGAGTTTGCGAACCTGACTGGGTATACTCTCAGTGTTCATATTGCCAGAAGGATTTTTTTCAAAGAACTCTTTGAGTTTTAATTTGCGCTGTAGATCTTGCAGCTCTATTTGCCACTGGAGTGGTTCAAAGTTATTAGTCGGCACGAACGATAAGCCTTTAGATAACAGGCTGACCTCACTAGGAGTTAAAACATAGTCTGACAGATTAATGATTACTGACGACTTGTTAGCGGCGGTCTTCCTCTTCTCGTACCTCTTCCCCTGACCACCCCGACGGGTGCGGGATCGCTTGGTGTTTTTAGCTTTGAACGAGTTGTTGTACCCAAAGGGGCTCCTCTCTGTTGTTGGCTGGAGGAGTTTCCCTCATAGTTGCTATTGGTAGTAGAACCTCCCTCGTTAGATGTACCTTCATTAGCAAATTGCTTACGACCTCTCCTGAAAAAAGGTTTTCTGGGGAAATTTGGATTTCTGGACTCCTGCTTGTTGCTGATCCATTGATAGACCGTATGATGGTCATAGTCGGCCTCAACTTTGGTAAATTTTTCTTTCTTGAAACGGATGAGATCCCTTTTATATACTTGAATTTGAGTATTTAATTTCGCATACCAGTCGACCTCCGTGTCGGCACTCAGGATGGGCTTGTGAATCAATTCAAATGCTTTTATTTTGTCTTTGATGGTGTTCAATTCTTTATTAGAGTGCTCTATGATTAGCAGGATCAAGTCCATCGAGCACTTATTTAAAATGGCGACCCAGCATCGACAAAAATTGGGATCATTGCGCCCTATTGTTGGGCAATTCTTAACCTGCAGACCGCGGGGGATTTTTTTGGCACGATAGTAATCGCTTAGCGACACACTGTGGCACTTGTAATCGATTTCTTTCCTGTTAAGTCTCCACAGATCTTTATATATCACATCCAGTGGTAGTAACTCATCCTGGTCGCATAATTTGTCTTTATCCAGGATTGTCTCAGCCTCTGACTCTGAGAACGTCAGGAATTCACCCACTGGATAGTCAAAGTGTGCTAAATCAATGCCTTCAATGTTCCCGGCTGTGGATTCCGCCATCTTGGCCGTGCTCGGGACGTACACACTATCCAATCTGCTCACAAATTCACAAAAGAGATTCTTTGTGAAAACAACACCTTCACCTTTTAAAAACACAGCAACACTCGCCTATTGTAGGGATGTGTGCCAACCACTGCTCCACGAGCTTGATGGGGTGAATAAATCTTTCAAAGCAGGTGCCCTGTTCTTGAGAACTCAATCCAGCTGAGAGCGATCTCATATACATCCATGTAGTAACCGGCACACTATGCTGAAATCCTCATCTGTCGCCCGGTGCATATCCTCCACACTGCAGCGGGATAAATATCGACCAGTTCGACTGCACACTTGGGCTTACACACAACAAGAAACGGCTGACTCCTCAGGTACTCTGCAACGTTTCAATGTTTAATACATTTTTTTTCAAGCACAACATACAAATGAATATACACATACCTTTATAGGTCCACCCTCACCCACCAGCGTGTAGCGCTTCCGGTCCGGGACCAGGCACTCGGCCGGGATGCAATCAACTGACGTCATCAAGGCGTTCCTGTTGTCCAGGTAACCAAGACGCTTCAGATGCAATGTAAACACCTTCTGACACCGTGAAAATAGAAACATAATATCAGCATGTAGAACAGGCACAAAAGTCAATTTAAACATCCCTCATAGAACCGCACTAATAAATATATGACTGTAAATAGCACAAACTGGGATTGCTCAAAAAAGAGCATAAATAGCAATCATAAAAAACAATTGAGACCCAGCTGATCGTTGAGCCCAAACGGGGCCAATGTATTCAATCGTACGATCCATTGGCTCTCCCTGCGCAACAACAAAGTGCTTCTGTTTTCACCCCTTTTAGAGGGGGGGGTGTAGTCTATCATCCTATATCGCAAGGAGGTTAACGAATGCCTGCATTCAACAAAGTGGCGGGCGACAGGCTGCTCACTGCCACCCACCTCCAAAGGAAGTTTGATGGCGGATCTGTGGGCTGCCATACGCTCCCGGAACATTCGCTCTGTCTTACCAACGTATGACAGCCCACAGGGACACACAATTTGATATACCAGGAACCTCATTTTACATGTAAGATGGTACCTTATTTCAAACAATTTTCCTGACTGAGGATGAGGGAAACTGCTGCCCTTCAGTAAAAAACCACATGTGGTACAGCCACAACCAAAGCAGCCGTTGCCAGCCTGGAGAAAATGCTTGCTTTTTGCACCTTTCATATCAGACATGTCGGTCTTTACCAAATAATCGCGTAAGTTTCTTCCCCTCCTATAACACGAGAGGAGTCTGGTGTCAGCCAACCCCAAAGACTCAACGGATGTCACTAAAGGCCAATTCTGTTTAGCCACCCTCTGGATCTGCTTGCTGAGCGGGTTGAATACAGTAGGCCATGGTAACATTTTCTTAGAGGATAAATTGGCAGGTTTTTTTACCAATAAATCCTTCCTCTCTAATTTCAATACCCTGGATTTAAACATGTGTTAAACATTGAAACGTTGCAGAGTACCTGAGGAGTCAGCCGTTTCTTGTTGTGTGTGAGCCCAAGTGTGCAGTCGAACTGGTCGATATTTATCCCGCTGCAGTGTGGAGGATATGCACCGGGCGACAGATGAGGATTTCAGCATAGTGTGCCGGTTACTACATGGATATATATATATATATACACATATACACACACACATATACTATTTAAAAGCATGCTACCTACTCCTAGCAACCTCTACCAGCCACCGGGTGGTGACAGATCTCAATTGTGGCTCAGTTCTGATGGAGGGTGCACAGCACCTAATGCCAGTATCAGAGACTTCTTTCTTTTCTCTGGGTTTCTTTATGTACTGAGGGGTAGATGTATGAAGCAGTGATAAGAGAGGAGAAGTGATAAAATTACTGGTACTTTATCACCGGCCAATTAGCACCTGACTGTTAAGTTACAGGCTGGGTTTAATAAGGGAGTTTGGAGCTGATTCGCCGGTGATAAAGTACCAGGCACTTTATCACTTCTCCTCCCTTATCACTGCTTCATACATCTACCCCTCAATTGGTAGAACAATCTGAGGAAGGTGATTGGAGTCTCCTTGTTCATACCCGATCATGCGTCACTTCCGGTGACTACGGCATGAGATGTTGTCGGTTCCCATAGTGACTGGTGCATTGCCGGTGGAAGCCACGTCAGGCAGCATGACCTACTTGGCAATACGGGCAGCTCTACACCCAATACTGTTAGTACAGGAAGTGATGTGTGAATGCGGGCGAAAGCCTGTCAGGACGCTCCTGATTGTCCCATGATTGATGATCACAGGTGAGCATGCTAAATCACCTTAACGGGTATTTATGGTTGCTATATATACCTGGTCAGTTGGTCAGTCAGGCATGCTCCTGATGACCGATACCTACCTTCCGAAACAGCTGTAGAGCACGCCTGACCATGACTCTGTTTGCAGTACATCCATGCTTTGCCTTTGTACCTTTGTAGATAAGTATATGGAATTGCTGATCTGTACACATTCTTTATTGTTAAATGGATGACTTTTGCTATTAAATGGATAATATGACTTTTCACTTCTAAAGTTTTTATGTGCAAAAGCGGTTGTGCCGACCTCTAATTACTACTATATATATATATATATATATATATATATATATATATATATATATATATATATATTGGTCTCCACCTGTGAGGTAGATAGTAATCAGCACACCAAAAATAAATAAAGAAAAAATGGCTTTATATCACAAAAGGATTAGCACATGGCAGCATATATCAAAAAACATACAATAAGGTACAGGTCCAACTTTTGCAAAGCAGTACAATTCCCTCACAACATGAATGTGAATATAGGGGAAACCTGTAACCAGTAGCCAGAGTTTAGAGCCAGGTACCCGACAGCCTGTTTCGGTGGTCACGCCACCTTCATCAAGGGTATAGTGCTGAATGGTGATGCTGCCGTTTAAATAGAGCCCCCAGTGCCGCCAAAATCAATTCAACATACCTTACCTGCATCTGTAAAACACCCAGCTAACCGGCCACCAATGACTCCGGCGTCTTGGAACGCGGAAGACGGCAGTGGAACGCACATCCGCTTCCGGTCCCCGGCGCCAGGAGAATGTAACTAATGCAATGAGAAACAGGGACGCTGTCAGCGCTGTCCATCGGAGACAAGCGCGGCGCACACCAAACAGTGCACGTCGCGCCATCATCCAATCAGAGCGGCGGACGTTGACGTCACTGATTAATGCTGGAGCGCACAGGGTCTGGTCGTGGAACGCACGGCCATGTCCCCGGCGCCAGTCACTCTGAAAAGAAATGGAAATAAACGTAAAGTGCCGGTCTAATAAAAATCGGGTGTGAAATCTAGATGCCGCAGGTGTTACTGTTTAATAGGTGTGAATTTGACAACAAGGCTCTCACTGTGGACTCCATCAATTTGGATACTACACCGTGAAACTGTCACCAAACATGGAGAACCGTACAAAAACAATATAGTAAGAAAGTGATATTGCTGAAGATCCAGCCACACAACTAATAATCAGATAATGATACAAAAAATATTCTTAGAGGAATATACCACAGTATAATATTATATATATATATATCTCATGTGCAAAGGAGATGAATGAGCCAATAGTGCCCACAAAAAAGTACACCACAGAACTGTGTATAAACAGGACATAAAGGAATAAGAAGGATAGTCCTCAGAATAATAAAGATAAATGCAACACATCAATGAGCAAATAATGCATACAATATACTATATACAACAGCAGTCCCACTATAAAAACACATTGAGGTTTAATTCCTCATTTAAACCTGCTGGTGTCAGTGAGCCCAAGTTGTAAATGAACTCACTTTCTTTTTGTAAGAGTTTTAGATGGCGGTCGCCACCTCTTTTAAGGGCTTTAACTTGAAACAAGGGCATGAATTTGAAATCCCTGATTGTATGTCCTGCTTCGAAGAAGTGTCTAGCTACCGGGGGTGTAGTTTGGTCCCTAACCGTCATCACTTTTTTTTTTTTTTTTTTTAATTGATGACCTATGCATCCCTATTCGTTCCTTCAACATACGGATCGTTTTCCCCACATAGAGGAAAGGACACGGGCAGGTGATGACGTAGACAATGAATTTACTGTCACATGACATGCGCTGGTGCAATTTGGTTTTGACTCCAGTTTTGGGATGCGTGAAGTGTTCTCCCGTAGTCATATGTTGGCAATTCACGCAGCCACTGCATTTAAAAGCACCATTTTTGCCGCCCAACCAGGTACTTCTGCTGGGAGTTGGACTAATGTCAGAGAAGGTAATCTGGTCCCTGAGATTACTGCTACGTTTGTACGCAAAAAGTGGCTTTTCATGGCAAAAATTACCCATTACTGGGTCAGTCTCTAATATGTGCCAGTGCTGAAGAACTAGGTCCCGTAGTTTTGTGGAAGCAATCAAATAGGTTGTTGGAAAAATCATGCGAGATATAGTTTTATCTTTTTTAGGCTGGGATAGTAGCTCATTTCTGTTCAGCAGTAGACAACGGTCAATGGCTTCCTTGACCTCTTTGGTGTCATATCCTCTTGTGATGAAATCGTTGCCCATCTCTTGTAGTGCACTCGGAAGTTCATCCCTTACTGAGGTAATGCGAACTACCCTCAGTAATTGGGAGTATGGTAGCCCGCGTTTCAGTGGGGCTGGATGAAAACTTTCTGCTCTAAGAACAGAATTGGTGTCCGTTGGTTTTTTGTATATAGAAGTACGAAAACAACAATTTTCAATACTAACGTCGACGTCCAAAAAACAAACTTTGGTGGGACTGCTGATGTACGAAAATCTGATGGTGCCTGGTATCTCATTAAGTGTCCTCATAAATAAATCCAGCTTTTCAGGGCCTCCCGTCCAAACAAAAAAAATATCATCAATAAATCTAACGTAAGAAGTAATGTATGATGAAAAAGACCGGTTGCGTAAAATGTGTACTGATTCATAATCATGCATAAATAAATTTGCATATGCGGGTGCCATGTTAGAGCCCATGGCTGTGCCCTGTAACTGCAAAAAAAATGAATTATCAAACAAAAAATAATTTTTGTGCAAAATGAAATCAATCAGCAACAAAAAATACTCAACGGGAGGACCCTTATATGCTGGATTTTGAGTAAGCATACGTTTAATGGCCTGTAATCCTGCTTCATGGCTGATATTAGTATAAAGGCTCGTGATATCACACGTAACCAAGATACAATTGGGAGGTGCTGGACCTAGTCTGTCAATAAAAAGTCTGTGGTGTCTTTTAGTATAATGTCAATGCTCAAAACAATTGCCTGAAGAAAAAAATCCACGTACTGTGATAAATTTTGACATAAAGAATTCCTTGACGAGATGATAGGTCTCCCTGGTGGTCTATGGAGGGACTTATGGATTTTAGGCAGGATGTAAATTAAAGGGGTGACAGGAAATGCCTGAGTCAAAAATTCACATGTCACCTCATCTATACATCCATTATTGACACCGATGGAAAGTATGCCATCGAGCTCTTTGGAATAGGAGGGGGTCGGATCATATCGAAGGGTTTTGTAGCAGACTGGGTCTGCCAATTGACGTTTAACTTCTGTGGTGTAGTCACTAAAGTTCATAACAACTACACCACCCCCTTTGTCAGCTGCACGCACTATAATTGTTTTATTATTTTTAAGCGAGCTGATAGCACCCCTTTCCTCCATGGTAGTATTGGAGTAGGAAAATTTCTGTTTAGACATGAAGGGAATGAGATCTTGTTTAACAAGTCTAATAAAGGTCGCAATGGACGCATTAGAACTTGGGGGGTCAAATGTGCTACGTTTTTTGAACGGCAGAGCGCTATCGGGGGGACTGATTTGTTTAGAAAAATAATCTTTGAGTTTCAGTTGACGGTGGAACTTATGTAGCTCCACCTCACAGTCAAAATTTTTTTGTTTGAACGTTTGTACAAATGAAAGCCCTCTGGCTAACACTTGTTCTTCGATAGGGGAGAGGGTATAATCAGATATATTATATGCCCCGCCTGCATTTTTTCCTTTGTTTCTCCCTCTCGAATTGCTTGCCTCTCCTAAAAAAAGGGCCCCTGAGTTGGAATTGGACTGATCCGAGTCTGAGGTCTGAGACTCGATATCAGTATAAGGTTTGGTGTACCTCCGTCTACCACCAGCACGAGGTTTCCAGATTTTAGGATTACTTTGGGAAAAGATCCAGGGATATACCCTGACATCTTTATAATCCTCACGGACCTTTTTATATTTGTTTTTCTTGAAAATCAATAATTCTTCCCTGAAGGCATTGACATTCTCCTCCAATTTGTTCAGCCAATCAGCACTAGTGTCTGTTTTAAGTGTGTTCAACCCATGGGTTTCACAATCACTAATTTCTTTCTCCAATGCAGATATATCACTATTAACTTGTTGGATCACAAGCACCATCAAATCAAAGCTACATTGGTTGAGAATGTGGCACCACTGTTTACAGAATTCTTTGTTACTTCTCCCCAGGGTCGGTTGATTTTTAATCCTAAATCCCCTGGGGATCAGTCTTTCTCTATGGTACTGAGATAGAGTGAGCCCGTGCAAATTCAGTTCTACCAATCTTTTCTTCATTTTAAAGAGGTCATCATAAATTTCTTGTGGGCTGTCAATATCAAATCTCAAAGCTTCTGTATTTGAAAATAAGATTTTATTAATGTCCTTATCCAGGAATCGTTTGGTGCCCGCCAAATCATTGGCATCCAAGTCCATGATGGTGAGTTAGTATTACAGTGATAGAAGTCCAAAAACAAAAAAACGGAACTAAGAAAAAAACATGAAAAACTCCAAAAAACGTGAAAAATTCGAAAAGAGATGTAATAGCAGGTGCTGGTTCCACATAAACAGTAAGTATATATATACAAGAGAAACCGCACACCGTCCGGGGTTCAACTTCTGGGTGCCTGACTACATAAGAATTACATATATTGGTCTCCACCTGTGAGGTAGATAGTAATCAGCACACCAAAAATAAATAAAGAAAAAATGGCTTTATATCACAAAAGGATTAGCACATGGCAGCATATATCAAAAAACATACAATAAGGTTACAAACTCGCTTAAAAATAATAAAACAATTATAGTGCGTGCAGCTGACAAAGGGGGTGGTGTAGTTGTTATGAACTTTAGTGACTACACCACAGAAGTTAAACGTCAATTGGAAGACCCAGTCTGCTACAAAACCCTTCGATATGATCCGACCCCCTCCTATTCCAAAGAGCTCGATGGCATACTTTCCATCGGTGTCAATAATGGATGGATAGATGAGGTGACATGTGAATTTTTGACTCAGGCATTTCCTGTCACCCCTTTAATTTACATCCTGCCTAAAATCCATAAGTCCCTCCATAGACCACCAGGGAGACCTATCATCTCGTCGAGGAATTCTTTATGTCAAAATTTATCACAGTACGTGGATTTTTTTCTTCAGGCAATTGTTTTGAGCATTGACATTATACTAAAAGACACCACAGACTTTTTAGTTCGTATTGACAGACTAGGTCCAGCACCTCCCAATTGTATCTTGGTTACGTGTGATATCACGAGCCTTTATACTAATATCAGCCATGAAGCAGGATTACAGGCCATTAAACGTATGCTTACTCAAAATCCAGCGTATAAGGGTCCTCCCGTTGAGTATTTTTTGTTGCTGATTGATTTCATTTTGCACAAAAATTATTTTTTGTTTGATAATTCATTTTTTTTGCAGTTACAGGGCACAGCCATGGGCTCTAACATGGCACCCGCATATGCAAATTTATTTATGCATGATTATGAATCAGTACACATTTTACGCAACCGGTCTTTTTCATCATACATTACTTCTTACGTTAGATTTATTGATGATATTTTTTTTGTTTGGACGGGAGGCCCTGAAAAGCTGGATTTATTTATGAGGACACTTAATGAGATACCAGGCACCATCAGATTTTCGTACATCAGCAGTCCCACCAAAGTTTGTTTTTTGGACGTCGACGTTAGTATTGAAAATTGTTGTTTTCGTACTTCTATATACAAAAAACCAACGGACACCAATTCTGTTCTTAGAGCAGAAAGTTTTCATCCAGCCCCACTGAAACGCGGGCTACCATACTCCCAATTACTGAGGGTAGTTCGCATTACCTCAGTAAGGGATGAACTTCCGAGTGCACTACAAGAGATGGGCAACGATTTCATCACAAGAGGATATGACACCAAAGAGGTCAAGGAAGCCATTGACCGTTGTCTACTGCTGAACAGAAATGAGCTACTATCCCAGCCTAAAAAAGATAAAACTATATCTCGCATGATTTTTCCAACAACCTATTTGATTGCTTCCACAAAACTACGGGACCTAGTTCTTCAGCACTGGCACATATTAGAGACTGACCCAGTAATGGGTAATTTTTGCCATGAAAAGCCACTTTTTGCGTACAAACGTAGCAGTAATCTCAGGGACCAGATTATCTTCTCTGACATTAGTCCAACTCCCAGCAGAAGTACCTGGTTGGGCGGCAAAAATGGTGCTTTTAAATGCAGTGGCTGCGTGAATTGCCAACATATGACTACGGGAGAACACTTCACGCATCCCAAAACTGGAGTCAAAACCAAATTGCACCAGCGCATGTCATGTGACAGTAAATTCATTGTCTACGTCATCACCTGCCCGTGTCCTTTCCTCTATGTGGGGAAAACGATCCGTATGTTGAAGGAACGAATAGGGATGCATAGGTCATCAATTAAAAAAGTGATGACGGTTAGGGACCAAACTACACCCCCGGTAGCTAGACACTTCTTCGAAGCAGGACATACAATCAGGGATTTCAAATTCATGCCCTTGTTTCAAGTTAAAGCCCTTAAAAGAGGTGGCGACCGCCATCTAAAACTCTTACAAAAAGAAAGTGAGTTCATTTACAACTTGGGCTCACTGACACCAACAGGTTTAAATGAGGAATTAAACCTCAATGTGTTTTTATAGTGGGACTGCTGTTGTATATAGTATATTGTATGCATTATTTGCTCATTGATGTGTTGCATTTATCTTTATTATTCTGAGGACTATCCTTCTTATTCCTTTATGTCCTGTTTATACACAGTTCTGTGGTGTACTTTTTTGTGGGCACTATTGGCTCATTCATCTCCTTTGCACATGAGATATATATATAATATTATACTGTGGTATATTCCTCTAAGAATATTTTTTGTATCATTATCTGATTATTAGTTGTGTGGCTGGATCTTCAGCAATATCACTTTCTTACTATATTGTTTTTGTACGGTTCTCCATGTTTGGTGACAGTTTCACGGTGTAGTATCCAAATTGATGGAGTCCACAGTGAGAGCCTTGTTGTCAAATTCACACCTATTAAACAGTAACACCTGCGGCATCTAGATTTCACACCCGATTTTTATTAGACCGGCACTTTACGTTTATTTCCATTTCTTTTCAGAGTGACTGGCGCCGGGGACATGGCCGTGCGTTCCACGACCAGACCCTGTGCGCTCCAGCATTAATCAGTGACGTCAACGTCCGCCGCTCTGATTGGATGATGGCGCGACGTGCACTGTTTGGTGTGCGCCGCGCTTGTCTCCGATGGACAGCGCTGACAGCGTCCCTGTTTCTCATTGCATTAGTTACATTCTCCTGGCGCCGGGGACCGGAAGCGGATGTGCGTTCCACTGCCGTCTTCCGCGTTCCAAGACGCCGGAGTCATTGGTGGCCGGTTAGCTGGGTGTTTTACAGATGCAGGTGAGGTATGTTGAATTGATTTTGGCGGCACTGGGGGCTCTATTTAAACGGCAGCATCACCATTCAGCACTATACCCTTGATGAAGGTGGCGTGACCACCGAAACAGGCTGTCGGGTACCTGGCTCTAAACTGTGGCTACTGGTTACAGGTTTCCCCTATATTCACATTCATGTTGTGAGGGAATTGTACTGCTTTGCAAAAGTTGGACCTGTACCTTATTGTATGTTTTTTGATATATGCTGCCATGTGCTAATCCTTTTGTGATATAAAGCCATTTTTTCTTTATTTATTTTTGGTGTGCTGATTACTATCTACCTCACAGGTGGAGACCAATATATGTAATTCTTATGTAGTCAGGCACCCAGAAGTTGAACCCCGGACGGTGTGCGGTTTCTCTTGTATATATATATATATATATATATATATATATATATATATATATATATAAACAGAGAGAAAACACGTCAATCCGGGTCTGGTGTGAAACAGCAAAAAAGTTTACTGCGTAATGTCTACGCCGTTTCGAGCTGGGCCCGTATTCACCCCAAAACGGCGTAGACATTACGCAGTAAACTTTTTTGCTGTTTCACACCAGACCCGGAGTGACGTGTTTTCTCTCTGTTTGTACATGTTGGTGACCTGTCGCCCTCAGCACGGGCACCCGGGCAAGTAAATTAGCTGTACCTGTCAGCAGAGGAGCTGACGGACATAACCCACTGTATATATATATATATATATATATATATATATATATATATATATACTGTATATGCAAAAGAAGAAAGAGAAAGCACACAAGTGGGTATATCAAAAGTAACAAATTTACTAAAAATATATATGCTCACATACATCAAGGTTTAAAATATTCAGTTTGCCAGCAACAGATATCACATTGAAAACCACGGCGTGAGGAGATGACAGACCAACAGAAACGGACACCGCTGGATACGGTGTCTCCACACTGGGAAATCAAATGTTTCACGCTGAAGGATCTAGGGCGTACTAGTGTCCAGACGCATGATTGCTGCTGCTGATCCTTCAGCGTGAAACATCTGATTTCCCGGTGTGGAGACTGAACTTCCCTGCGTGGGCGCCGTATCCAGCGGTGTCTGTTCCTGTTGGTCTGTCATCTCCCCATGCTGATTTCGAATTGATATCTGTTGCTGGCAAGCTGAATATTTTAAACCTTGATGTATATATTTTTAGTAAATTTGTTACTTTTGATATACTCACTTGTGCGCTTTCTCCTTCTTCTTTTCCAAATTGTTCTGGTAACCCGTGGCGAGGGTTTGGAGATACAAGCTGCACACATCTTGGACATTATTGGATCTTTATTATTGGATCTTGATTCAGAGGATATTGCGCCTGGTATCTTTTCTCTTTTTTTTTTTTTTTCTTTTTCTAGGAGGTGATTTTTTGTGACGATCCCTTTGTTCTCTCTTCATACTTAACCAAAAAATAAATAAATGAGGCACCATTTCAAAGATTATGTTCTCCGCTTCTGACGAATTGTTAATTTACAATTGCACATTGTTTTGTTTGTTTACAAATCGAAGTTAATTACGTTGTGTGGCAGCTTCAATGGGGTGCCACATACATCCCTGCTGGAATTATGCATCTTTCCATGCATTGCATAACCCGAGGAAACAATAGAACCATAATAACATTTAAAAGCAGTTTTAGAGTTCACAATCTTTAACATAATCTTTAACATAACTTGCAATGGTATAAACTGATTATTGGTGATGATCCCTCTTTCTCCATAATTAACCAAAAATTGACAAATGAGGTACCATTTTAAAGATGATGTTCTCCACTTCTGGCGAATTGTTAATTTAGATGGCACATTGTATTGTTTGTTTAAAAATCAAAGTGAAATATTTTGCAGCTTTTCACGATGCCTAACAGTAGATCTCTGGAACCTGTGACTGAGCGTAAGAGAAGGCAAGCCTGCTGAGCAAAGGGAAAAGTGGCTTGCATGACAAAGACAAAGTTAGCACAACCACAAGCAGGAACAAGAGGCTGCTCAAAGGCAACAATTGGTAGACCAACACAAAAATATTTTACCTCCAACACATTTAGTGCGGCTGCATGAAGATGATCGTGCAAGAAGACGGCAAGAAAAACTTAAAAAAATGTATTGTTACTGTATGATATTCCTTAAGATGATGAGGTGAAACACATAGTGTTGGAGATATTGATAAAGGTTCTTATTCTGGTTTACTCGCAAGGCTGCTAATTTTACAGCCTTGTGAATTCCCAAGATGCCGCTCGCTATCCGCATGGCTGCCTGGCACCGAACCCCCCACAGTCATGTGAATGGTTGATTTGCATAATCATCTGTTTGCAGCCTTGGGTGCGGGGGAGAAATCTTTCGATGCTCGACAGCCATTGAATGATTTTTTCAGCGCTTGCGCTTTATAGTGTCTCAGACCTGCGAGTGCCCTGTGCAGGAAGCAGACAGTCAGATGATGTCAGCTGCCTGCCCCCCCACACCCTCGTCATCAGGGAATTACCATGGGAACACCCAGCAATCTCATGGTAATGCCCATGAAATGCTGGGAGTTCCCATAAGCAAATTCCCTGGCCCGCCACCCCATGCCCTGTTTGTGAGTACTGTAGGCTGCACATGCACATAAAAACCTATGTGCATGCGCAGTCGTGAACAATATTTCCCCATTGCGAATGCTCGGAGGACCGATTGAATTAGAATAACCCCCAAAGTGTGTGTTTTGTTCAGCTAAGTTGTATTCAGGAAAGGTAAGTGACAGATCTGCCTCCATCAGTTGTCACAAGGGAAAGGTCAGCTTACAGCCCATTACTGTTTGCGAAGAGCTACATACTGTATACTCATTGAGCAAAATTATAACTTTACCAAAAACTACCTAGAAAATATCTGTCAATTTAATAATGGCAGTCCATTTGCATCTGAATATTCAGAATATTCCTGGCAGTGGCCCATATTATTTTACCGTAAATTAAATCAGCAAGTGTATCATATGGTAGAAATTTTACATCCTCCTGAGAGTGTTGTACCCACTGGTGTCTTTATTAAAGATTATGATACTACATTGCAGCACTGTACTGATCATGAAGCCAATAGGCATTGTCACAATAATTTAATGGATAAATTGCAAAGTATGCTCACAATTTATAATCCCTATGCACAATTGTTCAAGTGTGTGAAAGATGTGTCTTGTGGTGCATCTGACGTTCAATTACAATTCACTACTGAAAATGCATGCCATCCAGGAAGGTACAATGTACTTACAGTAAGTGAAATAGCAGCTGTGTTTTTGAGTCATGATGGAGCACTACCAGGCACATTTGATCTTGTTCTTTATTCTAAAACAACTGGTGTACTTACTAAAATATCTTACCCGAATCCACATTCAGATCCAATGTGCTACCCATTGCTTTTCCCATGTGGTGATGCAGTGTGGTAGCCAGGTACGTCACATGTCGATATCCATGCAACTGCTGTACAAACTGTCACAGCTCAGTTGCAGTAGTATTGTTATTGGTTAGCAAGTAGAGGTGGATTCAATATTCTTCATGCTTCATGTAGAGTATTTAAAATTATGTTGTTGACAGTTACATCAAAGTAGAAGGCTCAAGGATAGCATACATAAGGTCACATCAGAAAGAACTTAGAGTTGACAGTATAATAGATTACCTTCACAATGATGCTCATAGAGGTGCAGTTGGGGGAATTTCTATTGTTCTTCCCTCAATATTTATTGGGAGTCCTAGGACTCCCAATAAATGATCGTAGTTGACCGCTCTGGCAAACCCAATATTTTTCTCACATTTACCTGCAACTCCAAATGGATTGAAATCACCTCACAATTGAAACCGTACAAAAGGGTTGGACACAGACCAGACTTGTTTACGCAAGTAATTCACTTGAAACTAAAATCGTTACTAGATGATCTTCTAAAAAAGCACGCATTGGGATTAGTGATTGCGTATGTTTGTGTCATTTCAAAAGAGAGGTCTACCTCATGCACACATTCTCCTCATACTTCAAATATTGATAAACTACGTTCAATTGAAGATGTCTACTCAACAATCTGTGCTGAAATTCCAAATAATGAGGATAACCCTCAACTTTTCAAAATATTAAGCAATGCATGGTGCATGACCTTGCAGTGTTTTCAATCCCAACAGTCCATGTATGTATGACGGCCAATGTACCAAATATTTCCCAAAACAGTTCAAGAATGAAACAAACTTAAATGCCAATAGCTAACCTTTTTACAGGTGATGCGATAGTGGAGTTACAATGACAATCAGATACAATGACATTGACAACTGCTGGACTGTACCATATAATAGATTTCTAAGTCACATCAATGTAAGCATGACTTCTCAATTCCATCTGTGAAATATTTGTACAAATACCTTCAGAAGGTATTACAGAATGAAGTCAATCCAAAATTTCTTTCTACGTTATGGTTTTATTCACAAAACTGTCGCAAGAATTCCTGCCAACTGTTTTGTGGATAAAACCAAAATGTAGTAATATACTTTGGATTAACTTCATCCTGTAAGTCCAAAAGTGGCGCCACTATGCAACTTTTCAATATAAATAAAGTCAGTCATGGAAATGTATTTTTTGTACTATTATGCACTAAAACCTGATTTTCAAACGCCCACTGAGTTTTACCAGTGTATATTATCATTTGGAAGGCACCCCATATCACACCCCCTGACGAAGTCCGAACCTGTGACGAAACGCGTTGGGCGTGGCTTCCAGTGATCCCGACGCTGTGGCGTCTTAGCAGTCCATGTCAATCTGAAGGAGTGGATCAGAGTGAGCGGCTGTTTGATGAGGTTCCTGCCGGCGACTGATCACCGCCTACGGCTGTTTCCATTCTGACCGTCCTGCTGCACTGCCCGTCTACTCCCTGGCAAGCATTGCTGTTTTTACTCTTAAATGTACGTCAGTATTTTATAAGTAAAAATGTGTTATATATATTACTGATTGTGCACTTCATTTACCTTCTTTTTGCATATATATATAGGGAATACAGGCTATTGCCAACCGTTTATGCCTTGATCCCGATATTTCTATGAGTAGACAAATATTCATTTGTGACTGTCTAAAATTTGTACTGCAGTTTAACTATTTCGAATTTCTTGGAGACTGGTTCCTGCAGACGTGTGGCACGGCTATGGGCACGATTTGTGCCCCTAGCCTTGCCAACCTCTATATGGCTGAGTGGGAAACCACCACCATAAGGGACGAACTTAGTACTAATGTCATCTTTCTAAAAAGATACATTGATGACATTATTATTATATGGGAGGGCAATGAAGCCTCATTTGATAAATTTGTTGAATGTCTCAATACCAATACATATAATTTAAAATTTACGTAATCTTTCCATCGAACAAGGATTGAATTCCTTGATATTGTATTGGATGCAGGTAATTTTCCTGTTGATAAAACCATCCAGACATCCACATTCTTCAAACGTGTCGACGCAAACAGCTACCTTGAGTACTCAAGCTGCCACTTAGGCGCTTGGAAGGATAACATTCCATATTCGCAATTTTTGCGTTTAAGAAGGAACTGTTCGAGTCTGACACTGTTTGAGGAACAAGCATTGATATATGTGAATAGGTTTGTTGAGAAAGGGTATCCACATGGCGTGATACAGGGAGCCCTCCAAAGGGCACGCCAGTTGGATAGGAGTAAGCTCTTCCAACCTAAAAGTACTATTCCAACTCCATCACACACTTCCAACAATGGTGATGATGTTATGTTTATAACACAGTACAATTCACATGAGAAAGATCTTAAATATATCTTTAAGAAACATTGGGGGGTGCTCAAATTGGACCCCATCTTGGCTGGACACATCCCACAGGCCCCAAAAATGGTGTTCCGCCGAGCAAAAACTCTAAAAATGATGATCTCAAAAAGTCAGCTCGAAAATTCAGCTCAACCATCTGAGACCTTTTTGAGTCTAAAAGGCAGTTATCCTTGCAATCGTTGTAAAATATGTCCTCATATGAAAAAAGGACCTGTCATTGAAGGTACTGATATCAAGGTCAATGAATTTATTAATTGTAATTCTGTTTCAGTCATATATCTCCTAATGTGTGGATGTGGTTTAAAATACGTCGGGAAGACGAAGAGGTGTCTCAAGGTTAGAATCCTTGAGCACCTCCGGAACATCAAACATGGGGTCACTAATCATAGTGTACCCCGACATTTTAAAGAACATCACAATTGTGACCCTAAAACACTAACATGTAAGGGGATTGAGTTGGTTCACCACAGCAAAAGAGGTGGTGACCATGACAGGTTTCTGTTGAAAAGAGAAACCATCTGGATACTGAGGCTTGACACTCTGGTACCCAGAGGATTAAACGAGGGTTACGAGATAACACCCTTTATTGGCTAAAATTGGTTCTTGACCTTATACTTAAGTCCCTATATCCTTTGCAAACATTCTAAGCTTATAATGATATGTATAGAAGGATCTAAATGCAATAGATAAACATGCCCAGATACATCCCTGAAGGAATGATATAGGGTACATGGTTTCATTGGTTGATGCTTTCAAACTTTTATATGTCTTTAAAAAAATATTTTTGTAAAGTGCTGGTGCCTTTGAATATAATGCAAATGTCATCTTCCTGTTACTTCATTATGTGCCGGTTTTGCATTTGTGCTAAATGTATTCGACAAATGACCATCAGTTAAACATCGATGGGCGGCATCAGTTGCCCTTCTTCCTTTTCTTCTTTCATGCTGTAGTATAGCATATGTGGTATAAATATCGGGTTACATACTAGTTTCCCTCATGTATTCTCTGCTTTTTATATCTGCTAATTTTTATATGGTATTTTTTTATATATATTTTTTTTAAATATTTGTTATTGTCTATATAAATTTTTTAAGAAAATGCGTATTGTATACTCTGTAATTTTCCTTGTATGTATACTCCGGAGTGATATGCTGTTCTCACTAATACTTTGTACCGGTAGCACAATATATATTAGTGTTGGTATAAATGACGTTTAACTTTATTACTGAACTAGTCCCTTATCTGTATAGTGATGGTTTGGAGTGTTCTGCTGCAAGCGGCTGTTGTACGCCGTGTTATGCCGCTTGGTTGTCTAATCACGGCTCTATTAGCAGAAGACCAATCAGACATCTCTCACTGGTAGGCTGGTTCAATGCTGTGACGGTGATTGGTCCGTACAGCGTGTACTGGTACACATACTATACTATACTAGCCGCTCCGTCTGACGGAGATGCGGGCACCACGTGATCTAGTGACGTGGTGTTCCTAAGTCCGTCCCCATACTTTGGCGGTGATTACCGCATACTGACCCGGTCAAGTGATTGACAGGGACAGCCCTATATTAACTCCACGAGCGTACGTAGTAGCCACGCCCTCTGACGAAGTCCGCAGTGACGAAACGCGTCAGGGCGTGGCCTACGACGCTCCTTCCTTCTGACACCGGTATCCAGGACCCGTTGTGCTTCTCCACGCTTCTCTGCAACCCAGCCCCGCGGCGTTCGAGTGCACCCGAGTACCTGGTACAGTGTGAGCAGCATATGCCTTGGTTTTATACTTATGCCATGTGGTACCCAGTCCACACAGCCCTTGCATTTGGTACGAGTTCTTGTTAACCCTTACCGTGGCTCAATCTTTTAAAATAAATTGTGTTTTTTAAATATACTACACCATGAAGCGCCTTCTTTCTGCCCTTTCTTAGATTTGTTTGCCCTGTGGATTCCAGGGACTTCCTCACAGAGAAAGAAGCAGCGGCAGGTCCTAGTTGTTACTGGACTTTTGGTACTGTTAACCCTCTGTGTGTCACACAAGGTTCCCACTAACTGGTATTTTGCAATACTGACGGACAGTTGGGCGCAGACTTTTCAAATTCTTTCCATATATATATATATATATATATATATATATATATATATATATATATATATATATATATATATACAGTATTTAAAGACCATTTAAAACTCCAGTAAGAGATAATCATCATTTTACAACTGTTATCTAAAACGTTGATGCATTTGCTGGAATTTTGTGCTTTTTCCCATTTAGAATTTGGCCTTGTTTGGCACTTGCTATTTTCTACTCCTCTCCGTACCACACCAAAGAGCTTGACTTCAAATTGTCATCATGCTGTCTCTATTTGAATTCTCGAGATCCAGACCTTACAAATATAGGCCCTTATTCTGGTTGGTGCGGCCAGAGCCGCACACGGGGCTCCGGCCGCACAAACCAATCCCCGCCCACCCTACGGATCGCCACGGCCGTCCGTACACGGACGGCTGGCGATCCGCATAAAAATGGTGGAGGCTACGCCTCCACCATGGTGGGAGCTGCCCCCTGCATTCGATGGTCGTCGACCATCGAAGGCAGGTCCGCACGCCGCGGCAGCTACCGCAAGCTGAGACCACACGGACAATCGTCCGTGTGGTAGCTTGTATGGGGGCTGAAAGCTGACATCCGGCGACGTCAGCTTTCCGCCCCCATGAGTTGCGTCATGGCCTCATTAACATGCATACGCCCCGCGTTTGCATGGGAACGCCCATGAAACGCGGGGCGTACACATAGGGAAATGAGGGCATGATGCCTCTCACGCCCCTATACGCCCCCTTTGCGGCGGACGAAATACGTCTGCGGCGAAGGGGGCTGCACATGCGCAGATTCACCTCTGCGCATGTGCAGAGTAAAAACATCGGCGGTACGGCCGCACGCGGGCCGTACCGATCCGATTAGAATAAGGGCCATAGCTCGGTATGGGTAAGCACAAGTAGAACCAGTAGGATTTTGTGCCAGAATTCTCAGTGCACCAGTTTATAGTGTGGTGAAATTGAATTGGCTTGAATTGTGCTACATTTTACTCATCTGTAGAAATAGGCCATATAGCTATATAACACAGCCATGACTTACTACCACTGCATATCTAAATCAAAAGTTGTCTTTTAAATGTCATAGTGAAAACAATTTTTTATCTTCCCCTTCAGCTGCGCTGATATTTAATATATATAAATTATTTTGACAGCCCAGGTTTCTTTTTAAGTTATCTGCAGTACAGTATGTCAGGAAACGTAAAAGCTAAGCAGAGATTCAGTTTTTAGCTGTGTGCTGAAGAAAGTTTAATTAGATGCCTAACTACCGTTCTTACTATATTTTTTTTCTTTGCAATAATCTTTATGTGTGGCATATTCTAAATGTGGGAGAAAGGAACTGCATACATTAGCTGTTTGTGTTTTGAAAAATTTTGCTTGTTCAGCGTCGACATAAAAATATGCATCTCTGAGCATCTTAGTCTGGATTTTAATACCAATTTACGCACCTCAGCTGCTGTTAATGCTCTTAATTTTAAGTATATGTTTTCCTAAATCAGTGAAGACATTTAAGCGCATTGCTCTGTCCTGTAATTTGAAGATTTAGTAAAGTGTCTAAAAGACTGTTTTCAAATAAGCACACCTGCAAATGAAATTATTTTGTTCATTATATTGTTGTGGCAATTTGTTTGCATACAGTCCTTTGTAATCTAGACTAAATCTAGAATGTGGCATTCTACTATTTAGTCTGGATATGTTCTGTTATGATTCAAAATGGTTGAATATGAATAAAATGCAAAAAGAAAATGATAAACTGTACATGTACACTATTAAACTCTTCTGACAAATGTGGCACAACTGATTAAATAAAAACATCTTTATATCACTGTTAACATGTATGTGTGTGTATCCGGATGGATAGGAAATTCTCCCAGAGCTGGAAGCAGTCCCCGGTTATCCTCCGCAGCCGTCCTTAAAAATGGGTGTTCCGGGGAGTCCAACGACACAATTTGCGTCATTGTAGCTCCGCCCCCTATTGCAATGACAGCAATGATGTCAGAAACTGTGTCATGCGCCGGGTATCTGCGGGCGGCGGGTGCAGCTACTCACCGTTCCGCCGCCAACGCTCCTGGCGGCATGCAGGCGGTCCGTCGCTGGGGGTTTGGCCATCAACAGCTAGGAGCGGTAGAGGACAGCTGGCTCCCTGCCCACAGCAGCTCCAGCTGTGTGGCATCCGTCCCGGTGACTGGGCACCCCCATCTTGGGAGGGTCATGTGATCTGACAGAGGGGCGGATGCTAAGCCCTCTGCCAATCACAGCAGCCTATTGCAGCCTGGCTGGGCTGATAAATCCCAGCAGGCTGCAGGATTCTGTGCTGGTGCAACTTCTATGTCGCGGGCACGTACTCAGGAGTGATAGCCTGAGTTCTGGAAGCTGTTTGGCATTCTCAACAGAACCAGTGCCAGTATCCGGTGACTCCAGTTCTCCGCTCCAGCTTTCCTGCTTCCCCATCCTGTTTTTCCTGAAGACTGAGAGGCCATTTAAGTTTGTTATTCCCTCCAGAGTTTTCTATGCCACGTTGGCCATTTGAGTTACCCCACTGCCTACGTTCGTTATTGTGGAGCCAAGTTGGTCCTTTGAGTTTCGTTGCAGACGCAAGCAGTTGCCAAGTTGGCCTTTTCAGTTTAAGTGAAAGCCTGCAAGTTCCAGTGTCTCAACCTACGTCTGGGCCTTGGTGAAGCCTGACCTCCAGTGAGTACTTCTGACGAGGGGCCGTGACCTGCTGTCCGGACGCAGCAAAGTCCAAACCCCCTTGCAGGGGTCACTGGTGAAAACCGCCGGGCGGTTAGACTCCGTCCCCTCATTAAGGAGTTTCGCCAAACCTCATGGTCAGACCCTATATGCGTAGGACCTATATAGTCCCTGCAAAGCTCCAAGCACCTCCTCTGCATCTTGCCCCAGGTCTATAACCTGAGACGGATCCACAAACTCCACCGTCCGTGACAAACATATCTGATTGCACAGCTGATAAGCAATACACTGCGCATGCATAAGACCCTTAGTATGCATGCGCAAGTCTGTCCTTTGATGAAATCCTGTTATTTTTTATTTGCAATTAGTTGAATGACAGGAAGTAGGTGTCTGATGGTGGAAACCAGCTGTTTAGTGGGAGTGCTAAGATAAATGGAGACATGCCTAGGAAAACACTGGGAGTGTCTGGAAAAATGCTAGTGGTGCCTGAACATTTTAGGGGAGGGTGTGTGACATCAGACTCAGGCCTGATATGCCTGTTTTCATCGCACAGCCAAGTCAGCCTCTGGCTACCCTGAGCCTGCAATGACTTGTGCCCAGTGTAAACATCATTCGATATTGAGCCTGTTCAATGAGATTTGAACATATTCGCTCAGCTGAGAATAGATTTTCAGCCATACACATCCATTGGCACAGAGAGCACATTAGAGATTTCACTCTAGTGAGGCGACAGCTTAACTGAATGCTGCAAATTTGCATCCATGTGATCAAGTCTGAATCACCCCACAGCACAAGATGAGTCTAGAGTTGAATACATTTTGAAGAAAAATTAAATACAGGGCTATTCCTTTCTTATTTGCCACACTGTCACATGTACTGTAGATGTATCTGACTACAGCATCATATAAATACAAAATATCTCTGTAACCTTAACATTTAAATCTCTACATAATGTATTTAAACAACAATATATTGTACCACTAACATCATTCTTACCCTAATATAGGTTTACATATGTAATAACATTTTATTTGTATATATATATATATATATATATATATATATATATATATATATATATATATATACACAACACAAAAGTGTCTTCAGCGCCCTTAGATTGTAATGTCCATACAATATAATACACATTAATAACAAAATAATTTAAAATGATTAGATACACTTCATAGGAGGTTCTTTTGAAGGAAATTTTTTTTTTATTTTTCAAAAACGTGATCAATAACCTAAATAAAGGGCATTGATCACGTTTTTGAAAAATAAAAGAAAATTTTCTTCAAAAGAACCTCCTATAAAGTGTATCTAATCATTTTAAATTATTTTATTATTAATGTGTATTATATTGTATGGACATTACAATCTAAGGGCGCTGAAGACACTATTGTGTTGTGTATTGTAGGTATTTTCAGTCCCAGCTAGTAGGGGACTGAGTGTCAACAGCGACCAATATAGAGAATTGGAACTTAATAGCGCAATTTTGGAGATTTTGGGTTGTGATATAGATATATATATATACATATATATACTGTATATATATATATATATATATATATATATATATATATATATATATATATATATATATGTGTGTGTAGAGGAATCTGCGGGACACACACACGGACTTTCAAACAGGATCATAGACGCATGGGCTTGATGCCAACGTTTTTGGATTTTAATCCTTTGTTAAGGCTAAGAATACATATATTTTGCCTTGTTTATAGTTGTAACTGTTATATGGATATATACTTATGTATGTGGTATTGTAAACTGTATAGTTATGTTGTCTTTATATACATTAATGAGCCAATTACAGTATAATACTGTGCTTTATATAAATGTAGCATTGGTGGCAGTGGAAAGTTCCAGATCCTCTCATGCATCAGCTGTCTACCAAATAGCTGATCAACAGCTGATCGCGTGAAAGGCAGTTGAAAAAGGCAGTTGTAGGTAGGAGTGCAGGAGATGGGAAAGATAGGAGCTGCCATAGCTGTCTGTCATGGAGAGTGCTGAGTGCTGCTGTGTCTTTCTACACTCTACCCGATTTTTTCGACCCGATTTCATATAATTAAAATCGGTGGTGCCGTGCTAGGAAACAAGTACTTTTCAACCTTTCTGCGGGAGATAGTTTGTTCCTTTATAGTTGTTTTGTTACATAAGGAAAAAGGACAAAGACCAGATCATTTCTGGAACAAACTCAAGTTATATTTATTTCATTAAAAGGGAGATATGGGCCCCAACACACGCCAACGAGATAGGTTATAAGAGACACTCAATTATACTTATCTTTTAAGTTATTTTACTTAATGTGTTTTACTAATACAACTGGCCAGTTGAAAAGTTATAAAAGTGCAAAACTTTTAATATCTATATTTTGTATTGCATGCACGGCACTTGTGTAATATCTGGGCGCCCAATGCGATTGATTGTATGCCTTAACTTAAGGCATACAATCACATGCAATCAGAGGCGCTGGAACGTTTTTAGGTTGGGGGGGGCAAGATATAATCTAATTTTGGCGCCCCCTAAATTGCTGTATGTTACCCCCGGGCACTATACACACTGGCAGCGGCATATATGCATGGGCATTATACACAGGGCAGCGGCATATATGCGTGGGCATTATACACAAGGCAGCGGCATTTACGTATGGGCATTATACACAGGGCAGCGGCATATACACGTGGGCATTATACACCGGGCAGCGGCATATACATGTGGCCAGAGACACCAGGATTTACATTAATCCAGGGGTTGTCATTTACTCGTAAAAAGTGGAAAAAGTGGCAGTGTCACCCCCAAACAGATTTATGTGATTATGTCTGATTATGATAATCAGACATAATTACATAAACCTGTTTGGGTGTAAATCCAGGGGTAAATGACAACCCCTGGATGTGTCAGTCACTGGGGAAGGGAGGGTGAGAGAAGCAGCATTGGCAGGCGCACATCTTCCCTGCCACCCGCCCGGCTATATTACTGATTAATCAGCTGCCCACCCGCCCGCCAGGCTATATAACTGATTTATTATCAGCCGCCCGCCCGCCCCTATATTACTTATGTATTATCCAGTGGTGCAGCTAGGTGCCATGGTGCCCGGAGCAAGGGCATGTTTTGCGCCCCCCCAATTTGTCGTAGACGGGGCATGGCTTAACATTATACCACACACCCAGGGGCAAACACAGGATTTCTAAAGAGGGGTTTCTCTATGTATAACCCTGACTCATATAAAAATACATACACATTTAATGAAATCTCCCCTTCAACTAATCACACACAACACCCCTCTCAACCCACTCACTGTCCACCCTACAGCACTTTCCCACCCCATTCAAATAAACCCCCCCCCCCCCCAAAAAAAGCACTCTCCCTGGCCCTCCAATATTCACCCACAGCATACACAAAAGTACCTTTTCCCTAATGTAGCTCCTGGAGGACTTCTTGCTCAGCCTCCGAGTCCCAGCAGCGACACACAGCAGGCAGCCTGTCAATGAGGGGAGCCTAGGGTGGCTGCTCGGACAGACAGGCCGGGCAGACAGGCTCCTCTGTGCCCATCTCCTTCCTGCCTCCAGCAGCCAGCTGCGAACAGTGTGGCCAGGGAGATGAACGTGCGGGGGGCTGAATAAAGGGCTGAGCGGCTGTAATATAGGCGGGCGGGCCGGACATACTGGTGCCTCAGTAATTTTGGGGGGGGCAAGCTGCCCCCTCGCCCCCCCCGTTCCGGCGCCACTGGATGCAATGGACGCGATTTTCCAGAAAAATCGCATCGATCGCATCGCATCGAGACCAAATCGGATGCGATGGAAGTGATTTTTCTATACGATTCAATGTTAAATGGTCCTGTCACATCCCCACTATCCAAGTGGGAATGGAGTTGATTTTATATAGCGTGGCGAGCGCAGCGAGCCACCGAGCCCGAAGCATGGCGAGGGGACGCGGAATACATTTTAAGTAATCCGCGTCCGCTCGCCATGCTTCGTGCTCGGTGGCTCGCTGCTCTCGCCACGCTACTGTATATAAAATCAACTCCATGCCCACTTGGATAGTGGGGATATGAACATGACCATTTAACATTGAATCCTATGGAAAAATCGAGTCGATCGCATCGCATGCGATTTGGTCGCGATGCGATCAACGCGATTTTTCCGACCTGATCAAAAAATCGGGCGCCCAGATATTACACCAGTACTGCATGCAATATATATATTGTATAGGATATAATATTGTAAATAGTAATGTGTAATGTTTTGGACTTTATTGTCATGATTTATGTTTATGTATACATGTAGATTAAACATTATACTTACCGGGTTATAGGTGGGCTGTGTGATTCCTTAGGTTGGGCCGAGCCTCCTATATAGGATATAATAAAAAGAGATTAGTAGGGTTAGAACATATAGGGGACAATTATCCAACTTAGTACAAGTATTAGATATTATTGTTTCCCAAGTACACTGATTGGATAAAATCAACTTGGGTGGAGGCACTTTTAGTGTAACTATTACATAAACAAAGTGGTGTGAGGTTACAAAAGTGATTATGGCCCTTATTCAGAACTGATCGCAGTACAAATTTGTTCTCAAAATGGACAAAACCATGTGCACTGCAGGTGGGGCAGATGTAACATGTGTCGAGAGAGTTAAATTTGGGTGGGGTGTGTTGAAACTGAAATCTAAATTGTAGTGTAAAAATAATGCAGTCAGTATTTACCCTGCACAGAAACAAAAGAACTCACACAAATCTAACTCTCTCTATACATGTTACATCTGCCCCACCTGCAGTGCACATAGTTTTGTCCATTTTGAGAACAAATTTCTACTGCGATCTGATCTGAATAAGGGCCTATATCAGGGATGTGCAGTCAGGGGAGGCAGGAGAGGCAGTACCTCCCCTGTCAATAATGATTAACAAAATAAAACAATAAAAATATATGCTTTGTACAGTATTATTCTAATCATTTTAGCCCATTTGCCCCCAGCAGTGAGGACAGCGATTGCAAGGCATAACATCCCCATGGCAAGGACAGTGACAGCAGGGCATAACCCCTCTGCACAGCAGTGGCGGTGACAGCAGCACCGGGGATACTGGCAGTGGCTGCAGGGCAGAATCAGCTGCTGCTCACAATCACCCCTCCCACCTGCCAATAAGAGAAAGCAGTGGCACCTGCTAGCAGCAGCATTGAGTGACAGCACAGAACTGCCGGTATCTATGTTGCCCCCCCCCCCAATCTACAGTGCTCCATCACCAGCAGCACCATGGATGGGCGCCAGGAGCAGCTGCAAACTACTGGCCAGTGGTAAGTGCACAGGGAGGGGTGGGGGTGGGAGGGCTTTGTGCCATGGAACATCTCCCCCTGTTTTTCTGCCCTATGTAAGGGTGAGAAGTGGGGTGGTCAACATGTTATGTGTGAGAATGCACTGTATGAATGTATGTGTGGATGTACAGTATGTATAGTATATATGAGGAATGCACAGTATGGATGAATGTGTCGGTGTATGTAGGCACAGTATGTATGTATAGTATGTATGTATGTATGTATGTATGATGAATGCACAGTATGGATGTTTGAATAATATGTATGCATGTATGTATAAGGAATTCACTGTATGGTTGTATGTATAGTATGTATGTATGTATGTACAGTATGTATGCATGAATGAAGGATGCACTGTATGGCTGTATGTACAGTACAGATGGAGCTGGGCTCCCTCTTGCTGGCGAATCTCCGCTGGCGAACCGCCAGCAGCCCGGCCCTCCATCTGACTGAGACGCGCGTGCGTCTCACGCGCACGCACGTCTCAGTTTCCGGGCGGCGGGAACCTGTCCGTCTCCCTGAAGCGGAGACGGACAGGAACCCGTTAGGGTTAGGGGGGGTGCGGGGAGGCGGTGGGGATCCCGGGTGACCGCCGACAAGCGGGCGGGGACCCGGGTGAAGGGCCGTCCGAAGGGGACGCGCACGCATCTCGTGCGCGCGCATCCCCTTTAGCAGAGCAGATGGCGGCTGGCGGGGATGGCGGCTGGCGATTCTGCCGCCATCCCCTGCAAAGACAACGCCGGCTCCATCTGTATGTATGTCTGAGCGACGCACTGTATGGATGCATGTATGCATGTTGATATAATGGCCGCACTGTATGCATGGATGTATGTATAAGGGATGCACTGTATGTATGTATAAATTATGCACTCTATGGGTGTATGGGTGTATATATATGGATGCATGTACTATATACAGAGTATGTATGTATGTATGTATGTATATATATGAATGAGACAGTCGATGTATGGATGCATGTATGTATGTATGTATGAACAAGGCATTATATGTATGTAATGTGAGCCCCCTTTCCCGCCTATGCCCATTTCCATTTTGCTCATGCAGAATTCTACTTTGGGTTGGGGGGGGGGGAGTGCTAAAATCAGTACAGATTATCAAAAAAAATGTCTCAGACTGGCTATGAAAGGGGATAATTTAGATCTACCGGATCAGCTGCATGATTCACCGCAGTCCCAGATACACCACCTGAGTGACAGCTCTCCTCAGTCACCTGCACTAGCCTGTGCTGCACATCGTCCAGCCTTGCAGCCCTGGCTCACAGATCCCCCTGCAGTGCCTCACCAATCACTGTCCTCACCACAATCCACTGGATTATATTAATGAAGCACCAAAACAAAATTGCATGTTACTGTGATAATGATGTGATGCTTTCAGTGAACTTTTATTTTCCAGGTCTTAAATATCTAGCATCCTATGTATTTTGAACATAATTACAATTACTCATGTTAATTATCTTTTGACAGATAAAACTGTAAGAGTCAAAGACATTTTAGATTTTCTATTTCGGGTAACTATTAGCAACTGAGAAGTTAAAGAACATAATTTATTGTTGTAAAAGTGCAAACAAAACAGATCTGTGATGGACTAAATATACTCAATGGGCCTAATTCAGGTTGGCTCGTAGAAGCCAAATTTCTATATAATGGGCAAAACCATGTGCACTGCAGGTGGGGCTGATGTAACCTGTGCAGAGAGAGTTAGATTTGGGTGGGGTGTGTTCAAGCTGAAATCTAAATTGCAGTGTGAAAATAAAGCAGCCAGTATTTACCCTGCACAGAAACAAAAGTAACCCCCCCCCCCTAATGTAACTCTCTATGCACATGTTACATCAGCCCCAACTGCAGTGCACATGGTTTTGTCCATTAAAGGAGTTTTCTTTTGAAAACCAACCTGAATCACCCCCAATGTTACAGAAGCTGTGATTGTTTTATTCAATGTTCAACACAAATGTTATTGCTAAATGCAAGTCAGGTACTGTTGTCCTCTGAAAATCTATAGTGGTAGGTTAATTGGTTCCCAAAAAAATGAACCCTAGCGTGAATGTGAGTGCAGGTACATTGAGTGAGGATATAGGGGGTGATTCAGATTTGATCATATGGGGCCAAATTTGTCCCGTTCTGATGGAGGGGGTCTGCGCAAGGGCATAATTGCACATGTGCAGTCCCCATGAGTGAACAGCTTCGGCAAGTTTAACACTCGTCGCCGAACCGTTTGACGGAGCAGGGGAACTCCCAGAGATTTATGGGAATTCCCATGAAAATTCTGGGCATCCCCCTGGGAACACAGGTGGGCCGATTCCTGCTTGGGTGGAAAATAAATCATTCAATGGTCAGCAACCATTGAATGATTTCTCTTCCCTTCAGCTGCATGCAAAGGGATGCGTTCTCAGACTCATCCCCCTGGATGTTACTGAGGGGATGCGACCAGCGTGGTCAGTGCGGGCAGCGGGGGGGGTGGCCTTCAGCAGGGCGGCGCTTACCCGCTTAGAGTATAAGCTTATGTCCATTTTAGCACCCTGCATCTTCCAAAACCTGTGCAGTTCCTCTTCCCTGCCTGTTATGTTGCTCTCTACTGTGGAGCATATAGCACATTGTGGTGTGTATTTAAGGACTTATATGCAGACGAGACATGTGCTAGAAGCACCACGACAGAGAGCAACACCTCAAACAGGAAAGAGGAACTGAAAGGGTTATTTAAAGAGGGAGAGTTCTAGAATGAAAACTATAGATGGAGCCGGCATCTTCATTGCAGGGGCTGGCGAAAGTGTCGACAGCCCCCGCCAGTGGCCAGCTCCTGCCAGGATGGAGCTTGCCCCGGGTCTGCACTGCCTCCCCCGCAATGGCTGCCGGTCCCCCTCGCCACTCCGACCCCCCTAACCCTGCACGTCTCCCTGAAGCGGAGTCAGGATGGGACCCAAAGCGCCCGCGTTGAGAGACTGGTAGCCCCTGTCTGCCAGCGCTCTCCAGAGGGGAGGCTCTGGCAAGCCCCAGCCAAGGATGACAGGGGCTCATCTGTATAAACTCCACTGGGGCAGGGACTACAAAGCACACACAATACAGTAAATAGCTTAGCCCTTCCCAAAAAGTAGAAAACCTACATTATTTTTCTAAAACAAGTATTCAGTACACTTTATTCCTTTTAAATCACAATTTTAACTTAATTTGCATTAATGGGTGTCACCAGAATGGTGCAAGGTTTCTCAGCACCCTAGGCAAAACTTCACAATACTAACCCAAAAAATAAATAAAACTATAGTTTTAAAATGTACATACTGTAGATTTTTATTTATTACATTTTATGTTCTGTACTGCAGAATAAACAAGCAGCTATAGAAGTTTTGTTTTGTGATTGTCTTAAAATATTCACACAATGGGGGTTCTTCTGAAACACTCGGAAAGGCACAATCACTCTCTAATGGACAAAACCATTTGCACTGCAGGTGGGGCTGATGTAACATGTGCAGAGAGAGTTAGATTTGGGTGTTTTATTGTTTCTGTCCAGGGTTAATACAAGCTACTTTATGTTTACACTGCAATATAGATATCAGTTAGAATTACACACCTCACCCAAATCTAACTCTTTCTGTGCATGTTACATCAGCCCCACCTGCAGCGCATATGGTTTTGTCCATTAGAGAGTGATTTTGCCTTTCCGAGTGAATCAGAATAACCCCCAAAGTACACTAGTCTACATAACCCAACGTTTGCTGCTGAGATTATTTCCCACATGGCTGGCTGCTTGTTGCTAACAGTAAATTCCAGTGGAGGTTTTTAACTATGGGCTGGAGGGTTGCAGTCGCCACAGGTAAAATTCACCACTATGTGAAGCCAGATGCAATCTGTGAGACTGCACTGGCTTCATTGTGACTGGCAGGGACTTCCTATTGAAAGTCCAACCTGCCAGTCACTCAAGGCAGTCCCATTAGGAGGTGTTCCCTCCCGCCAGGATGCCTCTTTATACACAGCTGCCCCTAAAAACGGGTTTGCACAGATGCAGTACCACGGACGATAATGCACATGCACCAAACCCGGGACCATCAACACAATTCTAAGGGTCTGCTCCCGAAGCAGCCTCATAGAGACTGGGGCCAGTGCATGCAAAGTACCGATGAGGCTACTGAGCCTGCGCTGGACCCACAATGGTGATCAGAAACAAGAAGATAGAGGCGTCAGCGGGGACCTGCAGGGACCAGCAGCGGTGGCACTGGAGGGGGGTGTCATCTCATTAGCCCCTCTGCTTCGATGAGGTAAGTGCCACCACTGGTGAAGTCTGACTCTTTTCAGTCCAACAGCCTTGCTCCTCATCTTTGAAATTAAGAGGAGGAGCTAAGGGAATAAGAGAGCAAGCCGGGGGGGCACCCACACTGTAAACAACAGGGAGAAGAGACCAAGCACTGCACTGAAAATGCAGTGTAGTGCGGTTACTGGCAGCAGTCAGGATTCAGAAGTTCATTGCTTCGACATTGGAATCCCAACTGCTAAATTCCCAGCAGTCTAATGTAGTCCATAATTCTGCTTTATTAAATCTAGTGTGTGAAAAAAAAGCAAGCAAATTCTCCTCCCATAGCATAATCCTAGTATAATAGTGCACTTAACATGCAAAAATTTACATAACAGGAGACATTTATCCTTAGCTTAATTATATTTATTAAAGGCAATGGGCACACTTGAAATTTTAATGCATGATTCAAACCTAAAACATTTATTGGATCAGTGTAGGGTTTATTTTTCTAAGCAAAATAGAATATTTTTGTTTTTCTGTTGCAAGCTATAAATAAAAAGATGGTGTGACACAGTGAAAGAGTAATGCTAGATGAGGATACAGTATATTGCATCGCTGTACATGCTACATTATCCATCTCATGATAATGAAATATATGTGTTTTTTAAGGTGTCTTATTCTCATAATTATTTTTATAATAATACATAGGACAATAGTCATGGTTGGAAATAATGTGATAGCGCCATTGCTATTTACTATGCTAGTCAATTCAGAGGCATTATATGAGCATAGTGATCATTAGAGAGTACTACATTTGTGATACAACAATTAGTACACTCTATGGGCTGATACATAAAGTAGTATCACTGAACATGGGCAAGTTCAGGACATATATGAAGTATAACTTTTGGTGCTGTATATAGTTTGGTAAGGGATCTGGATAATAGGTCTAAAATGTAGAGATCAACAGTCAGTAGACTGTTAACTCTATTTGAAATGGTCAACACAAAAGAAAATATTCAGAATAGCAGTGATATTGCTGATATTGATTTAGATGATGCCTACCACAAGTAAGAAACACTTCTACTAAGAGAATGCTGAATGTGTTGGGTATCTGTAACCTTAGAGTGGTACCTGGTGGATCAGTTCATCCTCAAAAGATGTCAGGAACGTGTTCCGTTTAGAGACCTTAGAGAGAGCAAAGATCTTGTGGAAACTCTAGAATCTAAACTAATACAAAAAAGAAAAATAACTCTTAATAAAACAAAAAAAAAGTATCTCAGAGATAAAAATGAACTACTTCATGGTATTGAAGAAAGCAATGATGAAGATGACAAAAAAGTGAAATTAGTTATGTGGATGAGACAGAAATAGAAAAGGATGAGCAAGACCCACCGTGATCGATAAATACGTGTGAAAAAATTTGATAAATTAGATCATTTCTGAAATCATGGGATCCTAAAGAACAAATAAAAATCAGAAAACCTTATAATAACCTGGAGAAATAGGAGATAAGGATCATATGAGGTGTTCCAATGTATTGGAAGACCAAAAAATTATGAAACATCTTTCCGATGGAATGTAAGGTCAGACTACCCAAATAGGGGATGGCATCAACATTGGACAACTCAAAAAAGGTATGATATGGAGAATTTATTGACAACTCTTCAAGACCCATGCTCCAATTATATATTATACCAAGACTAATATATTTAATCTGAGTATTTATCCATTCGATCAATATGAGACCAAAGTCCTGGAAAAGAGCCTCAAGATTGCTCCCCAAAAGAAGATCAACAAGCGCAATACTTATGCACAAGTATAGAAGTTTTTTAGAAATCTGAGCCTCAAAAGACTTTTCATTAAATAGAAAGAAATAAACACCAATGAAAATGGCACATCAAGTGAAAATGAAAATGAACACAACTTTCAAGCCCAAGTCCACATTGAACCTCACCTTCAGTCGGGGTTGTTTGGTTGAGAGTTTTAATTGATTGGTATATTCAGATATTTGCGATATACAACCTAAATTCATAGGGGTCCAAATCTGTGTAAAGAAGAAAGGGAAGCACTAAAGAGGCTAGAACAGAATCATAATTTTGCGATAAAACCCATAGACAAAGGAGGAGGGATTGTCATTATGGGCAACGAGAATACATTGCAGAAGTACTACACTTTCTGGATGACAAAACCACCAATGAACCACTCAAAGGAAACCCTAAAGAGAAAATAGAATATAAATTGAAAGATCTAGTGGCAAATTTGTACGATGAAAAGTAACGATCAAGAACAATTTCTTCCAATTTGAGTAAATTTGTCAACTCCATTCTACAACCAGAAGTGATAAAAATAAAGTCCTCTGTAAAGGACACCATTGATGTCAAGTATTTTAATTACCATGGACTTTACATTGATATACACTATCATTGGCCATGAGATAGGCATCAATGAGGTTGAGTATGGTTTTAAAAAATCACTTTCTAATATCAACTCAAGTATTGACTTCACCAAACATGCTATCCATTTCTTACAAGAAAATAACTTTTTTTGGAGAATTGGAGAATTCTATCTCCAGAAGCAGGGGACCGCTACAGGATGTGACCTTTATATGTGAACCTCTTTGTAAGGTGGTGGGCGGATATGACCGTTTGCCAGAACAACCCCTATATTGAACACATCACCCTTTGGATTCATTATATCGACAATATGCTGTTTACATGGGATGTAAATAAAGAAGATCTGTCCGCTTTTGTAGAATATTGAAAAAAAAAAACAAATATAACCTCAAATTATCTTTTGAGACCAGTACAAAAGAAATCCATTTTTTAGACTTATGCATTCTAATTAAATGAGACTGTATCACTACTAAGAATTACTCCTATACACTCACAACGTCTTGGTTCAGCTTTGGGTGTTCTATAAAGAGTATTGATTACAAGGATGAGCTATGTTTACATAACAGTAACATTTTGTTTTTTGGTCCGTTTCCCTGGCAAATAAAGCAGAATTTGACTGGAAATAAAAAATATGATGTGTTTGTAGACCGGATAAATGGACATCAGCATTGCTAATTCGTATTGTTAGTGAAAACCATTAGAATATTCTCATCTTTTAGACTGTAATGCACCAATATCTAGTAAATACAGTATACAGTAAACCAGTCCTGCATTTTATTTATAGATAGAATGCTTTATTTGTACAGAGTTACAGCATTGTGCTAGGGGAATTTTTGTTGTAAAGTTAGGAACTATTTTTGAAAGTTTTTTCATACCATCATATTGCATGCAGCAAACATTTGCTCTCAATCTCTGATGCACTAAGATGTCATAAAAAGGTTATCACCTCTCTATAGCTGTGATTTATTTTATATACCAGGAATTATCTTCACAATAAGATATGCTGATGACAAATATGATATTATTGCGAGGGTGAGACAGCTTTCATTTCCAGAGAAAATATATCACTGGGTTTTATGATATGAACGAGACATCATTTTCTAATATAATTCTCTAATTTTGTTTACCGAGAACCACTTTTATTGGCATTGAGCAAACAGAAGTGTGAGATGGGAAAGGATTTTAATATCAGGCAATTAAGTATTAATATGTCACTACGCACTACTTTGCAAAGTCCAGTGTGGATTTAAAGATAAAGTGCTAAATAACTTTTCAAATGCACTTAGCTAACTGTGAAATGTAATTTTTCCCTAGCAAATTCCTCAGCACCACTTGATGTTAAATTGATGTTAGTTGCCTCTCATTCTGTAACAGTGTTGTAGCCAAGATAACATTTTAAGGGGAAATCAAAAAGATAAGTAGGGAATAATTACTGAGCAACTGGTAGTTCCAAACACATCTGAACAAACAACTACTACTGAATACAGGCAATAAAACACCCACCTGTTTTGTGACTCCATTCGGAAAGTCCATTCAATTAATTTCTTTCAATCCTAGTGCACCTTCTCAGAAGAACCCTATTAAATATCACAGGAGGATGCACACTCTTCTGCATTTCAAATGCTTTAACATTAATCCACAATTATTATTAAAAAGTAAAAAAATTCCCAATACCACAAAACTGAGAGAGTGCAATTCTTTCTATATAGAACAGAAACATATTTATTGAAATGAGTAGTCATGTGACTCGTAATTTAAAAAAAAAAAAACATTTATCTCATATATATATATATATATATATATATATATATATATATATATATATATATATATAGTCTCGTAGGAAGGAACAGACAGCAGCACTCCAAGGGTTTTCAACAGCGTGTATTAAAGCAAACCAACGTTTCGGGGTATCATTCACCCCTTTGTCAAGGTTTAAGTGCAATAACCTTGACAAAGGGGTGAATGATACCCCGAAACGTTGGTTTGCTTTAATACACGCTGTTGAAAACCCTTGGAGTGCCGCTGTCTGTTCCTTCCTCCGAGACTACCTGTTTGTTCCAGAAGGCACCCAGGTACTGAATTCCAGCTGAGGGAGTGCCAGGCCGTCTACCTCTCTCTCTCTCTCTCTCTCTCTCTCTCTCTCTCTCTCTCTCTCTCTCTATATATATATATATATATATATATATATATATATATATATATTCTAGACAAAAAGAGAACGGGCGCTGATAGTGCATGAATCAGTTTAAAAGCGAATCTTTATTCAGCACAAAGAAAAAACAGGTGTAGATAAAACGTACCAACGTTGGCGGTTCTCATTCACCGCTGTCAGACAACATGAAGACGGTGCAGTGCACCTAGTGATGGAGCCGGTTACACTCGTCTGGTCTCCAACGTACAGCAACAATTGGTGGGATTGATCACGACCAATACGTTGGTACGTTTTATCTACACCTGTTTTTTCTTTGTGCTGAATAAAAATTTGCTTTTAAACTGATTCATGCACTATCAGCGCCCGTTCTCTTTTTGTCTAGAAAATCCCTCACCTGTTGGATACAGGTTAAAACTATTGTTTTGAGACACGGAGCAGCCAGGCAAAAGGACCTGAGTGTTATACTACAAAGCATTGGACTTGTTCACTGATTTTGGACTGAATTATCCCCAGGTTCATCAGAAGTTCAGCGCACTGTTTGTATTCTTGTATATATATATATAGGGTTTGATGGGGTTGATCCGTCTCTCCCTGTATGTAGATTGTCTGCGCCGGGTGCCCGCTCCAATGAATAAACAGAAGGCAAGGGGGGGGGGAAACAGCAGCACTCCAGGCGTCTTGTCAAAGAAACACGATCAGGCCATCCAATTAGGACAACGTTTCATTGCTTTTATTTCAGCAATTTCGTCAGGTCATGGCCCGAAGCGTGATGAGCGCAGCGAGCCCCGCGAGGGGACGCGGATTACTTTACATGTATTCTGCGTCCGCTCGCCACGCTTTGGGCTCGGTGGCTCGCTACGCTCGCCACACTATATAAAATCAACTCCATGCGAAGTTGGATAGTGGGGGTATGAAATCACCCATGGTTGCCTATACAATTAAAAATTGGGTCTTTACAATGAAAAATCGCATCACATGAATTGTATGACACTATATTGCATGCGATGCGATGAAAAATTAAATTTAATTTTAGTGTTCTGTATAATCAGTAATGCAAAAGCATGCTAACTTATGGAGGAGAGGCTCAAGTGATGGGTTCTGAACCTATCTAGACAAGTCACATTAAGTGCATGAAAGAGTGACTGTGAGACCTAATAGCTGCCTATTGGTTCACTACATTTAAACTGTGGACCTCATTCAGACTTGATCACAGGGCAAATTTGTTCTCAAAATGGGCAAAACCATGTGCACTGCAGGTGAGGCAAATGTAACGTGCAGAGATTTAGATTTGGGTGGAGTGTATTGAAACTGAAATCTAAACTGCAGTGTAAAATAAACCAGCCGGTATTTACTCTGCGCAGAAACAAAATAACTCACCCAAATCTAACTCTCTCTGCACATATTACATTTGCTCCACCTGCAGTGCACATGGTATTGTCCATTTTGAGAACAAATTTGTCCTGCGATCAAGTCTGAATTAGGCCCTGTGTACATTGCAATGGAATTTGCCTCAGCTGTATTCCTAAACGGCATGCAGTGCCTGGACAGTCTATGGAGTCACATACCAAAAGCAATTATATAAGTATATTAACTGAGCTAGAATCAATGTATATATATAAAAATAATAAAATGTATTAAACAAATATATTTCACTGGCCGGTGATAGAAACAAACATTAAAATATATATGATACTAGTTAATTAACTGATGTATCGCGGCTGCTGAATCTTGAGACAGCCAGTAGATTGTTATCAGAGTCCTCTGTGGAGGAACATATGGAACCAGCTGTGTTTAGACACTGTCCACAGTGGATCATGGATATGAAAAACGTAATAGTGGTAAATAGAGTTCTCATGTCCACCGTCTGGCCAGACAACAATTGCAAAAAAAAAAGGAGGAAAACCCCTCAAAAAATTAAAAAATATATATTTTTTTTTAGGATAAAAATGAAAATACTTTTTAGGGAAATGAGTTTCCCAATGCCTCCTAATTAACCAGTCATCCAGACACTCATTGAAATAGTGCCAAACAAGAGGTAACAGTACTTGCTTTTCAGGTAGGCATATAGGGGATCCCCTTTAAGAGCTCCAGAAAGGATAGTGTTGGATGGGAATAAGTCATACGACGCATTTCTCCGCCTCCTTTAAGTTATCAGCGGCTTAATACCAAATGCAGCCTCAGAGAGGATAGACTCAAGATTACTATTTATGAGCATATTTTTACTACAACTGTTTACGCTAATATGGTCACACACTATACAGTATATTTAATTTGGCAGCTTTTTTAATGTGACGCTACCCCAACAACCTTCAGTTGAAGAACCAGCATAACTCTCACATAAATGTCTTATCAAGGAAGAGAGTACATAATGCAAATTAATACAGTATAACCATTTACAAGTACCAGCAGGTGCTTGAAAAGGAACAGTTAAATAGAAAGTGAAATGATGGGCTCAAACAGCACTCAATTGCTAGGTTGGATATTTCAGCAAGACAAGAATTCAATTAACACCTCAAATCAACCATGCGCTACTAACAATATTGAAATATTGACACTTTGGAAGTGCTTTCACAGTTGACGGGCTGCAATATATTGAAAATATGTGGGGAAATATTAAAATTACTATGTACTGTATGTAAGAAAACATAGGAATATATATGAGCCTCTGTACTAGTCTTCTGCAAGGGAAAGTTGGAAACATTTCTAAAGATAGATCACAAAGAGTCTAAGCTGGCTACAAGTGCTGCTTGGAAGGAAAAGTTACCTAGGCTACACTATGTGATAAAATGACTCAAACTTGTTCAGTTGCCTACTGTATGGTGTCACTGAATAAAAGTTGCTTGAAAACATAGAAAAATTACTTTAATTTACTGATTTATATAACTTTGAGTAGCACCCACACAAACAAGTGCATACTATTGGCAATGTAATAAAATAGTAATGGTATACACCAGTGGATCCTTCGAAGTCAAGAAACATCCCAGTACAGAACCAGTGGAGTGGTTTATTTAGCAGTAATGTGAATGCACAGCTGTACTCACACTTATATACATAGTAGACTGGCATGATGGAGCAGGACTTGAGTAGAGCATACAAAGCACCAGCAGTATCTGTACATAGGTAGCGGTGAAGTGAATGATATAAACAATGATTTGAGGTTTGGAATGCATGTGTCACAGGGTCTCACTGAAACATATCCATGTTTTTACTATGGCACTCTTTGAAAGTGAAAAGATGCACCGGAGATACTCAAAAAAATAAAAATGTTGGCCATTGGTAAAGGCCCAGAAAATGGCGGGTTAGCACCCCTAAACACCGACTTACTGTCTGATTAATTGTGGGGGGATTGTGATTAGATATTTTTCGCTAATTTTGTCGCTAATTTAGCTCACACATGTGCACTACAATCCATACACCTGCTCTGCCATTCGATTATCGAACGGATTGCGAATTTACAAAACAGCAATCGACTCTAAATCAAGCCCTCAATCAACAGTCTATTTCTCCATGAAATCATGATGATGATGTTACTCTCAATGTTGTTGAGGTCTTCCATGCTGTAATTGAAACAAGACACATGTAAAGTCTCTTTGCTTATTTTGGATTTCCACTTGACTTTTGCTCTTGGTTGTCTAGAGATTCATAATTTGTAAAGCCCTCATAGAATCTCCTTGATGGTTTTCCAGTGTTTGAACATGCAAAAGTTATTTTCTGTGGTTGAATGTCATGAAGGAAACCACTAATACAGATACATCTGCATACATTTTTCTGAGTATGCAGTGACAGTAATACAATTCATAGACTTTGAATCAAGCTTGTATCTTCCCTCGTTTGGTGTGTGTACCTACTGTTAGCAATGCTTCAAAAAATTCTGAGATGGTTGACATTTGTATTTCTTCATGACCATGCATCAATTGGTATTTTGTCTTTTAAGGTACTGTAACTGTGGGAGCATTATTGTTCAGATAAACATCTGTAGAAACTGCTTTCCTTAAAGTGGCTCATTTCGGCTGCATCCTTCAGTATACATCTGTCTCTCCCAAATAATGTAAGATTTGTATGCACAAAAGTATAGATATTATCATCATTCAACACCGTTGCGTGTCAAGGACATATAGTTGATGGCACGTGGTATCTGTTGCTAACACAGCCCCTTTTTTGCTGCATGCTACAGCCTTTCCTTTTGAGAACAGATCAAACAAGCTAAAATAGGCACTCATCAGATGTCTTAAGAATACACCATTTATCCATCATCTATGAAGACATGTTATACATGGATCATAGTAATCCACTCTCAATTTTTCAATTCCCTCTGGGATCTTAGGGCCTACCTATTGATTGTATGGAATTGCACAGTGACAAAGAAGCAGCTTTGCAATTCTGTGTATTTAAAATTCAAATACAGCATTTTGCGTCTGTAGGAGTTGCCTCCTGTTTACATTTGCAAAGTCTGAGTTAGAGTTAGCAAATTAGCATGATAATGGATCAACTTCGCATGCACATAGCTTGTAGTATGCATGCACGAGGTTGTGCTGCAATGAAATTCTGCAACTTTTTTATATTCGCAAGCCATTAGCAAGGTGATTGACATATAGTAGGAGCCTAGGGGTGGTGACTGACTGTTAAGTGGTGCTAAGAAAAACGCAGGTGTGCCTAGGAAAATGCTGGGAGTGTCTGGGACAATGCTAGGTGTGCCTGAGCATTTTAGTGGAGGGTGTGTGACATCAGCTTCAGGCCGTATATACCTTTTTCCATTGCACCACCAAGTAAATCTCTGGCTACTACAAAAATCATTACATGGTGAGCCTATTGCGATCTATTGGCACAGCAAGCACATCAATTCGCAAGACATATTAATGTGAATTTGTGGCCATGTGATCTGGCCTGAATTAGCCACCATATTCGGAGATGCTTGATTTATTCTTAACAATTGAATTTGGCCAGTATGAGGACCTCAAAATTGGCTGCTGCATGATCATTGCATGATCATTATTGCAAGATCTAGGCTGCCCTCAACCAGGCAAAAATCTCCAAATCAAATACGCAGTTCAGCTTCTGAGTTGTCAGCTAGCAATTAAAATAAAATATCTTAAAAAAAAAAAACTATACAGTGTTACCTTTTTAAAAATTTCCAATGGATATATTAAAATGTTCCAGTTAAATAAGCTCATGTTAGGTCAAGTGCTGGACACCGTAGTGGTGGCATTGGAGTTAACAACATTCCTGGCAAAGGCTCCATATTTTATTTCAGAGATTGTTAGCATATGAACTCATACAGAGAGCTCCCAGGCGAGTGGTGGGTGTGATATACTTTTTTTTTATTTTAAATAAGAACTTAATTCTCATAAAAGAATTGCCTAGTTTAGCGGTATTAAAGCATCTTTAAATTTCATTCCTTTTAGGTATAGTAACGATAAATGTTATTTTGGGTTGCCACTCCTTCTTTTTAACATTTACTGTCTAACTGGGTAATATATTTTGTTCAAATATTGCTCATAAATTGTCGGTTTTTACGATGAATTAGGTTAGGGACATCTATATAAAACATATAAAATATACCTTACAAGATTTTATTAAAATAGCTGAACTCTAAAGGCCCATACACAGGTGATTTGAGGCTATCTTCTAAACAATGTGACTTGATCACTTAGAAAGTAAGCCTGGATAACTATGTGTGTACAGGGTATAGCGATGGCAAGGCACGGTCCCATGCCTCGCCATCGACTGCAGGGATAGACAGTGCATGCAGTTCATGTGAAGGATGCAGTTAGCACATCGGCAGTCACTATGCTCAAAATGATAATTTTTTTATCTTGACATTGTTGTAATGCTATTTACAACATTCCACAGTGTGGGTATTCTAGCTATAAATATGCCACTTACCAATGTTTAAAGTTACTGCATGGTAAAATGCTTCAAATAGCATTACATGTATGTCAGGGTCCCAGTTCTTGTACATCTGATTACATAATCATTCAGATAATACACAAAGACAAGAAAGACAAGAAAGCATGTAATGGAAAAAGGCCATATCAAGCTTCAAAAAATTATAAAATGGAGAGTGATAAACAGCCAGCCAATCAGCTCCTACCTGCCATGTTACAGGCTGGGTTTGAAAAATGACAGGTGGGAGCTGATTGGCTGGTTGTTTATCACTCTTGACTATATCACTTTGTGAAGCTTGATACATCTGGCCCAGGGTCTGTCCAATCAGTTGCAGGTAATGTACTGTAGGCCAATTCAAGCATGCTTCAACAATATTCTGTTGATCTGTTCATAGGCTATTAGGAGGCTTCATCATCAGTACAACACAATTGATTCGTTTAGGGCAGGCATGTCCAAACTATGGCCCTTCAGCTGTGGTAAAACTACAAGCCCCATCATGCATTGTCACAGTTTTGCTATTAGGTAGTGTTAAAACTATGGCAAGGCATGCTGGGATGTGTAGTCTCACAACAGCTGGAGGGCCACAGTTTGGCCATGCCTGGTTTAGGGTGTGATTGGTGTCAATAGGTTTCCTATTTCACTACAATGGGCATATTTATCACACTACCCATTTTTATTGTTTTCAAGATAAATTCTAGTGAAATTTTATATTTTTGTTACAATTTCACATATTTCTCTTAAAGGGACATTGGATCCAATAAGAGCCCATCCAGGCAAAGAGTTGGAAGCTATCCCTATTACTTCAAGGTTCTGAACCAGCCAGCCTAAAGAAAATTCCCAGGCATAATAAAACATATGCTTCAATACAAGCCAAGAGGGATGCATCATGCCTTTCCAGAGCCTGGTTAATCTCAAAATATAGAATCCAAAATAGAAATGTACAGTATAGGGGGGTACTCTTGCAATTGAAAATGGGAGACTGCAGAAGATATCTCCTAAATCTACCCAGCTTCTGACTTAAGCCCTGTACACACCCTTAGATTTGCTTTAGATTTGATGTTAGATTTGATTTTCTATTAGATTTGGCATTAGATCATCCCATTCGATTTGGCATTAGATCTGTACTTTTGCATTTGATTTGATTTTGATTTCACAATGTAGGCACAATGTACTCATTCGATTTACTGGATCAAATTCGAGATTTCCTTGGCTGTACTTTAGATTTTTCTATTCGATTTTGAGAAAGCAGGAGCGCGCATCGAATCGAATGCAGATCGAAAGTGTCCTAAAAACCATTCGATGTGGATTCGATTTTGCTTCTATAAGCAAAATCGAATCGAAAACAGGGAAAAATCTAAGCATGTGTACACAGCTTTAGATATAGGCTGGGGGTAATTGAAATTTGCAGATGATTATATTGGATTCCTCACATATTTCTATTTATACATACTGTATGTCTCCAAGTCAGTTTTTATGACAGTTTGTTAAATAAGTATTATTGTTGTTATTATTATTATTATTATTATTATTATTATTATTATTATTATTATTGTTGTTTTTTTATTATTGTTTTTATCATTATTATCATCTCATTATCATCTCATTACCAGTTACATGAGTTTGCTTTGAATTAATTGTACATTTTTCTTTGACATAACTTTTTTATTGCTGTCTACAGTAGGTAACTAAAAGGGTGGTGTGTAATGGACAGACTGTGACCTCTTTTCAGCTGTGAATGAGTATGTACCCTTATTTCATTTTTAGGGCATACTTACAAAATAAATTTGTCCATAAATATTAACCATTCCCAGAAAATCTTTAAGGGGTAGAGGGGTGCTGCAGCAAATATCTAATGGTACCCACATTATCAGATGCACTTTGAACTTTTTTTACTTTAAAACGCATCGAGAGTAGTTCACATGGACCTTGTTTCTTTTTGGCTTGCAATGTGATGTGCATTCCCACAGAATTCAAAAAAGTTTGTGCAGCCAGTACTTTTTGTACTATTTCGCATTGCATTAGTTCAAATCGCACACTGTTGTAGCGTATCGCATGCGATATGAACTCAATGCAATGTGATCTAGAACAAAAGGAAGATAGCACATATCGAACCATTAGATATCCGCTGTGGTCCCCCAATTTTTAATTCAAAAGCATGCCACCATGGGCATCAGCATTATCCCATCGCAGTGGACTTGGTATGATATATGAACATGTAGATTGTCAACATTCATTAACATGCCAAATTGTGAACATGTTCAGGATATTGACAGGTGGCAACATCCAGAAGGTCTATACTAACATAATGTTAGAATTTTTAGAATTTTGACTTTGTAAATGTACTCAGTCGGAATGTTGACCGTATTATATTACCTAAAAACTTACTCTAGCCCTAACCCTAAATTATCCTAATTCTACCTCTAGCCTTGATTGCAGCCTAGCCCTACCCATCACCTAAACAAAGCTTAACCCATAAACACATGGGGGTAAATTTCCTAAAATCAAAACATGTGATGTTGCCCATAGCAACCAATGAGATTATGTATATCATGATTATCACTGTTATTATCACATCTTAACCACATTAAAATACAAAGTACAATAAATATGCCCCTTAGAACATATTAAGCAAAAATGAAACTAGATGATCATCTCGTCTTGATCTACAGTAGCAACATGCTGCTCATTTTCTTGCATACAGTAACAGGATACTGTGACTTTTGGCTGCTAATTTATCATCACCTAATGTCATCCCAATCAATAAGAACTTGTTGCTCTCATCATCGTCTGTCAGCAAGTAAACCTATTGGGGACTTGAATCTTGTGTTGTGAGCTGCTGCTGTTCTTGCTCGTCTACCGCTGAGACAGTTATACTTTGAACTGCCGTCCTTAAGAGACTATTCCCAGAGACCCAGTATCTAATTGCTCAATAAACTTCCACTGTTTTTAATCAATGGCCACTTGGAGGACGCATTGGTCAAGTTAAATCTAGCAGTTTACTGTGTAACTTATCTGATTATTATGGTTATAACCTATGATCTCACTTTGACACTATAGTTAAGCCAAGTTCAAACCTTTACAGCTGCTGCACAGATCTTCTGATTTACAACCCGTTCATGTGTGTGTACCTATGTTCATATTTCATTGGAAGAAAACAGATTGGGGGAAATTTACTAATATGAAATACCTAGTTTTTCGTATTAGTATTTTCCCTACGACTGCATACGACTGTTTCAGCCGTATGCAAAGTCGTGTTCCGGAGGGGAATTTACAAAGCAGTCATATACGACTTTGTAACCCTCCGATGTCGTAGTAATTCGTATTAACGGCCGTATATACGGCCGCTAATACGAATTAGTGGAGGCAGTCTGCACTTCTGCGCTTCTGATTGGCCGCTAAGCAGCCAATAGAAATCATTCTGATGAGAGGCGCAGAGGATGAAGGATCTCTGCACCTCTCAGTCCACTGCGGGGAGATGCCGGAGTCGCCGGCAGCTTGAAGAACCTGGAAGAAGACCTGGACTACGTCGGATCAAGACTGAAGAACCCATGGAGGACCTGGGTGAGTTGGATTTCCTTCCACAGGTCCACCATGGATTTCTTTGGACCCCGGACCGAACAAAGCCAACATGGAGCCGACCGCCGACATGGACCAGGACCAGGACACCGGATCAAGACCCTGGGACCTACCTACGGGATCAAGATAGGTAAGTATCAGTATGTGTGTAATGTATGTATTAAAGTTTTATTTTTGTAATGTGTCAGTGTGTATTTATTGAACTATTTTTTTTACTGTGGAACTACAAGTGCCAGCGGGCCCTTTAATGCCCCGCAGGCTGGGACTTGTGGTTCTCCAAGTCCCAGCTTGCGGGGGAGGCTTGCTGGGACTCATAGTTCCACAGTTTAAAACAATAGTTTTTTCATCTATTTTCTTACACTGAATCAGCCCGGTGGCCACTGCACAGGGTCACCGGGGACAGCCTGGAGGGGGGACCCCTTTATTGTGGGGGTCCCCACTCCCCCAGGGCCCCTGGCCAGGCTGACTGGTCAGAGGGTTAATGCTTTGGCCGGGGGGACTTGTATAAAAAGTCTCCCCCCGGCTGTGGCATTACCCTGCTGGCTGGTTTGGCCTGGGGCTGGTTCTTAAAATACAGGGGACCCCTAGTAATTTTGTCCCCCATATTTTGGGAACCAGCCCCGGACCAGGAGCCTGGGGCTGGTTGTTAAAAATCGGAGAACCCCTATTTGTCGGGTTCCCTGATTTTTAATTACCGGCCCCGGCTCTTTCAGCCTGGTGCTGGTTTCAGCTGTGGGGGGGACCCCACGCTGATTTTTTTTTTAAATTTATTTATTTTACCATTTTTTTTAACACTAAAGCCTGCATGGATCTGACTGATCCATGCAGGCTTCTGACAAATAAAGTGTATTTTCCTGCAGTATATTCGTGGCAGTTTTACACTACGGCTGCTTAGTAAATCAGGAACCACCATTCTTTTGATTGGTGATTCCTGTCGTATTCTATCGATGGTGTAGACATTCGTATTTGTAAATACAAATACGAATGTCCCATCAATATGAATACGAATATTTGTATTTTTGGCATAGTAAATGCCAAAAATACGAATACACCCAAAAAAATCGTATTTTCGTAGGAAAATACAATTTTTTTTCTACAAAATCATCTTAGTAAATTTCCCCCATTGTGTCTGAAGATCTAGTTTTATATGCATAGTAATACTCACCATGGGTCAAATTCTCAGACCAGCATTCAGTTGAGACACTGCCACATTAGAGTGAAATCCTGCCCTGCCAATTATACCCCTTTCACATTGCAGCTGTAACACGGTATATTGCCGTTTTTTTAGTGCTTTAAAACGGTTCCAGCTGCAATGTGAAAGGTACATTGTCAATTTACCGGTTACAGAAAACCGGTATTTTGACACGTGTTAAAAGAAGGATCCTACACGTTTCTGAGCCGTTTTCCCTGCAGTCTGAACAGCGCAGAAACGGTATTTGCTACAAATGATACCCACACTTGATCCCCGCCCACAAGCTGGAATTTTTTTTTTTAAATGACATTGTATGGCTTTCTATGGGTGAAACGGGTTGAATCTGAAAGGTACTAAACGGTATTTAAACTGCAATATACCTTTACATCATGCAATATGAAAGGGGTTTAACTGGCTTTTGACCAGTTTTAAGACACGTTTAGAAAATCGGGTTGAAAGCAGGTTTTTGCAATGTGAAAGTGGTATCAATGTCCTCACTGTGCAAATGGATGTTCACAGCTACAAATACATTCGCATCTGGGTGAATATGTCCAAAACCCATTGTAACAGGCACACTATCAAATGGGTAAAACAAAAATGGGTAGTGTGAAAAACACAAAAACGTAGAACTAAATGGGTGTATACACTGAGCGATTTTTACTAGTGAGTGAATATGACTAAGCATTTTTGACTAGATGTACCAGTGATTTTGACTAAATGAACCCGCGATTTTTGACTAGATGCACCGGCAATTTTGACTAAGCGATAATGCCTATGGCCGATTTTGACTGTACAAGAATTAACATACTGGGATCGCCCTCCGCAGTGAACACCAGCGACTTTGACTAGACAGCCAGCATTCTAGTCAAAATTTCCTTTCCCGGCAACTTTTTTTTACTAAGAGATATTCAGTTAAGTGGGGTCACGCATCGCTAGAGCTCATAGGGCGATTTGCCTATCCTTGTCAGCGATTTTTACTAGCCTTCTAAGCGATTATGACTATGTAGTCAAAATGGATTAGAAAGATCGCTCCATGTGTACAACCCAGACCCACATTTTAATGTTTGAACTAAAGTCCAGATTGTCAAATACTGCATTTTTCTCTCAAAAGATATTCTGATGCTTTTTCATTTGCAATGCAGTGCATGAGCTTTATTCTCTGTACACATTACATACTTTTTGCTGTATGGCTTGAACAGAAAGCATTATTGTGACTTGTTCTTGTGCTTCTAGATCAGAAGTTGCTAACCAGTAGTTAAAGTGTTACACTAAGAATTAAGCTTCATAGGCAAACGCAGAGGGGGTTTCTGGTTGCCTGGAAACCCCCCTCCTCTTGACAAGTGGCTCAAATTATGACACCATTGGCAATGTTATATAAAATGATTACTATAGCTTCTGGGTTAGCTAATTAAGTTTAAGGGACAAAGCGAAGCTGCGGCACACACCAAATGGTAGCAGCTTCTTCTGCAAAGTTTGCAGTGTGTGGACCAATGTTTACATTAGCGCCCAGGATAGCTACTAGGTTCTTCTAACGCTCCCCCAGACTCCTGCACTTGCTCCAATGTTCTGCAAAGTGAGAGATTGTGGTCTGCATTTGAAAACCCCCCTCTATAAATCCTGTGTTTGCCACTGAGCTCAGTAATAAAAATTTAACGCAGTTCCAAGCTTTAGGAGTCTCTGCCTTTAGGTGTAACTGATGATGTCAACTTGCTGTTATAGGTGGGTCAAAAATTGTGCTAGGAACCTCAATTTGGTACTTGTTTCCTAGAACGGCGCCCATCGCGGGCATCGCATGTACATCGCATGCCATTATAATGGCATGCGATGCGACCGATGCGATGTCCGCGATTTTACATAGAAATGCATGGCAAAATGTAAATCGCGTCGGTCGCATCACATGTGACCAAATAATCGCATGCGATGTGACCGACGCGATTACCGATTTTACATAGGGAACAATGTTAAATGGCCCAATTGACCCGATTTCACATAGGGAACAATGTTAAATGGCCCACAGACCCCAAATAGCCACCCTGAAGTGTGAAATGCCCCCCCCCCAATCGTTAACGCCACCCCATGATCAACGTCAACCCGAAGCGTGGCGAGCGCAGCGAGCCTGCGAGGGGCGGCGGTACGCGTCCTCCGACCTTTTCATACCCCCACTATCCACGTCGGCGTGTAGTTGAGAATAGAAAGTGTGGCGAGCGCAGCGAGCCACCGAGCCCGAAGCGTGGTGAGCGCAGCGAGCCCCGCGAGGGGACGCGCATACCTGTGAAGCCCGCGAGTGGACGCGTATAGCTGTGAAGGTATCCGGCTGCGCTCGCCACGCTTCGGGCTCGGTGGCTCGCTGCACTCGCCACACTTTCTATTCTCAACTCCACGCCGACGTGGATAGTGGGGGTGTGAAAAGGTCGGAGGATGCATACCGCCGCCCCTAGCGGGCTCGCTGCGCTCGCCACGCTTCGGGTTGACGTTGATCGTGGGGTGGCGTTAACAATTGGGGGGGCCATTTCACACTTTAGGGTGGCTATTTGGGGTCTGTGGGCCATTTAACATTGTTTCCTATGTGAAATCGGGTTATTGGGCCATTTAACATCGTTTCCTATGTAAAATCGCGGTAATCGCGTCGGTCGCATCGCATGCGATTTTTTGGCCGCATGCGATACGACCGACGCGATTTTTTTCCTTGTGATGCCTAAGATCAATATCGTGGGCGCCGTTCTAGTAAACAAGTACCCTCAATTTTACTTCATGTTTATTGTAATTGTTCTGATTTACAGTGTTCTAAGCCTTAAGGTGATAATAAATCGACGGTGATAAAGCTCCAAGTAAACAGCTCCTAACTGTCAAATTTCAAACACAACCTGTAACATAGTAGATACTGTAGGAGTCTGTTGGTCTATATAATTCACCTCTATCTACTCTCTTTCTCTATCTTTGGGCCAGATGTATCAAGCTTCAAAAAGTGATAAAAAGGAGAGTGATAAACAGCCTGCCAATCAGCTCCTATCTGCCATGTCACAGGCTGGGTTTGAAAGATAACAGGTAGGCGCTGATTAGATAGTTGTTTATCACTCTCCATTTTATCACTTTTGAAGCTTGATCTCTCTCTCTCTCTCTCTCTTTTGTACAACTGACACATTTCTGCCAATCATTTAATATTTTATCACTTTAAATAAATACTACTAAATTCATTACTACTTACATTAGAATTGTTTCTTTATTTAACAAATTGGGACATGGGGATGCCTGTGGACATCTGCCCCCTTACGTCCATGTCAAATATTGGGTTGAGGCTTTGTGCTAAGTCTTCTACATCTTCTGCCCACCTCCAGGTTAAAATGTTCCACATCACCATTAGAGGTGGTGGAAATCAGTTCCACCCCATTCCTCCTCACTTTAACCCGAGATTACTACCAATATTTATTCAAACCCATCCTTTACCAGGTCTCTAGCTGTTGTGAAGCCCTCCCCTTCCCATATTTCCTGGTTTTCCATGCCCTTTCATCTTCGCATCTCTCCCCCACTTCCCAGCTCACCTCCTACCATTTGACTTTCTCCCCGCTGCCATCTTCCCACTCTCCCATGTCTCTGTCCCTGCTCTCTTTGATCTTTATTTCTCCATATCATATCTCTCCCAGACCATTCTAATGCCTTGCTACAGTATCTCCCTCTCTCCCTTTAGCCAAGAATACTATATTATACTATAGCAGACCCATCAACATGACCCCCTACCATCAGGTACAAAATATTCTCGAATTGGACTTTTTCATTTAGAATTACCATCACCTGTGTTGAGTTAATTGATTGATAAGAAAGGTGATTCAACACAGATGACAGCAATATTAAAGGAAATGGGAAGCCCGGGAGCAGATCAGTTAGTTTCTGCTGATAGAAGGGGTCATGTTGGAGGGTCTGGTATAAGAGAGGGATGATGAAAGAATAAAATCTTTAGTACCTTCCAGACTAAAGAAAAGTTTGATCCTGGAAAAATGGATGTTTGTTTGCTGCATAATTTGAGGTAATCTGGATTAGTTTATGAACAAATCCTTAAAATTTGACAGAAATTTTTAAAATCAGTTGGATTTATTCTTCTCTCTCTCTCTCTCTCTAGCAGTGATTATACATTATCCCTGTCATCTTTATCCCTAAATGTTGTATGAAAATCATATTTTCAAATTATTACGTCTTGTTTTCCTATTGAGGGTAGTACTGCACAATTTATTCTAATACAGTATGTGATAGTATTTTTTTTACTGTTATACTTGGATATGTTTTACTTTACACCATAGGAGACTTTGGTTTTGTATCTACATTTGCCAAGTCTTTGTGGATCATTGAGCAACTGCCTTTGTTCTTTTCGATGACTGCATTATGGCACTAATCCTGCTCAGTGGTTGATTTCCCTTATGTCAATGTTTGACTTTTTTTACCTTAATAACTCCAAAGCCAATTACTGAATATACATAATTAATAATCGTACATGGTAATCTGCTAAACCTGGAGAAAGTCACATTTCGGGACTGAACCATTGGTCTAGATAATCATTCTTTAAGACCTAATTTGCGTTTACAAATATATTGCTTTAATAAATGTATCATGTCTGATTCCTAGAAATGCAATTAAAGGATAAACAGAAAAGTTAACTTTTGATTAAACATTCAAGAGCAGTATACGGTATGCAGTTCCCAGTTTAATAACTGCACTTAAGGTTATTGTAGTTACTATGTTTTATATTTGGTTGCAATTATCCTATACCATATACAAAGTGAGACTCTTTTTGAATTCCTTTCTAAAACAATTTATCTTACACCACTTAAAACACACATTTATGAGTAGGTACTGTAAGTACTGTAATTATGCAATTTATTATTGTCCTGAGAAGCAGAAAACCAGTGAATATTATAAAAAAAATACATTTAAATGTGGTATTCAAAAAAATGTTGGATCAACTTCAAATCTAATTATGTGATACACTGCATATTAACATTTTTTTGCAGGTTTAAAAATAATGTGTATTGACTATAATTTGACTACAGTATCTGTGCTCAAACATTAATATCCTTAAACCTGGACTATTAGGGTGCCTTGAAAAGTTCGGAACCACTTCCCTAAAGGAAAAGGTTACAGTCTTGCATTTACCAGGGGCAAGTACTCACTTTGGATACATTTACACTCACACATACATCTACATAGACTTTTAGTTAAATTATGTACAGTATGTAAAGTGCAAACATACACACTTCTTGCACCAAAAACTGAAATCCAACCATGTTTGTGGTCAAAGCATGACATTTAGAGGGGTATTCAAGTGTTTACTTTTGGGCATTAATTTTCACACCTTTCAAATTCACGCATCTGATGTCCTTTGACGGGATGATAGGATGTGCTATTTAAATGTTTTTTTCTTTAGACGTCTAATCTGCTTTATTTGGTCTTAATTATCATGCCCATTTATTCCTCTTTTTTAATCTAACACCCATTTTATCCCTTTTTTAATATCACAGATTGCATATATTTTCTTTGCACGCCAATTTATTCCCTTTTTTACTTAATATTTTGTTCCACCCTATTTAACTCTACCCACCGTGTTTAGTTCTGCCCTGCTAGTCTATTTAGCTGCAGTACTGCATCTTTTGGGAGAGGAATTGCAGAGCAGTGAGGATTAGCGGCCAGCATAAAAAGTGTTGGCCCTGTTGAAGAGAGGTTTACGAGACTTTCCGGGTGTAAGGTAAGTATTTTGAAAATTTTTTATCTGCCCTTTCCCCATTGCTTCCCATAGGCTGCCCCTAATTATATGCACACAAGTTTACCCTTCCCTCACCCACTATTAAGCAGATGCCATTTAATTCATGTGGCCCTCATCCGACTACACTCTGATGTGTCCTGCAGTGTGATTCTGAAAAGCAGATAAGGGAGCAGGCGAGTGGCACATTCAGGGAGCCACTGTGAATGATGAAGAGCAGAGGACATGTGCTGCAGCCTTCGTCCCACAGGAAAGAAGATGAGCTGCTGTGCAGGGAGCAGAAGCCTGCTGCCACTGTCCCAGCAGGGTGATCCATCTGTCAAATACACATACTTGTGTGTGAAGGAGTTGGGGGGGTGATTGTCTGGCATATGGTCATTAGGTTGACACTATTAAGGTCGACACAAGCATTAGGTTGACAATGGGAAGATCAACAGGCAAACTGTCAACATGAGTTTTTCAAAAAAAATGTAACCAACATTTCCGGACGGGGTGTGGAAGGAGAATATAAAAGTGTGCCAAGCAAGGGGACGCAGTGTACTTTTCGGTGTCCATGTCAACTGTGTGGACATTTATAACAAAAAAGTAAAAAACCCATGTTGACCATTTGACTGTCGACCTAATGCTTGTGTCCACCTTTTGACCCTGTCAACCTTAGCCATGTCAACCTTTCACAAGTGTCGACCTAAGCCCTGTCAACAATCAGTGGTCGACCTAATGTATGTCTACCTTAATTTAATTGACCCAATGACTCACACCAGTGTGCATACACTCTATGTGGGTGTGTGTGTGTATATACTCTATGGGAGGGGTGCCTATATTCTAGGGGGGGATGTGTGCATATACTCTATTGGGGGTATGTGTGCCTATACTGTATTCTATTTTTATAGATTTAACTTTAACTTCTTATAAAAAAGAAAAACACATTATATAAAATATTCATTAAAAAAAAAACACTTTTATCACCACCCGACACCCATGTGAATAAAAAGACGAGAAAATTATCAAGTTTACCAAGAAAAAAGTGTGAGAATTATCACCAAACAATACCATAAAAAATTACTGTGATATAAAAGATGTTCAAATAACTGTCAACTTTCAAAAGACGGGGAAGAATTGAATATCACACTAATATCACAACATATAAATGCTGTGAAATAAAGGGAGAAGAGGCGTGAAGAAAAAAAAATTAATACCCCCCTTAACGTTACAGTAACCTGTATCCTGGGTATCGAAGAGTATCACAAAATGGACAGGAATTACATTTCCAAACTCTGTTCTCACTTTTCTTGATCTAAAAGTGCTGCGAACATGTTTTCTACAAAAAAATAATACAATTGGGGCTGCTGGTTTAATCATCCTGACTACGTAATGGCAAATCATTGGAGGATGTGTGCCATCAGGGAGATGCTGAACTTATTTTTGTGTACACAGAACTAAAATGTGCTGCAACCATCAATGACAGTGTTGCATAAATAGGGGACCCAAAGTTAGACCAATTTGCTTTAAACATGAACCAACAAGGTTAAATTTGGTTCTGATTATCTCAAAACCCAGCCTTGTTTTTATAAATAAATATTGTTGAATATTGTTATCACCACAGAAACCCGACAATGACCAAAGAAAACGCACTGCAACTTCACCAGTTAGAAGACCTCTAAGGTAATCCAAAATCACCTTTGGTTAACACTATTTTCTGGTCTCAACTCAACAATACACACCTGAATGTCATGACCTTATACCAGGGCTGGGCAACACCGGCCCTCCAGATGTTGATGAACTATACATCCCAGCATGCCTTGCATCAGTTTCAGCATGGCCACATAGCAAAACTAATGCAAAGCATCCTGGAATGTGTAGTTCATCACCATCTGGAGGGCCGGTGTTGCCCAGCCCTGCCTTATACGTACCTGTAGAAACATCTGGCCGATACTTACACAGGTACACCTGTTGCCTTCTCTAAAGGGCACGAAGATTCTTCCATCATTTAAACTAGGACAGAAAATCAATCTCGTCCATAATGACATCAGTACCTACAACAAACCCCAAGCACCCAATTTCCTTGCACGAAAAGCAGGAAACTACAGATGCACAGGGTGCACCAGCTGCAGTTTCCTTGAGATTGGCAATTCTTTCACACATCCTACAGTAGATTAGGAAAAGAGTTTAAGATCAATTATGCATTAACATGCACAAGCAAATTTGTGGTTTACTATATCCGGTGCCCCTGCAATCTCTATAGCATTGGCAAGACCATGCATCAGATGAAAGAAAAAAATGGATCAACATTAGGGATGCTTTAGATGGTAAAGGATCAGACCAACTGGTTGACCTGCACCATTTTGAATGCAAACACAAAGTTGCATCAATCTGTTACAAATCGTTGATTGGATTCCACCGAATGTGCGAGGCGGCAGCAGAGGAAGAACCCTGCTTCAATTCGAATCCAAATGTATCCACCAGCTCCAAACAGTACATCCATATGGTCTAAATGAGACCTTGCCACTAAATTACTCCCTGGGACACTAAAACCCTATCCCATATTGTATTAGTTTTTTGCACTAGTCTAAACCTTTCTTACTTTTTGGTATAGACACCATTATTATAACTTACAGTACACTTATACTTGTCTGTACTTCGTGATACTGTATTGGTTTTCTGAGGATGGCCGAGTTTTGTGTGGTCAAAATATTGACTTATGACCCTTTGGACAGTATTCAATGAGGATAATTCGCCCTGTTTCACCGCAAATTTGTGCTATTTTCGTGTTGGAAGGTGATTTTTTGGGTCAGAAAGTGAATCACCCTATTCAACGTGCACTTCTCGCCGTCTTAGTGATTTTTGCCGTGTGTCGCCGTGTAGCAAATTGCCATCTTTTCATGGAGAAGTGGAAAGTGAACTTTTAAAATAAAGTTGTTGTTGTTTTACATTTGGTGTAAAAAAATCAGGAATTTTATTCTGTGAAGGGGCATGCTATTTTTTATTCATGTGCTTATAGCACATGAATATATATTTAATTCTAAAAAACATATATATTTTTTTACACATACCAGCCAGCAGGGGGCCGGGAGCAGAGAGACGCTCATTACATATTCATATATTCACTGCTCCCAATCATTACATATGCACGATCGGGAGCAGTTCATATTTGGTCCCCTGCTGGCTCTCCCGGGGGGCAGCTTGTGCTGCCTGGCTCCCGGGGAGCCCACCTCCCCCCCACATACGTTCTGGGGCAGGCAGGGAGACTTCCATCTCCCTGCCTGCCACTGTCCTCTGGCTCCCTGCAGCATCTGCCGCAGGGGTTCAGACTCGCCATCAGGGACAGCGAGTCCCTGCCTCATTGAATAGGAAGATAGCAGGGGGACAGTGAGTCTCCGCAACACGGCGACTGTGCAGCGAATCCTAAACAGGATTCGCTGCACGCCGTGAATATGTTCATTGAATACTGCCCTTTGTTGTAATTGGGTCTATGTGAAGAATAAAAAGGGGCAGACTGGCCCAAGTGGTTCTTATCTGCCATCAAATTCTATATTTCTATGTTAAAGTACCTCTTATCTTTTCAACCTTATTCAAGCCCTAGCGAGTGCACTCTTATTTCTTGGAACATTGTATAAATTACCCTTATTGCCATTATGCTGGGAATCAGATACTTTCGTATCTGAAGGGGCGCCTGTATCTGAGTGGCTTTGTCAAGCAGCAACCGGAGAAAGGAGGTGTCAGTCCCTTTAAGAAACAATTAGAAAAGGAGGGTGGTTGCGCTGGATCAATGACAATATAAAAAACTGTAATACAGCAAAATGAAAGAATAAATATAAAATGTGCATTTATTAGTACATATTAAAATAAAAGATTACATAGTAGGATTCTTATAAAAGCTCAAAACTTAGCATGGTATTCACATGAAAACAGCTGCATCCAGAACAAATGATGTTAGTAACATCACCTCAATGAGTGCAGTGTCCCTCCTTTTTGGGTCCAACAGAGTTCGTCCTAGTGATAGGTTGTGAACAGCGTCCCTTTATAGTGCTTCCTCCAGTTGCATGATGGGGTGGCATTTCTTCAAATTCTGGAATATCTGAAGTAAAGATGGTGGTTCACGGTCCCAGTGAGGCAGAATATGGAAGGTTGCTTTCCTCCAAATTATGTTTGGTGCCTTGTGGTGAACAAGAAATCTGGGGATGGCTCAGATTTCCAATCGATTGTAGGGGGCACTCAGGGTGAGTGATGCCGGACGTCTGGATGTGCAGCGTTGAGGAATGGGGTGCCAGTAACCGACGCGTATCGCTGCTAACAGCAGCTTTTTCAAGGTGCTCTGTTTGGATTGCAGCATGGGTATAAATACCCTCAGTAATTAAAAATATTGCACAGCTGAACATATTCAATTATTGAGAAAATAAACAAAAAATAATCAAGCAATAACTTTATTGGAGACAGACCAATACCATTTATATGCTTTTAAGTGTAAAACGAGTGTTAGAAAGGGTAGAAATTTGTAAGTTTAACTAAACACTATGCAGAGCCGGCGTGACCGGACTTCCGGTTGCTTACTTCCGGTTTCATCTGGAATGCAAGTGGAACGCACAGCGCTATTTACTATAGCGCAAAAAATCTATTCACACCAATTCAACTGCGCTATTAAGTTACTAGTGCTGCCTTCGCCCCACTGTGGAGCATCTTTATTTGCAGCCATGGATAAATAGATATTTAATACTGGGCTTATTTTGTGTGCGCCTGCTTCCGGGTTCCCGCAATGATAGGGAACAAGTACTACCTGTACATATTATATATCTGTGACACTTTGAAAGATTTGGAACGCACATGTGTTCCAGACAATCGGATACATAATTGATACATGTACAAGGTACTAATGCATGTTTGTAATAAAATGACACAAAATACAATACATATAATGAAAATTAAGATTAAACATTTAAGAATCATGTTAACAGAAGCTTAATACATAAGGTAGGCAGACATCAAGCGTATAATTCAAAAAGTTTAGTTAAGAAAATAAAAATAAGAAATAAAAATAATGGTAATAATGAGTGTTCATGTATATAATATACCTGAGTCTTTTTTGTTATTCTATATGTATTTGTTTTGAAAAATTATAGGTATTGAGACTAAACAAACATATATAAAAATATAATATGGTCCTCATCTTGCGCTAAATGATTTAATATTAGCTGCTACTCCGAAAGTCTAACAACAAAATACAAGAAAAATAATTTATCGGAGAGCGCTGGACTTCGTACCACCTAGTCAATCATACAATAGTTGACTGAATGAAACACCGATCACATTTCCTATGACAATTCTTTGTCCCTTTCCCGAATGATAAGTGAGATTTGTTCAAGATAAAAGTTCTTTATTGAAACCCAACGCGTTTCGTCAGAACGACTTCTTCAGGGGTGTGACAAAATGATTTATTATTAGGCCTATATGGCAACTAATATTTCATTCAGGACAAAGGTAAAATCAGTAAGGTGATAAGTTTGGGGGAAGCCAATCCGGCTTAGTATACTAGATAATGTCTGTAAAGATGAGGGTCTTGAGTATTAGGCTCACAGGGCCAATAAAATGATGGCTTTGGGGGAAGCCAATTTGGCTTAACGTGGCCATACATCAGAAAGATATTGTACACAATCTCAATTGATTGTAAGATGGATTGTATGCAGATTGTGTGCACATCTTGTGTACACAATCATACAATCCATCATAAGATGGATTGTATGACTGATTGTATGATGGATTGTATGCAGATTATGTGCACATCTTGTGTACACAATCATGCAGCAGATGGATTGTATGACTGATTGTATGATGAATTGTGTGTAGATTGTGTGTCCAAAAACCACCAAGGATTGCCGGGGATTTCAAGGGAAATTGTACACAATCATGAGCATAATCCATCTTAAGATCGATCTTTCTGATGTATGGCCAGCTTTAGTGTGCTGGATAACTTCAGAAAGGATAAGGTCCTAGAATATTGGGCTCACAGGTAGGGATGCCAATCCCGGGGCATTTTTTCAATCCCGGATTTCGGGATTGAAAAATGCTCAATCCCGGGATTCTCGGGATCCCGGGATTGGCATCCCTAAAAGAAAAACATGCCCTGTCCACCCATTTAATCGACATGGCAGGGGGGGGGGGTGGACATGGTTGGGCGGGCGGGCATCGACAAGGGGTGGGCGGGCGGGCATCGACATGGGGGGTGGGCAGGCGGGCATCGACATGGGGGGGTGGGTGGTTATCGACATGGGTGTGCCTGCTGCAGCCCCGCAGATTACCTTACATAGGCGGGCTGGAGTGGGGCACATAGCGCTGCGGACGGTGAAGCTTGCAGGAGGGGAGGTCAGTACGGCCGGAAGCAGTCACCTGTGATAGGCTGCTGTGGCCTGCGCAGCGGGACAGTCAGAGGTCACGCTGCGCAGGCCGCACGCCGGGGTCGGGAACAGCCGGGCAGCTTCTGAGCGGGTGCTCAGAAGCTGCTCGGCATTAGACTGCGCGTGCGCAGTCTAATCCCGAAATCCCGGGATTGGATACTCCAATCCCGGGATTGAAATCCCGGACATTTTGGGGCCAAATCCCGGGATCCCGCCGATCCCGATCCCGGGATTGGCCACCCTACTCACAGGGCCAATAAGGTGATGATTTGTCAACCAGTGAAGGAGCTTGGGACTTTACTACACTGTGGTGACTATTTGAGAGGTGATACTCTTATCTGGATCTCTCTTTTTCACGTGATCTATAAGGTTTATCCATATGAACACGGCCCTGTGAGCCCTATATTCGAGGATCTCATCCTTACAGTAATTTTCTAGCACACTAAGCCGGATTGGCTTCCCCCAAATCTATCACCTTATTGCCCCGGTGAGCCCAACTTTCAAGGATCTCATCCATACAGAAACTATTTAGTACACTAAGCCAGATGGACTTCCCCCAATAAATCATCTTTACAGACATTATCTAGTATACTAAGCCGGATTGGCTTTCCCCAAACTTATCACCTTACTGATTTTACCTTTGTCCTGAATGAAATATTAGTTGCCACACAGGCCTAATAATAAATCCTTTTGTCACACCCCTGAAGAAGTCGTTCTGACGAAACGCGTTGGGTTTCAATAAAGAACTTTTATCTTGAAAGAATCTCACTTATCATTTGGGAATGGGACAAAGAATTGTCATAGGAAATGTGATTGGTGTATCATTCAGTAAACTATTGTATGATTGACTAGGTGGTACTAAGTCCAGCGCTCTCCGATAATTTTTTTTCATATATATATATATATATATATATATATATATAATGGTAACTTATAAGCGGGGACTACCGTTATCCCTGATGCTTAGGGTAGCCAGTTTAACAAGTAATAGGGAGAAGCTTCCCAACGAGCTGGACATCATGGTTCAAAAATTTGTGGAGAGGGGGTATGATGTTGATCTTTTGCTCTCACAGAAAAAACAGGTCCTGGAGATGGACCCCCAGTCCCTGTGGGTTTCTAAGCCCAAACTGAAAGGGAAACGGATTCCTTGGATTAATGAATTTTCTGTGTCTAGCCCTATTGTCCAACAGGCTTCTAGAGCTCTCTGCTGGTGGGATTAAAAGATCATAGACTACTTCTGGCCTATACTAGGGGCCATAACCTCAGGGAGCGGCTTGTCCATGCTGACATTACTGATCATCAACCAAAAATTTTGCCCAATGTCTACACTAAATCCCCGGGCTGTTATAGCTGTGGGATCTGTGCCACATGTAAATTTATGATTAGTTGTAAAAAGTTTTCACACCCTCACTGTCCTAAGACCTACGACATTAGGTCAGTGCTGACCTGTTCTTCATCATTCGTAGTGTACATTATATTATGTCCCTGCAGCCTGAGGTATGTGGGGCAGACTACCCGCAAATTTAAAGAAAGAATGGCCGCCCATCGGTTGGCCATTCATTTAACCTTGAAAGGGAAAGAGGTAGACCAGCCGGTCCCCCGGCATTTTAAACAGGCTGTGCACTCTATGGAATCTTTAAAATATTTTATAATAGATGAAGTTCCACTAAGCCCCCGGGGTGGCGATAGAGCCAAGAAATTACTTATCAAGGAAACACAGTGGATCTTGCAGTTGGGGACAACTAGACCTGGTGGTCTCAATGACAAGATCAACTGGAACAGCCTGACATAGTATTTTTTCCATTAGCCAGGTTTTGTACTTGGTGTCGACATGATATGTCGACCAGAGTACATGATTGTATATTATCTGCAATTTGCCTTTGTATATGTTCACTGTTATCATTTGCTGTGTATGTTTGTATGTATTATGTTGTTTTTATTAATGTGTTCTCATTCTGTCTAGATCTGGGGAAGCGCTGTAGATCTAACTTACTGGTGAAGCCCTGACACACAGCAGAATTGACGGTGGGAGGCGGAAGCAGGCTGTGGAACGCAAGACGCGTTCCACTTGCGACTTTCGGCTAGACACAGGAAGTGCTGGGCAGTGTGACAGGGATCCCGGCGATGTGAGGTCCACGCTCCCGCGTCTGGACAGGTGAGTAATCAAATGTTTGCTATTTATTGTGGGGGGATGGGGAATGCATTGTTTGGTCACTTGTTTGTGCAGGGCTGTTATCCTGAAGACGGGATGGTGTCCCCGAAAGCGCTTGATAGTGCTATGCCCAATACACTGATTTGAATTTGCTGACTGGTGTCCGTGTGCCTCTGTTTGTGGATCTGTATATAATGGTAACTATATATATATATATATATATATATATATATATACTAGGTGATTCATCGCGCCCTACGGGTGCTCTTCACACCGTTGTAAGGGGCTGCTCCCCCTTAATTTCTGAACGTTTGTATTGTGAGAAATATGGTTAAAATTGTATGAAAGATGCCTGTATTGCAACTTGAGTTATAGGTGAAATGTGTTAAATAGAGAGCATATGATGTGGAAGGGGGTGTGTATTGTTTTGTTTAATTAAAAAGCGGTTACAGAGTAAGATGTACATTGATAGTGTGGATGGTACAGTGACATTTGTGGGTGTGGGGGGGCTGTGTGTGCATGTTGTTTAGGTGTGTGTGTGCAATAGTATAGTAGGGTGTTTTTGAGTCAGCGGCTCCCGACTGGCGGAGGTCACGACACAGGAAAACAGGAGGCTGGGTAGTGATAGGGGTGTGTGGACATAAGGGGGACTAAAGAGGAGGGTGGGAGATACTGTGCAGCTTCTGCCAGTGGGTGAGGGTCCAGTGTGGCAGTACAGGAGTACAGGATGGTGGCCTGAGTCAGTGTCTCCTCCTACTGGGTGGGAGTTAGGGTACATGAGAGCAGGAGGCTGGGCTATGAGGCATGATAGGGGCATGTGGGCAAAACAGCGTCAGCGACTCCCCAGTGGTGGAAGTTACGGTTCAGGAGAGCAGGAAGCTGGGTAGTGATAGGGGTGTGTGAGTATATGGGGGACTAAAGAGGGGCTTAGGGGTGCCGTGAATTGTGGGAGGGGCGTGGGGGGTGCCGTGAATTGTGGGAGGGAGGGGGCGCAGGTGTCCGCGGATCGCGGGAGAGGGTGGGGGTCCGCAAAGCGTGGGAGGGGGCGTGAATTGCGGGAGGGGGGGGTTGCGAATTGCGGGAGGGGGGTGTGTGCGGGGGGTGACGTGAATCGTGGAAGGGGGCGTGAATCGTGGGGGGGGGGGGTTCCCGGGGGGTCCGTGAATTGCGGGAGGGGGGGGCACGGGGCGCGATAAATTACCTAGTTGGTTATATATTCTTGTAGAAGGATGGTAGGATGTTGCTGTCATTCAGAATGCATTTACATAAACAGTAATAGTAGCAGTAAAAGATCTGACTTAAAACACCTACAGTAAAAAATAACAGGTGTTATATATTATACAAGGAATTGGTTGATGATGTGTAGGTTGACGTGCACATAATTGTCACTGTAAAAAATAAACACAGAAAGGTCAACACATGTAAATGTTGACATAAGTGTGGCACTTCATTGGTGTCCATGTCGACACATGAGAATGAATATGAAAACATTCAAAAAAGAAAAATAAATCATCAAAAACTCATGTCAACCTTTTTCATTGTCGACCATAGCCGTGTCAGTGTTTTGCATGTGCCATTTAATCCTGGGGTTGCCGTGAATCGCGAGCGGGGGTGGGGGGGGGAGGAGGTGAGGTGTGTCCGCGAATCACGGGAGGAGGGGTCGTGGGTGGATGCCGTGAATTGCGGGAGTTGGGGTCGCGGGGGTGTGTGGGTGCCACGATTCGTGGGAGGGGGGACGCGGGGGGTTGCAGTGAATCGTGGGAGGGTGGGTCGAAGGGGCGGGGGGTTGCCGCAATGACAGGGGGGGAATCGCGGTAGGGGGGGTCGCAGGGGGTGGGGGGTACCGCGAGGAAGGGGGGGCCTAGGGGGTTGACAAAAATCGTAGGGGGGGGTCGCGGGGTGCCACGAATCACAGGAGGGGGTGTGTCATGGGATGGGGCCGCAAATCGCGGGAGTCGCCGCGAATTGGGGGGGGTGCTGTGAATCGCGGGAGGGGGGTCGCCGGGGGGTGCCGCGAATCGCCACAAGAAAAAATCAACACAGAAAGGTCAACACATGTAAATGTTGACATAGGTGTGGCACTTCATTGGTGTCTATGTCGACACATGAGAATGAATATGAAAACATTGAAAAAGTGAAAAATAAATCTTCAAAAACTCATGTCAACCTTTTTTATTGTCGACCATAGCCATGTCAGTGTTTTGCATGTGCCATTTAATCGTGGGGTTTCCGTGAATGGGGGGGGGGGGGGAGTAGGGACACATTGCTCTGTTTCTGGACTTTCTTCTTAATTTATGGTTTACCATCACCTGTGCTTAAACACCTTTCTTATCAATTACCCTGTTTAAAACAGGTGATGACAATCATAAATTAAGATGGAAGTCCACAAACAGAGCATTCTGTCCCTCCTGGAGAGGGTCATGTTGGGAGGTATGGAGGTGTGGGGCGCTCACCTGGTGGGTCTGGTGAGTAGCTGTGTCTTTGCTGTGTAACATAGAGAGGCAGACCCTGGCAGTCTGGCACTGTGGGCTCACTGGGCTGGATCTCTGTCGTGTGAGTCAGTCATGTGAGTCAGAGGCTCCACCCAGCGTTACAGCTTCAGGCACACTTTGAGTGACAGATGTAGCCAAATATATAAGATATATATATATATATATATATATATATATATATATATGTAAAACAGAGAAGAAGGAGCGCACAAATGAGCGAGTATATCAAGTTTTACTTAAAAAAGTGTATAAAGCTCACATACATAATAGAAATAAAATATCGGCATATCCACCCAATTACCGGCAAACGTCTGAAGCCAAATGCGGGGAAATCCAACGGGGAAAGATGGTCACAATCAACCCGGCGGTGTGGCGGCGTCAGCGGCACGACCAAGGAGAGCAGATACTGGACGGAGCAGCAAGTTGAGATCAGCACGTCAGGTAACCACGCCCCAACGCGTTTCGTCACTGGGGACTTCGTCAGGAGGCCTGTTCCGATGGTGAGTATGGTTGGATTTATATAGCGTGCTAATTAGCTTTAACAATCAACAGCATGTTCACATTCAGAACAGGCACAATAAAAAAGAAAACATCAAGACTTTGTACAAGTTTGCAGATTTTAACATATTCAAGCCCGTGAAATAAAAAACATTTCATCACCGGCTGAAATTACAAAAAACAAATATAAATATATAATAAACAATATATGGTGTAATTAAAAAACAATGTTTTTAATAAGATAATATTAAATATCACGATATACTTATAAGAATAAGACAAATTCTCCTATAAGAGAAATTATATTGGTAAAAAAGAGAAAGGAGAGAAAAGAGATGAATTAATAAACAATTCGTTCAAAAATACTTTAGGAGGCTCGCAGAAATTGGACCACTACTATAAATATATAGAAAATACCCCAGTGTCATGAGCACTGGTTATCAACATCTACCCACACAGTGTATACGGCGGACCACATACCCACGGAAGGCGCAGGAGTACACAACTCAAGCTACAACGCCATCCAATATGTGAACCACCGTCGACACCTCAGTGTAGGAACGGAACGATGTTGACTCCCTCGTTCAAGCCAGCAGGGGACAGAGTGTTTAACGTATAAATCCAGTAGGTTTCTCGTTTACTGAGTTTATTGAGGATGTCACCACCTCTCTCATCTAGCGTAATGTGTTCAATAGCTTTGAACGAGAAACAATCCAAATTAGAAGCACAACAAGTAGCAAAATGTCTAGGAACACTATGGGCTACAATTTTGTTTTTAATATTCCTAGTATGCTCTAAAATGCGAAGTTTTAAAATTCTTTTAGTTTTGCCGACATATCTTTTCCCACACTTGCACGTCAACAAGTATATGACGTGTGTGGTGAGACAAATCATTCGGCTTTTAATATTCCAGGACTTGGTAGAGTCAGCATTCCAAAACTGGGATCTTTCTCTATCTGCATATTTGCAAACTTTGCATTTATTGCATGGGTAAAACCCATTGGTAGTTTTTAACCAACCGTCAATATTATCTTTATCATGTTTATTTTTTAGCATACTTGGAGCTAAAGAAGTTTTTAACGATGTAGCCTTCTTAAAAATGACTTGCGGTTTCATAGGTAACAATGGTTTAAGAATAGGATCCAACAGTAACACATCCCAATGTTTGCTCAAAATTTGTTTAATTTTGTTACTGTCTTTGTTGAATTTAGTGACAAATGGAACCAGGTTCTTTCAATTAGTTGGTCTGTCTTTATATTTAAGTAGATCTTTTCTATTGCGGTTAAGGGCTCTCTCTTTACAGAGACAGTAACAAAATTAAACAAATTTTGAGCAAACATTGGGATGTGTTACTGTTGGATCCTATTCTTAAACCATTGTTACCTATGAAACCGCAAGTCATTTTTAAGAAGGCTACATCGTTAAAAACTTCTTTAGCACCAAGTATGCTAAAAAATAAACATGATAAAGATAATATTGACGGTTGGTTAAAAACTACCAATGGGTTTTACCCATGCAATAAATGCAAAGTTTGCAAATATGCAGATAGAGAAAGATCCCAGTTTTGGAATGCTGACTCTACCAAGTCCTGGAATATTAAAAGCCAATGTTTCAGGATAGAGTCTTTAATAACTTTGGAGGCCACTGAGTATGTAGTTACAAAGTGAAGCCTCTGCTCCTTCTCCTCCCTAGGCTTAGGGGACAACAGGTCACTCCTCTGTAGGCTCATACACTTAGCTCTGGCCTCCTCGACCTCCTTGTGGTCATATTGACGTGCAAGAAATTGTTGACACATGTCATCAAGAATATCACCAAGTTTTGCAGGGTTCGATGTTATACGTACTGCTCTCAGGAGTTGCGAGTACGGTAGCCCACGCTTTAGTGGCTGTGGGTGAAAGCTACTTGCCAACAAAAGCGTATTTTTGTCAGTGGGTTTTTTAAACAACGAAGTTTCAAACTTGCCATTGGAGATGGTTATGAGCACGTCCAGGAAATGGAGCCTGTCATGGCTAAAGGTGGATGTAAATCTAATTTTGCCAGGAATAGCATTTAATACAGTAATAAACTCAGTAAGTGAGGCCTCAGTGCCAGTCCAAACAAAAAATAAATCATCTATGTATCGAACATAGCATTTAATAAATTTGGAAAAAATTGAGTTTGCAAGAATGTGTTGCTTCTCATACTGAAACATAAATAAATTGGCATACGATGGGGCCATGTTTGACCCCATCGCAGTACCACGTTGCTGCAAAAAAAACGCATTATCAAACAAAAAATATTTTTTGTTTAAAACCATTTCCAAAAGCAACAAAAGAAACTCAATAGGGGGACCAATGTATAATGGACTGGCACTGATGCACTCACGCACCGCTCTGATGCCTTCTTCATGCATAATATTGGTGTAAAGGCTGGCAACATCTAGGGTTACCAGCAGACACCCTTCAATTGGTTGGCCAAAGTTAAGCAGTTTGTTCAAAAAATTGGTGGTATCACGAAGAAAGTAGGGACTCTCTTGAACCACCGGCTGCAAATAATAATCTATGTACTGTGAAACCGGCTGACTGATTGAGCCCATGGAGCTAATAATTGGTCTCCCAGGAGGGGAGACCAAGGATTTATGCACTTTAGGCAAGCAGTACAAAAGGGGGATGATGGGGAATTCCTGGGTCAAAAAATTACTGGTTTGCTCATCAATCCAGGCGTTGCCAACACCCATCATGATGATAGCATCAAATTCTTTTTTGAATTTTTGAGTAGGATCATATGTTAATTTTTTATAACATCCAGGGTCCGCAAGTTGCCCCTTAATTTCATTAACGTAATAATCCCTATCAAGCATCACCACGCCCCCGCCTTTGTCGGCGGGGCGGATGATGATGTCAGGATTATCACGTAGTGACTTAATCGCCCTTCTTTCATCTAATGTTAAATTAGAAAAATACTTGGCAGGTTTTTTAAGTGTGGGCAAGATGTCATGTTTAACCAAACGCATAAATGTGTCAATTGACGCATTAGGTGAGGGGGGGTCAAAGTCACTTTTCACCCGAAAGGGTGTAGGAGTATTAGCAGTTTTAACAGTAGAGGTAGACGGCAACCTCAGAAAATGATCTTTCAGACGTAGCTGTCTGTGAAACCGATAAAGTTCGGTTTCACATTCAAAAGGCTTTTGTCTATGCGTCTGAACAAAAGAGAGACCCCTGTTTAAAACAGAGATCTCAGCTTCAGAAGGACTATAGGCGGAGAGATTGAAAACCATTAATTCTGGTTTCCCCTCTTTCCCCTTCCTTTTTGAGTGACTGTGCTTGACGCCCCCTCTCCTGCATCTTTTGCGTCTTTTTTCAAGCGATTCCGGTTGCTCACCCTGTTTCCTAAAAAAGTATTTTTGGTAGAATGGTCTGAATCACTATGTGACGTTTGGGAATCTAAGTCCGTAAAATGGACTTCTCTCCGCTTCCTATTAGTGGAATATTGTTCTCTCCAAGGGCGTCTACTATTCTGTCCAGTCAGCCATGGATATACACGTAACTCCCTGTAGTCATCCTTCACTTTTTTGTATTTACCTTTTTTAAAGGCTAGTAAATCAGATTTAAAGGATGCTACAGATTCTTCCAATTTGGCCAACCAATCTACAGAGGTGTCAGATTTTAATACAGAAGTACCCTCCTTTTCACATATGGCAATCTCTCTCTTGACAATATCAATATCACAGTTGACCTGCTGCACAACCAATACAATTAAATCAAAGCTACATTGGTTTAATATTGCGCACCAATTTTTACAAAAATCTTTATTGGTGCGACCAATTGTAGGTTGGTTTCTGATGCGAAAGCCCCTGGGAATGAAACCTTCCCTATGATATTGTGATAGGGTTAAACCGTGGAGTTCTAATTCCACTAACCTCTTGCGTAATTTTAACAAATCTGTATGTACTTCCAGGGGACTGTCGACATCAAATGCCAACTCTTTTGTGTCATCTTTGTCCAAAAATCTTTTGGTGCCAGTCAGGTCATTAGCATCAAAATCCATGATAGATAAGCAATAAACAACACAAGACGCACAACATATAACAGATAATATGTACACAATCAACATGGGGGGAGATCCACCCCACTATTGAAAACGGTGGTGCAAGAGAAATGTCCAACAGAACTTTGAATAATCCAAAGAGCAATCGCACCCACTGACAAAAATATTGTGGACTGTGCTGGGAGATGATTATGCAGAGGTATCTTTCCTAGAACAATCCAAAGAATTTGATGCTATCATCATGATGGGTGTTGGCAACGCCTGGATTGATGAGCAAACCAGTAATTTTTTGACCCAGGAATTCCCCATCATCCCCCTTTTGTACTGCTTGCCTAAAGTGCATAAATCCTTGGTCTCCCCTCCTGGGAGACCAATTATTAGCTCCATGGGCTCAATCAGTCAGCCGGTTTCACAGTACATAGATTATTATTTGCAGCCGGTGGTTCAAGAGAGTCCCCATTTTTTGAACAAACTGCTTAACTTTGGCCAACCAATTGAAGGGTGTCTGCTGGTAACCCTAGATGTTGCCAGCCTTTACACCAATATTATGCATGAAGAAGGCATCAGAGCGGTGCGTGAGTGCATCAGTGCCAGTCCATTATACATTGGTCCCCCTATTGAGTTTCTTTTGTTGCTTTTGGAAATGGTTTTAAACAAAAATTATTTTTTGTTTGATAATGCGTTTTTTTTGCAGCAACGTGGTACTGCGATGGGGTCAAACATGGCCCCATCGTATGCCAATTTATTTATGTTTCAGTATGAGAAGCAACACATTCTTGCAAACTCAATTTTTTCCAAATTTATTAAATGCTATGTTCGATACATAGATTATTTATTTTTTGTTTGGACTGGCACTGAGGCCTCACTTACTGAGTTTATTACTGTATTAAATGCTATTTCTGGTAAAATTAGATTTACATCCACCTTTAGCCATGACAGGCTCCATTTCCTGGACGTGCTCATAACCATCTCCAATGGCAAGTTTGAAACTTCGTTGTTTAAAAAACCCACTGACAAAAATACGCTTTTGTTGGCAAGTAGCTTTCACCCACAGCCACTAAAGCGTGGGCTACCGTACTCGCAACTCCTGAGAGCAGTACGTATAACATCGAACCCTGCAAAACTTGGTGATATTCTTGATGACATGTGTCAACAATTTCTTGCACGTCAATATGACCACAAGGAGGTCGAGGAGGCCAGAGCTAAGTGTATGAGCCTACAGAGGAGTGACCTGTTGTCCCCTAAGCCTAGGGAGGAGAAGGAGCAGAGGCTTCACTTTGTAACTACATACTCAGTGGCCTCCAAAGTTATTAAAGACTCTATCCTGAAACATTGGCACATCTTGCGGACTGACCCCATAATGGGGAATGTGTGTCAAAGTCCTCCCCTGTTCTGCTTTAAACGCAGCCAAAATCTGAAGCAGCAATTAACCTACTCGGACATTAGTCCAAAAGTAGGCCAGACAAGAAACTGGTTGTCCAGAGCTGCAGGCTCACATAAATGCTCAGGCTGTGTGAACTGTCGACATATCATCCACACAGACTCCTTTACACACCCAGGCACAGGCAAGAGATACATGTTAAAGCATTCCATGGACTGTGAAACAAAATACGTTGTATACCTTATCAGGTGCCCATGCAATAAGATTTACGTGGGCAAGACCATGCGTATGTTAAAGGAGAGGATTGGTGTCCACAGGTCCTCCATTAACAAGGCCTACCACAAGATTGAGGCCAGCACGCCCCCGGTGGCGAGGCATTTTGTCAACCATGGACATACCATCAAAGATTTTGCTTTTATGCCATTGGAACATGTACCCCCATTGAGGAGAGGTGGAGATAGGCACGGGATACTCATGAAAAAAGAGTGCTATTGGATTCATGAACTTAACTGTATGTGCCCGTTGGGTTTGAATGAAGAGTTCTCTTTTTCTCCATTTATTAGGTGATGTTTTGCTCTGTTTATTATTATATGCACCGCTACTGATGCCTATTTAATTGTGTCAACGTGATGGCCATATCGACATGGCGATTATGTTGACACAAAATGTTTTTGTATATATTCTATATTTGTGCTGGCTTTGTGTAGAAGGATGCCTTCCTCTACCATATGTGCTTTGATTCTCTGTGAACGTTGTTTTGTATATTTTGTTTATTTACATTTTGCACGCTTTGGTTCTTGGTTCGTGATAGTATGCACGTCACTATGTGCATCATATCACCATGGTAATCATCTGTGCGCTCTCGTCTGCTTCCGGGGACATAGGAACTTTGTTTAGGTTCCCCCGCCGGCGCGCCCAGCATATTGGTTCCACAACGCCGCTGCTGCTTCTGGCAGTGGGCGGCACTGTATTCCAAATGCATGGCGGCAATGGCGGGCTGGGATTACAAGGTAACTGGTCCTCCGGTGATCACGATTGCTGACAGGTGAGTAAGGCATGTACAACCCTTATATTCGGGCTCTGGCCAGCATATTGTGTATGACCCCTCTTGAGAAAGGTGCCGCTATGCACCGAAACGGCCGTCGAGGAGACTTGTAATGTATCTCACACGTTATTTGCCTGTTGGGTGTCTGAGAATGCTCTCTATATAGCTCTGATTGATGCGAGCTTGAGCTGAATAAATATGCCATTTTAAAAGTATTCATTTTGGACTCTATCTTGACTGGTGCGGGTGTTTCCTCAAGTCCTGTTGGATTGTTCTAGGAAAGATACCTCTATATATATATATATATATATATAATATATACACTTAACATCGGCACTCACTTTTCCTAGTTTTGGGGTGCCCTATGGCTTGTGACCACATTGTTTAAACAGACATTGGATGGGCTCTGCACACACTAAATTAACTGATAATAAATAGTGGAGATTTGGTTCATGAATTGATCAATGCATTTAAGCCTGCAGCCCCCGTCAAGGGACCCCACTGTTCTGCAGGTCCTACCACTATCGCTGAAAATGGCTGCAATACACATAGCTATCACATCAATGTTTGATACCAGGCATGCTATCAGGTCTGAAGCTCACAGCAGACTTTGCTTTTATAGGTGAGCAGCTACCAACACACCTGTCACTAATCATCTAGGGAAATGGCTAACACAAGCTATGGAATCTTAGTTAAAAACAGGGTGCATGAGAGAATGTGACCACAATAAGACTAATTAAAAAAATTAATCTAATAAACAATATATACACTTAACATCGGCACTCACCTTTCCTAGTTTTGGGGTGCCCTATGGCTTGTGACCACATTGTTTAAACAGACATTGGATGGGCTCTGCACACACTAAATTAACTGATAATAAATAGTGGAGATTTGGTTCATGAATTGATCAATGCATTTAAGCCTGCAGCCCCCGTCAAGGGACCCCACTGTTCTGCAGGTCCTACCACTATCGCTGAAAATGGCTGCAATACACATAGCTATCACATCAATGTTTGATACCAGGCATGCTATCAGGTCTGAAGCTCACAGCAGACTTTGCTTTTATAGGTGAGCAGCTACCAACACACCTGTCACTAATCATCTAGGGAAATGGCTAACACAAGCTATGGAATCTTAGTTAAAAACAGGGTGCATGAGAGAATGTGACCACAATAAGACTAATTAAAAAAATTAATCTAATAAACAATATATACACTTAACATCGGCACTCACCTTTCCTAGTTTTGGGGTGCCCTATGGCTTGTGACCACATTGTTTAAACAGACATTGGATGGGCTCTGCACACACTAAATTAACTGATAATAAATAGTGGAGATTTGGTTCATGAATTGATCAATGCATTTAAGCCTGCAGCCCCCGTCAAGGGACCCCACTGTTCTGCAGGTCCTACCACTATCGCTGAAAATGGCTGCAATACACATAGCTATCACATCAATGTTTGATACCAGGCATGCTATCAGGTCTGAAGCTCACAGCAGACTTTGCTTTTATAGGTGAGCAGCTACCAACACACCTGTCACTAATCATCTAGGGAAATGGCTAACACAAGCTATGGAATCTTAGTTAAAAACAGGGTGCATGAGAGAATGTGACCACAATAAGACTAATTAAAAAAATTAATCTAATAAACAATATATACACTTAACATCGGCACTCACCTTTCCTAGTTTTGGGGTGCCCTATGGCTTGTGACCACATTGTTTAAACAGACATTGGATGGGCTCTGCACACACTAAATTAACTGATAATAAATAGTGGAGATTTGGTTCATGAATTGATCAATGCATTTAAGCCTGCAGCCCCCGTCAAGGGACCCCACTGTTCTGCAGGTCCTACCACTATCGCTGAAAATGGCTGCAATACAATATATATATATAGGTAACGGATGAAAGTGTACACAGGCTAGAGATTTAGGCAACTTAATATTTTATTTTAAATAAAAGACAAAAGGGAGTGAGCAAAGGTGGGAAGGGAGAAGGAAAGGATGGGGGTGGTCGAAAGGGCTATAAGAAACATGTAAGGGAAGGTAGAAAAGGGGAAAAGACCTCTTGTTTGCATCACTTCGTATACCTATTGCCTCCTCGGAGGGTCTCTGATATGTGCTCCAGACCTACGAGACTTAGACCTTTAGGGTCACCGGCATGTACTTCAGCAAAATGCCTGTATACACTGTGTGTTTGTAAACGTTTGCAGATATTTCTACGGTGTTCCAGGAATCTTATTTTAATTGTTCTTGTTGTTTGGCCTATGTATCTAAGGTTGCAGGGGCAGCATAGCATATATATTACATATTTTGTATTACAGTTAATGAAGGAACTCATTTTGTATTGTTTTCCTTCCTTATTTTGGACTTGATGGTTAGATTTGCTTGTGATAAAACTACGTTATGCATCTGCTTCCCCCGCATTTAAAGAACCCTTTAGGTTCCCAGCCACATATTAGTAGGTTCTCCGGCCATGTCATCTCTAACAGGTTTAAGGAAAATGGAAGCCAGCACATTCCTAAGTGTTCTATTCCTTTTAAATATACATTGGGGGCATAGGCGTGCGTACATAGAATGTTAGAGGTGCACAGGCACCCGCTAATGCTGTGCCCACCCTTATATACTTTTGCTTTTTAGAACTGGTATTCCATTAAACAAGCACCCATCAATCAATTATGTGTGTTTTGCATTGTTAATTGTACTAGACCATTGTAATATCACTACATACCTGCATCATCCATATATGTTTATGACTTAATTTGCATGTCCTGTTACACAGAGTAATTAGAATATTAAAACTGAACTAGGCAGGAGATTATGGTGCGGCTAAGAGATGTTTTATATTATAGGGAGTGCGAATAGCTGATGGTAGACACGTCTGATTGGTGGTGTTAGACACACCCAATGGGCATGTAAGACACCCCCTAATGAAATGTGCACCCCCTAATGAAATGTGCTGCTCACGCCTATGATTGGCGGTTTTCTGGTAGAATATCCACAAGCAATGAATCTTGTTTCAAGATATTACAATTTTATTTACAATTTTACGGATTTTATCTGAATTACTATTAAAAGTTGAACTGAACATTCATTGTTTTATTATTATTATTATTATTATTATTATTATTATTATTATTATTATTATTATTGTTAGGCTTTTGGTCTTTGGAATCTGTTTTTAATGTATTTTGATATTTCAATACAGTATTTATATCCATGGAGACTACATCTAGGTAGGCTTGATCAATTAAATATTTTGGATAACCCCTTTGGGTGAAGGACCATTTCATATCCTGTGCTTGTCTTTGAAAGAATAGAATCAACTTTATTGGCCATGCATGCTTGCGCACACTAGGAATTTTTTTGTGAATTACATTGCAGCATCAAACAGAAGTAAGGGGGGCAGACAATACATAAATTACATTTTTATAAGACAGTACAGGCATTCCATTTCTAGCTACGACTTTGGTGGCTAGGTCGTCAAGTAGAGTCACGTTGTTTGGCTGTTGATATTGGGAGTGCATTCGCTTTGATTGGATTATTCAGGTGATGGATGGCTAACGGAAAGAAGCTTCTTGCGGATCTGGACGTTTTGGCGGGGACAGACCTGAACCGTTTTCCGGATGGTAGGATGTTGAAGAGGTTGTGACCAGGATGCAGCTTGTCCTCTGCAGTTTTTGTTTGTCATTCTCGCCACCGTACCAGATTGTGATCGAGGAACATAAGACAGACTCCACAATGGCGGTGTAATATACGCACAGCAGCTCCTGTGGGATGTTGAATTTCCTGAGTTGCCTCAGGAAGAACAGGCACTGTTGGGCCTTTTTGATATTTGTGGTTATGTTTAATCCCCATCACTGGACATGACTGTTCCTAGGAATTTGAAGGATTCAACCCGCAACACCACTGTGTTGACTATTGTTAACGGGACCAGTGCATTTGTTTTTTTCTTGTAGTTGACCACCATCTCAACTGTTTGGGTGGGGTTTAGATTGAGGTTGTTTCTACTGCACTACTGTGTCAGCTTCTCCACTACACGCCTGTATGCGGCCTCGCCACATCCTTTATTTGGAAATTTGGTTTCCAAATCAGAACAGTTTCTGCCTCAGAAACTGTCCTTTTGGGAGTCCTTTTTTCCATGGGGGTAATGAGCACTGCTGTAGTGGAGGTAGGCATTGTGGCCTACTTATTTTGTATAGTTTGAGGTGGAGATTTTATCTCCTATTACTTCGAGGGTTACGTCCAGGAAGGAAGTCCGTTTCGAATCAATGTGGTGGGTTAATTTAAGATTATAAGCTGTTTTCATGTGAGCTGTTTTCATGTGAATACCATGCTCAGTTTTGAGCTTTTATAAAAATCCTATTAGGTAATCTTTTATTTTTATTTTTAATATGTACTAATAAATGCACACTTTTATATTTATTCTTTAATTTTGCTGTAATACAGTTTTTTATATTGTCATTGATCCAGCGCAACCACCATCCTTTCCTTATTGCCATTAAGCTGATAACTCAGTTGTGTGTGTCGGGGCATCAATATTTATCTTGCCTCTATGCAACTGGGATGGACTTACATCACTGGTGAAGATGTTTATAACTATTGAACTTAAATGACATAAAGGGGGAAATTTACTAAAGGAAATTGTAAAAAAATAGGTGTATTTGTATCCAGAAATACACTTATTTTTGACATTTACTATCCCGAAAATACGGCAATTCGTATTCGCAGTGATGTGCTATCAATACGAATACGGATTGCCGTATTTTTGGGATAGTAAATGTCAAAAATAAGTATATTTCTGGATACAAATTCACCTATTTTTTACAAATTTCCTTTAGTAAATTTCCCCCTTAAAGTAACAGCGCTTTTACATTGCAGTTAATGTGGATTCTGTCTTGCCTTATTGCATTCAATATAATGGGATGTTGTACGTGTTGTATTCTAACATATGTAAGTATACCCATTCTCTTAGCTACTCTTCATTTTACATCCTTAACATGATAGTCTCCTTTAAAATGCATAATGTAACTTTTTTTTTATTATGTCCTGAGGGGAAACGGTCATCTATTAGAATGAACTTAGGTCTACAGTCATTAGGTCGACCCCACTAGGTCGACTGGCAGGAAGGTCGACCTGACTTAAGGTCGACATGGGCCAAGGTCGACATGACTTAAGGTCGAATTTGCATAAAGGTCGACATGAGGAAGGTCGACTCGTCATAAGGTCGACATGGGGTTTTTCACTGTTTTTTGAGCTGACATGTGCCGACAGGCGGTATTTCATGCCCTACCATCCACTAGGGTGTGGAGGAGGTTATTAAAGCTGTGGCGAGCGAAGCCAGCCACCGTGCCCGAAGCATTGCGAGCGAAGCGGGCAATGCGAGGGTCCGATTCTCATTGCCAACTGTGTCCGTGTCGACTGTGTCGACATTCGGATAAAAAAAACAGTGAAAAACCCATGTCGACCTTATGACCAGTCGACCTTCCTCATGTCGACCTTTATGCAAATTCGCTCTTAACTCATGTCGACCTTGGCCCATGTTGACCTTAAATCAGGTCGACCTTCCTGCCAGTCGACCTAGTGGGGTCGACCTAATGACTGTAGACCTAAGTTCATTCTGACAGATGTACCGATTCCGTCCTGAGTATGTAGATTATTTAATTGAAGCTCACACGGTATATATCTCTATGTACTTTTAATTGCAATAGATATGAACTGCAAGGTGTTTATTTACTAAGATTGGAGTTCTATTAAAGATGAAATGTTGCTATGGGCAACCAATCAAATTCTATCTATTATATTCTAAAAATAACAACATTCGATCTTCAATGGAACGCCCATCTTTGAAAAGAAACACCCAAAGATCCATATTCTGAAAAAAAGGGGCAACTCCAAAAGAGCACCTCCTTCCTAATCGACTCCCTACCCCCTTCCTTGGTGGATGGCTGATAATTAAATAAAATACTAAAAATAAAAAAAGTCAGTAACAAAAAAAAACCGGCCTTGGTAGGGCTTGTGCCAAATTGTTCCTGGCACTATGGGGCACTGATGGGGGAGCAGCAGGGAGGCGGTGGAATGCGGTGGAGGGCTCCGACCGAGCATCTCATGTGCACTTCAGTTTGATGGTGGGTCCTGGCGATTGGTGATAGAATCACCAAGACCCGGCCAAATGAGAGGCGCTCCATCTGTAGCACCACAATTCTCAGTACAAAATACAGCTGAGATGTAGGGAAGCAAAGGAGTTGTCGGTATACTACCAGGGGCAGGTTGCCGTTGGAAGAGATGAACGATTACGAGTGAGAAGAGAAGAATGTATAGATGGTTGGTGAATAGAGAGAGCTTTAATTTAAGTGCGAGAGAATATGGCTTGGAGAAAAGGAGTGTAAAGTGTAATTCTCAAAGGAGCTTACAGTATATGTATTTAATTTACTATATACAGTACTTTTTTATTATATACTTTATAAAGTCTTTCTAAAGCACTGTATAAAGAATTAAGACAATTGCAAAATTAGTAGAATTATAAGAGAATAAATATATACATTTAATAACCTGGTTACATTGCTTGTTAATTCTGAAATTGTGCACAAGTGCACAATTTGTTTTTATTATAATGTTAAAGTGTTTTTTTGCAAGGGTTTTCACAACAAAGTCAAGTTTTGTGCATGTTAAGATTTCATTTGATTTTGTGATTTGGAATGCTAGGATGTATGATTAAAGTTGGATGATACTGTAGCAATTTTTTTATCTCCACATTTTCATAGAAGCGAGAAAATTAATTTGTTAATATTTAAATCTGATTAAAATTTATTTCCAGGGGTCCAGGTTTCTGTGAAAATCAAAATTTAAGTAATCCAAAGATGTATTTTCTTTATTACTTTTTATCTTCATGCTATACCTATAATTAACTGTTAAAGTAATACTATATATCTGATATAGTGTCTATATTTTATAAAAATCATCAGTAATAATGTGTAAAAAAGTGAGCAAAAGAGACTGAAGTGAATATTCGAGTACACATTTACAGGTTAACATGAGAGTACATTTAATGAATGCAATATTAGTAAATAGATACTATTTACACAGTCTACACAGATATGTTATTGTCATACAGTATATATGGCCCATTGGCGTAAGTTTGTCCCAGTCTCCTGGAGGCAAGACAAATATCGGTGCCCCCCCACCATTTTATAAATAAATATATGTTTGCGTATATATATATATATATATATATATATATATCGAAAAGAACCACACTATGCGCACAATACTAGTTGAGAGAGCTGCTACCCTGATAGGGTCCCCTGTTAGGTGGGACCCGGTATAGAAATGGGAAGAAGAAAAGGGGGGTTTCAGGGTGCGCTTAACCTTTTCTGATTGAACATACTCGAGTATGTCCTGAAGACGGGCTTGGCCCGAAACGCCGTAGGCACCAGTAAACTATGCTTTTGTTTACACAAAGACCCGGAGTGACGTGCTTTATTCGGACTTCTACATGTGGTCAGTGACAACGCTGACTATCGGACGAGCACCTGGGCAAGTTTGCAATAGGTTTTGAGCAGGCAGTGCCGGATCCCGTGGAAAGATATATATATATATATATATATATATATATATATATAAATATAGTTTTTTGCTTGATAGGTACACAAATGGCATTTGTGATCCAATAGATAGGTGTACACTGCTCAGCTTACCTATGTTTGGAGCTGAGCAGTGTACACCTATCTATTGGATCACAAATGCCATTTGTGGACCTATCAAGCAAAAAACTATATATATATATATATATATATATATATATATATATATATATATAGTATATATATAGACAGGATGAGGATGGCACTCCACGTAGAGCTGAGCAATAACTTGCCAGTGTGCACTTGCAGAAGAAAGATATGGGAGGGGAATCAAGGCACACACTCGGACTTGCAGAAATGAGGACCAACACACAGGGTGTGATACCAACGTTTCGGGGTTTATTCCGTTTTCAAGGTTAAGAACAAATGACAATGAAACAAACACATACCTTTATACCCTCCGTTCAGCACCACGAGCCCAGACCTGTGCGCCGGCATCCCCACCGTCCCGCCTGTCAGAGTCCGCCCGCTTAGATGACGTCACCATCTCCAAGCTCCGGGATCTCCTGCCCAGCGTCGGTGGTTGCTAGGCGACACCGAGGTCTGTGCACTGTGTCTGAAACACAGGAAGAAAATAATACATAACTAAACACACCAAAAGTGCACAAAAATAATGAGAAGATACAACTGTGAAAGAATCTGCGGTGCGTGCGGGACACATAATAACAAGACATGACAGCAATATAAAAGTTCATATGAAGATGTTGATAGAGAATTGTTCGTTTAAGCCCCTCGGGCGTACAGTGTCCAATTTGAATATCCACTTGGCTTCGAGTCTTAGGAGTTTCTTACCCCTATCACCCCCGCGCCGGTCGTCGGGTATCTGGTCGATGATAATGTAGCGGAGATTCGCAAGTGAGTGCTTTGCAGAGGCGAAATGTTTAGCTACCGGTTGGTCCATTGGCTTGTTGTTAAGATCTCTGTAGCGCGATGCACTCTTTAAAAGTCCTGATAGTTTTGCCAACATATCCTAAGCCACAAGGGCATAATATCAGATATATGACGTGGGTGCTTGAACATGTCAAAGGATGTCTGATTTTATAATTGAAGCCATGGTGAGGGTGGGCAAATGTCCTGGATTGCATCATAGCGTTGCATGTAGTGCATCCTGTACACCGATAACAACCTCCCGGTTTAGTATATGTGCCTGGTGGCATTCTCGCAGAGATGTCAGTTCGTACCAGCCAGTCACGAAAGTTTTTACCTCTAGTGTAGCATGACATTAATCTGGACGTTTTGAGTTTTTTAAGTTATTTGTCGTGCTGTATCGTGGGCCAAAGATCTCTTGCTGTAGAGGTGATTACATTATCTGCCGCATTGTAGGATCTGATCCATCGGATAACATCTGTGGAGGGATCCTTAATCTTGTTCCCGATCAGCGTAGTAGCGCAGGGAATGTTATCTACTTTTCTGCGTGCATTCATCACAGTGGCAGTAGAGTAACCTCTGTCAAGAAATCTCTGTTGCATCTGGTCCAGACTGGCAGCCAGTGAAGATTCTGAACTGGTGATACGTTTAACTCTTAACAGTTGTGAGAAGGGTAACCCTCTCTTGAGGGCAGGGGGGTGGTGGCTTTGTGCCCGCAAGAGGGTGTTCCTATCCGTCGGCTTGGAGTAAATGGACGTGCATAGCCTGTCTGATTCTTTGGTGATGCAGACGTCGAGGTAGTTGACTGAGTCAAGGCTCATGTTGTAGGTGTATTTAATGGGGCACGGCATTTATAAAATCAGACATCCTTTGACATGTTCAAGCACCCACGTCATATATCTGATATTGTGCCCTTGTGGCTTAGGATATGTTGGCAAAACTATCAGGACTTTTAAAGAGCGCATTGCACTACACAGATCCGCGATCAAAGCAGCCCTTAACAACAAGCCAATGGACCAACCGGTAGCTAAACATTTCGCCTCTGCAAAGCACTCACTTGCGAATCTCCGCTACATTATCATCGACCAGATACCCGATGACCGGCGCGGGGGTGATAGGGGTAAGAAACTCCTAAGACTCGAAGCCAAGTGGATATTCAAATTGGACACTGTACGCCCGAGGGGCTTAAACGAACAATTCTCTATCAACATCTTCATATGAACTTTTATATTGCTGTCATGTCTTGTTATTATGCGTCCCGCACGCACCGCAGATTCTTTCACAGTTGTATCTTCTCATTATTTTTGTGCACTTTTGGTGTGTTTAGTTATGTATTATTTTCTTCCTGTGTTTCAGACACAGTGCACAGACCTTGGTGTCGCCTAGCAACCACCGACGCTGGGCAGGAGATCCCGGAGCTTGGAGATGGTGACGTCATCTAAGCGGGCGGACTCTGACAGGCGGGACGGTGGGGATGCCGGTGCACAGGTCTGGGCTCGTGGTGCTGAATGGAGGGTATAAAGGTATGTGTTTGTTTCATTGTCATTTGTTCTTAACCTTGAAAACGGAATAAACCCCGAAACGTTGGTATCACACCCTGTGTGTTGGTCCACATTTCTGCAAGTCCAAGTGTGTGCCTTGATTCCCCTCCCATATATATATATATATATATATATATATATATATATATATATATATTTATATTTAGTCTTTGAAAGCCGTTTCTTTCGCCTAAAAGAACCTGAGGTGCTGTCATTCCATATAATATATACAGCAGCCAGTGTGTGATCATGTTGTTCGACTGTCGCATCGTGCCCCTAATGAAGTCATGCAAATGACGAAACGCGTTGGGCTTATGGGCGTATTGAAATACCTGTTGTGACCATACATCATTTGTCAAAATTGATATTATTTAGCTGTGATTCACTGTAATTGTATCAAATCAAACCTTTATTGTACACTGCTATGCCCTTTTGGGCAGTTTTATATTAAATAGTTTTATTATATCTGAATGATTTTGTTCAATCAGAAAAGGTTAAGTGCACCCTGAAACCCCCCTTTTCTTCTTCCTATATATATATATATATATATATATATATATATATATATATGGCTTGGGGGGATGGCGGCACTCGGCAATGAGTTAAACCAACGTTTCTGGGCTTTATTAGCCCCTTTGTCAAGGTGCAGGAAGAACACATATACATAGAAACAGAAAACATTTATACCTTACCGTCCGTTCACGCCACCCGCCGTCTCCCGCCTCGGCGTCTGCCTGATGACGTCACCCGCTTGAAGACGCTACGGGTAGCGTGGAGGGATCCCGTGCTGTGTTGTTGCCGGGCAACCACCATAAACAATATGGCCACCGGCTCCCCGGCAATCGCTCAGTGCTGCAACATGAATACAAAAAAATCACCATAAGAGAACACGTAAAAAACATTTAAAAAACACAATAGATTGTGCTATTGCAGACAGAGTCAAACAGCATAGGTCATCTCAATAATAGGAAATCTTGTAAACGAACAGTATTAAACTGTATTTCTCTTAGACTTCTTCCCAGTGTCTGTACTTATTATATTATTACCAAATGCAAGAACATATTTTTATCTGCCTACGTTGGATAATGAATTCCAATGGAGCAATTGTGAACTACCTCTAGAGATGTTTCTATAGAGTGTTCTATAGGAGGTGTTTACAGGATAATTAAAAGAAGCAGGCCAGCCCTAGGTTCTCATTGAGCCCCCGGGGACTTAAGGTATCTAGTAGGAAAATCCACCGGCTCTCTAGCTGGAGCAAGCGTAAACCCTGATCACCCCCTCTTTTGGGGGGGGGGAACATGGTCAATGATCCTGTAACAGAGCATTGCCATGTTGTGTCTAGCCTCGGCAAAATGCCGGGCTACCGGTTGTTCACTACGGCCAGATTGGATGGCGGCCTTAATGGCTGAGCGATGTGCAGTTGCTCTCTCTTTGAACGATCTTTCAGTTTTGCCCACATAGTGGCGTCCACAGGGGCAACTTATTAAGTGAACAACAAATTTAATGCTGCAACTAACTCTGTGGTGCATTTTAAATTTTTTGCCTGTATAGGGGTGACAAAAAGAATCACCCTGGATCATGTATGAACAGGTGGTGCATCCACTGCATTTGAAGCATCCTGTCTTAGCTGAACTCCAAAATGCAGAACTTTTTTTAGGAGGGGGGAAGGATACGTCATTCCTAACCACAAAGTCCCGAATGCTCCTACCTCTAGTGTAGGAGTGCATCAGCGACTTGTTTTTAAAGCAAGGTAGAGCAGGATCTGAGGTCAAAATGGGCCAATGTTTTTTAGCAATTTTTCCCAAAGCTGGGCTAGCCGGATGATAAGAATTCACCCAGATCAGTTTGTCTTCTACATTTTTAGATGCAGTTTTAGAAGTTAACGCCTCCTCTCTTGTAAGACTCAATACCTTCCTCCTAGTGTCTGCAAGTAAATCATGGTCATATCCTCTTTCTGCAAATTTAGCTGACATGTTTACCAAACAATTATCCAATTCATCATGCGCACTGGTGATTCTGTGCGCACGAAGCATTTGAGAAAAAGGAAGACCCTTTTTCAGTGGGATGGAAACTTGAATTTAGCAGAATGTTATTTCTGTCAGTCGGCTTGTTAAAGAGGGCCGTTTCAATTTTGCCATTATTAATTTTAATGTTGACATCAAGATAATGTACTGTCAACTTGTCCATGACGTATGTAAATTTTACTGGAGAGCATGTTAAATTGTGGTCATCTAAAAGTGTCTTAAGATTACCACTATCTCCCACCCAGAACACCAGGAGGTCATCTATGTATCTAGTGTACAATAGTAATGACCCCCTGGTGACCGGGTTGTGAGTAAACAGGGCTTGTTCAACAATGAACATATATGAGTTAGCGAACGATGGGGCCACTGAGGACCCCATCGCACACCCTTTAAGCTGCAAGAAAAATTTGTTATTAAACATAAAGTAATTGCGCTTCAGCGTCAATTCCAGCAAAGTCAAAAAAAGATCAACATCAGGACCTGTGTACAGTGGGTTGCCAGCAATTAGTATTCTAACGGCTGCTAAACCAGCTTCATGCGGGATGCACGTATAAAGACTTGTTACGTCTATAGTGCTCAACGTGCACCCCGGGGGAACTGTCCCCAAATTATTTAATTTGATTAACAAACTGGTAGTATCTTGTAAATAACTGGCATCACCCTGCACGCATGGCTGCAAGAAGTAATCTAGGAACACTGAGATGGTTTGATACAGGGAGCCCCGGGCAGATATGATGGGCCTACCCGGGGGTTTGACTGGATTTTTGTGCAATTTAGGGATTGCATAAAGAACAGGGATGATAGGGTAATCGACATTCAAAGCTTTTCTGGTGGCAACATCTATCTGGCCATTGATAACTGCCTGATTTAGAAGTCCATCCAGTTATGTCTTATACCCCACTGTTGGATCGCGTGTTAGGGGACAGTAGGTGTTGCTGTCCGCCAACTGGGCATTTATTTCTGCCACATATTCAGAAGTGTCCAACACAGCAATGCCCCCTCCTTTGTCAGCTGACCGTATAGTTATTGAAGGATCGTCTCTCAAACTTTTGAGAGCGATCCATTCTTCCTTTGTGAAGTTAGATCTGACTGGGGGGGGATTTTTTAACATATGCACAGAGTCCTGTTCCACTAATCGCGAAAAAGTTTTTATTGAAGAATTAAATGACGGTGGGTCGAATTTGGAGGTCTTTTTCAGTTTTCCCGGATAATTCATTGGTGCCGATGGTGTTGCTTCATCAATTTGTTTACCCTGGAAAAACTCACGAAGTTTCAACTTTCGATGGAGTTTGAATTGTTCCACTTTAATATTGAATGGATCTATCCTGGTTGTAGGAACAAAGTTCAGTCCTTTGGATAGAACTCTAGACTCCATCGTAGTTGAAGATTATTTCTTGGGGAATCTGGGCGGCTGAGTCCGGGTTTTTACCCCCCGTTCTCTTGTTCTGCCCCCCCGGCGCGTGTACCGCCTGTACCGCGGGAACTCGTTGTTTTTTGTCGCGCTCCCGTAAGGGGGGCGACCAGAGTCTGCGCCTGCTCCCTCCACTTCACTGGTGGATGACTGTTCCTCTCGTGATGATTCCGTGTCCCAGCCCCTTCTGTTGTATCTGGAACCATAGCGTTTCTTTATAAATCTGGACGGGGGTTCTTCACCCGTCAACCAGGGATAAACCTGATGCTTCTCGTAGTCAAGGTTGACGCGATCTTTCTTGTTTTGCTTAAACAGCTGCAATTCTTTCTTATATTTGTCCATCTGCTGGGACAATTTCTCTGGCCAATTGACTGCTTGATCCTGTATTAAAAAGTCTTTATGTTGCTCCTCAAACTTAAATAGTTTGATACGTACACTCTCCAGTTCCCTTTTTACTTCTTCAATAACTGCTACCATCAGGTCAAATGAACATTTGTTCAATATAGAAGTCCAGACCTTACAAAATGGAATGTTATATCGCCCTATTGTTGGGACGTTTTTCACGCGAAAACCTCGCGGAATTTTTCTGTCCCTTACATAATTGGACAGGGTAATTCCATGAAAATGGTAGTCTGTCTCCTTACGTTTTAAATTGAGCCATTGATGGTACAGCTGCAGGTTATCTGGAGAGGTATTAGTAGTTCCCAGATCATCAGTAAATAGTACTCTATCATAATCTGAGTCAGAGTAGCTAAAGGTGGACCCCAGAATTAGCTCAACTCTGGTCTGGGATGCTGGTGCCTGTTGTTCGGCATTAGCGTTATCCATAACGTGCAGTATGTTGCTTGTTGTTTCCAATGAGATGCACTGTCTGTGCACTCTGTGTGCAATCACCGAAAATAACAGACCGAATATAACCAGTCCTTGTGCACGGGTAATTCCTGTTGGACTTTGAAGGCAAATCCAATTAAATACGGCTGCTGGGTGCCATGCCAGTGATGCCACAAACCAACTCTGTCCACAGCACAAATACAATTGTAGAGGGGAGGCACTCCGACTTGAGCCTTTTTGATTTAGCTGTACAAACAGCAAGAAAAACTGCTGATAACTCCGGTGCCCTCCAATCTGCAGTGGATGCTGCTGTATGTAAACGGCTTGGGGGGATGGCGGCACTCGGCAATGAAACAGACTCCACACGAGTTAAACCAACGTTTCTGGGCTTTATTAGCCCCTTTGTCAAGGTGCAGGAAGAACACATATACATAGAAACAGAAAACATTTATACCTTACCGTCCGTTCACGCCACCCGCCGTCTCCCGCCTCGGCGTCTGCCTGATGACGTCACCCGCTTGAAGACGCTACGGGTAGCGTGGAGGGATCCCGTGCTGTGTTGTTGCCGGGCAACCACCATAAACAATATGGCCACCGGCTCCCCGGCAATCGCTCAGTGCTGCAACATGAATACAAAAAAATCACCATAAGAGAACACGTAAAAAACATTTAAAAAACACCATAGATTGTGCTATTGCAGACAGAGTCAAACAGCATAGGTCATCTCAATAATAGGAAATCTTGTAAACGAACAGTATTAAACTGTATTTCTCTTATAGTGTGAAGGAAGGATCGGCACTCCAGAAAGGAACCAGTCTGTAACAATGTCAATTGCCCGGGTGCCTATGAGTGGCAACCAATGCCAATAATAACACGGAGAAGGCAGAGGCACTCCAGGGTCTTGATGATGAAATGAGGAAGACACAGAGGTCCGTGCAACGTTTCAGTCTTTATTGACCTTTTTCAAGCTCACCAGTTACAATACAAACAACATACCTTTATACCTTCACCAAACACTGTGTGCAGAGTCGCCCGCTCACCGCCGCAGACCCGGGTCATGAAGACGTCACTAGCCAGCGACGCATACCAGCCGGTATGCCAGGACGTAGACGGGTTGCTAGGCGACCTATTTTAAAGTTGATTTTCACTTTTTGTTTCTCATAGGTCGCCTAGCAACCCGTCTACATCCTGGCATACCGGCTGGTATGCGTCGCTGGCTAGTGACGTCTTCATGACCCGGGTCTGCGGCGGTGAGCAGGCGACTATGCACACGGTGTTTGGTGAAGGTATAAAGGTATGTTGTTTGTATTGTAACTGGTGAGCTTGAAAAAGGTCAATAAAGACCGAAACGTTGCACGGACCTCTGCCTTCTCCGTGTTATATATATATATATATATATATATATATATATATATATATATATATATATATATATAGCGATCCAGGGTGTCTGGCACAGCCTCCTACGTGAAATGCTGCATGGGTGCCAGCATAAAGGGTTAGGTATACTTGGATAGAGGATGCGGCACACCATTCACGTATCAAACGATTTCTTTAATGCGACAACAACGTTTCAATGCCTAGCATGGCATTTTCATCAGGCTTACAACAAACAAATATGAACACCTTACCTATATAAGATCAAGCTGGCGCTTTGCCGCGCGCGGGACCACGCACCCGTCCGGCAGCGCTGGTCACGTGACGTCATCATCCCGAGACTCGTCCCAGACCCAGTGACGATGCGTCACGTGGCCGTATCTAGGCAACCAGAGTAATCTAAAAAAGCCAACAGTAAGACATACGTTTAAAAACAAATAAGTACATGTAAGAGCAGCATGTTGCAAATATTTTCGATGTTACGCTAACATTAACTATATAACTTCACCATGGATGATTGCTATGAATAATAATAAAGCAAAAATTAAACGCTACGGCATGGTCGACCTGCTGATTGCAGTGATCAAAGGAAAAGACTCCTTAGTGATTGCTCCTTACTATCCGATGTATCGATGATAACATCGTACAGCAAACATCAGGTTGCCATGGACCATAATTGCATACATAAGGATAATAGCTGGCATAAGCTGAGAAATATAGATTATCGAACAGTATGGATATGAAAAACTTAGGGAGTAAGAGCAAAAGGACATAACATAAAAATATGAAAATAAAAATAAAAAATAACAAAGATGAATGAAAAAATGCATAAAAAAGATATATATAAGAAATATATATAATAGTATAACCCAAATATAAATATATACACAAGAATCAAGAAAAATGGAAAAAGAATTAAGTCAAAAAACAAAAAGGAATTTGCAAGAAGAAACAACTTGTATTGTATAAAGAGTGCATAAATATATAGTCCACTTAGAGGATACTGTGAGGAATATTTATAATGAAAGAACACTGATACCAGTGTGATCATTAAGTCCCTTAGGCACCGCTGTTTCAAGTCTAAGGATCCATCGGGCCTCACATTTAAGTAATGATAGACCCCTATTACCTCCTCTGATAGAGGCCGGAATATGGTCTATCATACGGTATTTGAGTTGTGCCATGGAGTGACCAGCCTGAGCCCAATGTCGAGCTACAGGCTGCTCGCTTGAGCCTTTGAGAATGGCCGCCTTGATTGCTGACCTGTGGGCTGCCATACGTTCCTTAAAGGCGCGCTCTGTTTTTCCTATGTATGACAGCCCACAGGGACAGACAATCTGATAGACCACATACATACTATTACAAGTTAGGGTGTGATTAATGGTCATAGTTTTACCAGATTGGGGGTGTGGGAATGAAGCTCCCCCAATCAAAAAGCGGCATGTGGTGCAAGTGCACCTAATATTACCCCTAGGCGTCTGTTTTTTGGGGGGATTTATGACTACTTTAGTTTTTACTAATACATCCCTAAGGTTGGGTGGTCTTTTGTAGCAAGATAATAGGTCTGTTTTCTGCAGACCCAGGTCTGGGTCTGTCTTAACCATGGGCCAAAGACGTTTGGAGATAGAGTTAACAACTCTACTTCCAGTACTAAATGAAGTGACCCATGGCATACGGGTCACTTCCAAAGCATTAGTTTTTTTAGGGGTCAACAGATCATCACGATCAAGGCTCATAACTTTAATTTTGGCTGACTCTAAGACAGACTGGGGGTAACCTCTTTGTCGGAATTTTTCCAGCATTGTCTCCATTTGGGCCTCTGCTTGGACCGGATTTGAGTTAATGCGCTTTGTACGCAATAATTGCGAAAAAGGCAATCCTCTTACCGATGCCCTAGGGTGGCAGCTGGTGTAGTGGAGTGTGTTGTTTCTATCAGTATCCTTAGTATACAAGCTTGTTACCAATTTGCTCGATTCCTTACATATTTCCACATCCAAGAACTTTACACAATTGTGGCTATGAGAGTAAGTGAATTTAACTGGACTCCCCGTGGAGTTATGTTTTTCAATGTGATTCACCAAATCAATAGCCGGGCCCTTCCAAAATATCAGCAGATCATCAATGTAGCGGGTATAGAAAAGAATCCGCCCCGCTACATGATGATCTGTAAAAAACACGTCCTCCTCTACCTTAAACATAAATATGTTAGCGTATGAGGGGGCTACCGCCGCCCCCATAGCACAGCCTGTGAGCTGAAGGTAAAACATATCATTATAAATGAAAAATTTTTTTGTAAGTATCAATTCAAGGAGTTGCAGGATAACTTCAACATGTGGACCCCGATATTCAGGGTGATCAGTAATGTAGCCTCTTACAGCAGCCAGACCCATATCATGGGGGATGACCGTGTAGAGGCTACACACATCTACCGTGAACATACATACATCATCCTCCAGCTGAGGCATGGATTGAAGCTTACATAGCAGGGAGGTGGTGTCGAGAAGGTATTTAGGATGTGACCTAATACATGGCTGTAATACACTATCCACAAGAATTGACGCAGGTTGAAATAATGAGTCCCTGGCGGAAATGATGGGGCGACCCGGAGGGTCCGCCAGGGACTTATGTATCTTGGGGATAGTGTACAAAAGAGGAACCAGAGGAAATGCTGGTAATAGGGCCTCCTTTATTTGTAAAGTTATCAATTGTAAATCCACAGCCTTCTGTAGCACGACATCCAGTTCTTTCTTGAACAAAGAGGAAGGGTCCTGCGATAATTTACGGTAGGTGGAAGTATCATTAAGGTGTGCCATCACTAAGGTGTGCCATCACCTACCGTAAATTATCGCAGGACCCTTCCTCTTTGTTCAAGAAAGAACTGGATGTCGTGCTACAGAAGGCTGTGGATTTACAATTGATAACTTTACAAATAAAGGAGGCCCTATTACCAGCATTTCCTCTGGTTCCTCTTTTGTACACTATCCCCAAGATACATAAGTCCCTGGCGGACCCTCCGGGTCGCCCCATCATTTCCGCCAGGGACTCATTATTTCAACCTGCGTCAATTCTTGTGGATAGTGTATTACAGCCATGTATTAGGTCACATCCTAAATACCTTCTCACACCACCTCCCTGCTATGTAAGCTTCAATCCATGCCTCAGCTGGAGGATGATGTATGTATGTTCACGGTAGATGTGTGTAGCCTCTACACGGTCATCCCCCATGATATGGGTCTGGCTGCTGTAAGAGGCTACATTACTGATCACCCTGAATATCGGGGTCCACATGTTGAAGTTATCCTGCAACTCCTTGAATTGATACTTACAAAAAAATTTTTCATTTATAATGATATGTTTTACCTTCAGCTCACAGGCTGTGCTATGGGGGCGGCGGTAGCCCCCTCATACGCTAACATATTTATGTTTAAGGTAGAGGAGGACGTGTTTTTTTACAGATCATCATGTAGCGGGGCGGATTCTTTTCTATACCCGCTACATTGATGATCTGCTGATATTTTGGAAGGGCCCGGCTATTGATTTGGTGAATCACATTGAAAAACATAACTCCACGGGGAGTCCAGTTAAATTCACTTACTCTCATAGCCACAATTGTGTAAAGTTCTTGGATGTGGAAATATGTAAGGAATCGGGCAAATTGGTAACAAGCTTGTATACTAAGGATACTGATAGAAACAACACACTCCACTACACCAGCTGCCACCCTAGGGCATCGGTAAGAGGATTGCCTTTTTCGCAATTATTGCGTACAAAGCGCATTAACTCAAATCCGGTCCAAGCAGAGGCCCAAATGGAGACAATGCTGGAAAAATTCCGACAAAGAGGTTACCCCCAGTCTGTCTTAGAGTCAGCCAAAATTAAAGTTATGAGCCTTGATCGTGATGATCTGTTGACCCCTAAAAAAACTAATGCTTTGGAAGTGACCCGTATGCCATGGGTCACTTCATTTAGTACTGGAAGTAGAGTTGTTAACTCTATCTCCAAACGTCTTTGGCCCATGGTTAAGACAGACCCAGACCTGGGTCTGCAGAAAACAGACCTATTATCTTGCTACAAAAGACCACCCAACCTTAGGGATGTATTAGTAAAAACTAAAGTAGTCATAAATCCCCCCAAAAAACAGACGCCTAGGGGTAATATTAGGTGCACTTGCACCACATGCCGCTTTTTGATTGGGGGAGCTTCATTCCCACACCCCCAATCTGGTAAAACTATGACCATTAATCACACCCTAACTTGTAATAGTATGTATGTGGTCTATCAGATTGTCTGTCCCTGTGGGCTGTCATACATAGGAAAAACAGAGCGCGCCTTTAAGGAACGTATGGCAGCCCACAGGTCAGCAATCAAGGCGGCCATTCTCAAAGGCTCAAGCGAGCAGCCTGTAGCTCGACATTGGGCTCAGGCTGGTCACTCCATGGCACAACTCAAATACCGTATGATAGACCATATTCCGGCCTCTATCAGAGGAGGTAATAGGGGTCTATCATTACTTAAATGTGAGGCCCGATGGATCCTTAGACTTGAAACAGCGGTGCCTAAGGGACTTAATGATCACACTGGTATCAGTGTTCTTTCATTATAAATATTCCTCACAGTATCCTCTAAGTGGACTATATATTTATGCACTCTTTATACAATACAAGTTGTTTCTTCTTGCAAATTCCTTTTTGTTTTTTGACTTAATTCTTTTTCCATTTTTCTTGATTCTTGTGTATATATTTATATTTGGGTTATACTATTATATATATTTCTTATATATATCTTTTTTATGCATTTTTTCATTCATCTTTGTTATTTTTTATTTTTATTTTCATATTTTTATGTTATGTCCTTTTGCTCTTACTCCCTAAGTTTTTCATATCCATACTGTTCGATAATCTATATTTCTCAGCTTATGCCAGCTATTATCCTTATGTATGCAATTATGGTCCATGGCAACCTGATGTTTGCTGTACGATGTTATCATCGATACATCGGATAGTAAGGAGCAATCACTAAGGAGTCTTTTCCTTTGATCACTGCAATCAGCAGGTCGACCATGCCGTAGCGTTTAATTTTTGCTTTATTATTATTCATAGCAATCATCCATGGTGAAGTTATATAGTTAATGTTAGCGTAACATCGAAAATATTTGCAACATGCTGCTCTTACATGTACTTATTTGTTTTTAAACGTATGTCTTACTGTTGGCTTTTTTAGATTACTCTGGTTGCCTAGATACGGCCACGTGACGCATCGTCACTGGGTCTGGGACGAGTCTCGGGATGATGACGTCACGTGACCAGCGCTGCCGGACGGGTGCGTGGTCCCGCGCGCGGCAAAGCGCCAGCTTGATCTTATATAGGTAAGGTGTTCATATTTGTTTGTTGTAAGCCTGATGAAAATGCCATGCTAGGCATTGAAACGTTGTTGTCGCATTAAAGAAATCGTTTGATACGTGAATGGTGTGCCGCATCCTCTATCCAAGTATATATATATATATATATATATATATATATATATATATATATATATACTGCTCAAAAAATAAATGGAAAACTAACATAACACATCCTAGATCTGAATTAATTAAATATTCTTATTAAATACTTTGTTATTTACATAGTTGAATGTGCTGCCAACAAAATCACACAAAAATCAATGGAAATCAAATTTATTAACCCATGGAGGTCTGGATTTGGAGTCACCCTCAAAATGAAAGTGGAAAAACACACTACAGGCTGATCCAACTTTGATGTAATATCCTTAAAACAAGTCAAAATGAGACTCAGTAGTGTGTGTGGATTCCAAGTGCCTGTATGACCTCCCTACAATGCCTGGGCATGATCCTGATGAGGTGGCTAATGAGGGATCTCCTCCCAGACCTCGACTAAAGCATCTGCCAACTCCTGTATAGTCTTTGGAGCAACGTGACATTGGTGGATGGAGCAAGACATGATGTCCCAGATGTGCTCAATTGGATTCAGGTCTGGGAAACAGGCGGACCAGTCCATAGCATCAATGCCTTCGTCTTGCAGGAACTGCTGACACACTTCAGCCACATGAGGTATAGCATTGTCTTGCATTAGGAGGAACCCAGGGCCAACCACACCAGCATATGGTCTCACAAGGTGTTTGAGGATCTCATCTTGGTACCTAATGGCAGACAGGCTACCTCTGGCAAGCCCATGGAGGGCTGTGTAGCCCACCAAAGAAATGCCACACCACACCATTACTGACCCACTGCCCAACCGGTCATGCTGGAGGATGTTGCACGCAGCAGAACATTCTCCTTGGCATTTCCAGACTGTCAAGTCACATGTGCTCAGCATGAACCTGCTTTCATCTGTGAAGAGCACAGGGTGCCAGTGGCGAATTTGACAATCCTGGTGTTCTCTGGCAAATGCCAAACATCCTGCACGGTGTTGGGCTGTAAGCACAACCCCCACCTGTGGACGTCGGGCCCTCATATGAGCTTCAAGGAGTCTATTTCTGACCGTTTGAGTAGACACATGCACATTTTTGGCCTGCTGGATGTAATTTTGCAGGGCTCTGACAGTGCTCCTCTTGTTCCTCCTTGCACAAAGGCGGAGGTAGCGGTCCTTCTTCTGGGTTATTGTCCTCCTAAGGCCTCATCCACATCTCCTGATGTACTGGCCTGTCTCCTAGTAGCGACTCCATGCTTTGGACACTACGCTGACAGACACAGCAAACCTTCTTGCCACAGCTCGCATTGATGTGCCATCCTGGATGAGCTGCACTACCTGAGCCACTTGTGTGGGTTGTAGACTCGGTCTCATGCTACCATTAGAGTGAAAGCACCGCCAGCTGTCAAAAGTGACCAAAACATCAGCCAGAAATCATAGGAACTGAGAAGTGAGAACAAAACAAAGTGTTGCCAGTCGCACTGGAAGAAATTTTCAGTAACAAGAAATGTAACCCCCTTATTATTTATGACAACAAAATCATTGTAGGTCTATCAGTGGCACCCCCTATACGCTATCATAGCTACCTTTATGGGGTGTATACTGCAGTCTTTTTGACCACATGAGATCATTGCCCACCTGATAAATTATTCTTGTTACACATGGGCAAAAATAAATAGCCTCCTGCTCAGAGACAGTAGTGCAGTTGGAATTAATAGATACTACAAATAAAGACAAAGTCACATCTATTTATTAAAACTGCTTATCTGCCAGAGATATATATGTTTGGATATACACTGTCAAACACATGATAAGACGCATTGAACCAATCCAATAAAGTGAATTGTAGGGACACACAGATATTGGGGCCCACTACCTTAGTATTCATATCCTTTTTAATATATTGACCATGTCTTCCACCCTTGGAACTGAGAAGTGGTCTGTGGTCACCACCTGCAGAACAACTCCTTTATTGGGGGTGTCTTACTAATTGCTTATAATTTCCACCTGTTGTCTATTCCATTTGCCCAACAGCATGCATAAGTGATTGTCAATCAGTGTTGCTTCCTAAGTGGACAGTTTGATTTCACAGAAGTGTGATTGACTTGGAGTTACAGTATATATATATATATATATATATATATATATATATATATATATATATATATATATATATATACTCTATACACCAGGGAGCAGATGGCTGACTTCATGGATGTTATCAGATAAGCAAAACTTTATTTTAAACATTGTACGGAGATAATTTTTGCCTTTTTAGCAAATAAAATTGTGTGTACAATATTACACTATCGTGTTCCCATCTAAGTGAAATCTCTAGGAAGGTTTAGAGGTCTGATAAGAAGTGTTTCCTGGTCAAGCTAAGGATGATGGTTTTGGACAGGCTCAAACATTAGTGGTGGAATACCACTAGTCACGGCACTCCTTAATTTGTTGGGGCACTCAAAAATAGTTACACCACTGAACAAAACAGTACATTCTCTTTCCACTGTAGCTTTCTTTCTGTGTGGATGGATATAATGACATTACAGCTGTCCGTAAGTGATGGACCTAGCTGCATCAGACCAAGCAATGTGCAATTCACTGACTCATAAGCAGCAGTTAAATGTAATACCAGGGCTGTGTAGGTGGACTTGCAGAACATCTTTTCTTAACCTCAGTGATTGCCAGACTATATAAATGGTATTATTGATTCAATGAAAAACACAACCACTATTACTGAATATCTTACTTTAACTTACTGAGTATTATACAAAGAAACCTGAAACCTAATGCTAGATTTTAAAATCAATTTTCACTTTTACAGATAAGCCTTGGCATAAATTGGATTACTGCATCCTTTTTTTAGACATGCTGTCATTTACATGTTTCTAAGTGTTTATTAGTAGTTAGGCGGGATGAACAACAACTCTGTACTGATGAAATATCTGCAATTAACACTGCCTGAAAAATGTCCTTAATAGTGCTCAACTCAGAATGAGACATCAAGCTAACGTAATCTCTTGTACACTAAAAAAAAATATGTAATTTTAAAATAATTATAGTTCTCTATTTTTACTAATAGCAATGTGTCAACACATCATTGCTCTATCATTTTTCCTATACCAAAGCACAAAGTGAACTTTCTTAAATCAATCTTTATTCGTCTTTCATTAAAAAGAAAATAGTTTGTGACAATTTGTTCCTTTGACCAGATTAATATAGTTAAATCAAGAAAAAGGAAAATAAACAAAAATATTTTTCACTGGGATAAGATATGTTCATGAAAAAATCCTTATTTGTTGGCAGGTATGCACAATTTACTTCATTTAATTTTTTTCTCCAAATTTATCAAAAAAAATTTTTTTGGGGGTTTTGGAACCACTGTCGTAGAATGTTAATTTCCTGTAGGAAGTTGAGACTTTTCAATTACCTCATTTTTTTAAACTAATTAATCAACTAAGTTGCTTCCATTAAATACTGTACTTACCAAGCGTAACAGAGTTTTCATGGTTTCTTCTAAACAAAATAAAAGCTTCTCAAACTTACTTTTTGCAGGCACATCCATTCACCAACTACTGAATTAAAAAAGCTCTAACCTTCAGCTTTAAAACACTGTGGGGCAGATGTTTAAGCTCAATGAACTGATAATGTGGCTGGTACTTTATCACCGGCCAATCAGCTCCTAACTATAAAGTTACAGGCTTGGTTTGAAAAATGACAGCTAGGAGCTAATTGGCTGGTGATAAAGACCAGACACTTTATAACGTCACCGAGTTGTATTGGTTATGGGTATACTTCACTGGCAACTTATTTATTTTCATAAGTCATTATAATCCTGTGTGCCAACAGCACAAACTCTTTAGACCTTGGCGTTATGTCAGAGGACATACTGGCCTTGCCATCCTTAGATTATTTACTATTTTGTCCATGAACATTGGCCCTGATTCTGGTTGACATGGTAAGCTGCGAAGCTCGCAGCTTGCCAAGTTCCAGAGGGCATTTCCTGTCTGTACCCTCGCAACCATGTGAGGCATGTGTCACGGAGACAAATCCCCTCTCAGGTCCTGCTAGGGGATGTGTCTCCGTGACACATGGTTCAGAAGAAAAACCTATGGGGGACAAAAAACACTGTGCCATATCAGTACAGCTGTGCTGCCCAGTGTCCCGTATCAGTCCAGGGGTGTCCGCATGTGTGCTGTATAATTCCAGGAGTGCCCAGTGTCCCGTATCAGTCCAGGGGTTCCCCCATGTGTCCTGTATCAGACCAGAGGAGCTGTCCTTTTTTTAATGAAAAGAAAAAAGGTGTTGTTTTTTTTTATTTTTACTGCAAGGGCTGTTAAATGTGCTGTATCAGTCCAGGGGTAAGCCAAGAGTGCCAGATAATTCAAGTGGTGTTACTAAAGTCTGCTGTATTATTCCAGGTGTGTGGCTCTTTTTTTTAATTAAAAGAATAGAAGTTTTTCTTTTTTTTACTGTAGGAATGTTGCCATGTCTGCCGTATAATTCCATGTGTGCCGCCATGTGTGCCGTATCAGTCCAGGGGTTGCTGCCATCTGTGCCGTATAATTCCATGTGTCCTGTATCAGTTCAGGGGTGCCCACATGTGTGAATCATAATTCCTGGGGTGAGCCAAATGTGTCAAATAATTCATGGGTTCCTGCCAAGTCTTCTGTATAATTCATGGTGTGCTGCTAAGTGTGCTGTATCAGTCCAGGGGTGATGCTAATTGTGTCATATAATTCCAGGGGTGAGCCAAGTCTGCCGTATAATTCATGGGGTGCTGCCAAGTGTGCCGTATCAGTCCAGGGGTGAGCCAAGTGTGCTGTATAATTCATTGGGTGCTGCTAGGTCTGCCATATCAATCAAGGGGTGCTGCCATTTTTCTAATTAAAATAAAAAAAGTTTTTTTTCTTTTTACTGCAGGAGTGTCACCATATGTGCCATATAATTCCATGTGTGCTGTATCAGTCCAGGGGTTCCGCCATCTGTGCCATATAATTCCATGCGTGCCACCATGTGTTCTGTATCAGGTCAGGGGTGCCACCATCTGTGCCGTATTATTCCTGGGGTAAGCCAAGTCTGCCGTATAATTCATGGGGTACTGCCTAGTGGGCTGTATTAGTCCAGGGGTGATGCTGAGTTTGCCGTATCAGTCCAGGGGTGATCCAAGTCTACCAAATAATTCCTGGGGTGAGCCAAGTCTGCCGTATAATTCATGGGGTGATGCCAAGTGTGCTGTATTAGTCCAGGGGTGATGCTAAGTGTGCCATATTGGTCCAGGGGTGCTATTAAGTTTGCTGTATCAGTCCAGGGGTGATACTTAGTGTGCCGTATTAGTCCAGGGGTGATGCTAAGTGTGCCTAGTGTTTGTGCCACCCACTTGTGTCGCTTATTATAGTTATCTAGCTACTTTGGTGCAACCTTTTGGCCTAAAAACAATATTGTGAGGTGTAAAGTGTTTATAATAGACTGAAAATGAGTGGAGATGAATGCTATTGAGGTTAATAATAGCGTAGGAGCAAAAAAAAAACACCTAAATTCTGTGATTTTAGTGTTTTTTTTATGCTTAATAAAAAAAAAAATCAGAACCCAAAACCCAAAACGTTGAGGGGGTGTTTCTGCAAAACCCAGTAGAACCCAAAACCTGAAGGTAATCAGAACTGAAAACCTAAAAAAAGCGAAAAGCGGCCGGTGCACATCCCTAATTATTTCACATACAGGAGTACTAGCTTCGTAAGACTGTCAGTATTAACTTTTTCTAAGTTTCTCCTTTCGATTGCAAAATTGTGTGACCTGGTCAACTTCATATCAGTCTGATCACATAAAGGCAATAGAGTCTTATCCTTGGAAACCATCAATATCTCTGTAGACTCTTATACCTTTACCTCAGGGGACAAATGATCACCACTTGTATTTGTCAGTTCCATATCAACAACTTAAGACACAGAAGGTGGGATGTACTAAGCTAAAAATGCGGTAAAACCCACATTTTTACAGGGGTTTTACCGCATTTTCTACGAATACCCGGCCATTGCATCATCACAGGGTGCCTCTGCCAACCCCCTACTCCCCCTCCCTCTGGCTTACCTTCCTGCAGGTCCTCCTGGACCCAGAAGGTAAACCCCTCCTTCCCCTAGCAATGCAACCGGACATCGTTCCGGTTGCAGGGGGAAGGAGGAGGTGGGCGGGACAGCCTGCTTAGCTGTCCCGAGGTGAGGGGAGGAGGACACCCCCGCACACCACATTACATGTATCGCAGGGCCCTCCGTCACTGCAGTGCGATACTAGCCGCATATATTAATACATAATGTATGCGCTAGTATGATCCTTGCATATATGCAAGGATCATATTCTCTCCGTGCAATTATTCAGCCATCCATGTACAAGGTTAGGTTATTTCTCTAAAGCTTCACATTGCTTTGCTCTGCTGCAACATGCATACTTTCTTCTAGAACAGTGGTTCCCAACCATTGTCCTCAAGTACCCATAACAGTGCACATTTTCCAGGTCACTCAGCAGGTGCACTCATTTTTCAAACACATTTTAAATGATTCACAGTTGCAACTAATTATTTTACATGTGATTCTGTGTGGAAAACATGCACCGTTGGGGGAACTTGAGGACCTGGGTTGGAAACCACTGCTCTAGGACACAAACGTATACTCTGCATTTCCAAAGACTGTATTAAAGCTGAATAGGATGGTTTTTATTTGTTTGTTAAAAATTGCTTCAAGATGGATAACTTTCATGTCTTTCTCCTCATGGACTTTCTCCTACAGCGCTTGAGTCTGAAACATCTGCAGATATTTCTCTCTATCTCTAGAGTATTTGAAGAGCTGCACAGCTGGAGAATGTCTCTGTAATTCACACTTAAGATTAAGATTTTCTTGTGTAAACACAACTAAAGCGTATTTTCCTTTTAAAACCTACACTAAATACCCAATATTTACCTGTGTGGTCCATAACTCTGATGTAATTGTTTACATATTATTTTATCACTTACCCTTCCTGCTGAAGTACTGTACCGCACAATTTATCAATGTCTTCACACTTTATAATCAATGTTAATGTATCAGCCACCTCAAGACATTCAGACATAACTGACTGTTTTATTCTGGCTCTTTAAGAGTTTTTTATTTCCAGCTCTTTATTTTCTTCTTGCTCTGGTTTATATAATATTTTTTGAAAGAGGATGATTCGCTGTGCAACTTTTTCTCAATTTATGTTAAAATCTCTCTTCAGCTGACTATTTTTTTTTTTAATCATCAAATTCTTCCATGCTGACATAATATTCATGATCTCCTGATGCACCATGCACCATAGTTTTAGTACACTGAACTAGTGGTGGTTTTTACCTATGCAGCCCCCCCCCCCCCCCCCCCCCAGGTAAAATCCACCACTGTAGTGAAGCCAGATGCAGTCTGTGAGACTGCACTGGCTTCACTGTGACTGGCAGTGAATTCCAATTGGAAGTCCGACCTGCCAGTCACAAAGGCAGTCCCATTGAGAGGTGTTCCCTCCCTCCGGAACGCCTTTGTGCGGGCTGCCATGCAAAAACGGCAGATGCACATGTGCAGTACCTATATAGGTACTGCACATGCACTGGTCACGGGGCCTGTAACTTACATTGTACAGGCGCCGGGACCAAGATTGCTTCTATGGGTTGTTTCCCAAGCAGCCCATAGAAGTTGGCTGCATGCGCGGATGGGAGAGGAGACAGCAGCAGCAGAGGAGGCAGCAGCGGTGGTGACAGGGGGAGGGAGGTGCCTGAATCGCGGCACCACCGCTGCGGCCAAAGGCAGCCCCCTCCCCCAATAAGGTACGAGCTGCCGCCGCATTGAACACACCCACTGTTAGTTTTCTCAAATGAAATGTCTGTTTCTTGGGAATATCACTTTTAAAAGAGTTACACAAGAATAACAACTGTATATCATGGTTTGTCAGCACAACTTATTATTATTATTATTATTATTATTATTATTATTATTATTATTGTTTTTATTATTATTATTATTATTAATATTATTATTATTATTATTATTATTATTATACTTTATATGGCAACACAAAGGACCAACATTGTTCAATTACAGAGTACATGAAGGAATAAGCAAAACTGTAGCTTATAGTTAAATACAATAGAGAACAAGTACAGGTACATGTATATACCGTACATATAGCTGCATCAGCATTGGTAGGGCACTGACATTAGTATCAGGGTGGCAGAAAACCAATAGATTTGGTGCCGTCGAAGATTGTTTAAGTAAGAGAAAAAAAAAACACATAAGGAAGAGGGCCCTGCTTATGAGAGCTTACATTCTAAAGGTGATCTGCTTTTTCTAGAACCATGCTTATTTTTATTTTCCAATTTAATTTTTTTTTTGTTATGCTCAAAATGTACAAAGGATCAATTTCACTTATTTTACTGTATCCCACTTTGCTTTCAAAATTATTCTTAAAAAATAAAACATTTTTTTTCTTAATATAGAACTACAATTACAAGCATTTAGATTTGTACTCTTTAACTGCTTTTGCATAAGTGTTCCCCAGATAAAGCTGGATGATGCAGAACACTTAATTTTTCAGCCAATTGAATTCATTTGTTTTCAATAACTCTTTCTCTGCTGCACCATTTTCACAAATACCATATACTCGAGTATATACGGTACTTTATTTTTGTTTACAGAATTTCTTGAACCACTGTGTGCACACTTGTGTTTCAATGACACATTAACAACTTTAACACTTGTTATTCCACACATATTGGCTTTTAGCAAAGTTTTCATCACATTTTTATATACTGTTTGAAGACGATTTTCTGTTTAAACATAGTTTTTCAAAAATATTTTTGAAGTTATCACCAGCTCCTTGAAGGTGATGCCACCATTATGCAATGCACTAAGCATCCATTATTTCCCTTTCAGTTGGTGCTTTAATCTTTTCGACATAAATCTTTACAGGAAGCCAATTTTCTACCATATAAGGCAATCTGGGGGTATTTAGCTATGTATAAAGGCAGGGGCGGATTGGGGACTAAAAGTGGCCCTGGAAAATTTCTGAAAGTGGCCTCATGTGGGTGGCAACAAAGCAGTAAAGGGCGGAGCCAACATTACAGTAGCCGGGATTATTACATCACTATACTTAGATACATTGTTGACACATTTTCATAAGATAGGGATAACAGGGGTAGTGCGCGCCGTAACGCCTATTATGTGTCACACACCCATTACATAGTATACCACATGCAACGATGGCCTGCAAGGCTTGCTGGTGCCGGGCCCCCCCAAGTAACGACTACACTACAGCACTATGGCTAGGGCCGTACAAGAACCGTTGTTAGGGTTTTAATGCTAGTCCACAAAGTAACTTACTGCTTTGTGGGAGATCCTGTAGAGAGGCAAGGAGAGTGCAGAGAGAGAGACAAGGAGAGCACAGAGAGAGAGAGAGACAAGGAGAGCGCAGAGAGAGAGACAAGGAGAGCGCAGAGAGAGAGAAGGAGAACGCAGAGACAGAGAGACAAGGAGAGCGCAGAGAGAGAGAGAAGGAGAACGCAGAGAGAGAGAGACAAGGAGAGCGCAGAGAGAGAGAAGGAGAATGCAGAGAGAGAGAGAGAGAGACAAGGAGAGCGCAAAGAGAGAGACAAGGAGAGCACAGAGAGAGAGAGAGAGTGTAGAGAGAGACAAGGAGAGCGCAGAGAGAGAGACAAGGAGAGCGCAGAGAGAGACAAGGAGAGCGCAGAGAGAGAGACAAGGAGAGCGCAGAGAGAGAGAGAGGAGAACGCAGAGAGAGAGAGAGACAAGGAGAGCGCAGAGAGAGACAAGGAGAGAGCAGAGACAGAGAGAAAGACAAGGAGAGCGCAGAGAAAGAGACAAGGAGAGCGCAGAGAAAGAGACAAGGAGAGCAGAGAGAGAGAGAGACAAGGAGAGCACAGAGAGAGAGAGACAAGGAGAGCAGAGAGAGAGAGAGACAAGGAGAGCACAGAGAGAGAGAGACAAGGAGAGCACAGAGAGAGAGACAAGGAGAGCACAGAGAGAGAGAGAGACAAGAAGAGCACAGAGAGAGAGAGAAGGAGAGCGCAGAGAGAGAGAGAGAGACAAGGAGAGCGCAGAGACAGAAAGAGAGACAAGGAGAGCGCAGAGAGAGAGAGGAGAGCGCAGAGAGAGAGAGACAAGGAGAGCGCAGAGAGAGAGAGACAAGGAGAGAGCAGAGAGAGAGACAAGGAGGGAGCAGAGAGAGAGACAAGGAAGGTGCAGAGAGAGAGAGAGAGAGACGAGGAGAGCGCAGAGAGAGAGTGACGAGGAGAGCGCAGAGAAAGAGACAAGGAGAGCAGAGAGAGAGAGACAAGGAGAGCACAGAGAGAGAGAGAGACAAGAATAGCACAGAGAGAGAGAGAGAGACAAGAAGAGCACACAGAGAGAGAGAGAAGGAGAGCGCAGAGAGAGAGAGAGAGAGAGACAAGGAGAGCGCAGAGACAGAAAGAGAGACAAGGAAAGCGCAGAGAGAGGAGAGCGCAGAGAGAGAGACAAGGAGAGCGCAGAGAGAGAGAGAGACAAGAAGGCGCAGAGAGAGAGAGAGACATGGAGGGAGCAGAGAGAGAGAGACAAGGAAGGTGCAGAGAGAGAGAGAGAGACGAGGAGAGCGCAGAGAGAGAGACAAGGAGAGCGCAGAGAGTGAGAGACGAGGAGAGCGCAGAGAGAGAGATGAGGAAAGCGTCGTGAGAGAGACGAGGAAAGCGTCGTGAGAGAGACGAGGAGAGCGCCGTGAGAGAGACGAGGAGAGCGCCGTGAGAGAGACGAGGAGAGCGCCGTGAGAGAGACGAGGAGAGCGCCGTGAGAGAGACGAGGAGAGCGCCGTGAGAGAGACGAGGAGAGCACAGAGAGAAAGAAAGAGATGAGGAGAGCGCAGAGAGAGAGAGAGAGAGACGAGGAGAGCGCAGAGAGAGAGCGCAGAGAGGGACAAGGAGAGCGCAGATAGAGACAAGGATAGGAGAGAGAGAGAGGAGAGCAAAGTGAGAAAAAGAGGAGGGGAGTAGATAGAGCAGAGAGGGAGAGAAAGAAAGAGAGGAGAGAGTTGAAAATGGTATGTTCTCCCCCCCCCCTTCCTTCTTCACTTTCAATATACAAGGCAAATAGTGTACCTGGTCAAAGGGGCAACAGCAGATACCATAAAGGAGGCTGAGGTGGCGGGTCCATTGGTGGAGGCAGAGGCGGCAGGTCCCGTAGAGGAGGCAGAGGCGGCAGGTCCCGTGGAAGAGGCAGGCAGAGGCGGCAGGTCCCGTGGGAAAGGCAGGCAGAGGCGGCAGGTCCCGTGGGAGAGGCGGCGGGTTCTGTGTGGAGGGAGATCGGGCAGCAGTGGGTCACGTGGAGAAGACCATGGAATATGAGGCCGCGAGTCCGGCGACAGGACCTGCAGGCAGTAGCAGGTCACATGGAGGATGTGCCTGCCAGGCAGCATCATGATCACACCAGCTCTTCCTTCCTCTCTGCTGTTTCTTGCGCCGGGGCTGTCACATGACGTGAAGTCCCGGCAGCAGCATTAGGAGAGGCTCAGACAGAACAGCGGGTGGGAGGAGGCGGGCCACTAGCTCTGACTGCAGCCACCCACCTCCAGTGACGCTGCCTGCCACTGTGTGGCTGAGCAGCCCCTCAGCCCGTCACTATAGTTGTGTCAGTGCATGCGCATGCACAACCGCGGCGGCGGCCTCACTAGTGTCGGTCCCCGGGAAAGTTCCCGGCAGATATAATGGCCAATCCGCCCCTGTGTAACGCCGACGCCAGCTGCCGACAGTAGTAGCGCTGCCTATATGTAACGCTCCCACTCCAGCTGCCGACAGTAGCGCTGCCTATATGTAACATCCACATCAGTTGCCGACAGTAGCGCTGCCTATCTCTGACGTCCACATCAGTTGCCGACAATAGCGCTGCCTATATGTAACGCCCACACCAGCTGCCGACAGTACTATGCTGCTTTTACAGATGGAACCAGCCTCATTGTTGTTGCTGGTGCACCAGATGCTCCGATATGGCGAGCAGCCTGCCAGCATAAATGGACACGCAAGCGTCTCGGACGCTCGCATGTCAATTGCCGGGAATGGGGCGGGCAAGCATCAGAGACGCACACATGCCAGAATCCCCAGCGCACCGCGGTGATTGGCGCTCCGGGGACAGGTACAATGAGGATGGCTCCATCTGGACATAGGGGGTTATTCAGGTTGATTTGCAAGGCTGCGAATTCGCAGCCTTGCGAGTCCACCAAACCCCGCCCGACGAACGCACGCCCCCCGCCGCCCCAGCAAAGTGCGGCTTCGCCCGCACAGCAGAGAATGGATGTTTTGCATAAACATCCATTCGCTTTGCTGGGGTGTCCGCCCACCGAATGATGTTTAGCGTGCACGCATATATAAGTGACTTTTCAGTTGCGTATATATGCGTGCACGCTGGCGTGATATGGGCGGGCAGCTGACATCCGGTGATGTCAGCTACCCGGCCCACACACCCGCGTCACTGCCTCATTACCATGAGAACGCCCAGCGTTCTCATGGAAACGCCCATGGAACGCTAGGCGTTCCCATATGGTAATGGGGCAGCCCGGCACTCCCCGGCCATCTCCGCCCTCCCCTCGCTGCCATGGGTGCGTGCACCCGGCGACCCAAAGGGTCGCCGTGGGTGCACGCACCATGCACATGCGCAGAAACACGCCTGCGCATGCGCAGACGCACAACATCGGTACTGCGTGCGAATGCGCGCAGTACCGATGCAATCTGAATAAGGTCCATAGTTTGGTGACAGTATTACTCGCTCTCACACACATTTTTTTTACCTTAAACTCTGTGGCAGCGCATCCTCTCCTGTCATCAGCCCTGCTGTGCTCCGATGTAGCTCCGCCCCCTTGCCCCGTGTGGCTCCGCCCATCCGTCCCGTGTAGCTCCGCCCCCTTTTCAGTGTCTTTTGGCTGACGCTGAAGTAGTTAAAGGGGGGTTGGGACATGGGAGCTGGGATGAGAAGGAGCCTCAGGATGCTGGCGCTGCTGTGCTGCCTGTAGTGTGACAGGCAGCAGCAGCCACGCACTTAAAGCAGCATCAGCAACAGGGGGGCAGCGGGGGCTCTCTGCTCCTGGCTCCCCCCATGGCTCCTTTTATGTTGTGCCCGATCCTCGTGCGGCACCCCCGCTGTCTTTGCAGCCGCAGCTCCACCAACTGAGCTGCTGCTGCTGTTTGCTCGGCTGGCCTCATCTCCCTGTAATGCGGGGAGCAGGAAGAGGGGAAGTTATGCTGGAGCTGGGGAACTGCTTCCGGGCACGGCCACTGCTACCCATAACTCCGCAGTGGCCGGCCCCTTCGGTCATCTCATGCAGATTTCAGCCTCAGGGTCGGCCGGCCTCCCGGGAAACTTCCCGGTGCCTTTAATGGCCAATCCGCCCCTGTATAAAGGTCAGTGGTGTCATGTCTAGGTGCTTATAATGCCTCTGCCTACTTCAGGTAAGAACATTGGTTTCCTAGTCCCCACCTGGCCTAAGGGGTCACTGGGCTCTGACTACAATAACACCTAGACTGCCAGATCATTTGACCAACAGTTTTTGTCTTCATTTGTAGATGAAGGACTTTTAGCAGTACCTAGAATCTCCCGGAATTCATTTGGGGGTCAATATTTCAGCCATGCAACTAATTTTCCAGCACAGTTCGAGAGACCCCATTCTAGAATCCTTCAAAAATCCGACTCAATGCTTTCCTAATTACTCAAGCATTTCCATAATTCCTTTAACTATACAGGGATAAATGTATAAAACTTGGAGAAATGGTATCTATCCACATATAAACATATAATTTGATGGTAGATAAGAACCACTTGGCACATCTAGTCTGCCCCTTTTTTAAACATGTTATTGCTTTGTAAGGCTATTAATATGACTATCCCAAGCATTCTTAAATTGCTCTACTGTATTTGACTCTACCACCTCTGATGGGAGGCTATTCCAATAGTCCATTACTTTTTCTGTGAAGTCCTTTTTCCTCAAATTTCCCCTGAATCTTCCTCCCTCTAGGTTCATTGCATGCCTTCATGTTATGTTGCTCCTCTTCCTGTGAAGAATGTCTCCCACCTGTACCTTGTTAAAACCCTTGATATATTTGATAGTTTTAATCATGTCCCCCTTTTCCCTACTCTGCTCTAATCTATACATATTAAGATATTTTAGTCTTTCCGATTAAGTTTTGTGATGTAGGCCATGCACCATTGTAGTTGCCCTTCTTTGTACAGTCTCTAATGTATTTATATACTTCTGGAGATATGGTCTCCAGAACTGAACACAGTACACTCGATGAGGTCATACCAATGACCTACTGTATACAGTGGAATTATTACTTATTTCTACTGCTGATTCCTCTCCCTATGCAACCAAGCATCTAACTTGCCTTATTCATTGCTTTGTTACATTGCCTACCTGCCTTTAAGTCACCTGAAATAGTGACACCTAGATCCCTCTCCTCCTTCCTAGTTTCAATTATAGTGCCATTTATACTCTTTGGATTTTTGAGACCCAAGAGCATGATTTTGCATTTTTTGACATTAAACTGTAGATGCCATACTCTTGACCATTCCTTTAATCTACCTAGATCATCAATCATTTGTTTTACACCTCCTGGTGTGTGTACCCTGTTGCATACCATGTTTCATCTGCAAAAAGGTATATTTTACCCTTAATTCCAATTGCAATGTCTCCAGTAAGATATTAAAAATAACTGGTCCAAGTACAGATCCCTGGGTACTCCACTGGTAACCTTTCCCTCCTGCACATTTACTACAACTCTCTGTTTTCTGTCCTGCAACCAAGATCTTATCCATTCAACCATCTTAGATTTCAATCCCAAGCTTTCAAGTTTATTTAACAGTCTGTCATGATGGACAGCATCAAAAGCCTTACTAAAGTCTAGATAAGCTACATCTACAGCCCCTCAATCTATTAATTTAGTCACCCAGTCAAAAAAGTCTATAAGATTTGTTTGACATGATCTTCTCCCAGTAAACCCATGTTGTTTAGGATCTTGTAAGTTGCTGGTTTTGATATACAGTATTCTACAATTCTTTATTTTAAGAGTGTTTCCATCAATTTCCCTACTACTGAAGTAAGGCTCACTGGTCAGTAGTTGCGTACCACTTCTTTGCTTCCACTTTTGTGTAGTGGAACTACATTTGCTATTTTCCAGTCCTCTGTGATTACTCCATTAGCTAGTGACTAGTCGATTAGTTCTGTTAATGGTTTTAGCAGCTCCCCTTTAAATTCAATTAGTATTCTTGGGTGTAACCCATCTGGCCCCATTGACTTATCCACTTTCAGTTTTGAGAGTTCTGTGAGGACTTTCTCCTCTGTAAATTAATTTGTTTCTCCCTAATTTTTCTTAATATACTTGCAACCTAACTGAGACCCTTTCCCCTCTCTTTCAGCAGTGAATACTGAGCAGAAATACTTAATAGGATCTGCTATTACATTGTCTTCCTCAAAAAGACTTTCACTCTTTGTCTTTAGTCTTATCACTCCACTTTTTGTTTTTCTCCTTTCACTTATATACCTAAAAAAAAGTCCCCCACCCCCCTTTGCACACAGACTGGACCATTTTCTCCTCAGCTTGTGCTTTTGCACATCTGATTACTTTCTTAGCCTCCTTCTGTCTAACAAGATACAGTACACCTTTTTTTCTTCTATATTCTTGCAACTTCTTTCGCAAACCACACTGGCTTCCTTTTCCTTGGGTTTTTCCTAACTCTTTTGACAGAAAGTTCTGTTGCTTTTTGTATTGCACTTTTTAATGTTTCCCTCTTCTCCTGAACTCCTTTGAAATTCACATATCTACAAAATCAGCCTTCCTAAAATCTAGCACCTTTGTTTTTGTGGGTGATGAGACGGTCTCTGTTATGAACCATACTGCTTGATGGTCACTGGATCCCAGGTTTTCACCCACATTTACATAAGATATTCTGTCACCATTTGAAAGTATTAAGCCTAATATTGCATCCTTACAAGTAGGCTCCCTCACCAATTGCTGGAGGGATGCTCCTTGCAAGGAATTCAGAATGTCCCTACTTCTGGTGGAACTTGCAAAGACACCTTCCAGTTCACATCAGGTAGCATAAAGTCTCCCATGATTATTTCCTCTCCTTTTAATGCCATTTTATTAATAACATGCAATAGGCTTTTGTCAAGTTCCTGTTCCAGGAAGGTGTGCAAGGTGCAAATAGATACCATTTCTCAAAGCTTCATACATTTACCCCTCTATAGTTTATAAAAGCTTTTCTGTATTTCATTGTTCCAGTACTGTATTACATTCATTCTATCTGTTAAGCAAGCACCTTGTCCTATATATATAAATACAATTATTATTATTATTATTATTATTATTATTATTATTATTAATGCCTGTTTCCCGGTGTTTGGGAGCAAATGGTCGATTGTCATACATTGCATACATTACCAGATTTGTATTCCAACAAGCCAGCTTGGACAGAAGATCTGGCAGATAATTGTATAGCAGATGTTAAGCTTTAGTAATGAATACACTTGTGCACCTGGTAGGGGTTCAGGAAAATGTGAACTGGGTTCCTGAGCACGGAGCTTGAGATATTTGTCCTAAGTATATTTATGCTATATGTTAGTTACAGTATATTACTACTATATCTTACAATAAGGGGAAAATTTACTAAAGGAAATTTGTAAAAAAGTTGGTGTATTTGTATCCAGAAATACACTTATTTTTGACATTACTATCCTGAAAATACGGCAATTCGTATTCGTATTGATAGCACATCAATACGAATATGAATTGCCGTATTTTCAGGATAGTTAGGGGGAAATTTACTAAAGGAAATTTGTAAAAAAATAGGTGTATTTGTATCCAGAAATACACTTATTTTTGACATTTACTATCCCGAAAATACGGCAATTCGTATTCGTATTGATGTGCTATCAATACGAATACAAATTGCTGTATTTACAGGATAGTAAATGTAAAAAATAAGTGTATTTCTGGACACAAATACACCTATTTTTTTTTACAAATTTCCTTTAGTAAATTTCCCCCTTAATGTCAAAAATAAGTGTATTTCTGGATACAAATACACCAATTTTTTTTACAAATTTCCTTTAGTAAATTTCCCCCTATATGTTTATTTTTGTGGTGTGACTACAGTATATGATAAATATTATAACTTTTTGATATTTTACCTTTAATAAAAAAATGCACTTGCTAAGTATAAAAATGAAAACAAAAACAGATAGAAATTGAAATAATTTACCCACACATAACATTTGTGTTAGAGGCTTTATCTCACAGAATGAATATAAAATAGGATTCGTTTACAATGCATGTTTATAGAAATGCACACTAAACATTGCAAAGAAAGACAAAGCAGGAATTACCAATATAACCATTTCAAGGTCTTCAGTGGAAATCAGTTCTCACATAGGACCTTATTCTGGTTGACTCGAAAAGCTGAGAATTTTGCAGCCTTGTGAGTCTCCCAGACGTCGCCCGCAAGGCCTCCCGCCCCACTCAAATGCCGTGATCCCACGCACGGTTATGAAGGGATGATTTTCATAATCCTCTATTTGCAGTCTTTGTTGTGGGGGAGAAATTACCTCTGTGGTGTCTCAGAACTGCGGGCGCCCTGTGCAGGAAGCAGTCAGGTAGCTGCCATCCACTGATGTCAGCTGCCCACCCCCCGCACCCGAGATACTGGCCCATTACCATGGGAACACCCAGCTTTTTCTTGTGAATGCCCATGAAATGCTGGGTGTTCCCATTGGCTGTGACCCCCGCCCCCCCCCCCCGCCCCCACACTGCTATCCTCACTGATAGCCAATACCAGTTCATCAAGTGTCTCCTTGCCTTTGTACTGTAGATTATGTTGCTGCTCATCTGTTTTAAAGTCAGCCATGGCCTTTGGAAAACCTTCGGTAAATGAGCCATTGAATATGTTATTGTACTGAAAAGAAACATTTTTGGCTGCACATTTATTTAATTTGATATTCGTTTGAGCATAAAGCTTTCTTCTTTTTCAATAAGAGATGTATTGTTTAAAGATAAAAAAAAAATGGTAAAAGGAATAGTTAAAAAAAAAATACAGAAATATATATGTTTTAAAAAGTAGAAAAAAGCATATTCTAATGCAAGCAGGACATAAATGATGCTTTAAAAAATAAATGTATTTATTGACACATTCACATACAGTACAGTGAAGCAGATACCCACATTCACAGGGAGAGACAGAGAGAAGGGGTGTGGTATTGAAGCTCTAAGGTAAATAAAGTACAGTTATTAGGTCGACCCCATTTGGTCAACATGGATTAGGTCAACACGGTGAAAAGGTTGACATGGTAAAGGTAGGCACTGGAAAGATCGACAGATACAAAAGGGTCAAGGTTTTCAACATGTACAGATGGGGGAGGCCTCTTCTTTGCTGGCGGATCGCCAGAACGTCACCGCTGGCAATCCGCCAGCAGCCTGGCTCACCATCTGACTGAGACGCGCGTGCGTCTCACGCGCACGCGCGTCTCAATCTCCGTCAGCGGGGCGACGGGAACCCTGTCCATCTCTGCTTCAGGGAGACGGACAGGGTTAGGGGGGGGGGGGTGCGGGCAGGCGGGGGAAGCACTGGAAGCGCCGTTGGAAGGGGACGCGGCACATGGACAATTGGATCTATCTTGTCAGACTAAACACCTATTTTTTTTATCTGTCCTCGTACCAGACTTTAAACCAGTGATGGCTAACCTTGACACTGTAGCTTTTGTTGGACTACATATCCCAGCATGCCCTGCTACAGTTTTTCTATATGCATGCTAAAACTGATGACGGACATGCTGGGATGTGTAGTTCTATAACAGCTGGAGTGTCAAGGTTAGCCATCACTGATCTAAACCTAAGAACTGGTCCTGGAAATTAAATGAAAGTCTAATTCAGATGCCCAAATTCAAAGACATTATTTGTAAGACTATTGAGGATTACGCTTCCCTCAATGATACTCCTGAAAAAAAGTGCTGTATTGGGGAGGCTGATAAGTGCATGGTCATAGGTAAAAAGTGCTCTATTTGGGAGGCTCATAAGTGTGTGGTCATACTGTAGGTAAATTTTTAGCAAAGAAATGTAGAGAAGCCCAAAAAGAGTCTCTTATGATTAAAATTTGGACCTTAGAAACTTCCCATAACTTTACGTCTCTTTATTTACTCTGCATGCTTTGCCGGATCTGTCGCCTCTCCAGATCGATGCAGGAACATGGTCAAGAGCGATATGCTTAAGGTCTATCAGTTTGTGTCGCCAGCAAGTGCCTGCTTTATGGCCGATCTGTGCAGGGCCAGTCAGTACCTCATGGGTCTGATGGTTTTACCGACATATAATAAATTACATGGACACTTAATCACGTACACTATGTACTGATTGTACAGGTGAGGAAGTTCATAAATGGAAACACTTGATTGTTGCGTGGATGCATGAACATGAGACTGGTTAGAATGTTTTGGCAGGTGGTGCATTTTACACATTTGTAGGAAGGAATTTAGAGCCTTGGTGATTGGTGCTGGTGAATCCAGTTCTAAACTATGACATCCTTGATGCTGCGACCTTTAGTGTAGCACAGTATAGGTCTCCTTTTATTGAGGAAGGGCAGATCTTGGTCTGTTCTAATGAAGGACCACATAGCCTGCATGATGTTGTAGGGATGCTTTTCAATAGCAGGAACTGTCAGACTGGATAGAGTGCAGCAATATCCAGAGAAATCCTGGATGAAAACCTGCTCCAGAGTTCTCGTGACTTCAGACTGGGACGACAGTTATGTGTATCTGGCACTGTGGGGGCATATGTGTATTTTGGCACTGTGAAAGAATATCTGGCTATGTGGCATGGATTACAGTCCTCCCCATGCAGCACAGAACCCGCCCCCAAGCAACCCACCTTGGCAGGGGGTCCACAGGGACAAGGTTATGCAAACTTTGTCATCAGGACCTCACTCACTGCTTTGCAATACCTGTAATACCAACATTACACAGTGAGGGTCATGGCCATGATGATGCAATTGTGATGCCCACGCCTCCCAACATGTCTCTTAAGGGTAGCCCCCAGCTCCGCCCCATTTTTGTGGCCTGGTTGCATGCCCCGCCCCCTATCTACTGGATTCGGCTGCCCTCTGCCGGATTGGGCATCTCTAAAGTCAGCAACCCTGTTTAAATCATCAAATGCAGTAAGGGTTAAAAAGAGAGAGATATCCAGAAAAACAAGCACAAGTGTACAAGTTCTTTATATATATATATAAGTCACACACTTGTATCAACATTCATTTTAATTTACTGAGAATATATGACTTTAATCACTTCTGGTGTCTATCATAATTGATTCACTTTCACACTATTAGGCCTCTAGTGACATTTACTTTATATGCTCTTAAATGTGACAAGAGATCATATTTGTTAAGTTTAGCAACCGTCAAGTTTTATTTTACAGCTCATTTAGAACAGCATGATCATACAAACAAATGGATAATGATAAGATGATACACAGTGGCATCACCAGGGTGGTGGTGAGATACTAGTTACCAAGTGTGTTACCTCTCTGGGTACCTGGGAGTGCAGGGGAGAAGTAACCACACTCTGAAGAATAGATGGAGACACACTGTGACACACAACTTGTTATGACATGATGGTTAAATAATATCTTGTATATCAACTATCACATTCAACAATGTCTGTTCTATTCTGGCTCAGTAATAATTACACTCTTATCTGCTTGCCAAACATCCTACCTTTTAGATGATGTCCAGTCAGGGCTTTTACTAGTGCTAGTTAAACTTTGCAATCTCACCAGGCATCTGTGGACCGTTTCTATGCAGTAGAATTCCATGCGGCCTGGCCGCCCCATGGAATTCTGCTTAAAATGTCCCTCCCAAAGTGGCCGCTGTCTCGTGGAAGACAGATGCTAGAGGTCCAATGGGACTGCTAGTAATAGGGAGAGGCACAAACACTAACTGTGGTACCTAGACATGCCAGGCAACTGTGGACACCAAACAGGAAGGGTGTAACATGAAAAGGTATATAAACTTACAGTGTGGCATAATTTGTAAGTGTCATTACTGTGTGGGGTATAATAAGGTGTGTGGGGCGTAATTGTGTGGCATAGTCTTTAAGGGGCATTACGGTGTGTGGCATAATGTGTTAAAGGGCATTACAGTGTGTTGCATATTGTGTAAAGGGCATATGATCTGTGGCATATTGTGTATGGGGCATTCAGATGAGGAGGAAAGAATGCAAATAATGGAATGGGGCATCAATCAGGATTTAGATTTCCTGTTATGGTCAATGTCGGGGGTGCAGGTTATAAAACTGGAAATTAAGGTAGCCTTTTCTGTAGTGGCCACACTCCTGCAGTGAGAATATGCCCTTGCAGCGAGGCTACGCATAATTTTTGCCAAAAATTTTTTTTTAAGAAGATGCCCTTTTTTACAGTTCGCACTGGGAGCCAAATTGTCTAGAAATGGTCGTAGGTCCAGCAATCAAAACTTTAATTAAATTAAGAGATATGCAAAGTACAGTATAATACTTGCATGAAGGAATGCACTACGATTCTTGTGTGACAAAGTTAACATTTTGCTTGGGACTAAATCATCCATTATGTTTATTTAGAAATTACAGACACCTCACTATTTTCAGGATGAAATATAGGGCCTCATTCTGGTTCATGTGCAAAAGCAAATTCTCTTGAATGGACAAAACCCTGTGCACTGCAGGTGGGGCAGATGTAACATGTGCAAAAAGTGATAGATTTGGGTGTTATTTTGTTTCTGTGCAGAGTAAATACTGGCTGCTTTATTTTTACACTGCAATATAGATATCAGTTTGAAGTACAAACCCCACCCAAATCTAACTCTCTCTGCATATGTTGCATCTGCCCCCCTGCGTGCATATGGTTTCTTCCATTAGAGAGAGAATTAGCTTTTTCAAGTGAACCAGAATCAAGCCCATAGTCTTGGCAAAACCCATTTATATATAAATACGGTACTTGTGTAGTTTCACGGCGCCACTGTATCGCAGATCGAATCATACAGTATGCAAGTCATATGCGATTTGCATATGATTTGCATACAATTCGATCTGCGCTGCGATTTAGCACTCTCCCACACTATCCAGGGTCATACCCCCACTATCCATTTCAGCATGGAGTTGATTTTATAAATTGTGGCGAGCGCAGCGAGCCCAAAGTGTGGCGAGCGGACGCGGAAAACGAGCCCAAATCGCTTCATGCTCGTTTTCTGAGGCCCCTCCCGGGTTTACTGCTCTCGCCATGCTTCGGCCTTGCAACGCGTTGTAAAGTCCACTCCATGCTGACATGGATAGTGGTGGTATGAACCTGGATAGTGTGGGGGAGCGCGAAATCGCATTGCAGATCGAATCGTATGCAAATCTTATGCGATATCGCATACAATTTGTATACGATTTACTGGGAAGTGGCGCCGTGAAACTACACAAGTACCATAAATACTGTAGTTGCCAAATTTATTTTAATACATTAACTAGTGATTCTGAAATGGTAAAAGTATCAGGATAATGTTGACAGCATTCAGTTTTTAGATCATCTATGATTTATGTATATTAATATGTTATGCCCATGTTTCTTACTCATTTCGCTGCTACAGTATGTTACATTGAGCAGCTATGATTGATGCCTTTCATAGATTTAAGTATTTCTGATTATTTTTGATGGTGCGTAGTTCCCCCAAGTTAGTCAGTTAATAAATGTAGAAACAATTTGCTTTGCAAGAGAATTTCATTAGGGAGACATCAATAAAAGTGTATGCAGCAAGAGTGAGAAGCAGAAACACTGGCATCAGCATTAGCAGCCTCCTTAAAGTCAATACTTAGCAACCCTGGTGACAGTAATTGGCAAACTAGAAGATTCAGTGGATAATCAAATGCCAGTGGCTGTTTCTTTTAGCATTCCAGGACTGCTTTTTATCCTAATACAAAGAAAAGAAACCGACAATGATCACATTTTTGTTTTTGTTTTTTTACATATGCCTATAATACACTCAAAGGGCCTTGTCTGCTGGTTTTCATGCCGTGCATGTGCACAAAAAATGTGTATCTGATACAACTATGTTAAAATGTTGGCATAACCCTCAGTATGTGGTCTGGGGAACGATCCCCAGACCATAGAGCTTTGGCCGTACTGGGTAACACTTCGCTGATTTAAAACCCCTGAGAGGGCAATAATCCTTCCTACTAATTATTATAGTAAAAAACACCCCTTAGTGCATAGCATATATTATAAAAGCTCACTGCAAAAGGGATAGAGGAAGCATTCAACTTATTTAATCACTACTTTATAAGACAGGCCTATTTGTCCAAACTTATCTTAAATGAAAACTAAATAAAAGTTACGTTTTAAATAAAACATATTGACATACCAAGAGTGCCCCACAAAGAGAGTCCTCTTTTCTCCTTTTCTTTGCTACTGTACATTTGGACTCAGGGGAGCACCACCAACTCTTTAAAATAACTGCACCCAACTTGGGAGATAGACATTGTTTTTTGAGAATTGGTTACAGGCTACTCAGGCCGCCCCCAACCACAGGTGAGACTAGATCTCCCTTGACCTCTCTCACCCCAGGTGGGCAAGAACCTAGTGCGGAATCCAAAAAACCCTCAGTATATTAACTCTTTGAGTGCCAACATCTCTGTGAGAGATGCTCAAAATATCCATTTAAAATGCCAGCGTGTCTCACATTTGTTATATAAATTCAAATTATAAAGTTGTGTAAAAAAAAAAAGATAATTTTTCCTATGTAAGATAAACATTACAGGTATTAATGGTGAACAAAAATGTTTGCTTGAGCGAATTCACTTGGCACTCAAAGGGTTAAAATATAGTGCACATTAGCTATCTCGGACAGATCAACTCTGGATCAGTATTTCCCTTTATTGTGCTTTTTCAGGGAAGTAACTGGGCAGCAACAATGTAATTATACTGAGTTTTGTGGGTGTGCCATGGGTGTGTCATGGGTGCTTTGTGGGCATGTCATGAATGTTATGTGGGCATGTTGTGGGCATATCGAAGGCATGTACAGTAGCTTGATCTTCAAGTTATTCTGAGTTTTGCTAATGGATAAGTGAAGTCTGTGGTGCAAAATGCCAATATACATGAATGCGGCTGTGGATGGAAGTAAAGTGGATGGACCAGCTTTCCCCTTGAAGTCATATGGACCAATACCGCTCAACTTGGAAGTACAGGAAAAAGGGAGATCTGCGTGTACCAAATGCTTGCCCAATAATAGTGGTGGCCTGGTGGCCAGGGGGCAAGGACGATGATTGTTGCCCTTACCGCCAGCCCATGCTCTTCCTTTTCACCAATGTGGGGGTATGGCCAGCATTGTATGAACTGCTGGCATTCCCCTTTCCCTCTCTCCCAGTGAATAAATTGTGTGCACATGCACCGAGTGTACCGAGTGACAGGGGGTCTTCTAACTGCTCCCTGTGGGAAGGAAGTTGGAGAGTCACAAAAAATAGTGAACAGAGAAATTACAGTTACTATGTGCAACATCACCTCTTTTCATTTTTAGAATTTTTTTCCACAACTCTAGAATCTGTATTCTGATTATTTTTACTTAATGAACATTTTTGTAGTAATGTTGGTTCAATGTTGTTCGTCGGAATGGTGGGCATCGCTTACCAGCTTGCTAGGTGAGTGTACGCTGCCTATCGACAGGGGCGTAGGGAGGGCAGAGCCAGTGGAGCACACGCTCCGGGTGCCGAAGTGGTGCAGGGCGGCGCCGGCGTGCCCGCCCCCTTCCTGCAAATAAACTGCGGCCCGAGTTTGGTCAGTGTCGGCGGTGCCGTTCCGTGCCCCCACCAGCGGCAATGCTCACCACAATTTAGAGGAAGGCAGACCCGCTGATCCAGCCTCCTTTCCCCGTTCACCTATTTGATTTTGCTGGGGCTCAACGTCACTACTAGTGACCAGCCACAGCATGAAACTCACAAGCCCTGTCTGCTGTTGGTGCTGTCACTGTGTGGAAGACTGAGCAGCACAGGCTGCAGCTGCAGAAACTGATGAGCAGTTGGAGAGGAACCCGTCTCCCCGAGATTGTCTTTTGCACACAGCTCGGTCTCCCACACAGTGACACAGCTCGGTCTCCCACACAGTGACAGTGCCACTGACCAGTAGCACCACCTGAGAAGCATAGTCCAGTCAGAGACCCAGCACTGACGAGAAGGCCTTCACCAAATGTTGGAGGTACATACTGTAATTATACTGGAGGAGCAGCCTGTAGTGGGGGTAGAGAAGTAAAGGGATGCGATTAGGAGGTATTCATTGATGCAGGAATCCCCCCACCACCTCCCCTCTCCTCTTTTTCTTCCCTGCTCTCTCTCGCTCTCCCTCCCAAGACCCTCTCTCACTCCTCCCTCCACCTCCTCTCATCCCTCCTCCCACCATTTATCTTCTTCCTTTCTGTCTTTCTCTCCTGCTCCTGCCTCTCCACCCTCCATCTAACCTCTCTCCTCCGGCTTACTCCTCTTTTCTCTCTAGTGCTCTTTCCTCTGCCTCTCACCCCCTTCCCCTCCATCTAGCCTCTTTCTATTTCCTCTTTCTTTAACTCTCTCTCCTGCTCTCACTACCCCTGCCCCTCTGTCTAATCTCGCTCACCTCTTTTTCCATCTCCTCTTTCTTTCTCTATCCCTCTTTCTCTCCTGCTCCCCCCCACACACACACACACAGACACTGTCACCCCTTCCCCTCTGTATAATTGCTCTATCTCCTCTCTGAGGAGCATTATAGTGAAGATGGGGGGGTTTGTCCCTGATAAGATTTTGCTATATGGCCCAGAAGGTGCTAGTTACGACCCTGCGCGAGCCAGGAGTCGGGAGTCTGGACTCGCTTAATTTTCCTCATCGCCTGCATCTATGGGCTGCTGCCCTGCCCGGTGCCTGCCTGCCCACCCACCCACTCGGCTGCTGCAGCCGCCTGCAACCCGATGACATAATGTCACAGAGGGTCTTCCCCATGTCCTTCCTGACGATGCTGCTGCTCGGCTCAGTCAGCTGCGATGACGAGCCAGCCGGGCAGCACAGCAGAAATCAGGAAGACACTCCCCTGCCCCTGCAGCAGCTTCATCACTAGTCTCCATCCCAAGCTCTGGTTGCCTGTAGCCTGTTGGAGGAGGAGGCTGACTGCACTGGCAAAGAGCAAATTTCAGTCCCCCTTGGCAATGAGAAAATTTCAGTCCCCCTTGCATCAGGCAAATTCCTAGCAATGAGCATGTAGGTAATTGGCACTTATGTGTCAAATATATAATGGGCATTACAGTTTGTTATATATTATGTAATGGGCATCATGTGTGGCCTTATTTGTAATTGGCATTACGGCATGTTGCTTTATGGGTAATAGGTATTACAAAGTTCGCTAAAATGTGCAATGGGCATTACGTTGCGTGGCATAATGTTAGGCCTTTTCGCCACACAAGAGCCATGCCTACTACAAATCAGGGGGCGCAAAACATGCCCTTGCTCCGGGCACCTAGCTACACCACTGCCTAGCGAGCCGGTCTGAATTAGTACATAAATCTTTTGTACCACTCCAACACATGTGTCTGTGACATACAATCTCCCTGTAAGCTATGGTTAGAATATGGAAAGATTTGATGGCCAATTTGTTCTATTAAACTAAAAATGCCAGTTTATTCTTTGCTCAACTTTTGAGGATAGTCTAAGGACAATGTTCTCTAACACACTATGGTTTATCATTTACAAGTACAGTACAGTATAGCCTCATTATATAGACATACAGATGGGGCAGGTCTCATCATTGCAGGGGATGGGGACGCCAGCCGCCATCCCCCGCCACCCGCCATCTGTACAGCGAAAGGGGATGCGCACGCACAAGATGCGTGCACGTCCCCTTACGACGGTGCTTCCCCCGGGTGACCGCCAGCTTGTCGGCGGTCACCCGGGGTCCCCACTGCCTCCCCACACCCCCCCAACCCTGTCCATCTCCCTGAAGCGGAGAAGGACAGGGTTCCTGTCGCATCTCAGTCAGCTGGCGAGCCGGGCTGCTGGCGGATCGCCAGCGGTGACGTTCTGGCGATTCGCCAGCAAAGAAGAGCCCGGCCCCATCTGTACCTTATGTAACGATCTTCGCAGCTTACCGAGCCAACCTGAATCGCCAACTTAATTCTATTGCCCTTTGGAAGGTAAATTAGAAACCTATAATTGGACAGCAGACAAGAACCCCTTATAAAGATAATCTAGTGCCAACCCTATAAGGGGAGGAAACTAGGGGGGGCGCTTGGCGTGAGTGGCTTTCTCAGCAGCTGCTAAAAACAGGTTAGTGAGACCTGTATATAGGTAAATGTACAAAAAAAAGGGGGGGGGGGTAGCAGTGCTCTAGGGGGAATTAACCCCCAAAAGAATATTAAAATTGGATGATCTGTACAAATATTTATTAATATCACATCAAAATGAATGCATATTCTAAAACATGGCAAGATAAAACAATTAATTGCAAGCATAGCCCATATCCACAGTTTAGCAGCAAATGTAAAGGGAGAGTCCGTTCCTATTATGCCCAGGTTGTATAAACAAGTTTTGGATAATTACCACTCCTGGTTAGATGGAAAGAGGCTTTTGAAGACACCGTCCATGAGTCCAAGTGGCCGGCCCAAAGTTGGCACAAATAACTGAAGTCCACTGGCAAATTGATGGTTGGGTGGGTCTTGTATAGCCGATTGGAGACACACTGGTGCACCAGGGAAGAAATTCAATGGCCTCCCAGATGGTAAGGAGGTGGCTGGAAATAATTTTATCCTGTAGGGCTGGTCCGGACTACGATCCCAAATGAGCAGGTGGATGGTGGGCAAGCACTACCTGACGCAAGCAGCGAAACGCGCCAGTTAGTGTTGCCCACCATCCACCTGCTCATTTGTGCACAGCACTGTTCCATCATGCCTTGCGTGCTCAGTCCACACATGCCCCATACCCCAACAGTGTAAACCTTGTATGCCCGCTCATAATGAAAGTAGCAATGATAGGGCTTGAGGTGTATGCAGCACAAGGCATACAGTATATTGACTTTCTCTGATAGTGTTGGACCCTACGACCCACATTGAGTCATACCCTTAAATTGTGTGGGTCCATGGGGGGCTGTATAGTGAAAAGGTCCCTGGCTTGAAAAACCTTTATGTAGCATGTGGCACATACTGTATGGTAGATGAGAAAATTAGGGTCAGTTTGTGAGGGGCTGGTTACTTTAAACAAACAGAGACTCAAAAAACACCACCCCTTCACCTTGCTTACATGTATAGTTAATTACCATATAACCATCTAGTCCTATTCAGCTTAAATAATGTGCTGGGAAACTGATGGAAAAGAAACAATACAATAGTACATTAAATAAAAGCTGTTCAATTAAAAACTAACAATGTTTTTCAATATAGGGCATTGAAAAAAAATAAACTAATGCTAATTAATGAAAACAAAATCTATTAAGATAAATTAAACAAAAAAACAGGCTTGTAAGGGAAAATACTGCACAATGCAATACATATGGATAACTGCGGATAGAATATTAAAAGCTGACATCAGGTAGTCGGAAAATGTCAGGTGTCTGTTATACTAACCTTCCACTGGCCCCTCCCTCCCCGAAGCTTAACCCTAACCCTTCCTCCTCCACTTCTAATACATGTTTCACCTGGCCCACCTGGCAATTACCCAGCATTTTTTGAGTGCTGGGTAATTTTCCAATGTGCAGTCTGACCCTAATTCACACCTGAAGCAAATTACTGGGTTAAAGCTTTCAACCCAGGAATTTGCTGCAAAGCCCAGGCTTTTGTTTGGTATGAAACGGTCAAACCGATCTTAAATCCCAGCTCACCGACCCTGATCAAGAGCAGGGTCGGCGACCCGGAAGTTAATACCCGGGTTTACCCTTTCACAACAAAGAAAAACCTTCGTTTAACCTGATAAAGCTTTAACCTGATCATTTGCTTCCGATGTGAAAGGGGTATAAGTGTCTAACCCTCCCTCCCTGCAGCCCAACCCTAACCTCTCCTTCCACCGCTAGTGCCTAAACCTAACCCCCCCACCCCATCCTATCAACAACCTAGCCTGCATATTTACACAGCCAGGATTCCAGTTTTGGCATCCTTTTCGATGTTAGAATTCCAGCACTGGTCTTCTGCCCATGTCTCGGGATGCCAGCTTCGATATTGTGACCTCTGACCTCATCCCCATAAAATGTATATACCACCTGTTAATAGGTATATCAATAAATCAATAAATCATAAGATACTGTAACCCATCGAGTAATTACTAGCTGAACTGTATACAATATAACAGAGTTGTATATATTCAAACAATATTATTCTGAGCACAACTGTAAAACATATTTTATTTAATGACATTTATTACTAAAGATACAGTCGATAATCAGGGTTCTCATATAAAACTTGAAAGAACTGCAGACGGCGTATTGCCATAGTACAGACAGACTGTATAAATCCACTCTCGGAGCTGAACTCCATAAATAAAAACATCAATGTAGCAATATAAAATCAGCAGTAGCGAGTGATTCTCCATCACAATATACTTTGTGCAGAAAAAGCCGTGACTGCAATCACACCAAGCACCTGGTATCAGCAACAATGTGATTTCAGTCCAATCGTTATAATATAGGATCACACGCAATTACAGATTCTCACATACTAGTACTATGATGTTAGGATTGTAGCACATATACGTGTAGCACTTGAGAAATGTGTTCTCCCTTTGTGAATTACAGCAGTAGTAGAGTCACTCAGCATTTAAGTGCTGTCACATCTGCAAACATAAAAGGAAAAGAGAAGCAGTTGCAAAGTATATATATATATATATATATATATATATATATATATATATATATATATATATATATATATATGGATTGCTAGATAGATAGATAGATAGATAGATAGATAGATAGTGTCGGGCGGTGCTCAGTGACTCCAGATGGTTTAAAAAACTTTTAATAATGTTTTGGGGCTCAAGTTCTCTTCATCAGATTAAATACAATAGTGACAAGAGGTGCAATAAATACAACAACTCACCAATAAGTTTTACCTGGCCGCGTGCCCATCCGCGCCATCCGCCCTGTCATCATTCCCCACTTCTGGTTTCTGGCAGTAGTGACATATCTGGAGCTGCCGAGTCGTCTGGGCAACGCGTGTGATGTGGTTACCATAGTGATCACTGTAAACAAAAAATAAAAAAGAGGGAACTATATCCCATCAAAATAGTGACAAATATGAAGTACATTTTATAGCATTAGGCACTTTAAAGACATTAGAACAGTTATGTTGAACATATAAAAAATACTAACTACTAAGAATATTTATATGCACGCTACATAGCACAATATTATTCCTAAGCATTTAGATGCGCGTACGCTTATAGTATGTTTATCTCATGGCACCCATTTTTACAACAACAGAAAGCATTAACTACTGGTTATCAAATAAAATAAATCGACCCCAAGGAGTCATTAAGGCCCATGGGGCGCAGCGTGTTGAAGCGATGGATCCATCGTGACTAACTGAAGCAGCTTTTTTCCTCCTCAGGCTGCTGAACGGATCACATGCCAGGAAACTGAGGTTGCGATAGTCACAATGGTCCAACCATCCATGGTACTGATGTTTGTAAAAAGCAAAAATTGAATTTTCTTTTTAAATAAATATGTATTGGATATACATTAACTAAATGTTCTTAACCCAACTCAATAATATATTTTTTTTTTTTTTTTTAGTGTTTTTTTGATAATAAAAAAAAAATAGTCAATTAAGTGGTGATAATATACAAACCTCAAAAATACTACACAAAGGGCCAGATATAGTAAGTGGAGAGTGATAAACTACCAACCAACAGCTTCTGTCATTTTTCAATCATTGGGGCGATTATGCATACTGTATGCCACCTCCTGCTCAGTTTCCACCATTCGGAAACTTCAACCATTCAGGACCCCTTCTGCTAATTTGCAGAACAGGTCTTGCACTTGGATCACTATAATGCTGTCAATCAGGAAGAGTCGTTCGTGGGGAGGGACACCCCCCATTTTCTGTGAGTGGCCAGGCCAAGGACTGCCACATGGCCTTGCAAGCCACCCTGCATTCCGAGTGAGGTCAGACTTCCTCAGGCTACAGTGGCAAAGGGATACCGCAACCAATTGTTGTGATGTTCCTGTTAAACTGCGATTACATCACACTCTGATGTCATCGCAAATGGAGGTTGGAATAGGTATGCATCAACTCATGTATTTGCATTGCTTAAGCATGATGCTGCGAACAGCTTATCATATGTAATCCCTACTGAATCAGGGGTATGGGTCTGCTCGACTCAATGAAGGTTGACATACATTAGGTCGACCTTCACCTTAATGTATGTCAACCTTCAGGCTTAGTCGACACCTGAATGTTGACATACTGTAGTCGGCATGGATACCGCCTAAGTGTCCTGTGTCCGCTCGCCATGTTTCCGGCACTGTACCTCGCTGCCCTTGGCACACTATTATATCTTCTTCCCACACTGTAGTGGATGGTAGGGTATGAAATACCGCCTCTCGGCACAATTCGCCACAAAAAAATGTGAAAAACTAATGTCGACCTTTTGACTGTCGACCTTCCCATTGTTGACCTAATGCTTGTGTTGACCTTCTGACCCTGTTGATCTTCCCAATGTCGATCTATTTCAGGTGTCTACCTAAGCCCTGTCAACCTCCAGTAGTCAGCCTAATTTATGTTGACCTTCATAGGGTCGACCTAGTGACCGTATCCCCTGAATCAGGCCCATAGCCTGTAACAAGGCAGCTGATTGGCTCTCCACTTTACCACTTTTCAAGGCCTAGAACATCTGCCCCATGGAAACAAAACTATAACTATATCAGTGAAATATCCATAATAAATATGTATACGGTCACTAGGTCAACCACTCAAGGTCGACAGGCCTTAGGTAGACACCCTCAAAGGGATGACATGACTTTAGATCGACAGGGTCATATCCCCAGATCCCCATGTCGACCTAATGCTTTTGTCGACCTAATGACCAGGTCGCCCTCAACCCTTGTCGACCTTTTGAAGGTGTCGACCTAAGGCCTGTCGACATTCAGTGGTCAACGGAATGTATGTCGACCTTCCTGTGGTAGATGATATGATCTCAGCCCAATAAACATGAACAAAATGTTACAGCTAAATGTCTGTTTTTGCCATTCTCTTTTTTTTCCAGTCACTTTTTAATCGCTACAATTTTAAAACATTTACAGGTTTTATCTGAAAGGAGTCCTGGGGTTTATCAAATTGTTGTGACATGATCCAGTTTGCACTCATTTAGATTAATAATCATTTGGTTGGATAATGAGCACATAAGGGAGAATACAAACATTTTAATAACCCACACTTCAACTAAATCTCCTTCCCAGAAGTGAAAGCAGTCATAATGTAGGAGATTGAGGACCTGGTGACAGTTTAATAATATTTTGACCGCACTGTACATTTTAAAATGAAACAAAATGTTTTTTTTTTTTTTTATGGAAATGTAATTTATTACTTAACTTTATAAGAATCAATAAATTCAAAGTGTCAACATAAAATCAATTGGTAAAATAAGAACATGTACTAGTGAGAGAAGAGAGAAGGGGGCACACATGCAGTCTCTTTCCAGACCAGTGGCGTAGCCCCCCCGGCGCAGAGTAACTATGGGCGCCGGGGGGGCTGCGGTGCTATAGTTACCCGCTGCGCTGCTGCCCGGCCGCATCTTCGGTCACTGTCCCGTCACTCGCTCCCGACGCCGGCTCCTGCTGATAATGAAAAGTGACACTTAGAAAATGGCTGCCCCCGTATTGCAGACAGTTTTGGCAGCCATTTTCTAAGAGTCACTTTTCATTATCAGCAGGAGCCGGCGCCGGGAGCGAGTGACGGGACAGTGACCACAGATGCGGCCGGGCAGCAGCGCAGCGGAGACTGGAGCAGCGCAGCGGAGCTGAGGGAGACTGGATGCGGCTCTGTCAGGTATGGGTATGGGGAGGGGGGGGACGCCGAAAATTTTTGGCGGGGGGGGCGCAAATTATATAGTTACGCCACTGTTCCAGACCCTCTCCTCTCTAGAAGGTAGCGGGAGTGACAGTAAGCACTTGGTTGTGCACAAAACAATAGAGCCACGCAGCGGGCTTGGTGGCTCTATTGTCCCTCTATGGGGGGTCGTAGACCCACACAAGCCCCTGTCAGTCAGGATCCCGGGCCCCAGGCTCTGGAGGAGCCCCCCCCCCCCGCGCGGCCAGGCACGCACAATACACAGTGCAGCCTGCAGAGCGCCGAGCCTAGGACACAGTGGGGCTCGGCGCTCTGCAGGCTGCACTGTGCAGTGTGCGCTCCGGACCTGACCGGGGAAACTGAAGGAGCCAGAGGACGTTGCCGCAACGTGATGGTAAGTAATGGGAACGGGGTAGGGGGAGGCGGGGAGCTGGCAGGTGGGGGCAGGCGGGGGCGGGCGCGCGTGCGGGGGGGGGGTGCGTGCGGATGGAGGTATGGCGCTTTGCCACTGGGGGCCCGGACTGTCGGTCAGTCCCGGGTCCCAATATTTCTAGTGACGGCCCTGGTCAGGATTCCGACATCGGGATACTGACCGTCGGGATACTGACCGTCGGGATCTCCCTGTAGGGCAGTCAGCCAGCACCCAGCTAGTGATACCCATACATTCTGTAACACAGCATAATGTATACATAACTACATAAATTTATGGGCAGGTGTAGAGTTACAGTACACACTCAACCAAGCAGCTAAAAAGTTATACATATGTTTCCTCTGACCCCTCATGTCAGATTAATTCCACAAACTACAACAACAATCAGGTGCAGTCATTTTTGAAAATTGTTAAAAATTACATAATCACACACTGTGTCTTACTCTCTTCACTAGGAGGCTCACCTATTTCCCAGAAAGCAGGCAAGACCCAAGAATCGTTCTCTTCCCATCCAAAAGAGTGCCTGGAGGGGAAATGCAACTTTTCATCATTAAATCTTGTCACCTCATTTTTCATACAATGAGCATATTTCTATCCAGTGGACCTGCGATATCTAACATTATGACCCTCATTCTGCTGGGTTAGCTACTCTTGGGAGGGCCGGCAACTCTTTCAAGAGTCTGGAAAACTCACTGAAAATTTGGGAGTCACCAAGTTCCTGAAAGAGTATGTATGTGCACTTGTCAAAAACATTTTAACATTATAGTTAAATGTCTAATGGTGTGTACACACGGTGAGATTCCCTTGCTATTCGACTTAAGATTCGAGTGCTATACAATCTTTGCTATCTCTGCACTTTTTACATACAATTCATACAATCTGCACTATATAGTCATTGCTGCCCTGTCTATCTGGGTTTCGATTTGTGCTGTCACGGGACCACGCATAGGGAGCGCAAGGTAAAAAACCTGTGCGATCTGCTTACGATCTGCTTGCGATTCGCATGCGATTTTAACTATGTAGTTAACATCTTATGCTGGATTGTACCGTGTGTACCCAGCATAAGTTGACACAACAGTAACACAATCTAGTACACAATCTTACTATAAGTATCACAATGGTCAATGTGGGGATGCAGTTTAAATCCCGGCGGTCGGGATCCCGGCGTTCAGAATCCCGACGCTGGAATCCCGACCGCCGAAATCCCGACACTTTCTCCCTCCGTGGGTGTCCACGACACCCCTGGAGGGAGGATAAATTAGTGTGCCGAGCGTGGCAAGCGCAGCGAGCCCACAAGGGGGGGCGATCCACGTCCCCCCCTTGTCGGGATTTCGGCGGTCGGGATTCCGGCATCGGGATTTTGAACGCCGGGATCCCGACCCCCGGGATTTCATACTGAATCCTCAATGTGATCAGCAGTTCTGTATATAGAAAAAGATTACTCAGTCAAATCATGAGTTTCCATCTCTAGTCTGGTTCAGATATACTGTATCTGACTCCTCTTTGGTCTAAGTTTAGTTCCAGTCTGGTAGTTTATACATTGGGTTCCAGTCTAGTCCAATATCCTAGTCCAATTCTAGTGAAGCTCTGGAAGCAACCTAGTAAACAGCCTATATCAAGTTACTACAGCGACTGCCCAAGGGGAGACTGATTCTATGTCCATTGACTCTTTCATGGATCAGGACCGGGTTGATCTGAAAAGGGCCCACAAACATGTACGGCCTGATTCTGGTTCACTTGCAAAAGCAAATTCTATCTCTCTAATGGACAAAACCATGTGCACTGCAGGTGGGGCAGATGTAATATGTGCAGAGAGAGTTAGATTTGGTTGGGGCTTGTACTTCAAACTGATATCTATATTGCAATGTAAAAATAAAGTTGTCAGTATTTACTCTGTCCAGAAATAAAATAACACCCAAATCTTACTCTCTGTAAATGTTACATCTGCCCCACCTGCAGTGCATATGGTTTTGTCCATTAGGGAGAGAATATGCTTGTGCAAGTGAACCAGAATCAGGCCCATAGATCCTTGCACAGAAGAAAAGAATAAAATTATGTAATGTTGCCCATAGCAACCAATCCGATTCCGTCATTACTATATCGCATCCTAGAAAATGCTAGAAATAATCTGATTAGTTGCTATGGGCAACATCACCTCTTCTCATTTTTGGAAGCTTTAATATATGTATCCCTAATATTACAAACCTCACATGATTTCGGGATCAAGATAGGTAAGTATCAGTGTGTGTGTAATGTATGTATTAAACTTTTATTTTTCAGGTGTCCGTGTGTATTTATTTAACTATTTTTTTTACTGTGGAACTACAAGACCCAGCGGGCCCTTTAATGCCCCGCAGGCTGGGACTTGTGGTTCTCCAATTCCCAGCTTGCGGGGGAGGCTTGCTGGGACTCATAGTTCCACAGTTTAAACCAATAGTTTATTCTTCTATTTTTTGACACCAAGATCAGCCCGGTGGCCACCGCACAGGGCCACCGGGGACAGCACCAGGCTTCAGCCTGGTCAGGTAAGTCCTGGAGAGGGTGACCCCTTTATTGGGGGGGTCCCCACTCCCCCAGGGCCCCCGGCCAGGCTGACTGGTTGGTAGGGTTAATGCTTTGGCCGGGGGGACTTGTATAAAAAGTCTCCCCCCGGCTGTGGCATTACCCTGCTGGCTGGTTTGGCCTGGGGCTGGTTCTTAAAATACGGGGGACCCCTAGTCATTTTGTCCCTCGTATTTTGGGAACCAGCCCCGGACCTGGAGCCTGGGGCTGGTTGTTAAAAATCGGGAAACCCCTATTTGTCGGGTTCCCTGATTTTTAATTACCGGCCCCGGCTCTTTCAGCCTGGTGCTGGTTACAGCTGTGGGGGGGAACCCAAGCCATTTTTTTTTTTTATATTTATTTATTTTTTCTAATTTTTTTTACACCTTGCAGCCTGCACGGATCTGACTGATCCGTGCAGACTGCCTCCACTAATTCGTATTAACAGCTGTATATATATGGCCAGCTAATACGAATTAGTATGACATCGGAGGGTTACAAAGCAGTCGTATTTGACTGCTTTGTAAATCCCCCTCCGGAACGCGACTTTGCATACGGCTGAAACAGTCGTATGCAGTCGTAGGGAAAATACTAATACGAAAAACTTGGTTTTTCATATTAGTAAATTTCCCCCTATGGGACCATCAGGGAGAGAAGCCAGACTGGGATCAGGAATCATATGGGGGAAGGAGATGGGGGGGGGGGGGGGGGGGACAGAGACATAGACAAAGTCCTGGGACATAACAAGGGTATAATCGGGGGTAACTCTCATGGTGCATCAGGAATGTCATGTAATAAAATGTTATGTTGTAACAGTCACGTTACCCCATTACAGTTCTTAGGTAAAGATGATCTTAGTATACGGGAAGGAGGGAAGGACAGAGGAAGAATTCCCAGAACTATAAATAGGGCAAGCAGTGTGCATGGTGGGGAGGGCTGTAGAGAATCTATTGAAGGGGAGAGGGGAAAGAGGAAGCTAGTAAAGAATTCAAATGGGTCCTGGGGTGAAACTAATCACAATATTAGAGCCATATCTAAAAATAAACATAAATTAAAATGCTTACTGGCTAATGCAAGAAGCTTAGTGAGTAAAATGGGGGAGCTAGAAACGGTGATCCGTAGGGACGACTACGACATCATTGGTATTACTGAAACATGGTGTAATGAGTCGCATGACTGGGCATTAAACATGGAGGGATATACACTCTACAGGAAAGACAGGGAAAATAGAAGGGGCGGGGGTGTGTGCCTATATGTAAATAATAACTTAACATCATTTGAGAAAAATATGAGCACTGACCTGGAAGAAGACAACTCGGAGACAGTGCCAGATTAAGGTCAAAATGGGCCTGGAGCTGAAAATGATCAAGGGCCTATTATGTTCAATAATAGGGGTTGTAGCCATCACCTAATAATGTGGGGGGCGTGACCAGTGTTCTGGTTGGGCGGTCTGCTCCTGGGTGTGTCTCTATTTGTGTAAATACAGTACTTTCAACCTATTATATATGCCTGGAAAAGGCAGGGGGCTGGCATAGGAAAAATGCAGGGAGATATATTGGTGGGTGCCCTCCAAAGGTGCACCCGCAGGATGCCGATGTCCTAAGATACTTGCCGGGTGAGGCAGCACTCCAGTCATAAAAAATAAATAAAAGCCAAAACCTGGTAGACAACATTTCAGCACCTTTTATGTGGTCACCTAAGTTTACCACACCATATACCCCTTATACAAACCATGCAACACAGTACTAACGCCCTTATACTGTTTTTGCCTCTTACACATTATGGAGGGATTGATGGAAGATTGTCCCAAAAAACGAATCTGCGCTTGTGTGAGCTGCTCTGTGAAAGTGTTAGTAATTTGGAAGGTTTTGCTAGAAGCAATAACACCAAGCGCTTGTATTTGACAATTACAGTAGATAGGAAGGAGAGGGTTTAAGGTTAAAGCGAAGAGGAATAAAAGACAAATGAGAAAGGTAAATAATAAAAATAATAATGCCTGCGAGAGTGCTGGTGAGTGTCCTACGCTCTTGTCCTGAGTCCGACTCCTGTCACTGTGAGTGTCATCCTCTCCTTTGTCATTGCTAAGGAGAGGATGAGACTCACATTAGAATGACTTCTGCAGAGCATTCTTCCCTGAGACATCTGCTGAGGGAGGAAAACAATATGGGGGAAATTTACCAAAATGGATTCGTAAAAAATAGGTGTATTCGTAGGCAGAAATACACCTATTTTTTACACATTTGTATTTTTGGGATTTTCAATCCCGAAAATACAACAATTCGTATTCCTAATGATGGGACATTCGTATTTGTATTCACAAATACGAATGTCTACACCATCGATAGAATACGACAGAAATCACCATTCCAAAGAATGGTGGTTCCTGATTTACTAAGCAGCCGTACTGATAATACGGCTGCTAATTGGCGTGAAACAGGCACGCAAATACGACAGGAAAATACACTTTGCTTTCCCTGTCGGACGACGACCTGGAGGACGACACAGGACACCGGACACCAGGACAGAGGGCTACCTACCGGATCAAGAAAGGTAAGTATCAGTATGTGTGGGCTTTGTATGTATTAAACTTTTATTTTCATTATGTCAGTGTGTGTTTATTGTACTATTTTTTTAACTGTGGAACTACAAGACCCAGCGGGCCCTTTAATGCCCCGCAGGCTGGGACTTGTGGTTCTCCAAGTCCCAGCTTGCAGGGGAGGCTTGCTGGGACTCATAGTTCCACAGTTATAAACAATAGTTTTTTCATCTATTTTTTTTTTACACCACTATCAGCCCGGTGACCACAGCCCAGGGTCACCGGGGACAGCACCAGGCTTCAGCCTGGTCAGGTAAGTCCTGGAGGGGGGGGACCCCTTTATTGGGGGGGTCCCCACTCCCCCAGGGCCCCTGGCCAGGCTGACTGGTCGGTAGGGTTAATGTTTTGGCCTCGGGACCTTATATAATAAGTGTCCCCCGGCTGTGACATTACCCTGCTGGCTGGTTGTGCCTGGGGCTGGTTCTTAAAATACGGGGGACCCCTACTCATTTTGTCCCCCGTATTTTGGGAACCAGCCCCGGACCTGGAGCCTGGGGCTGGTTGTTAAAAATCGGGGAACCCTTATTTGTCGGGTTCCCTGATTTTTAATTACCAGCCCCGGCTCTTTCAGCCTGGTGCTGGTTACAGCTGTGGGGGGGACCCCACGCTGTTTTAAAAAAAAATAATATTTATTTTTCTATTTTTTTTTACACTCTGCAGCCTGCACGGTTCTGACTGATCCGTGCAGACTGCCTGTACGAATTCGTATTAGCGGCCGTATATATGGCCAGCTAATACGAATGGTTACACCATCGGAGGGTTACAAAGCAGTCGTATATGACTGCTTTGTATTTTCCAGTCCGGAACACGACTTTGCATATGACTGAAACAGTCGTATGAAGTCGTAGGGGAAATACTAATACGAAAACCTAGGTTTTTCATATTAGTAAATTTCCCCCTATATATCTGTGTGTTCCCACTGGTACTAAGCACTCACATTCTAATGGCTATTATTAGAAGGTGTGTTCCATAATGTGGGATGGGCATATTAAATTGTTTAATATTCTGTAATGGGCATTACGTGTGTTCCATAATGTGTAATGGGTAACGCCTCCATTTTCTGATGGCACGCCTCCTTTCCACAAGGCCACACCCCCTTTTTGCCGCACAGCTTTGCGGCGCAAGGGTCCCGTCTCCTTCTGGTGGGCCTGTGTGCTCAAAATGCCAGGGCCGGTTTCTGGTCCCAGTCCAGCCCTGTACCCAAACAGATTGAGCAATGATGCACAATATGCTTCATAAACAGGGGCATTGTGCGCCAAAGGCGCGCATTAAAAATTGACACCATAATGTCCATTACGTGTTAAGCCACACACCATATTGTCCATTACGTATTATGCCAAACACCATAATGCCTATTAAAAATTATGCTACATAAGTGCTGCTTACCTACATGCTCATTGCCAGGGGTTCTATGCTTGTTGCCATGTGGGTTTACATGCTCATTGCCAAGGGGGAATACATGCTCGCAGTAACTGGGGGACAGCCGCCGCCGGGCACAAATGACAGCCATTGACAGCTGGGCAGAGAGCAGGGGGCTGCCCTGCTGTATTCAGAGCACTGCAGGTCCCAACTATTTGAAATAATACCCCTTTCACACTAGAAAATGCAGGGATTTACCCAGGAATATGGTCCCAGGATCATGCAGGGACATTCCCGGCCCCTTTTACACCTGCATTTTCTGGTTTGAGGGGGAGAGAAACCCCCCCCCCCTATAACCGACCAGCTATATTTTTGGAACCAACTGGCCCATTTACATGAGACCAGTATCATATTTAAGAACTTTTAAATGGGCTTCGAATGATTTTTGTCCCGTGAAACTGCCGTTTGCTTCCAGAGAAATCTTCCCTCAAACAACATAAACAGCCATGAAATTACATTTCAGAAATGAAAAAATAGGTTTACCCGCAATATCTCTAGAAACAATGAACCCATATGGACCTGATATCAGATTGAAGGCCCAGCGATATGGGTTTGAATGAGATCAACCACAAGCTTCTGTGATGCCAGAGGGGGAACTGGCAGCCGTTGGAACCGGGTGGGGGTCGGAATTAGTGGGTCCCATGTTATCCTATGGGGAAAACGTTCCAGCTTTGTCTGACGGTATCTCCGGTTCCCTGGACGCTAGTAACATGGGGCAGGGCCCTCAGCTACAAAATGGGCCTATTTAGAGAGTGGGCCTGGAGCTGTAGCTCCATCAGGCCCATTGTTAATCCGGCCCTGCTCGGAGACAGTGTGGGCAGAGATAACCGACAATAATAAAAAAAACAAAAAACAAAATTATAATAGGGGTATGCTATAGACCACCAAATATAAACAAAAGGGAAGAGTCTCTTCTTTTAAACCAAATCAAACAATCATCAAATCAGGGTCAGGTATTAATTATGTTTTTTTTTTAATTTACCCGACATTGAGGAAAACGAAACAGGTAAATCAGCAAGAAGCAATGGGTTCTTAAGCTTACTTAAAGACCAGTTTAGTACACAAACGGTAGAAACTCCAACTCGTGATGAGGCACTCTTGGACTTAGTATTAACAAATAACACAGACTTAAGGGCCCCATACATCAGCAATTAATTGTGACAATTTTCAGATATCAATCAAAATCGCCAATCGATTGCTTAATCAGGTTTTTAAACATGTTTAATAATCTGGTATTATCTGCAGATCTTTTTTATATGTGTGGGCATTCCCAATTCGTCTTCTTCATCTATTTACATTATGAACAGCAATCGATTGGGCAATTTCCAGATATGAAGATGCAATCTTTAGATGGAAAAATCTGCCGATCACTGAAATAAATCTGTAATGTGTGGGCAAAGTCAGATAGATTGTAAAATCCATTTATCTGGCCAAAATATCCCTATATCTGAAAATCCATAAATTGTGATTGCTGATGTATGGGGCCCATTAGTTTCAAACACAAAAGTAATTGAACAATTAGGGAACAGTGATCACAATATGGTTTCACTGGAAATTCAGTAAATTACATTAAAAAGGATCTGCAAAAATACTAAACTTCAGAAAAGCGAACTTTGAATTATTAAGGGAAGCCCTAACAGGAATTGGGTGGGAAACGGTTATGGAGGGAAAAAATGCAGAGGAAATGTGGGATACTCTAAAAAAGGTGCTTGATTCACTAACTATTGAATACATTCCTAAAGTATGTTAAAGTCGAGTTGCATACACGCCATTTTAGGATAGTATGGCCGCCATTTTGGTTTGCAGAGTTGCGCAAATAAAGTTTCCATACCCGAGTCTGTGTGACAAAGTGGACCAGAAGCGCAGCCATACTATTACACATAAATTCATAATAACATACTGACACTAAATAAAATATAGTTAAAGGTTTAGAGCACCACACATAGCTTAGTTAGCATTGCATACATCCGTCTGTATAATGTTTAGTATCGTTACGTTCCGTTTCTTATGCACAGTATTCCGGTCATTGCGAATATTTCGCAATACATACGGTCCGATAGTTATGGACAAAATCCATATCTCCAAGACAGTTTCTGTTTAAAAGTATATAACAAAGAAATCTAGTTGTAACCGGTTTCTACTGCTATTTACAACCCCTGACGACGATACCAACAAACAAAGGACTCTAAAGTTCACCTTCCCCCTGCACCTTTGCAAACCAGTTGTATTACTTTGCCCCAATCACAGAGGACTTGACATACGAACCATGACCAATAGGAATGGCCTTTGACCTCCCCCTTCTGACCCTAAAAGATAGGTGACCCAGGGCGGCCTCGGTCACTTCGGCACATCTTCCTTTCCCTGACCATTGACCGGACTATGTTCAAACCTGAACATAGTGAGCTCCGACCGGACTGCGCTGCGCTATTTCCCCTGAAGGTAAACATTCGTATTCCCCTTTTATGTAATGTGGCTGATTATGATTGTATCCTGTATCTGTATTTTCTTCCCCTAGTAGAGCCGGATTATTATACTCATTGTTAGACTATTGTATCACTTGTTATACCTGTATTCCTGTAACCCCCTTTTGTCCGTTAGGGACTTAAATACATCTTTTTACGGAGTTCCTATCTCCTTACTTCTATACTGTGGTTGTGTCTGTTTATTCGCATATAGCGATAAGGTATATTACGGACTCTGTCCTTTAAGGTATATTCGCAGATTAGAGTCAGAGTACTGTGAAAGGATCTCTTATTAAGGTACTGGTTCTTTGGTGTGTAATACACAATAAAGGTACGCTACGCTGCGCTACGTTTTGTTCGCACGTAGCTAGGTATAAAGGGTACGCAGGTTACGGACATAATACGTAACCTGTGCTTTTCACTTATTGTTTCTTTGGTCATATTTAATCGCCATTAACAATTGGGGGCATCGTCCGTCCGTTTCACATTCTAGAGCTCAGTACCAGGCGCGCGGCTTGACCTATACCAGCAAAAGGGTGGAAGTATTTATTATCCATTGCTGGATGGGCCAGGTCCGCGGCGGTGCGGGGTTCGAGAAGTGCTAGCGTTGAACTCGAAGTACAATAAGTGAAATCCAGGGAAACATTAAACCACGTGTTTTAAAGCATATTTAAGTGTTTAGTAAACTGTACTTCTGCCTGCCACAAGTAGTTTAACGGGGTATAGTGTCTTGAGTTGCTTGTTCATTACAGTATATGTGCCACGTGCGATAAAGTTCGCACACGTGGAGACAAAGGCCTGTGTTTTATTATAGTACATAGAGGATCCCCTCTGTGCAAAACTATAACTTTTAGTGTTAGTTACTGCAGGGCCAGGGACTCCGCCACGTGGCGATAAGTTCTGGGCCTTTTACAATAACGTAAAGTGTCTATTGTGTATTACGCAAGGTGCGCGCGCACGCGCTCACATCGGGGAAATTTTCGCATCTTTGTACGAGATTTACGGATTAAGTGCGGGATTTATTTCGCATCTTGATACGTAACTCTCGGACGAAGTTAAGGGATTTATTCCACATTTAGGCGCAATTACTGCGTATAGCGAAACCCGAGCGCAACCTTGCAAATACATTATAGAACACGTGGGTGGCCGATTCATCGGCGGCCTGTGAACAACGCATGTACACACGTGACTGTTCATTGGCACTGCACATGCAGCACACATAGGAACTCAAAGGTGAACAGCATTGATCACAAGCTTTATTTAAAACAGTATAGTAATATACTGTGGATAAGGCGGTGATTAATAAGAGAAAATAAGTTTTTTCTTTTTGTTCATTTTCTCATAAACAAGCAACTCAAGCATTATTTTAATAGATTCCTATAGCTATTTAAAAGGGATTTATACCTGCATAAGTATCTGGTGAGAAACTACCAACCTGGGAAGACTTTTCTGTACAGAAATATTTCAAATTTAAGCATAAGACCAAGGTGTAACTAGCGCCCAGTGTGAAACAAAACTGAGGCGAACGGGTGTGTGACGACACGACTCAAGCGCAGTCCAGGGTAAGACAGGAATCGTAGTCCGGTGTAGGACAAGGTGCACGTGACGGCGTGCAACTGCCCCTTCCGTGGAACTACCTATTTTGATCCACTGGGAGGGTACAAGAAGCTAAATCGGAACCCAGTGATCCGATCAGCTGCTTTAGAAATACCAGTTTTTGGGGGTACAGGAAAAACAAGTTTTGCTGTGTCCTGGAAAAACTGCCGCACCTTGCAAGTTGATTAGTAGTTCACTACTAGTTGAAAGACTTGGTGATTGAGTACATTACCTCGCATAGTGGGCTTCACGCTTGATTGCAGGATAGTGCCATTTTGTGGAGAAGGAGTGATTTGGGAGTGACTCACTGATAAACGGCCCTCCGGTTTCTGCTAGCTGTGAACGTTTATTCCTGTAAATATGGGCAATAACGGGTCACACAGGGATACCGAGTCAGTTAGGGAGGAATCTAGTCGACCCAAAGGGTCGGCGGCTTCCATAATGTGTTGGAGCACAGTGAACGAGCAGTTGTTTACAAAAAGAAATGGAAAAGGATTGACACAAGGCAGCAAGTTAGAATTTCCCAGTGTTGCTGGTTTCGATCCAGAAGTCTTATCAGCAGTTAGAGATCAGAAATGTTTGCTCTTGCCACTCGAGGAAAGAGTTGAACAGAATGAATGTCTAAAATTGTGGCAGAAGGAAAGTATAATCAAAAAGGAACATAGTTATCTGTCAGATGCAAGTATAATCAGCCACAGGAATACGAATGTTTCCACTCACCAATATGTAAAAAACGGGAACAATTCAAGTCCGAAGTGAAACCAAAAATAACCTGAAAATGAATAACTTGTGTACTGTTTTTACCCCCTATAAGCAAGATACAGATCCACAGGGGAGATTCCTGACATCAGCCATCCCTTGCGAAGCTAGCGGAAAGGAGAGAGAGGTTGAGACAGCCCAAGCTGCTGCTGCCATTCTGGTCGAGGAGATGGCTGATGCCAGGAACACAATTGGAGACACAGGTAAGTACACACAACACAGCACAGAGATAGTTGTTCCTGGGATGTTGTCCAATGGTGCAGGGGGGATACAGATTCACCCTCTGCACACAGTGGAACCTCCTTGTGGACGGGGAGACAGGGAGGAGGTAATACCTGTAAAGGATAGTGACATGCACAATACGTGGACACGATTGGAACGTCATTCAATCATCAAAAATTTCCCTGATCCCAGCAAAGATCTGGCAAAGTGTCAGAAATTTGTAAGGGAGCGAGGAAATTCAGATGAGCCCACCAATAAGGATTGGCGATGCCTGTTGAGAGCTTGCCTCCCTTCACACATAGATGTCCAGAAATTCATTCGAGACAGTGGTGTGGAGGGCGATAAGATTTTAACTGAACAGGGCAACCAGGAAAATATACGCCTAATAAACATACAATTGGGTGTATGTTTCCCCGCGACGGTTGAAAATACTCTGATGTTCACCATCAAACAAAAAGATGGTGAGTCTGCCAGCGATTATTTCAACCGTGCTTTACAGGCGTTGCCAAAACACTCTGGTATCCCCGACCCCAGGGACAACATACATCTTAAGGGAGGGATTGTCTCTGTGCTGATACAAGGTCTTAGGGAAAATTTGAGAACCAACATAGAAGCTATTCACCCCGACTGCAGACAGATGACAATACATACTTTAAGGAAATCTGCTATTGATCTGGACAAACGATTTAAAACAGAAAGACAGACAAACGGCATGCAGCAACTGATAACAGCCGATAGTCACACTTTTAGTAAGGATCCAACCTATAACATACCACACCCAAGGCAAGACACGGTAAGACAAAACCAAACGGTGTGTTTCAAATGTGGAAACAAAGGACACATAGCCAGACATTGCAGGGTAAGTAACCATAGGAAATATAACACATATGTAAGTAACTGGGAGACACAATGGGAGAAGACAGGTAGGTCTCAACACATAGCCATAGCCCCGCCTAGTAGCCAACGCCGCCCTAAGCATGACACATATATGCAAACAGGGAGTAGGACACACATACACCCCACAACCAGGTAACATAAGACAATATCTGAGGGAGGAGCCTCAGATATGGGTAAAGTGGAATGGTTTAAAGGTAACAGTTTTTTTTTGTATCAAACCCGTTAACAACGTTCCCTCCTGGTCTAGGTTGTGCCAAGCAATTAGCAGTTACAATTGGGGTAACAGGAAAGGTGCAGCATTACCCATTGGTGAAACAAATAGAGATCATAATCGGGCCCTTGCATATCAAATGCTCTGTCTTATTGACTGCAGCGGCTACGATTGACCTTCAAATTACAGAACTACCTTGAAATATAAGTTATGTCTGCTGCTAGACTCCAGAGAATTCATAACTTAGAAACAACAGGACCAGTATGCACTAACTAGATGCAAAATTGTTAGATATACCCCCATGACTAATGCTGCACTGTACTGTTATAGATTTTTTTTTTTAACCCATCTAAGGTAGCTAAAAACTACAGCACAAATACCGAGTTCCCTTTGAACTAAAGATGGGAAGGACACAGGATTAATGGCAACAATAGCTTCAATAGAAACCCTGTTAAAAACAGAAAGTATAGCGCCCCAAAGTACAGCTTCACCATTTGAAATCTGAGGTTGAGCTGGAAAAATACCCAGTGAAATAACAAGGTTCCCAAAAGAGAACTTTTAGCTAAATACCCCTAGACACAGCCCATAGTTACATACACACTGGGAAAGAGAAAGAAAGGGAGGGCTTACAAATCAGAACAGGAGTTGAAAGGGGTAAGAACCAAATAGTTGAGAGCCAATTCCCCCATAGTGCTAAATCCTGGTGTCATCCAAATAAAAGAAAAATTTCCTGTTTAAAAATAAATGTACACATTACTGTCATTAATTTTTTTCTATTTTTTTTTTTTTAGTTTCTCTCTCTCTCTTTTTCCAATTTTTTTTCTCCTTCCCCTACTCTTCTGTTCCAGAAACCTCAGAGAGCCACCAAGCCCCTCCCCCGGGTCTTGCAAGATCGCACACTGTCCTTACGGCCCACCAATGGGTAAATACCAATACAATGGGTTAATGATCTATTGTTATGTCCTTTCCTCATCCACAACACCAGCAGATGGCGATAGACAACTTCTGGTGTATCCTCCTGAGGCAGGACATAAGGTATCTCAGGATGGATTGCGGTTGCGCCTGAACAAGGGGGGGGGAAGGGAAAATCTGGGACACATTAGTAACCATAAACCCACAAATCATAGAAAAATAGTTCGAAAAATCTGTCGCACTCCCAGCAGAGAAATACCTATTGTGAATATGCGGTACCCCATAAAGCGAGTAGTCAAAATTTTCAGTAAATCTTGAACAAAGTCCCAGTAACTTTAAGCATTGCTCTTTATGTTACCCAGGGCAACCACAGCCACCATCTTGTGAAAAGCAGTCCAAGTAGTGCACAAAGCATTCCCCTTCAACAGAATGAAAAGGGTTGTAAAATACATTTACATATAAATAGGTGCAATCACAAAACCCATGTCCTCACAGACAGATGTGGATAGTAAAGAAGAAGAAACAGGCCTGATTACAGCCTTTTGCCATGGGTATGACTGACACAAGAGACCATGTGATTTAGAATATTAGACCTGCTGAGGGGGCGACAGATATAGTGACGTAAGAAACCTGGTGATGCCAGCCTGACCAATGTCGTACTGCAGTGTACAATTAAACCCTATTACTTGAGCACTTCCTACTTGTCTACACAGTGTAGTTGCCATAGCACTACTGGTAAACAAAACTGAGAATGTGGTGTTGGGGTGTGTTCTAACTGTTTATGCTCCTCATATAGTCTGGACACTCCTAAAATTCTGCCTAAACATGTGGAAAAATATTCATCAGCCAAGTTCACTAAATGGGAACTTGCATTGATGAATTCTATAAATGTTACCAGTAAAATGGGTAATATTGTAAACCCAGCAACACTCTTACCAGGTGTGCCCTCCAAGGCACAAAGGGTGGATTGGTGCTGAGGTTGCTGGAATGGTGGAATTTAGTGGGAGCCGGGACGAATATGATTGCATGACATGTTTGAATCAGACCTTTGCAGCATGCCCCCAAAGGGTGGTAACAACCCATTGGAAGAGGTAATTCATTCTTCATTTTTTTTTCTCTCCCTCGTTCTTTTCACAACACCGAGAGGGGAAAATTGTACACTGGCTATACCGTAATAGATGCAAAAGGCATAGTAGAGGCTGAACCCATTGGACGTCTCACTCAGCAACAGCAGTCTCATTAGTAGTACTGCGGGCTGAGAGAAAAACAGCCAATATTCATGCCGACTCCAAGTAAGTTTGTTGGGGTAATGCAGAAGATCTTAGGCCCTATGGCGCCTCAGAGATGTTTTGTTTCAGTAGCTGGCACTTCAGTGGCGCAAGCGTTGTAAGTTTAAAAGATTCCTGACAGTCACACAGCTGCCGGACAGAGTGGCTATTATCAAGTGAAAAGCCCACACCTTCGATAAGGATTCAGTGTCACTTGATAATGAACATGCTGGCAAGGCAGCTGGGCGAGCCATGCGCTCTGCGGATAATGTTTGTGTTCCCCCTATAAATGTCAGTGTATTCACATAGAAATACAAGATTTGTGTCTCCTGCAGGAGAAGCAGTCTGGAAGCCGAAGGGATGTGGACAGGAATAGAAAGATGGACAAGGAAAACCAGTGACTCTGAGAACATGCCAAACTGTCAGGGCAGAGATAGCCCATGGCCTGACTTGTCTTGACAGGGAAGGTATGTGGAAAAATTAGTCCGAAATTACTGGTGTGCCCACAGACAGGTAAGGCGACAGAATCATGCCTTACTTGTCTGGGGGAAAGAAACTGGAACGGCTGTTCCCACAGAGCCATCTCCACATCCCTCCTCCAGCAGGATCCTCTTCAGGTAATACAAAATTGGCTTTGTACAGTCCACTCTAGAAGCATTCTAGTTATTTATTTACTTATTTTCATATATATATATATGTGTTGACGTTTGTGTGTATAGATATGGCAGCCCAGAAGCACCCTTGAGTATGCAAGTATATATATATGAAAGGTTTTAAGTCATGTGTGAACCTTGAGGGACTGATGGTACACCCCGCAATCTCTTTTGTAGTAGTAGAATCACTCTTAGAACTCCACCTCATTTGTCCCCATCGAAACATTGCTTGACAGGCAGCCACACGTTATGGTAATCCCACAAGGAGATCCCAGACCACACCACGGAAAAAAAGTAATGCAAGTGATGTATCCACACCTGGAAAACTGCAGCAAAAGGACTTTGTTGACACCTGTTGTGAACTGTCATAACCATGAACCAGGAGATGTTGTTGTTTCCCCTGCTTTGCCATATACAGGTTGCTTGATAGACCTTTGGAAAAAAACCACCCCAAGTCTTGTTGACCAGCACTACCTCAATAACAAAGTCGCAGAGAGAGAGATTCGGGTACGTTCGTCCTACTGCCAAAAGACCAGAAACCCAGAAGGTCCTTACACTCGAGGGCGAAAGAAAAAAATCGCTAAGAGGCACCATTTCGGGAGGACTGGAGAGCAGCTAAGGTCAAGCAACCTGTACAAGCTACAAAAGGGACTGTGACACACCCCACTGGTAACAGGTTGGAAGGATCACTAACAAATTTTTCCTTTCTCAGTTTTCTCTATTGTTGTGGGTCCTATTCTTGTCTCCCCCCCACTATCCGTTCTTATCTTCAAAGTCAAGGATACCGCCGCCGCACTGCTGCCAGGCATTGGACAGACGATACAGAGTTCTGAGAGTGTGTTACCCGTCCCAGTTTAGGTCAAGGTAGAATCCATAAACTTGACACATTACCCAGGACCGGATGTTTGATAGTGATAATACCAGCATACTTAAAAGCATACCAAAAAGAGAGACAACAAAGAGTTCAAGGGTCTGTTGTCACAAACAATACCTACCAAAGGATGCCATATCTGAAAAACAATTGTATATAGTGTAACCTCCCCTGTTTTTATTTTTATCCCAAGATTTGTACATTATCCTTCGTCACCCTGAGTAGATTGTTTGATAAATGCGGCCCATCGTTTATCCATGATCCAGGATCGGCCAAAGAGCAGATGGTTTACTCCCCTTATATGTTTAATTCACAGATCCCAATTTCTCTGTTGGGATTATGAATTTCTGTATTGTTATGTAAAATGTTTGTACTGTAACAGTTTTATATTTACTGTTAAAGGGTGGACTGTTAAAGTCGAGTTGCATACACGCCATTTTAGGATAGTATGGCCGCCATTTTGGTTCGCAGAGTTGCGCAAATAAAGTTTCCATACCCGAGTCTGTGTGACAAAGTGGACCAGAAGCGCAGCCATACTATTACACATAAATTTATAATAACATACTGACACTAAATAAAATATAGTTAAAGGTTTAGAGCACCACACATAGCTTAGTTAGCATTGCATACATCCGTCTGTATAATGTTTAGTATCGTTACGTTCCGTTTCTTATGCGCAGTATTCCGGTCATTGCGAATATTTCGCAATACATACGGTCCGATAGTTATGGACAAAATCCATATCTCCAAGACAGTTTCTGTTTAAAAGTATATAACAAAGGAATCTAGTTGTAACCGGTTTCTACTGCTATTTACAACCCCTGACGACGATACCAACAAACAAAGGACTCTAAAGTTCACCTTCCCCCTGCACCTTTGCAAACCAGTTGTATTACTTTGCCCCAATCACAGAGGACTTGACATACGAACCCTGACCAATAGGAATGGCCTTTGACCTCCCCCTTCTGACCCTATAAGATAGGTGACCCAGGGCGGCCTCGGTCACTTCGGCACATCTTCCTTTCCCTGACCATTGACCGGACTATGTTCAAACCTGAACATAGTGAGCTCCGACCGGACTGCGCTGCGCTATTTCCCCTGAAGGTAAACATTCGTATTCCCCTTTTATGTAATGTGGCTGATTATGATTGTATCCTGTATCTGTATTTTCTTCCCCTAGTAGAGCCGGATTATTATACTCATTGTTAGACTATTGTATCACTTGTTATACCTGTATTCCTGTAACCCCCTTTTGTCCGTTAGGGACTTAAATACATCTTTTTACGGAGTTCCTATCTCCTTACTTCTATACTGTGGTTGTGTCTGTTTATTCGCATATAGCGATAAGGTATATTACGGACTCTGTCCTTTAAGGTATATTCGCAGATTAGAGTCAGAGTACTGCGAAAGGATCTCTTATTAAGGTACTGGTTCTTTGGTGTGTAATACACAATAAAGGTACTCTACGCTGCGCTACGTTTTGTTCGCACGTAGCTAGGTATAAAGGGTACGCAGGTTACGGACATAATACGTAACCTGTGCTTTTCACTTATTGTTTCTTTGGTCATATTTAATCGCCATTAACAAGTAACTAAAGGTAAATACAACAAAAAAAGCCACCATGGTTGGACAAAAAAGTAAGGTCAGCTATAACCAATAGAACCAGAGCATTTAAATTTTATAAAAAAAACTTGAATGAGGAGGCGTTCGCAAAATACAAAGGGGGAAATTTACTAATATGAAAAACCGAGTTTTTCGTATTAGTATTTTCCCTACGACTGCATACGACTGTTTCAGTCGTATGCAAAGTCGTGTTCCGGAGGGTCATTTACAAAGCAGTCAGATACGACTGCTTTGTAACCCACCGATGTCGTAGGAATTCGTATTAGCGGCCGTATATACGGCCGCTAATAAGAATTATTTGTAGCAGTCTGCACAGATCAGTCAGATCCGTGCAGGCTGCAAGGTGTAAAAAAAATGTAAAAATAAAAATAAATGAAAAAAAAAACGGCGTGGGGTCCCCCCCACAGCCGTAACCAGCACCAGGCTGACGGAGCCTGGAGCCGGTAAATAAAAATCAGGGAACCCGACAAATAGGGGTTCCCCGATTTTTAACAACCAGCCCCAGGCTCCTGCTCTGGGGCTGGTTCCCAAAATACGGGGGACAAAATGAGTAGGGGTCCCCCGTATTTTAAGAACCAGCCCCAGGCAAAACCAGCCAGCAGGGTAATGCCACAGCCGGGGGGAGACTTTTTATACAAGTCCCCCCGGCCAAAGCATTCATCCCTGTGACCGGTCAGCCTGGCCAGGGGCCCTGGGGGAGTGGGACCCCCCCAATGAAGGGGTCCCCCCCCTCCAGGACTTACCTGACCAGGCTGAAGCCTGGTACTGTCCCCGATGCCCCTGGGCGGTGGGCATCGGGCTGATTATGGTGTAAAAAAAAAGATGAAACTATTGTTTTTTACTGTGGCACTACAAGTGCCAGCAAGCCTCCCCAGCAAGCTGGGACTTGGAGAACCACAAGTCCCAGCCTGCTGGGCATTAAAGGGCCCGCTGGCACTTGTAGTTCCACAGTTAAAAAAATAGTACAATAAACACACTGACACAATGAAAATAAAAGTTTAATACACACATTACATACATACTGATATTTACCTTTCTTGATCCTGTAGGTAGCCCTGGTCCTGATGTCCTGTGTCGTCCTCCAGGTCCATGTCGGCTGTCTGCGTCGTCCTCCAGGTCCATGTCGACGGTCTGTGTCGTCCTCCAGGTCCATGGCGGTGTCCGGGTCCGAAGAAATCCATGTTGGAGCTGTGGAAGGAAATCCTACTCACCTGGTCCTGCGCTGAAGAAGTCTTCTCTTGATCCGACGTAATCCAGGTAATGTTGAAGCTGTCGCCGGTCCCCGCTGTCTCCGCTGTCTCTGCATCGCGCTGAGGAGAGATGCTGAGATGTTTCATATTCGGCGCCTCTCCTCAGACTGTATTCTATTGGCCGCCTAGCGGCCAATCAGGAGCCGAGAAAGTCGGCTAGCCAGGCTGGTCACAGGGATGAATGCTTTGGCCGGGGGGACTTGTATAAAAAGTCTCCCCCCGGCTGTGGCATTACCCTGCTGGCTGGTTTTGCCTGGGGCTGGTTCTTAAAATACAGGGGACCCCTACTCCTTTTGTCCCTCGTATTTTGGGAACCAGCCCCAAAGCAGGAGCCTGGGGCTGGTTGTTAAAAATCGGGGAACCCCTATTTGTCGGGTTCCCTGATTTTTAATTACCGGCTCCAGGGTCCGTCAGCCTGGTGCTGGTTACGGCTGTGGGGGGGACCCCACGCCGTTTTTTTTTTTTATATTTAATTTTTTTTCTATTTTTTTTACACTGAAGCCTGCACGGATCTGACTGATCCGTGCAGGCTTAAAGCAAATACGACAGGAAAATGGTGTTCTATTTTCCTGTCATATTTGCGTGGGTGTTTCACACCACTTAGCAGCCGTATTATCCATACGGTTGCTTAGTAAATCAGAAACCACCATTCTTTTGAATGGTGATTTCTGTCGTATCCTATCGATGGTGTAGACATTCGTATTTGTAAATACAAATACGAATGTTCCATCTTTAGGACTACGAATTGTTGTATTTTTGGGATTGTAAATCCCGAAAATACAAATTCGTAAAAAAAAGGTGTATTTCTGCCTACGAATACACCTTTTTTCTACGAATCCATTTTGGTAAATGTCCCCCAAATAATCAAACAAAACTTGTAAAGGGGTAATCAAAGCAGCTAAAATATTATATGAAGAGTGCATAGCCAGTGAAAGCAAAACCAACCCAAATAAGTTTTTTAAATACATAAATAGTAAACGTTTAATTAAGGAAAACATAGGCCCACTAACTGATACTAGTGGAAAAAGTGTTACTGAGGACAAGGGAGAAGCAAAACTGTTTAATGAGTTCTTCTCATCAGTATTTACTAAGGGAGAGCAGACTGTGGAACGAACATTTACCACAAATGGGAAAAATAAGCAAGATCTCATTGTGGATTTCACGCCGAAGGAAATAATACTGAGGCTAAGCAAACTCAAAACAAATAAATCACCAGGGCCAGATGGGATTCATCCGAGGGTAATAATGGAATTAAGGGATGAACTAGCTACCCCCCTACATTATATCTTTAGCAAGTCACTATCGTCAGGTATAGGACCAAAAGATTGGAGAATAGCAGAGGTAGTGCCAATATTCAAAAAAGGAAAAAAGGATGATCCCGCTAATTACAGACCCGTTAGTTTAACATCAATTGTGGGTAAACTATTTGAAGGATTTTTAAGGGATGGTATCCAGGAATATTTAGACCATCAACGTCTACTCAGTACTAACCAACATGGGTTTGTGAAAAATCATTCATGCCAAACTAATCTACTAGAGATTGATTAATAAAATGGAGAACCTAGGATTGGGTAAAAATATCTGCAGATGGGTAGGGAATTGGCTATGTAATAGAGAACAAAGAGTGGTTGTGAATGGTGTCATATCAGATACGATACCCGTACTAAGTGGAGTGCCCCAGGGTTCGGTTTTGGGGCCCATTTTGTTTAACATTTTTATTAACGATATTGGGATAGGGTTACTCAGCAATGTATCCATCTTTGCGGATGATACAAAACTTAGCAAAGTCATCAAATCATCAGAAGATGTCACCATGCTTCAAAATGATCTTGCAATTCTAGATGAGTGGGCAAAAAAATGGAAGATGAGGTTCAATGTAGATAAATGTAAGGTTATGCACCTTGGGAGACACAACCAGTGTGCAAGTTACAACCTTAGCGGAGAGGAACTGGGTAATTCCATACTTGAAAAGGATCTAGGAGTCCAAATAGACAGCAAACTGGGATGTAGTGCCCATTGTAATGTAGCTACAAAAAAGGCCAACAAAATTCTGGCATGTATTAAGAGGGGAATGGAAACTAGGGACTCAAGGGTAATTATGCCACTGTATAAAGCATTGGTGAGACCTCACCTCGAGTACGGAGTGCAGTTCTGGGCCCCACACTATAAAAAGGACATCATAGATTAAAAAAAAAGGCCAAAGGCGAGCAACAAAGCTTATTAGGGGAATGGAGAATTTAAGCTACGGGGAGAGATTAAGCAATTTGGGACTACTTACACTGGAAAAGAGACATTTAAGGGGGGACATGCTCAACATGTACAAGTATATCAAGGGCCAATATAAGGAACTGTCACACACCCTCTTTTCTACTAGAAAGGAATCTAGGACACGAGGGCATGAGTATAGATTAGAAGAAAAAAAATTCATTCAGCTAGTAGAAAGAATTTCTTTACGGTCAGAACAGTCAAACTCTGGAACTCTCTTCCCAGAGAGGTGGTAATGGCTGGCTCATTAAATGCGTTCAAGGCAAAGTTGGACAAACATTTACTGGAGAAAAACATCCATGGGTACAAATAGGAAATATAATCTGTCTGTAAAATATCAGAACCTACCAAATCAGCTATGGATATCTATACCAGGTTGAACTAGATGGACGCAAGTCTTTTTTCAGCCTTACCTGCTATGTAACTATGTAAGATCCCTTTTGCATGTGGATATGGCTGGGACCATGTTAGTCGTAATTCATATTTGGGGGTATGTTTTTTTTTTAATGATATAACCTTTGGGGGGAGGGTTTAGAGTTGTGATTTGCATATAGTGCCTTATACACAGTATTCTTAGATATGCTTGTGCCAATTTTTGGTGACTGTTCACATGCCCTTTTTTCTTATAGGGGCATACCTGTAGTGTAGTAGTGATCACAGTCCTATTTTCCAAATCAATTTAACAGTAAGCAGAGCTAGCATCTTGTTTTCTTTGACCTTTTATTATAATTACTCAGAGGCATTTTAAGAGAGGAAGAAGCTGTGTGCAGGTTCCAGTTGGGCCCCCTCCTCCACGGTGGTGCAGAGAATTGTGCAAGAGTTTACTGTTCATGTGCATTGCACCTGTGCTGCATTCCCGAGGACACCTTTATCCTGTGTGCGTGAATCACCAGAAAAAGGCCACATCTTTTAGGTAGTGCAAACCCTGCCCCTCCCCCTACTCCCATGGGGAGTGGGGGAAGGGGCAGACAATCCCATGGGCAAACACCCCCATGGGCAAACACCCCCATGTGCAGGGACATATTTGCCATTAGGCCTGTGAGGCATGGGCCTAGGGGTGGCACAAATTACCGTCGGGAAGCTACCAGGAGCCACGCCTGGCACATGCGGGTCTCTATGGTCAGCAGCATCAGATGGCCGAGCAGGCAGCAGCACTGACATCTCCCCTTGCACAGCTGTTTATAGAGATCCTGAGCTAGTGACCTGTATGGGGTGAGGCTGTACTATGTGCCCCACTAGTGCTTCCTCCGTGGGCGCTCCCCGTGCTGGTGTGTACTCTCACTACACACTTCAACCGCATGGACCACGGCGCAGAGGTGTCGGTGTGGCCGGCCACCAGCTGCAGGAGCCTCCGGCAGGAGGATGACAGTGGGATGGTGCAGGGGCTGCAGGCGGAGATGGAGGAGTTCCGGCAGCATGGAGAGGCAGCTGGAAGACGTGGTGGCAGGGACGCTCTCCTGCTCCATTGCTGACCTGCAGGGCAAGGACTGGCAGCTGCGGGAGTCTGAACCACCAGGTGGAGGAGCTGAGCTGGGCAGCAGGACTGAGTGCCGGCGATGGGCTGGCCAGGTACTCCGGGGGAGGGGGGCATCAAAAAGTGTGGTGCCTAGTATGTATGTCAGTGTAACTACTGTTGCTCTACTAACAGACTAATCAATGAATTCAGAAATTAAAATATATATTTGTCCAGAGTATGGAAGATGCTGTAAAAAATTTTTTATGCTGTTCTGTAACTTAAAAAACAACAACCTCATAGCCATTAATTATTGCTTTTGTATTATAAAATAAACGTTTGACATAGCTGCCATTTTAGTGAAAGTATGTTTAAAAAAAAAAAAAAAAATACTTAAATGTATATTTTCATAAAGTTTGGTTTAAAAAGATGTTATTAAAAAAATAAAGCTTTTGATTTGGGTTAAATCTACTGGTTCATTGAAATTTTTTTTTTTTTAGAAATGTATTAAATGTTTTCAAATAAAGTTAATTCATTAGCAAACATACATAATTTCATTATAATATGGTACACATGCTTGCTTTCTGAGATTATGAAGAATATAGAAAAAGTATTTACTTCATTTAGCTGAATGATTAACACCAGGCATTTTAGTATTATTTGTTAGATTTGAGAATAATACTATATTATTATTATTATTATTATTATCAGTGGCGTAACTATAATTTGGGAGCCCCCCCGCCGATAATAAATCATGCCCCCCCCGCCCCCTCCACCACCCCGGCTGCCCATGCCCCCCCCCCATCCCCCGCATATTTACCTGTATTCGCTGCGCTGGTCCCGGCTCCCCTCCTGGCTTCATTCTGATGCTAACAATGGGCCATCACAAAATGGCCGCCCCCATACAGCAGACAGTTTCATAGAACTGTTTGCTATATGGGGGCGGACATTTTATGATAGCCCGTCGAAATAGCATCAGAATGAAGCCAGGAGAGCCGGACCACCGCAGCGAACATAGGTAAAGCTGCGGGGGATGGGGCATTATAATAGCACCGCAGCCCCCCGGCGCCTGCACTTACCCAGCGCCTCCCCGCGACCGCGGGGGCTGCGGTGCTGTAGCTACGCCACTGATTATTATTATTATAAAATGTTTACCTAAACTGAGTGTGTAGATCAGGGGTGGGCAATAAGCGGCCCTCCAGCTGTTGAGCAACTACACATCCCAGCATTCCTTGCATCAGTTTCATCTTATTTCCCACCCTTGGTGTAGATCATCATTGTGCTGTATAATTCCATAACATTTTAGCATACAGTGTAATATCAGAAGCTATACTGCTTTAATAATAGATATACTTTTTAGAATATTTCGTTTTAGCAGGAGCATATTAGTTTAGACAACAGAAACAGAAGCCATTAGGTAGAGCTTCATTATTTTTCTGGCCAGGAATGGTTTACTCTAAAATGTTTCTGCTGTATAGAAATTGTTTTTAGAATACCAATTTATTGAAAGTCATTTAAGCGTTGTGTTTGACCTCCTTTCACTTTATCTTAGATCCTTATTACTTTGCAAACAGCTGAAATGGTTTCAAGCATTGTTTAGTTAATTGTTTTGTTTCTATTTACTTTTTAAGGTACAAAAATGTCTATGATTCATTCTTTCTTTTTTATATTAAGTTGCTCATTTTACAATTAATGCCGATATTATATTTGCAACATGTTTAAAAATTCAGTAAGGGTATTAATAAGCTATTGTGAAGAACTTCTGGAACACAAGTTATGAAAAGGGTCAACATTTTCTTGTTGACAATAAATAAATCAGATACACGGGGTATCTTTAGAGCTAGCAAGGGCTTGGATACATCTACTTGCTGTTAATGCACTTTTTGATAACTAAAACGCGAAAAACTCATATTGTTAGGGAGAAAGTTTTCTTAATCTTCTGTCCCTCCATTGCTTTATATATTATTTGTAGAAATGTGTGGTTCAATTCTCTAGAAATGCACATTTTGTGGATCAGAACAATTCAATTCCTGCAATTAAGAATTTGAATATAAAATCAGGATTTCAGGTTTTTAATTTAAAAAAGCTTACTTGATTTTATCTGTTTTTATCCATTTTCGAGAAATCCAAAACCCAAGATTTAGATTTTAAATTCAAATACTGAACCAAGGGCCTAATTCAGCATGGATTGCAAAAGCAAAATCTTTCTCTGATGTGCAAAACCATGTGCACTGCAGGTGGGGCAGATGTCACATGTGCAGAGAGAGTTAGATTTGGGTGAGTTATTTTGTTTCTGTGCAGGTTAAATACTGGCTGCTTTTTTTTTACACTGCAGTTTGGATTTCAGTTTGAACACACCCCACCCAAATCTAACTCTCTCTGCACATTACACGTTACATTTGCCCCACCTGCAGTGCGCATGGTTTTGCCCATCAGAGAAAGATTTTTCCTTAACTATCCATGCTGAATCAGGCCCGAAAACACTTGTTAGTAGTTTTTCAGAACCAAAACCAAAATACAATGATGAAATTAATTTAAAACATGAGACTCTGCACACTGCTCTAATTTTTTGGGTTAATTTCAAAATTAGAACATACCACAAACTACAGATGTGTCCCGCTATGCTGTTGCAGCATATAGCAGCTTAGAGAACAAAGCAAACGGGTGTGGATTGAAAGATAGACAGTTAAGAGGTCAACGGTCAATAGGTTGTCCACTGTTGGTCAACAGTGAAAAGGTCGACAAATGAAAAAGGTTGACATGCACTAAGTCAGCAGTGACAAAATGTCGACACAAGGAAAGGTCAACCTAGAATGGTAACCTCAGTTTTCTGTGGTTGTTGGTGTCTGTGTTAACATTTATTGACATAGACCCCCAATTAGTGTAATGCGTACCCTGTCATAGCTTGCTTCGCTCCCCTTGCTTCGGACATGGTGCCTTGCTTTGCCCGACACACTTTACAAATGTTTCACAGGTCACAGCATGCTTCATCAAATAGGAAACATACTTCACATTTGATATAGGCATATGTTGCAATAGAACCAATGTTGTCTGTGCAGAATTCTCACACATAATAATCTTTGTCTGGCTTGATCAGCAATGATATTGGTAAAAGTGAATTACAGATGTGTACTCATACACCTAACACCTATACTCCCAGCGGTGGATTTCCTACTAGGCACATGCTTGTGAGTGACACTTGCTGATGGTGGCACAGCATGCTCAGTTGCATAAGAGTCCTCCTAGACCTAGGCCAATGGCCAGAAGATTGTTGTGTGAAGTCATGTTGACACTGGCACATAGTGTGTACCATATACAGGTATACAATGTTGTGGATGTGTTACGTGGTGCATAATTACAAAAATGGACTGTCTCTGCCTCATGGTTGGTATCTTCCCGTCATGTTGCATCAATTCTGGTTCTGTGTGGTATGGGGTATATTTGCCTATATTTGATTAATTCAGAGCACTAGAAATAGAGATACTATGCAGTATCAGCTTATGCCCTGAGTAAGCAACAGATGGAAATGCTGGAAATGCTTTGGCCTGCTCCTAGGCTAACTGAGATGCTGTGAGAAGTATTTAGATTTTGCATTGCACATTGGGCGAAACACTGTAGACACTGGGCTGTGGATATATATGCACAGATATATACAGTAGTTTTAAATACATACAAAGTCATAGATGAAGCACAAAGGGGCAGAGGTATTAAGACTGGAAAGTTATAAAATGGAAGGTGATAATGCACCAGCCAATCAGCTCTTAACTTTTTTTCCAATACTGCTGATTGGCTTGTGCCTTATCCCCTTCCACTTTATCACCACTTTCTTACTTCCCAGGCTCAAAACATCTTCCCCAGTGGAACTTTGTATGTAAAAATGGCATTGCAGCTCTTGTACAGAGTCAGACTCATTTGCACATACAGTAGATGTACAAATGGTGCACATTAAATTAATCAGTGCAAGCTACCAATGATAAAAAGGAGAGTGATAAACAGTCAGCCAATCAGCTCCTTCCTGCCATGTCACAGACAGTGTTTAAAAAAAAATGCCAGGCAGGAGCTGATTGGTTGGTTGTTATCACTCTCCATTTTATCACTTTTGAAGCTTAGTGCATCTGAACCTTCATGTCAATAACATACACATTTTGAGCATGCAGTTGAGTCATATTGGACCTGATGCACAAAGAACAACTCTGTGTAATATAAGACACAGTAGGGCAGATGTATAAAGCCTGGAGAAGAGATAAACTGGAGATAAAGTGGATATAAGGTAAAAGGAGAAAAAGCACCAGCCAATCACCTCCCAACTGTCATTTTCAAACACAGTTCATTGGCTGGTGCTTTATCTCCTTTCACTTTATCTCCAGTTTATCTCTTCTCTAGGCTTAAAACATCTGCCCCAGTGTATGAGAGTTGCTCTGCTTTTTTGGTGTCTGCCCTCTCGGATGTTGTCACCAATAGGGATACCAATCTCATATAGGCTTAAAACATCTGCCCCAGTGTATGAGAGTTGCTCTGCTTTTTTGGTGTCTGCCCTCTCGGATGTTGTCACCAATAGGGATACCAATCTCATATCTCCCAGGATTAAGGGCATTTTTGGATGGGAATTAAATCCCGGAATTTTCGGGTTAAAAAAGAGCACGCATATTTGATCCATGTCTTCTGTGCAGCTCTGAACACCAAAAACCCTGGGCTCAGGTGTTGTATGGCTGTGTAGAGTGATGTAAGAGGTCACACTACACAGATAAACACTGCCCCCACTGTTCCCAGCATGACACCAAGAAGCCAATTCCAGAATCCCAAGGTTACAAAAATATAATCATCAATGACGGATGATACATAGTGCACATGGAAAGATTGGGAGCTTCCAAGCAGCTCCTTGAGTGCTGGGCAAACAGTCACTGTGACAAAACCGGGGCATGATATGCAGTCACACCCTCAAAATGTTATACACCAAGGAGTATATCACTGCAGACACAAGGCCACACCCCTTTTACGCACGCACAGTTTAAACTGATTGACACCAACCCCAGTGATGCTACTGGGGCATGTCTACCAATAAAGACAGGTGACCACTATCAGCATGTATGTGAGATAATCTTCTATTTTAACCAAATAAAGGGCCTTATTCTAGTTCACTCTCAGAGGCAAATTCCTTCTCAGATGGACAAAACCATGTGCACTGCAGGGAGCAGATGTAACAGGTGCAGATAGAATTAGATTTGGGTGAGTTATTTTGTTTCGGTGCAGGGATACTAACTGACTGCTTTATTTCTACACTGCAATATTGATTTCACTTTGAAGAAAAACCCCATCCAAATCTAATCCTATCGGCACCTGTTACATCTGCCCGACCTGCAGTGCACATGGTTTTGTCCATTTGAGAAGGAATTTGCCTCTAAGAGTGAACTAGAATAAGGCCCAAAATGTTATACAGCACAAATGCAGTAAATTGAATTTCTTGATTTTAGGCATAAAAGTGTTTAAAGGCTATAGGAAGGAGTCCGATCACAGCAAACAACTGTAAAAACTTAAGATGACTCCATCATTTTATTTCACATAGATGTGGAACTTTGAGCTTATACTGTTTAAATAATATATTTAAATGGAATTAACTATATTTATATTATAATGATTCTTTTGCAATTTTTGCTATACATACAGTATCGTTGGAGTACCATCTGTTGACGCTATATAAAAAACCTACATTGCCATTACTGGAATTATTATTAACTACAATCCACAGTGTACTTGACTCCAACTGTGCAACTGTGCTGCTGTAGAGTTATGCTGAGTTTTGATTAATTATTGCTGTAGCAAATATACCATACTACTGTAGTTACATTTTGATGCAATCGGAAATAAAATATTTACTTCATGAAAAAAAAAATGTAAAAACTTTAATGCCATCAGTGTATTTGGGATCAATTGATTTTGGGGAAAATAATGGTCGGAAAACTTCAAAAATAACTTTCAGATCACAGATATGACTTTAAATGAGAAATGAAAATGCCACTTTATAAAAAAAAAGAGAGAGAGAGAAAAAAAATACCGGTGCGTCTCATTTTAGGATATGGTACTTTTTGTGTTGACAGAGCATTCACAACTTCTGACGGAATTCATATGAAAAGAAATATATTTGTGTCATCATATGGTTTAGATTACTTCTTGAGAAACAACAAAGAACGAAAAGTTGATGGTAAACAAAACTACCGTATAAACATTTTTAAAAGATTTTAAGCCAATCACCTTTCCCAATAAATCCATTTTAAGTATTACTGGAAGTAAGCAAAAGAAATAAAAAAAAATTGTCAAATCAGAGAGCATTTTCTAATGCAGAATTGGATACATACTGTATTTGTGTTTTCAAATAGCTGGCAAGCTTTAGCAAAGGGATTTGTGAGTGGTAGTGGAGAGGTAATGGCAGTTGCGTAACTATATATGTGCAGGCCCCATAGCAAAAGTTTTATAATGGCCCCTTTGAGTTTGAAGAAACTCAGGGAGCCCGAGGTGTGCTCCCACCACCAGTGCTGAGCCTAAACACGTGCATAGGGGTTCGTGCGATTGATGGACCCTCTCACAAAGGAGAAGGGCCCCATGTTTCCCCTAACCCCTCTCAGCCATAAGGCCAAAGAGGGAAAAAAAGGGATCGGTGGGTCCTCTTCGCCGAAGCGACCCACTTTCCTCAACCCCCGGAAAGGGTCAGGACGGTGGGTCCTCCATACCTGAAGGTTTGGAGAGACCCGCTTTAGGCTTCCCTCCGCCTTGCGGTTCGGGGCCCCCTCGAGGGGACGGAAGCTGTCCCCAAAAGGATGAGAGCTTCGATTCATTGTGGAATGGTAGGCCCATAAGGGTCAACCACACAACTCAAAAAAAGTGACTACAGAAAACGTGAAAAGTGATAAACATGAAGAGAGAAGAGAAATAAATAATAAAGAGGACCCCAGCCAGATCACCATTAGCATATTACCACAGATCTGCTGTATTCGAAAATCAAGTTGCAAATGCTACTGTGTCCACCTCTGAATCATGCACATAGCATGGTATGGTGGTACCTAGTGATGGCAAATGACCAGAGTGGTGTCCCGTAGCAAAACCTGCAACCAACATCAGTGTGTACTGTAACTGGCCGGGTGGGTCCAACCACCTCCATACTTGCCTACTCTGCCGGAATGACCAGAAGGCTCCTAAAAATTGTATGGTACACCCCCACCCCCATTTCATAAGAACTACATAGTAATCTGAAAGTGCTATATATAAAGACACACACCATAATCAAAGCAAAATATATGTTCCAAAAAACTCACTGATTCCCTTATTGCCATCTTTATCCCACTCCTAAATAGAATCTTGTTCTGTCTTCCAGTAATGTATGGGTTTAAAAAATCCTGTAGTAATGTATATATGGCATCAGACTCGGCGGCGGCGGGGGGGGGGTAGGGGGGGGGGCGGGCATTCGCTCGCCCAGCGGATAGCATTTACCGGTTCGCTAAGCAGTGAAAGAAGGCTTATCATTCCAAGTGTGCAAACATTTTGTGGCCATATCCAGGAATAAAGTGTATATTTCAAGAAATAACTCTATTATTAACATTTACTATGAAATGTTCTCTCAACTCTTCCTGGGTAATTACACCTCTAGGTATTGCCACTAATTACAAGTACAAGAAAAAAAAATGTGTTTATCCAGATTGTGTGTGATATATAGAAAAAAAAGCCACCAGCTGAGAAGATGCCGATAATGTGTTTCTGGGTATTTTTGCACTTACGTACTGTAGATAACAAATGATGTTAATGATAAATGCAGAAAATTGGTTTTGTAACATTCAGTAAGTTGTAAAAGCAATACACCTGCTAAGATAGCAATAGCAAGCAATGTATTGACAGGAGAATCTGAACACTTATATTATACAGTATACATAATAGCAAGTAAAGAACCATGAATTCAGGATTTATTGCCGCGCTGAATTAAGATAAAGGAGAAGTGGATGGGAATACAAAGCAAAATGATCAATATTGTCACCGACCCTTGTTTCATAACCAGAGAAGGGGTGATGTGGTTCTGTGTAAGTGTGGTGCCTTTCACTTTTCTTCATGGAATGCTTCTACCTACTGTACTGTAAATCTTCACTTGTAGGAATGTGGATTGTTCCACCAGAGGATGACTTGGGAGACACTTTGGGGTTAATATACTAAGGGGTTGATCCTATTAGGTCCGAAGGGTGTGTGGTGCCAATCGGGTGCCATTTTCATGCATTTAAATGCTAGAAACGGCACCCGATTCAGCCCTATCTCATATCCTTTGCTGGGCCGAAATTCACTTAAAATTGCTTGCACCCCTATGGAGGGTGTGTTCTGTGCTGTGATGATTCACACTCGTGAATCATCCGAACCCAGTAGGATCGACGCCTAAATGGGAGTTCTGTTATAGTTGTAATGTTGCCCATAGCAGATTGTATCTATTATCCTCTAGGAGGTGCTAAATAAATGAGACATAGAATATGATTGGTTGCTGTGGGTAACATTCAATCTTCAGTAGAGCTCACGCCCTTCACCGAATGTCAGCTGCCCGCCCATTTCAGCCCAAAAGTGCACGCATACATAAGTGACCTGAGAGTCGGCAACTGGCGAATGGATGTTTATGTAAAACATCCATTTGCATGCCGGGCGAACGTACCCAGCATGCAAATGGAGGGCCAGCGTACCACCATTCGCAGGGCAGGTTCTGGTTGACTCGCAATGCCGCAAATCTGCATACGAGCGAATCGACCAGAATTACCCCCACTGTACAGCAAAACTACTCTTGAAATTGTTTACATATATGAACAGAAAACATGTTTATTCATGAAAACCTAGTAAAGTGTGTGAGGCAATTCAGTGATAAATGGACTAGGTCAGAAATTATAGCTAGGAGCCATATCACATAGTTGGTGTACAAAACAATATTCCTCCATTGTTTGCAATGGTGCAAATCTAAGAGCAGATGTTAGTGAGGTGGGACTGAGGACTCTAAAAGACAATAAATTTAAATGTCAAAGATTATATTTTGGGCTGTTTGTTATAGTAGTTGGGAGTTTAGGTTTAATCATACCTCCCAACTTGTGTCCGGATGAATTAGGGACACTCGCGCGGCTTCGCCGCGCGAGCTCCCGAAAAGGTATGCTAATTAGGTATGCTTATGCTAATTAGCCGCGACCTCATTTTCATACGAGAATAGACGCTGTGCGCATGCGCACAGCGTCTATTCTACTAGATTGGGGGTCTCCCAACTGCCACCCCCCCGCAGCGGGACAATGCCTGCCGCGGGTGGGACAGCGGGACAGTACCCGAAAATCGGGACTGTCCCTCTAAAATCGTGACAGTTGGAAAGTATGGGTTTAATTCTTGACTGTTATCAGGTTTGTGATACTGAAAATATAGCGCTCTATAGAGTGAGAGAGGCAGTCTCGTGGGCATACCGTTTCTGAACTAGGGGCCATGGCTGCGTGAAAGATGCAATATTTTTTTGGCCAACAGCCTGAATATGAGGTCAGGATCCAAACATCCACAAGGAAAGGGCCAGCCATTATGTTGTGGCTCCAAGACAGGAGGAGGGAGGTCCCATGGTACCCTGACATCGTGGCTTTTGCTAAGCAGTTGAGTCCTAAAAGAGTGTCTCCTCTCATTCTCAATGAGTCCATGCCTGCGTTGGGTGGGTGGCTGATGTCACATGATGTCAGCGCCCACCCCTTTTTAGCGATCTGCAACGGAAATTAAAGTCAGTTTACACTGAAGGGGAGAAAAATCATTCGATGGTCGGCGACCATCAAATAATTTCTCTCCCCTTTTACGAGGGGATGTGTTCTCGTACACATACATTGACATGCTAGCGAGGGGATGCTGGTGCCATGGGGGGGGGGCATCACACGCCAAGGTGGCGTGTGATGATGACTTGTTCGTTAGGCTGCAAGTATACACAGCCTAGCGAAAAAGGTCTGAATCAGGTCCTTGGTGCGTATGCCCAATTATTACAGTACTGTATTTGAATATTTTCTTTACAGGTTCACAGCTCAAGGTTGTTGAGAATAGCCCTATTACTAACGTCATTGCACATTTGTTTTTGCGGGCTTGATAGTCCCTCTGGTGTAAGCAGGCCAGGTACTAGTTGAAACCATTAAGGGAGGTCAACTAAACTGTAGGTCTCCCCCCTATGGTGTCACCAGTCGTCGCATGTGTTTTATACCCTGAATTTTCCACTACCAGCATAGGCTTAAATACCTAGGGCTGCTCAAAAATTTGAGGAGCATTAGAGACTGAAGAGAATAGAAGTTTTTAAAACCAAGTCCGAGTTGTGCTCGCTTTGCAGCTGGATATGTTTTTTATTTTTTAATACCAAAGAGAATCGACGGCTGCTTTTAAAGTAGTTACAATTGATTTTTAGTAAATGGATAGTAAATACAGCACTCTATTTTGACCTCCCACTTCTTTGTGGTGTCATAGTGCCCAGAAAATACTGCAGACAATACTTGAAAGCTGGCAAAATCCATCAAATTGCTACATGCTGTATGAAAGCTAAGCTTCAGTTCAATGAATGAAAGAAAACTTTCAAAAAGTTGACCATTCCAATAGTAGGTAGTTTTCTTATACATTTAGACTGTGATGCAATCATAGAGACATAAGTGGTTGACAGTGATCTGCAACTATTTTATTTTTGTAAGAGCTGTTATCTAGTGAAGATGTTCCAACATTTGATACAAATATAGTACTGCTCACAAAAGAAAAACTTTAAAAGTGACCACACCAAGGACCTTATTCTGGTTGGTGCGGTAATGTCCGCGTGCGGTCAGTCCGCCGATGTTTTGTGTCTGCGCATGTGCAGAGGCGTCTCTGCGCATGTGCGAATTCTGCATGAAATGTGTACACTACGAACAGGGGGTGGAGAGGGGCGTGAAGGGCTGTTTGTGCTCATTACCATATGTTTACACCCCGCGTTTCATGGGCGTTCCCATGAAAACGCTGGGCGTACTTATGGTAATGCGGTCGTGACGTACATGTAGGGGGCGGACATATGACATTGCCGGATGTCAGCTGCCCGCCCAGATCCCTGCTTTTGCACGGAGAAATGCCCGAGTGGTCTGAGGTTGCGGGAGCTGCCTGACCACTCGGTCCTGCATTCGATGGTCTGCGACCATCGAATGATGGGGGAGGTTCCCTGAGATGGAGGAGGTGTATTCATGAGAAATACACTTGCGGTCCGTTCGGACAGCTTCTTACCGCATTCGGACGGAGTGAGCGATCCGTACGAAAGGCGGGGTTTAGGACGCACGGTCCTGGCCGCATATTCGGCTCCGTCCGCACAGACCAGAATAAGGCCCCTAGAGACTGCTGCATTATGTGCACCCAGGGTTACCAACCCCAAATAGGGGCCATGCAAGACAAGAGAAGGTGTACACTGTTGTGCTGGATATACTCCCCCGGTTGAAGACCACACAAATGTTAAAAATTAAGATAAGGGAAAGCAGGTCAATGACAACAGAATTGCTTTGTGGGTGAATATGAATTCTTATGACTTACCTGTCTGCCAAGCCATATGTGCCTGTAAAGGTTTCTTTATAACTCCCTCTGGTCACTCATTCCCAAGTGTTTTAGGCTCACCTTAGTGCTGTACCCTATGTTCACGGAAAGGTATCTTTTTGCTCAGGTGCAGGGACCCTCAGGTAGGTGTGGAGTGATCACGGAACCAGATTTAATCCACAATGGAAAAATGTATTCAAGGCACAGCAAGAAATCCACAGACTCCATAACAGATTAAAAACAAATAAAAAATGCAGATAAAAAAAAAATGCTTATCACTGGGGCCAAAATAATTTGCAACTCAACTCACCTGGGTTGTACCTAAAGTTGAGTGCTAGCAAGATGGTATTAAGGCACTGGTCCCCAGGGTAATTGCATAATGTTCCTCCTCACCAACGTGTTTCGGGCTGCAAACTGGCACCTCCCAATTGCTTCAATTGAGCCCAGAATATGAGAGATGGGTCACACAGTAACTCATACCCCTTTCACACCAGAAATGCAGAGACAAACCCAGGAATGACAAGCAGAGACATTCCCGGGTTGGGACCCATTCACACATGCTTTTGAAGCAGGGACAACCCGGGTCGGCACCTTTTACACTGAACCCGGGATGACCCTGCATTTCTATGAGAATAGGGTATATGGGTTTTGGGAGTTCTGCACACAAAAATCGAAAGAGCTAAGACAAAAACAACAAGAGAAAAGAATTGGTGTTGGACGCACTCCTTTAAAGACAATCAAAAATTTTTGGGGAATATTCCTTTTCTATATTTTAAGAAAATATTTTATTTTTTCTATGAGAATAGCATTGAAAATGGCCTTTTTTAGGCTCACATTAGATTATTGATTATTAATAATTAAGACACAAAACATTTGTAGTGTTTCAGCCTTTGTTTACTTGTATAAAATAAATTAAAAGACATATGAAAGCATCTTCCCCTCTAATGAATAATAGCTCTCACCTCCTCATTTGTCCAAGACATGGCACACATTGCAGGCTTTCAGGGGTTAAATTGCACTTCTGGGGTCTGTGGTGCTACAGAACATGCAGTGTCTCCCTGCAGGCTGTATGCTGTCTCTGGGCGTGTCTGTGAGTGTCCACTACAACAGGAAGTTTACTGCTAGCAAATCAGCACTAGCAGAGGCAACACGGGAAGCAGGGACATGTCCCTGCACCTTTCACACCAACCAGTAACCCTGGAAGGACCCGGGAGCAACCCTGCTACCTAGCAGGGTTGAATTGCTGGAAAATTAACCTGGGAATTTGTCCCTGGAACCTTTCACACCAGAGCTAGTCCCGGGTTGTTCCCGGACCCAACCCGGGAATTTAGGCTGGTGTGAAAGGGGTATCACTGTTATGCACAGTGCCTCAGCCTGGCTGCGTAAGTTCTGGCCGATGCACAGACCGCACGCAGGGGGTGATTCAGGTTAATTTGTACCATTCTGAATTAGGTCCAGGGACCGACGGTGAAATGCAAAAATACGCATGTGCAGAGCCACTGTGCAGATGCCTTCAGCGAGAATCACATTGGCCAAGGAGTTTGCAAAGTGCGGGGCGAGCAGTGGCTGTCCCATGGGACCGCCCAGCATGTACCCACAAAAAAAGGTGAGTGCCCCAAGAGAACTCAGCCTGTCGAAGTCTGCTCTGGGCTGACATGACACAATGCCAGTGCCCGCCCTGAATTCGGCCATCTCCGAGTCAAATATAAGTCAGCCTACATTGACTTATATTTGCAAATGGGTAAAAAATCATTTGATGGGCGCAAAAAAACATCTATTTGCATGCAGTGCCAGGGAACGTGCATTCAGCGAAAGAAAGATGCTTAGCAAGCGTGTCTGAATGAGGCCCACAGTGAAAAAATCATTTGATGTTAAGCGGCTTGCAAATGGATTTTCAGCTATTCGGCGAGGCGGGTATACCTGATTGCAAGGCTCCTAAAATTAGCTACCCAGTGATCAGGTCTGAATTAGGCCCTATATCCAGTATAAGAACAGAGTGATGTTGAAATTACATTTAGCTGTAATTTACCAATACAGATCCCTGGATCCTTGGATGAGCAATACAGTACTGTTTCTAGAGGAAAGCTGGCTGTACAATCCCAATGGGCACCTGCAGCCGGCAGTACCAGCAGTACCCTACACTTCAAGTAAGCGCATTAGCGATATAAGGTATGTATTTTATTTGTCTTTTTGTATTGATTCTATGCTCCTGATTCTACACCCTGCATTTCCTGGGTGTACCCACAAAAATGCTGGGTTCATCCAGAAAAATTCTGGACATCCCCATGCAAATGTGGGTTGGTATCTGCATTCAGGGGGCGGGCAGCTGACGCAACCGTAAATCAGCTGCCAGCCTAATCCTCGGTGAAGGATGCCACAAATCAGAGACGGACTTAGATTTGCGAGCACTAGAGAAATCCCACTATGATTTTTAGGCCCACACATGCAAAACATCTATTCGCAGTGCAGCGAATACATCCGCTGTGCGACAGGCATTTGCACGCCAGACAGGCGGCGTTACAAGTCTCGCTAAGCAGCAAACTAATTCTGCTTAGTGAGCCAACCAGAATGACCTCCTAAGTTGCATGGGACTGCATTGACTATAGTTGTGTTTGTTCCGCCTCAGTGCATGCATAGTGTAATAACACATAATGAGGGTCCCACTTACTCACAAAGCATGTGAAAAACACATGTCGGTTTCATAAGTCGTAATTTTCAGTGTTGAATTTTTGGTGTATCAATATATCGACATTGTACATGTCAAACTTTTGAGGTTGACCTAGACACTTTTGGCCTAATTTACTGTTGACTCCCAAATTATCTGAGGTGCAAAATTGATGGAACTTGAAGTATTAGGGGGGGCAGTTTTTATAGAGAGAGGGTAGCATCTGAAGAACAGCAAAAGATAATATTAATTGTTTATTGTACATAAATTGCTTAGTTTAGTATTTCTGTGTAGGATGTCATTGTAATTTTATTTCTACAGTGTAAAATATAACTTGGAGGATTTATAATGTGAATAGTTTAGGCTTTCAGCAGATTGCGGTATAAGCCATGTTATTCTTTTGCATCATCTCTGTGTCTCTGTTGACTTGGTGTGTGTGTGTGTGTGGGGGGGGGGGGGGGGGGGGGGACACAATGCCTCTCTGCTGGGGCAGTGTACAGCAGAAAATAATTTTTAGAAGAGGAACATACATCAAAGTACCTGCATTGTGCTTTAGGCATTGCACACCCTGCACCCTACAATATAACAGGGTATCACAGATCCTTTGCACCCCACATGGAAATGTTGTAAGTCCCCTTTCTAATGATGACAGCTGTGGGCAGAAAAACAGTGGTCAATAATACAGCCTTCTGGATTAACACAGAGAGGGTATCGGCATACATGCGGGGATAGCGGCACCACCGTAAGGTCCAGAAGCAGCCACCAATGCATATAACCATAGCCAGATTGTACCCAGGGGCCACCTCTATCATTGGGCCCCCTGTCTGAACACTGTGACATAACTAGCTCTCCTGATTCCTGTCCCAGTGTGTATTTAGTAAAGTGGCTGCTTGCCCAAGCATATATTAAAAGGGAAGTTCAGATAGGAAGCATTTTGTCCCTCCCGGAATGGGTCATGTTGGGAGGTATGCACAATCTTATACACTTCCACCCCCTGTCTGAAATGCCCCCCCCCCCCACGTGCCTTAATCCGGCCCACATCTATCTCTGAATCAGCCCAATATATGTCCACTCAGTTGACTTTCATTCAACTCTACATTCTGCCAACTATCTCATGGAATGAACATGACTGATATCAAAGTTAAATGACCTAGGAAGAGATTCTCTAAATAAGAAATGCGGTAAAAACCCCGTTATCGGGGTTTTTACCGCATTTTAGGATGCTCTAAGCATCCCCCGCCGGGTTAACGCGGCGGGGGGCATCGCCAGAAAAATCTGGCGATGCCCCATAGAAGCCAATGGGCTTCTACCGCATCCCTCCGCAACGACCCTCCACCGCCCCGCACAGACCCCCGCCGCCCCGCATCGCCCCCTCCCCCCTCACCTGTGTCCGGGCAGCACAGCGCAGTGCTGCCCGGACCTGTGACCTCCTCCCTGCACTGATCCTCTTCCAGGTGCAGGGAGGAGGAGAGCCCGGCGCAGCAGCAGCAGCGCCGGGTGTGTGAGGGAGGGGGGAGCCGCCGGGACCTGCTGGGACCCGGCGACTCTCACCGCAAAGGACAGCTCTTAACACAAGAGCTGTCCTTTGCTATAATTATCGCATATGTTACAACATATGCGATAATTATAATTGCGAAGACAGGCGAAGGGGGGCGGAGATTCTTAGAGAATCTCCCCCTCAATGACGTAACTTAATTGCCTTCAAAGATGCAGATTCTGTGGGTGCTCAAGGGCCCAAGCACCCACGGAAATTGATGAGCACCCACGGGCCCGAGTTCCGCTGCTGGGCCGCCATATTAACTTGCTAATTTGCGGCTGCAGCACCCACATCGCCGGACCCGCCACCTGGGAAACAGTATGCCGGGAATTGTATTCTGTATTCTGTCCGCGGAGTACCTGCACTGTGGGGGCATTTATGTATATGAACTGTGGGGGCATTTATGTACCTGCACTGTGGGGGCATTTATGTATGTGGAACTCTGTTGCCGTAATTTAAATATTGGAGACAACTGTGCTCCATAATATAAATTGGTATTATTTTGTGGCCACACCCCTTCCCCATGAAGCCACTCCTCTATATTTTTGGCTTAAGAACCCACCAGCAAAAACATAAATCGGCACCTATGATTGCCTTTAATTGTCATTTTTTTTGTTTTCCATTAGTTTATGTGACTTCCTCATATGCAGATTGTTGCAGGTACTCAGCACTTGCTTTGCAGTTACTCTGTGTCACTACTTAATACATTAAAGTTTAATGAAGCAATCTGAGCAATATCAAGGGGATATAATGTAAATCTGTGCATGTGTATAATATGCACTCAGGTTGCCATGTCATCTACTGTATATAAACAACAAAAGCACATTCCCTGTTCTTGAGCCATGAGTGTAAACAAAACAGTTGATACAGGTATAGTGCAGCTAGCATCACTGTTTCCATGACTACCCTGTGAAGTAAACATCCTCTAGAATGACATTTGGAAAACGGACCTTATGACTAGCACAGGCACTGCTGAATTAGAATTCACATCACTCATCAAATAGGGGGTTAATTTGTAGTTGATTTTTGCATCACTGGACGTGTTTAATGGACTGATACCCTTTATAATTTTATGGTCACGTAATTTAAAGCTCAATTTTCTTCTCTTTGCTTTTTTTTATATAGCCATGTCTAATTAAAGGCATTGTAATTATTTGTACAAAGGAGCGTGGTTTGCAATTTCTGAAGATATACACTACTGTATAAGGTTATTAACTAAATGTAGAGTCGTCTATAGAGAGACTGTAGGACGGGCTAGAAAAATATCAATTCAAGGAATACTCTGGGCTTCATTCTGAGTCGAATCTCTAGCTGCTTGTCCGTACACCATGGAAGCTGCTTTATGTTAATGCAATAATTACCTTTGTATACTAATTATTTATGAGACTGCATGTGGGCCCCTATCCTAGCCACGGTTCTTATGTCTGCAGCCGCAGTATAAGAACTATCACCAGCCCCATGCCAGGTGTAGGAGATCCGGCTGAAACAGGGACTAATCACCATCCACATGTTATTACTGAGCAAAGAGATTGGCTTACACTCCCATGATACTACCACAAGACCACAAGACATAACAGTTCAATGAATTTTATTATAGTGTGGTCTGTTATTGGACAGATCAGTGGTGTAGCATTACCACACAGACCCTGTGGTGGCTTGGAGGCACTGGGTAGCGGGGGATCTGTGGTGGCTATTGCTACATGCCAACTGGGATCTGTAGATACTAGTCTACAGTCCTGGCAGGCCTGCCCCCATTGTAATTGTCCCTAACAAAATTGCCACTTCCTCAGAGAAAAACGATATCAAGGATGCAAGAGGAGACTGAGGCCATTTTGGGAAGGACATTTTAATGGGTTCATGAGTGACAGACTCATCTGCCGGAGGAGGGAGAACCCCCTGTTAACAAACAGGATGTGGCATGGTGACGGCCGCTGGCAATAATTCATTGGAGGGGGGGGGGCGGGGGCACCTGAAAATTTTCTTGCTGGGGGGATCCATAATTATAATTATACCACTGCAACAGATCAATCCTTATGCACTAGTGACTCCATCCATGTGTGTATTCCCGATGTAGTGCATTTGATTTTGAACAAGCCAACTGTATTGTATTGCAATGGAATCTGCTGCGCTATATAAAAAAACTGTAAATAAAAAAATAAATAAAAAAAAAATTGTATGCTGAAACTGAAATACACAAAATCCTTGTGCACATTGCGGCTTGTGTGTGAGAATTGGCCTATTTATTAGTTCATTAATTTAACATTTTTATGTTTCTGATAAACATGCAGCTTGCTTTAGCCTCCTTTAAGCCAGCAATTATATATGATAATTAAGAACTTATATTATGTGTCATGTTTCTGAGTTTTAATACTTTTGTTGTATTGGTTCTTTTGTAGGGAGGAGAACTCCAAAGATACAGGGAATGCACCCCCAATTAAGATCTCTCTGGGCCTTATTCTGGTTCACTCTCAGAGGCAAATTCCTTCTCAAATGGACAAAACCATGTGCACTGCAGGTGGGGCAGATGTAACATGCGCAGAGAGAGTTAGAATTGGGTGGGGTTTTACTTCAAAGTGAGATCTATATTGCAGTGTAGAAATAATGCAGCCAGTATTTACCCTGCACAAAAACAAATTAAGTCACCCAAATCTAATTATTTCTGCACAAGTTACATCTGCCCTACCTGCAGTGCAGCATGGTTTTGTCCATTTGGGAAGGAATTTGCCTCTGAGAGTAAACCAGAATGAGGCCCTTTATTCTCTGAATCCCATTTAAGTAACTTGCGGCTTCGTCCATTTACTACTATCAGAAGATGCTCAGTGCTGGTATCCTGCAGGTGGCACCATTTTCACATGTAAAATATATAGGGTTACATAAAATTGGGCACAATTGACTAAAAAATGGGATCCCTTTGTACCTGTACATTAAACTGTCGAGTCACATTGTATTTGATATATTTGTGTCAATGGATATTTTTGAGATAAAGTAGAAGCATTTTGTCAAATTAGGCTAAACATGAGTAATATATATTGATTCTTTAGGGCTGCTACAAAGATGAACTTTTTCCCCTTTGTAGAACATATCTTATATTGCATGCACAGAAAGCAGCACACACAAGTACTGTAAGGGCTATGCAACAGCACAAATTATTCCATTGTACCTACCCCGACCCTATTATCCAGGGTGACTAGTTAGAAGCTTAGGGGCCAGGACATGGGTTAATACTGAACTGTACATACACATAAGAGGTGTAACTCGGTAGTAACAGGACACACTCTCACAGGGGGCCAGATGCACTTCAAAAGTGATAAAATGGAGAATGATAAACAACCAGCCAATCAGCTCCAGCCTGACATTTTTCTGTGACATGGCAGGTAGGAGCTGATTGGCTGGCTGCTTATCACTCTCCATTTTATCACTTTTGAAGCATAGTGCATCTAGCCCAGGCAGAGGTCAGTGATGATATGTTCATGCTAATGTGGGCTATGCTGGCCTGGGCATTCGGTGAGGCCAAATATTCCTTTCATGAGGAATATCTCTTGTATCCAGTACAGGGAAAGTACTTGTACACAATGATGACTACTTTATTAAACTATCAGGAACATATGCTACGGTTATAGATACAGGTGCAGTTAAAGACACATACTGCTCTTCATACAGGATATACAAGTATATTGTGTTTTTCCGGGATGCCTTTTTGGAACTACTGTATATACACAATCACTTCCAATTCTGCATTGACCTTCATTACACTAATAAATACCTTTCATTTTAAAATGAGAATGACTGAGTTTCTCCTCCCCAAGACCAAATGTATTTAATAGATGTGTCACAGTATATTTAATTGTTTAAAGATGCCTGAGATATATATATATATATATATATATATATATATATATATATATATATATATATATATGAAGAAAACAAGATACCCAGCGCAAAAGTCCTCAGAAGGAAATATGTCCACAGTATCAGTCAATGTGTGCAATCTTCTTCCAAAGGATCGTACCAAGATCCGAGTAGTACACTTGCAAAAAACCAGAGAAGAGACGCAACCATGAGCATATAATTCAAGACAAATTTACTGCACAATAAGGCTCACGTACATTGAAAGTTTAAATGAATATGCTTGCCAGCCTAGTAGAAGCCTAATCTCGGTGGACCTCCTCGAATTGTGCCAAAGCACCGCCACTCAGCCGCAGACCCAGGGATCCTTGAACCAAGCCTCAGGACTTCGCCGCACACGATCGGGAGCACCGGGACCACAGGTGGAAGACAGGACGTCACTCCGTCAGCAAGAATAAGCCACGCCCAACGCGTTTCGACTACGGTCTTCGTCAGGGGGTATCCAGTACAGGGAAAGTACTTGTACACAATGATGACTACTTTATTAAACTATCAGGAACATATGCTACGGTTATAGATACAGGTGCAGTTAAAGACACATACTGCTCTTCATACAGGATATACAAGTATATTGTGTTTTTCCGGGATGCCTTTTTGGAACTACTGTATATACACAATCACTTCCAATTCTGCATTGACCTTCATTACACTAATAAATACCTTTCATTTTAAAATGAGAATGACTGAGTTTCTCCTCCCCAAGACCAAATGTATTTAATAGATGTGTCACAGTATATTTAATTGTTTAAAGATGCCTGAGATATATATATATATATATATATATATATATATATGAAGAGATGTACACCGCATGAATCCACCACTCTGGTGGATTCATGCGGTGTACATCTCTTCACAGAACTCCAATATTGTACGGGCTATTTTCTCATTTGAGCCCAGAATCGTTTATTGCTGGAGAAAATCAAAACCCATCGGCTCTTATTGAATAATCGTGCCATCATTCTGGCTAATTGCTGAGAAATTCACTCTGGATACTCGATACTTATTTCTGAATATTATAGTCGTTTCAATTGTTTCACTGCCCCTGATGAAGTCATGAATATGACGAAACGATTTGGGCCTTCCATTCTGAATTGACTATACCACCAGTGTCATCGTTCCAATTGCGACTCATAATGTCTCACCAGAGTTTTATGTTCATTGTTTATGTGTAAACATTACACCCTAAGAGGTGCTTTTTATGACAATTTTTACTGAGGTTGTAATAAATACCATTTTTATCAAAATTGTTGTGATATATTAGCGCCCTCTGAAACCCCACTTTCTTTTTTAATTTCTATTCCCTGGATCTTACCTAACAGAAGATCCCTCAAAGGTGCTGCTCCATAGTTCTAGAGCGCAGAAAGGGGACCCCCCATATCTTGTTTTATATATATATATATATATATATATATATATTCTAGAGAAAGAAGAGAACGGGCGCTGATAGTGCATGAATCAGTTTGAAAAAACGAATTTTTATTATTCAGCACAAAGTAAAAGCAAGTGTGGATATAACGTACCAACGTTAGCGGTTCTCATTCACTGCAGTCAGACAGCATGAGAGTGGTGCAATGCACCTGATGGAGCCGGTTACACTCGTCTGGTCTCCAACGTGTAGCAGCAGTAGTGGGATTGTTCTCGACGCTAGGCCACGCCCCTACGCGTTTCGTATCAACTTCGTCAGAGGGCTGGCCTAGCGTCGGTCAGTCACCTCATTTATACTAGCACAGTGTCAATTACATAATTGATAAAATTACATCATTATCATAGAATACACTGGCAAATTTATAAAAACATACATAAGATCTAGTTAGGAACATAAAATATGATTAAATATAAGTGCTGTTATTTAACAGGTTAGATTAATGGATAAAAATACGTATAAAACTTCATATTGATGATAATTGATTAATCATTATAACATGTTTCAGGAATACAAGTGGAATACATAGTATATTAACGGCACTTTACATTCTTATAAAAGCAGTCAAAAAATATATATTACAATATATAAAAATACAAAAGGGATATCTATCGCAAAAAGGAATACATAGAATATTAGCGGCATCTCAGATAAAATACATAGTGCATTAACGGCATTTACGTTTATAAAATAGTAAAAGGCATTATATATATATATACTCAGACGGTGCTATGCAATGACCAAGGGTGAACCTGTTGGTGTAAGGATGCTGTTGTTAAAGAATCAAACTGATTGCCAATGTTGAAGGTTCTTTAACACCTCACTTAGTTGTCTACTGGTGGGCAATACAGTGTCCATGGAAAGACCCAGCAGCATTAGGCAACCATTTGTATTCATATCATAAAGAATCTGGGAGTAATTTGGGATCTTCAGATTAGAAGGAGACATTCAGTAAATCAGCTGCTGTGTAAGCTATATCACCAGTCCATAAAGGCCAGGGTCCAACATAAAAATATAACAAAGTGCACCAGCAAAAGAGTGGCTACACTTTGGTTAAGAACTGTTTATTGATTATTAATTAGTTAAAATTACTGTAGTCATTTACTAGATAATGCCCTTATTAGTGATTGAATGTGATTGACAATGTAGGGTATGAGATAATATGATCTGGATTATAGCGCACTTTCTTCAACTAGACTCAAGGCACTTTACAGACATTATAACAATGCACATAATACAGATGATGTTGGTGGTACAGTAACAGACAAGTCACAGACAAAATAAACCCTTGAACACACAGTAAGCATAATGCCGGAGTGGTGAAACATTTTGGATAATAACTTCCATGGGTTGTGTACTGACAAGGTACCAGGTGCGGCAGCCATTTTAGGTGCTCTGCATAGGATTTCCCTGAGTAGAATAGATTACCCCTAAAAGAAATTACTCAAAATGGATGATTTTAATGTATACTCAGGTCCATGTATTATTCATCCCATCCACAAGTGCACCAGATGAGGCACCCAACTTTTAGAGTTTATTAAGGGTAGGTAGGGTATTCCAGCACTGCGCTATTTACTTCCTGTGCTGAATACATATAATTGCTGAAGTAAGGCTTGTATGTGCAACAACCAGATGTTAAAAACTATTTTGAATAGTGGTTTCGGGTGTCGCCCCCACTCTGTCCCCCAAACGATGCAGCATGTCAATTATGTTGCAGCTGACAGTCAGCTATGAGTGATATCCTAAGACCTATTCTGCATATGTTCACAAAGGGTCTTGCATTTGCGCATAACCATAACCATTCTATTTGTGCACTAGCCATTGGGTTGGTGCACAAATATGGATTATGCTCATAGTATCCAAGAAGTGAATTATGCTCATAGTGTCCAAGAAGTGGATTATGCTCATAGTGTCCAAGAAGTGAATTATGCTCATAGTGTTCAAGAAGTGAATTATGCTCATAGTGATCAAGAAGTGGATTATGCTCATAGTATCCAAGAAGTGAATTATGCTCATAGTGTGCAATTAGTGGATTATGCTCATAGTGTCCAAGAAGTAAATTATGCTAATAGTGTCCAAGAAGTGGATTATGCTCATAGTGTCCAAGAAGTGAATTATGCTCATAATGTCCAAGAAGTGGATAATGCTCATAGTATCCAAGAAGTGAATTATGCTCATAGTGTCCAAGAAGTGAATTATGCTCATAGTGTGCAATTAGTGGATTATGCTCATAGTGTCCAAGAAGTGAATTATGCTCATAGTGTCCAATAAGGGGGATTATGCTCATAGTGTTCAAGAAGTGAATTATGCTCATGGTGTCCAAGAAGTGGATTATGCTCATAGTGTCCAAGAAGTGAATTATGCTCATAGTGTCCAATAAGGGGGATATGCTCATAGTGTTCAAGAAGTGAATTATGCTCATGGTGTCCAAGAAGTCAGAGTTGCTCCATTTTCCATAGGCAGACATAATCTTTCTGGATACACAGGGGGGAATTTACTAAGATGGAATTCTATTTCTCATGAGATGTTGCTATGGTAACCAATCAGAATCCACTGCTTATTTATTTCGCAACTTCTAGAAGATAATAGATAGTATCCCATCTGATATAGAACTCCCATCTTACTAAAGTTCCCCCACAATGCTGGTGCACATAACCCCCCAGAAATGGCCATAAAATATTGGCAATGTTGAGTAGTTATTAGGTACATTTTATTACTAACATTAACATTATAGCAGAATTTTTTTTTTTGCATTTATTAAAAAATAGTATCAACATTTGCCAGAATAAAAAGATGAACTTAGTTTAGTGTAGTTCTCATGGGGAAGTAATAGAAGTTATTCTGGGAAATTAAATTGCTCTAATGGAAAATCTAAAGCAATTTACTGTAAAATATGTAAAATATAGCATAAATCCCAATTTTTAAATCTGACAGTTCTTGTGCTGTATAGATCTTTGATGATTGTAAAAGTCACTAAATGAAATATTACTAGAGAAAAGATTACAGTAATTTATGAGAAAATCTCACAAAATGGAATTACCTTCTTTTCATAAAATGTGAATTTTATGCTATTAAAAAAAAAGAATGATTTTGTTAAAATACCAAGTTATGCTGAGTTATACTAAATCACAGTTAATATGTCGCAAGGTATGTCTGTATTGCATTTTTAGTCGTTCCCAAATGACAGTATTTCATGCCATATTGTTCCCCTTAAATACGGAAGACATTTGGTGGCAAACCGTGGCATAATTAAATGCTAAATGGTGCAGTGACTTATTACATCAAATCTGGAACAGAAAAATATAGCTGTATTATTAATTGTGGTCCCAAATATGACATCATTCTCACAGGACACCGCATGCGCACAAATACCATCCAGATTAACTCTATATGACAAGTTTGACATACAGCATATTGGTACATGAATACAAATGTGATTGAAATATTAAAGTGTACAAAATATAAAATAATAAAAGGAAATTGTATTTAATTGAGATGCAATTTCAAAGTCAATTTAGGCAGGAATTGGAAGTAATTGAAATGCATACTGCATACATTGGGCAATTGTATTTGTGTCTTGATAGTCTTGTAAACGTGGCCGCAACAAAATTTATTTGCAACGTCATAGTTAGGCACTATATGTGGGCAGTTATAGAAAGTGGTGGCAAAACCACCGGCATATCATGACCGTTTTGAGGGCATGTGTGCATATGCAATTCTTTATGTAGTAACAAAGGCTTCAAAGTCTCACTTCTCTGCTACTCAGGGCCAGCTCTACCATTAGCCAGCTTTATGCAGCTGCCTACGGTGCCAAGATTCGGGGGGCGCCACCGAGTCGCCCCATCACAAAATGAAGGATGTCTATGAGGAAGACATCCTTGCTGTCTTTAGTACAGGTGGCGGCTATAGATTGCAGTTTTTCCTAGGGTACCAAGGTGCCTTTCACCAGCTCTGGGTCTACTCATAAGTCTGATAATCAACTGATTTCCAACTGACACTGTGGGCGAAATTTAATAGGGTGCGATTTTTTAGACATGTGCGATTTTTGGTCAAAAACGGCCGAAATCGCACATTTTCCGAAAATCGCACATTTAATAGGTTGAAAGTCGCGGTAAAAAATCGCAATTTTTACCGCGAAATCGCACTTTTAGAAGTGCGATTTTTAGTCACATTTCAATTCGCATCCAGATGTTTTCCCATTATAAAGTATACAACTCGCAAATGTAATAGGGTGTGATTTTTGGTAAATGTTACCAAAAATCGCAAAAAAAATAGACCAGGTTCTGACAGGCGAATTTGACAGAACCATGCACAGATCATTGAGATCTGTGCATGGTCCTGTTAATAAAAATGTGAAAAAGTGTTTTTATAAAAAAAAAACGGCGTAGGGTCCCCCCTCCTAAGCATAACCAGCCCCGGGCTCATTGAGCCGGACCTGGTTCCAAAAATACGGGTGGACAAAAAGCATAGGGGTCCCCCGTATTTCTGAAACCAGCCCCGGACTCTTGGACCGGTCCTGGTTCCAAAAATACGGGGGACAAAAAATCTGGGGGTCCCCCGTATTTTGAAACCAGCACCGGGCTCCAACAGCCCGCAGTGTCATGCCACAGCCGGGGGACACTTTTTACACAAGGTCCCCCGGCCGTACCATGAGCACCGTGGCTGGTCAGCCTTGGACAGGGTACCTGAAGGAGTGGGGACCCCCCCAATAAAGGGGTCTCCCCCCCAGGCTTCACCCGTCCAGGGCTGAAGCCCGGGGCTGTCACCAGCGTCCGTGGCCAGTGGACGCCGGCCTGATAGGGTTAAATCCATCATACATATCATTACATTGCTTTATACCGGAGAACTACAAGTGCCAGCAGACCTCCCCCGCATGCTGGGACTTGGAGAACCACAGGTCCCAGCATGCGGGGCATTAATGGGCCCGCTGGGACTTGTAGTCCACCTGTAAAAAGAATGTTTATAAAAAACACACACACAGAGAAGTACAAGTTTATTACACACACACCTCACTTTTACACCAGCGTTACTTACCATTCCTGGATCCAGCGCTGGTCTGGCTGCTTTACAGCCGGCTCCCCCCGCACTGACAGGCAGCGGGGAGAACCGTCTTTCTCCGTTGCCTGTCACCGGCTTTCTCCGTAGCTTCTGTAGCGCTGTCCGAGTGCTACAGAGGCTGAGAGCGCGATTGGCCGATACGTCTCCATGGAGACGCATAGCTCAGTCCTGATTGGCTGAGCTATGCGTCTCCATGGAGATGCATAGCTCAGCCAATCGCGCTCTCAGCCTCTGTAGCACTCGGACAGCGCTACAGAAGCTACGGAGAAAGCCGGTGACAGGCTATAACTGGACGGGTAAAGCCTGGGGGGGGGGACCCCTTTATTGGGGGGGTCCCCACTCCTCCAGGTACCCCGTCCAAGGCTGACCAGCCACGGTGCTCATGGTACGGCCGGGGGACCTTGTGTAAAAAGTGTCCCCCGGCTGTGGCATGACACTGCGGGCTGTTGGAGCCCGGTGCTGGTTTCAAAATACGGGGGACCCCCAGATTTTTTGTCCCCCGTATTTTTGGAACCAGGACCGGTCCAAGAGTCCGGGGCTGGTTTCAGAAATACGGGGGACCCCTATGCTTTTTGTCCCCCCGTATTTTTGGAACCAGGTCCGGCTCAATGAGCCCGGGGCTGGTTATGCTTAGGAGGGGGGACCCCACGCAGTTTTTTTTAAACTTTTTTTTTTTTGCACAAAATCGCATTTATGAAAATGCGCACATTTTCATGACTGAAAATGCGCACATTTTCATGACTAAAAATCGCCTGAAATCGCGGCAAATCGCATTTTTTGCCGCTAATTCGCATCTCATTACATATGCGAATTCGCGGCAAAAAATGCGATTTTTAAAGGTGCGATTTGGTGCGATTTTTTTTTAGTCTAAAAATCGCACCCTATTACATTTCGCCCTGTGTTTTTATTTTGCACATTTGTTGGGACTTGCGAAGCGGACTATGGGCATATAAAAACAAATTGAGATGGCTGCGGCATTTTCACATTTTTGTACAGGATCTGTGTACACATTTGCAGCTGCGGTGGTAGGAGCATAACTCTGAATCAGGCCCACAGAGAGCTGAGGAGACTCCTTTGCTGTAGGTATCTTTAGTTGCTACTGAAGCATTGGTAATAACACAACTGCTTGGATAGCGGGGCCAATAACATTTTTTTCTTGTTACTTTTTCTTTCTTCTCCTTTATAGGTAGAATAGGTTTGTACAAAAACAAACCTCAGTTTTGCTTAGAAAGGTGTGCGCAGTGTAGATACCAGATAAAATTCATTAACATTTTAGATAATCTTACCAAACAATTCAGACGTCAAATATATATGATGTCATAAACTTCAGTATACAGTAATTGTGCAACTATTATTACACTATCGCCCAATAGTCACTATGGTGCTAGTGCAGAGCCTGTTTCAGAATTTGCGAACATTACAAAGAAACATACATGACAAAATAGAGTATTTTCGCACATAAGTAGCGCTGCATGTATTCTGGGATGAACCTCATTTCACATTGGTAGCATTTGTTCCTGGTTTAACTGTCCTATAGAAGATGCAAAAGATACCCCTTCAAACATGCATATACTGTAACTGTGTCCTTTTCTGTTCACAGATGTCATTTGCATGCCTCTTCTCTCCTGCTGACTGTCCATCCATAAGGAGACACGAAGACATGTATTTGGACATATATAAGCAAGGAAAATGTGTGGAATTTCCTAGACGTAACTAAGTTGGAACATTGCAATATTGGTAACATACAGTAAAGATGGATATGCAATGGATGACGTGTGTACCAAGCATCTTGCGCAATGGCACCCGGATCCTGGCCACAACAAGCAACATTGGAAGGTATCGAGGAGTCAATGAATTCTGCAGCATAGTTTTCGTAAGCGATATCCTCTGTCATCCTACACATACAGATGATGTAAGATGTCACTGATGATGCATGGAGACACGTGTCATCAGCAACATTGTGCATATACACTGGGTAATATTTCGATTTTAACGTTCCAACACATTGGATTTTGCTAAATCGATTGGCGTTCAGTGTGTGCCCAGCTACAATATGAAAGGAAGTGGTTCCCCAAGTTTTTTAATCATGGCTCCCTAGATTTCAGGGATTTCCTAGGCCAAAAGTGTCTTGTTGAGAATTATTTTAAAAATATATTTTTTCTATGTAAATTGTATTTATATGTAAACATAATATTCAATTATGCGTTGGGGACAGGATTCACTTCTGTTTGTCCAAATATTTTATGATTGGAAACCACAAGCACTAGTTTTGTCTATTAAATTTATCTTAACTATTTTCAATTGGTCCTAGACCAGCGATTCCCAAACTCTAGAGCAGTGGTGGGCAACAGGCGGCCCGCGGGCCAGATGCGGCCCGCGAAACGCTCATGACTGGCCCACCGCTCAAACCTGTAGCACAATGACAAGTGGCCCGGGCTGAGCCACTTGTCATTGCGCCCAATCTGTGCTGCCGTGGCCGCCGCTGAGGAGAGCAGGGATATTTCATTCCTCCCTTTGAGACACGCGCTGCTGCGACCTCGAGATGCTGGGCTGCGGGTTGGACGGAGCCAAAGAGCTAGTCTCCTGACTCCATGTGAGATGCTGTTCGGCTTGCGGGGCGGTGCTGTGCGGCTTTGATTGACGGTCGTGTGTTATTCTCATTCCCTGTGTGCTCCGCTCCGCCCCCCCCCCCCCCCCCACACACACACACATCGCGCAGCACACAGGGAATGGGAACAACCACCATTCCTGGACGGCTGTCCTTGGCTAACTTCTGCTCAGCGGTGGAGCACCTAGGAGACCAGGTCAAGAAGTGCACATACTACTATACAGTATATGCAGGTAATTAATTGCTTATTGTGCAATGGGGGTCGAGGGCAGTTGTGTTAATGTAGAATTGCTGCTTCGTCCTGGGGGAGAGGGAATGTAAAATGGAGGTTGTTTGCATCCCCTCTCACCCGGGACCCAGCAGCAATTTTACCTTAACACAGCTAACCCAGACCCCCATTGCACAAGAGGCAATTTGCTGCATGTTGCCCACCCCTGATTTAAGACTAGGATTTGTACTTCCAATGGTGGAGTTCTGCTTTGAGATTGGCACTCATGCACCTCAGTGCTTCCAATTTATTAATAGAAGAAATATAGTTTCCTGCTGTAAAGTGTAAAATAATTCTTAATTTTTCAAAAGCAGAAGTATTGCTTTTGAAAAGGCTTTCCATAAGCACCTTGGTTAAACTGGCGCCGTGAAACTTCACAAGTACCATATAAAATTACACAGAGCAGATGATTGGTTGCCATGGGCCACTTCTCTGGTTCACTTCTTCTCCCTTATCACTGCTTCATACATCTACCACTCAGCCATATTTAAATGTTTTATATGTTCAACTGAAATAACATATGAAGATACTATATCACAGTTTGGAAAGCAATGTTTCCTAATTGTGCATATTTTACTGATATAGCGACTCTTTTTTTGTACAAGACATCTAAGCCTGAGACTGTCATTAATTTTCGTAGATGGATGGTAAACAAGCTTAAGCTCAAATCTCTCCACAGATGGAGCAAGGTTTGATAATAACACAAGATTGTTGATTGAGAGATTCTACGAAAATGGCATTGTCTACCCACATACCAAGTGTATATAAATACAGTCTGCGTGATTGGATGTAGATCTTCTATGGAGCTGTATGTCACATGCCAAATCACACAGTCGTGCCTAAAAAACATACTGCTCCATCTGTACTTACAGCAGACTACAGGAAAGGTTGAAAGACGGACGCTTACAGGGTCCGCAATGTGTATGTTACGCTTGTATGTGCATTTCCATTCTAAATCATAAACGTTTGCTTTAATTCACTGGCGCCAGATCAACAGCATCTAGTCTTTTGCATTGCAAACACAAAGGTTTCGCTGATTTGCAAATTGACGTTTTCCTTGCAACGTTTCTTTTTGATTGCAGATTGTATCTGCATTTGTAATGTCAAAATGAATAATAGTAAATTAGTTCATGATTCAAATCATACAGTATATACTTTTGAAGTCCTAGTGAGTGAATACATTGACGGTGTTTGAAAAGCTAATTTAAAATGTAATTTTTCTTCACAATGCATTAAATGTTAGAACTCTTTTGAAAAGTTATTGTATAATGCGCAGGTACTGTAATGTTCCGGAGAGCATTTAAAAAAAAGCTTGTAAAGAATATAATTTTGTTTTCAAATTAAAATTTTATTGGCATTCAAGACATTTCTCTACTTTCTTTAATTATATATCAGTTTAGCCACTTCTTCTCAGCTGGTAGTTTTTCAGCATCGAGGCTAGAGCTGCCCTGCTGGCAGGAAAGACTTTTGGAACACAATTCATGAAATTATTTGATTTTGATTTCCTGTAGGTGTAAATACAACAAATTAAAGAGAGACGCATTGAAGCCAATTCGTATTTTCGGGAAAAGCATACTTCCAAATCATTGTTATACTAATACCCTCACCCACCCCAGCAGATCTATAATACATATCCACAAAACTAAGGAGGCAAGTCAGACCTGATTGCTCATGTACGATTTCGCTCTCCTGCCCGTTGTTTGGGGTTTGCGCATGTGCAAAACTCAGGGAGCTAACGCCTTTGGCAAGTTTCACACTAGCAGGGGCGTTCGCACTAGGATGTTCCGGAAGTTGGGAGGCAAGGGGTGGAGGGGACTGCCCAGAATTTTATGGGCGTGCCCACAAAAACAGTGGGTGCGGAAGGGAAACGCTGAGCATACCCCTTGCGAGTGCAGGTGTGTCCATGCATCCACAGGATGGGTGGCTGACATCAGTGCCCGCCCCCATTTCACCCATTTTCAGTCAGGATAGAAGTATACAGATGGAGTGAGTTTAATCTTTGCAGGGGCTGGCGATTCTATCGCCAGCCGCAAGGCACTGCCAGCCATCAGAAGGGGGCGCCCACACACGAGACGCATGCATGCCCTGTTCTGACAAAGCTCCCTATGATCCCCGCCGCCTCTCCACCAGTCACTGATTCCTGTCCCAACCTCCCTGCACCCCCCATAACCCTGCCCATCTCCCTGAAGAGGGAGGTGCCGAGAGACTGGGACGCACGTGCATGTGAGATGCACACGTGTCCCAGTGTGATGGCATCCCTCTTCGCCAGCGCTCGTCATTGGGGACATTCTGGCAAACACCGGCAAAGGAAGAGAGGGGCTCCATCTGTAGACTTACATTTATCCACGAAGGGAGGAAAAATCATTCAATGGTGAGCAACCATAGTTTGCTATTTTCCCACCATGCGTCCGCATGTGCGTGGTTATGTAAGCGTACACATCTGCTCATATGCTATCGCGGACATTCGGTTGGCGGGAGACTTGCATTTGGCGGATTGGCGGGGTGGTGCTTACCTGCTTGCTAGGCAGCGAATATTCTCTGCCTAGCGAGTAGTTCTGAATCAGGCCCTAAGTAGCCATGACCCTTACATACTAGAGATGTGCAGGCTCGGATTTACCCGGATTTACTCAGATTTACCCGGCTCCAAAATGGGATCTTATTGGCTATCCAGCTGTCACATGTTTTGGAGCAAAAACATGTGACAGCATATAGCTAATAAGATACCATTTTGAGATCCAGGTAAATCCAAGTATATCCGGGTAAATC